>NC_081407.1:68278573-69478573 GCF_030272615.1 Cryptomeria japonica | reverse complement strand
CAAGTATAATGGAGCCATTCCTCTCAGATCCATGCATATAGAGGAACCATTCCAGATGTGGGGTATTGACTTCATGGGAGAGATAGAAAAAAAATCTAGTGGTGGGCATAAATGGATTTTGGTTGCTACTGATTATTTCACTAAGTGGGTTGAAGCCATTCCCACAAGACAGGCTACCAACAAAGTTGTGATAAAGCTTCTTTTGGAAAACATTCTGACTAGATTTGTGGTACCTTGGAAGATTGTGGTAGATAATGGGATGTGTTTTAGATCCAATGAGTTCTTTGATTTCTGTGAAAATTATGGCATCACTTTGTCCTATTCATCACCTTACCATCCCCAAGGAAATGGACAAGAAGAATCTAGCAATAAAAACTTGTTGAAGATTATCAAAAGGATGTTGGGTGATAATAAAAGAGCTTGGGATTCGAAATTGATATTAGCAGTATGGACTAATAGAGTGACAGTTAATAATTCCACAGGATTTGCTCCATATGAGCTTGTATATGGCAAAGAAGCAAGATTACTCTTGAATAATTTGCTCCTAGTTTATAAATTTGTTACAGATGAGTTTTCAGAAGAAGTAAACTTTATGGGGGACAGATTGATGGCATTGGGTGAGTTGGATGAATGTAGAAAAGAGGTTCAAGAAAGAAACATTCAGAGGCAACAGATGGTTAAGGCTTTACATGACAAGAAAGCCTGTGATAGGTCATTTGAAGAAGGAGAATGGTTGTTAAAGTGGAATGCCAAGGATCGAGGCAAAGGGAAACATGGTAAATTCGATGCACTTTGGTTAGGACCCTTCATCATTTCAGAAAAAAGTGGAGACAACTCTTACTACTTGCAGGATACTTATGGTCAGGTGCAGGAATTCTCAGTTCATGCTCAGTATCTTAAGCATTTCTTCTCTTGATGAGTAGGGAGTAATTTTGTATCATAATAGTTTAAGTTTTTGTTTGCTCTCTGTTTTCAATTTTCATTTTGGTCTGCTTTCTAGAGATAACTAGAATCTTGCTATGTCCTTAAAGAGAACATACATCCCTAGAAAGAGCCATTGTTAGCACATATTTTTACAAAATATTTTGTGCTTGGAGGCCTTTTTTCCTATCATATGAGCATTTACTATTGGTTTGCATGTGCAGGAACCTTATTAGCACGAGTAAAGTTCTCTAAGGATCAGTTGTTTCAGGAATGTCAAGGTATCACTTGGGCACACTAAGGGCATGCACTGAGTATAGACTACACAAGGAATCCAGTATGGGAACATTTATCACTGGAGAATTCATTATGGTATAATCTAAGATTGTTTTCCAGTATGTATCCAAACCTATGGGATAGATGGGATCACTATTATTCATGGTGGATGGCTCATTTGTTCAAAAATGCAAAATTTCAATTATCAGCATAAGTAGTCTTGATGAAACAATATTGGCAAGCAAAAGAAGGATTATCAACATAACATTTACTGATAAATCAGAAGGCTGACTCATTGGAGCACTTAAATGATATTCAGCATGATGCGCACTCTTGGGAAAGTTATACCATCGGGATAGCTTGTTCCGATGAGGTAGAAGGAGGGTGTTTTCTATCGGCATGCATCGACTTATCGGGGAAGTGTAAAACTTGTTATACCGATAGCCGATGAGGCTATCGGTGTGACTTGTAACAATGAAAAACTCTATCTCGATACCTAATGACTAAAGGGAACTGAAGGCGGGTCCATTGGAGAAAAGGACCGCATCGAGATAGTGCAGAAATAGTTAGGTCGATCCCTGATGACATGGAGAATCGTAAGGTAGAACCATCAGTATTACCTATACTGATAAAGCCGACTTGGAGGTATAAAGCATAAAAGTGCAACGGAGTAACATTGAGACTTTGGGATGAATAGAAAAAGGCTATTCTGACCCCCGATGAAGGTAAAAGCACCTGCGGGGATATCGGTATAAGTTATACCGACAAAATAACATCGATTGAAGACTTATCGGGACATCGGGAGGAGGAATTTAATGCTATACAGAATCCCGATGAGGTTGTTATAGTGAATGGTGAATTGCAAGGAGGTCTTCGAGGAGAGTTATACTGATAAAGAAGAAAGCTTAGGTATAATGCATATTGAAATGTTGAGGTCATCGGGGCATCGGAGGGACATAAAATGAATTAGGCTGATACCCGATGGATTAAGTAAGAGTAGAAACCGAAGGCGGATCTGTCGGGCAAATGTATGCCAATAGACCGGAGAAATAAAAAGGATGCACAAGTATGAAGTCGATATCATCGACTCATCAGAGAGACATAAACTAAGTTATGTCGATAACCGATGGGCAGAATGCCACAGAGGAAAGAAAGATGGATCCATAGGCATAACATGTAGTGATGAGACATGAAGATGGACCTGTCAGGGTGACATACACCGATCAAAAGGACAAATAAAGGAATTAAAGAGGTGTACATTATGGGTGGCGCCAAAAAAATAAATTTTCAGGCTGAGTTACACCGGTTAGCCATTGAGAAATCTGATGTGAAAACAGACATGACAGCCATTATTTAATGCATCCAACAGACAGGCCTGAAATTGCACAAAGCAAATCTAACCAGGATTTTTTCCAGATGTTAGCTAGAATAGAGAATGAACTTATATATGCGGTCCCATGCACGTTGTTTTTCACAAATTAATCAGAAAGTGGTTTGATATCTCTGGAGTGATAATTGAAGTTGCAGAGTACAGAACAAACGATTTGCAAAATGGAGGGTTTGAGTGCAAAAGGAAAAAGGAAAGTCACAGAAATATCCAGTGATACATCTAAAAAATCAAAGGCAGGGGAGGCTGCCAAACAAAGGAAGCTAAATCAACATATGATCGATCAAATGAGTTCTCCGAGAGCTAAGTCTAGAAGGTCAAAGACCAATTTGCCAATTTGTGACTAGTTGGAGGATAGGTACAAAGAGATTGGTGATGTATGGACTAGAGTGAGAGGACATGAATTGTTCTTGTTCCATTACATAAGGAGAAACGACCCAAAGCCTATCTCTAACCCATGGAGCACTGGTCTAGGTAAACTCACGGTCCCCAATGTGTTTGTAAATATGGACTTGCTCAAGCTCATGGTTAGAAACTATGATGCTACCAAAAGATGCATCCTGTTGCCTGACGGGACTACTTTCATTTGTTTCGCAGCAGCAACGATCCAAGAAGTCTTTGGTTTGGATTCTGAGGCGGAGGTGCCTCTGTCTTTTGATGATTTGGAGGAGGCATATAGAAAGATGGACACCACATATCAGGGTTGGAATTTGGTGTTTCATAAGGCTGAAAAGGGAAGGCTAACAAAGGAGGACAGGCCGTCTTATGATATTAACATTTTCAAGAAATATTTCCAATATACCTACATGGCTTGTGGATAGGTGGGAGGAGTCGAGGATCCAGACGTAGCAAGAATGGGACCACTAGTTTTGGCAGCTGATATCCAGAGGCATGAGCCAAGAGCGTTTGATTTTGCTGCATATCTGGCAGACAAATTGCACGAGGGTTTTTTGAACCTGAAGAATAGTCCTAATAAGCATTTCAAGCATTATTCTCTATTCATGTGTATAAGTTTGTTCTATGGTCAATTCAAAGGATTGTGGCCAGAGAGTTTTAGAGTAAACCAGTTTGGAAAGGACGAACAGGAGCAACTTGTGCAGCTATGGGTTACTTTATGGGATTCTAGGTATGTGAGTTCCCATTATGTGAAGTTTGAAGAATTTTTCATCAAACCCTTGTTCAGAATGTACAATGAAACTATTGGAGGATCCTTTTCGGAAACCATTAAGAAGTTTCTTCAACCATTAGAGCACCATAACACCAAAGTGAATCATAATTGGGGTGATTGGTTTTCCTGTGCCAATTTCACTTTTGTTAGGGTGTTCGGTTTTGAGGATTCACCATATGTATTGCCTAAACTGGCACCTAATCATATTGCATTTTTTAAAATTATTAGACAGCTTAGTATTTCCAATTCTCGTCATTTTGGGGATGTGCGTAAGCCAACCTTTTTGCCAGGAACTTTGGAGTTTGGAGATTTAAGAATTGTATCAACCAGGCCTTATGAAACCATTGACAAAAAGTTAGCAGATGAATACAATTTGTTGTTACACACACCCAGGAAGAATTATGATCTCGAGGGATATATAAACATGTGCAGGAAAAGGCAGGCCCTGAAAGGTTTTATCCATTTTAGTGATGATATGGAAGATCTGTGTAGAAATAAGGAAGTGGAAGAATTGGCTGATGTGATGGAAGATTTGGAGAAAAGGTTTAAGGAGAAAAAACAAAGGCTGGAGGACCTCCAAGGTGAAGAAGAGGAACATGCAGAAAGTGACTCAAGGGAGAATGAAGTTATATCAAAATTACAGGTACCTAATAGAGAAGAAGAGCTTGATGCATAGGACAAATTAATCACAATCTTGAATGCAGAGGTAGATGATAGAATGATTGAGCACACCACTTTTGTATCAGATGATCAATTCATAAAATCTAAAGAGTTCAAATCATTCATGTATCATTTCAAAGATAAGAAATTAAGGGAAGCAATGCCAAATATTACCTCTGAGAATGAAGCAGAAATGAAGAGGAGGTTGAAGGAAGACATCAATGCAGAAGTTGAAAATATGACCCCACAGAAGGGGAGGCAATTACTAGTGGAGGTTGGTATAAATGTGTTTCCAGGATGGGACTTGAGTGCCTCATTTATTTTTTATTCTTTGTTGCACTCGGATAATAGGGATATGAAATTGGATATCCAAGGAGTAAAAGATATTTTTATTGGATCAAGGTATGATCCAAATGAGGAAGAAATGTTGCTATGGGCCTTATACCCTCCCAATAAGAGACCTAAGATAATAGATGTAGATAAGGATTTCGGTCATATGATGAGGTTGAAAGTTGGAGAGGTGGATCCTATGGTCACTGCAAATATAGGGATTGACATTTTCGGGTTTAATAAGGCTCAGTTGAAATGGGAACTTGTTGAAAAGCATAAATACAAAGCATTGTATGAAGAAGTTTTAAAAAGAGGAGGACATCCAGTACCACAAATCACTGATTCTGGAGCCCAATGGAAATAGAAGTTTGAGAAGCTAGCCTTGGAACAAAATATAAGATGAAGAAGTAAATGAAAACTATCAGGATGAATGTTGCCTGTGTGTTCATGACAAGGAGATATGAAAATTTAGAAAAGGTTTTGGATGAGTTCTGGGGTGTGTATCAAAAGAACATGGATAATTTTGTTTCTAACCAAAGGATTCATGATAGCCTCAATTTTTTATTACAGAATAAGGCATTGAAAGAAAAGACCGTCAGAAGGATAACATAATTAATTGAAATTCATGAGAAGTATACTAAAGAGTTGAAGGAAGAGTTCGAGGATTGCTAGGAGGTTTTGCAGAATGAGATTCCCAGTTTGGCTGATGACGTAGGGATTATCAAGGATAAAAGTGCATGGATCTTAGTATGTAAGGCTTTACTTAGTGCAGCTCTTAGTGTCGCCCAAGCAGATACCCTGGATATGAATGAAACAGTTGACCTATTAGAGAACCTGATTAAGATGGAGATGGCACTTAGGCATACAATTTTGAATGCAGATACATACAAGGATGAAGGCTACCTTAAACACATCAAAAAATGCGGGAAGAGGTTGGATCCAAAGAATTGAAGTTTTTATTTCTCATGCTTTTATAATTTTCTTATGTTATTGTAGCAGTTAAGTAGTTAGGTGTTAGGTTTTAGTTAGATTTTAGTTTAGCAAAATGAAAGGGTGTGTCCTTTCATCTATGCCTATTGATTCACATATTTGTAGTGAGTCATTTTGTATGGGATGGGGACGTATCTAGGATTTTTAGAAGAATTACAAAAAAAGAAACAATCACTTCTTCCTGTAAGGGCTATAAGTTATATGTATTAGGGAAGTCTATAGGAACAAGAATCGTCTTTTTATGCAAAACAAACTATAATGGAGCATCTTCAGGTGCACCTTATGTACGCAATCATTTCCTAAATATTAATATACAAGGTTCATTGTTTCTTTTCTAAATATTGTGCATACTTTTGTGTTGATGAATTATCTTTGTCCTCTTGATAAATCTATCATTTGATTTTCCATGATGTGCCATCACATGTTGTTGCATTAAATATGAGATTGGGTTTTCATTGTTTGTGTAATACATACTGAAGCCTTCATAGTTGATAATTAATATTGTCTCTGGAGTTGATAACATCTCTTATCCACAAAGTGTCATAAATATCCCTGGATAGAGGCACTGGTCTGTTATTCATCTTTAAAGGTCCTAGTTTGTTATGCATTTAAGGTCCTTAATGAAGAATGCATTCTTGCCAAATCCTATATGAACTGATCTTTGCATATTTATTTTAAACCCTGAAAGCATTTTATTCTCAAAATACATGTTGGCAAATGCACACTCCAATGAGAAATTGTAGATGATTAAAGGTATTGTCATTGATGGCAACCTTGCAATCCTATGATTCTAGCAGGAACTGGCACTGGTAGACTCAACACCGACACACAGATCACCAACACCGAAAAGATTGATCACCGACACCATGGCCAATAGGAATTTTATTTAAATGTATTTTGTATTTAATTGTAAAATCATTTGTAAGCCGACTTGGTGGATTGTAATATGACTCATATAAGTATGATATCATTGTAGACCATTTAGTGTGTGATAGATGGAAAGATTAATGCAAACCTAATGTGCTAATTGTAAGGCGGATATTGGATAAGGGTTTATGTATGTAGCAGAGCTTAAACCAGTATTGAATCTAGCATAGTAGATACTGATCTGAAGCACTACAAGACATTGGATTTGTATAATCCATTTTTGTAAGTCAGTGAGACTTCTTTTGTAACTGAGCAGTGAGCTCTAGGCACTTGGCCTTCCTGCATGTGTAGGCCCCTATTGTAAACACTAATATTCCCTTATTGGCCAGTAAGTGAATATTGTGCATCACAAATCCCACTGAGGTTTTTCCCACACCAGGTTTCCTCATTAAAAATACTGTGTTATGGTGTGTCTCTTATGTTGCGGTTATTGCTCTTATTTACTACATTATTTTTGGTTTACTGGTACACAGTTTTGATATGTTTTTCATGTTATAATTCAAATAAATTCTTATACCGGCTAGATACTGATTCACCCCCCCCCCTCTCAGTATCTTTGGGATTCCTAACAATTGGTATCAAAGCGTGGTCCTCTATTTTCAAAAGCCTAACAACTTGAGGAAGATCTTGACATCAGTAGAGATGGAAAACTTGATAAAGCAATTGGAAACAACTCTTTCAGACTATGATGCAGAAAAAGTGAAGAATATCAAACTTGAAGATGATCTAAAGGCTGCACAGGATATTATTCAAGGACTTCAAGAAAATTTCACTATAGAAAGGAATAAGAGAAGAGAACTTTGTGAAAAGATGAAGAATGGTGAAGATGAAAAAGAAACTCTTAATGATCTGGTAAGCAAACTAAGACAAGAAAACAATATAATGAAGAATGAGATGCAAGATATGACTATGAGATTTTGTAAAGAAACTAAAAATTGGAAGAAGAATGAAGAGGACTTGGTTAGAAGACTGAATGATGCTGGAAATGAAAACACAAGACTTAGTCATGAAAATGATATGTTAAAGACAGATTTGATGCATACACAAAATGACAGAACTGAACTCATGAGACAAAAAGGAATCTTGGAGAGTGAACTGGCTGCTGCAAATCAACACAAAGAAAAATTCAAGAAAAGTTCAAAAGAACTTGATGACATACTGAAGAATCAAAAACCAAATGGTGATGCCAATGGCCTTGGTTTTGAAGTTGGTGAAAGCTCTGATACTGCAAATAATCATGATCATAGCAAACCAGTAAGACAACCTAATGCTTACAAATTTAATAGAAAATGCTTTAACTGTAACAAATATGGTCATAGAGAAAATCAGTGTAGATCTAGAAATTATCAAAACACTAATGCACCCACCAGTCAATGTTCTAAATGCAACAAAGTTGGTCACAATTCATAAAATTGTAGAATGAATGTAAGATGTTATGTTTGTGGAAGATTTGGACATCTATCTAATCAATGTAGAACACAAACCGACATAGGATATGGGAAAGCTATTCAGAAAAACAATGTGACTTGTTATGCTTGTAACAAGATTGGACATATTGCTAAATTTTGTAGAAGCAAGACATCAACGATAAATAACAAAGGACCCAACTTGAAAGGTAAAGAAAAGGTTGAAGAGGTAAAACAAGAATTCTCAAAACAATGGATTAGAAAGTCGGATCAGAATGTTGATGGGAATACTCCTCCACTGGTAGAATAGAGTAACACTCCACCAATAGGAGACTCTTCATCTAATTGAAGGAAAATCCTTTGGGGGTTTAGCAACAAACTGAAAAACATGCTAATATACCCTCGGTTGATGGTGAGAAGTTGAATTACTTCTTTACCGGCAGATGAGTTAAGTTGTGACTTAACCGACAAGCATTAAATGTGGTAATTAGAGAAAATAACATTATAAAGTAAGTGTTTTGGCTCCTTCTTCATTCACCGAGCATCCAAATCTTTGAGAGTGCAAAAATTCCCGAGCAAAGGCATCCTTAGCGAAAAAGTGAAGCAGTTCATCCAAGCACTCATCCTTAAGGCAGATTGAGGTATTTATAACTATGGCTTCCTCATCCACTCCTGAATATATTGCAAACCTACTATGATTGAAGTTATCAAGTGCCCTAGACCCATATTCAAACTTGTTCCCGAAATAGCGAAGAAAGATGATACCATAGGTGCATTTTCTCAAATTCCTAAAGGAGTAGTTTATGCAGAGGATCCTAGGATATACATACATTGTCACATAGAGGAATTAGGAGATGAAGAAATCAAGAATATGTATCAGACTGTTTTATGTGATGAATCTGGAAATATCAAACCGGAACATAAGATAGTGGAAACCCTAGGTGTTACTAAAATCCTTAGTATCCTGGATTTTCCCAAGGATGTTATAAGGATTGTGCTAAGCAAAGTTCATGGCGAATTCTTTTGGGAGGATTCCATCCATAAGATCACTAAAGAAGCGGTCAAGGCAGTAACAAGGTTACCTTCCACCGGTAGCAGGCCTGATAGAACTAAAAAGGTCTCTAATGACACAGTAATGGACCTAACCGATGCAACATTTGACAAGAGATCACTTAGAGTCAATGATGTTGTTGGTGTAAATAATTATTCATCATGGATATTATTACACCTTACTTAAGTTTACCTAGGAAATGCATTTCATAGTAGTTTGGGTATGAAACACTTGGATGTTTGTGCCAACATTGGGATAGTGTGTGTAGGAGAATTTCCACCTTTTATGGTGTGATCTTGTTGTTACACTCCACATTTAGTGGGTGATCCACCTCATTTGGAATATTATATTGTTTCTCCTACCTACCCACACCTATTTCTTATCTACCCTTGTTTCTTATTGAGCCACATGTCATGTTTGTGTGCTCACATATCCATATAGCCTTTCTTATATAAGGAGGCTCATATTCATTGTATGTAACTTCAATTGATGATCCAGTTGATCAGTATTTTCTCTTGATAGAATACAGTTTATTTCTATCATCTATTTTGTTCTCTCTTATTTATGCTTTTCATTGCCTCTTGATCTTGGCAAAATCTCACATAGTATCAGATCTAGTCAATGTCTCACATGGTATCAGAGCCATTAGAGTGTCATTGGTTTGCTAATTGAGAGAAATTTGATGCTATTTAGGGTTGTGTATTTTGGGGTTTTCTATTGTAGGTTATTATTGAAGCTTGATGGGTCAAATCTAAGGTTACCATTGGATTGAGGAGGACCAAGAAAGTTAGTTTTGCCTTTTGCTTCATCCAAATCAGACTTCAAAGGCCAAATCTAGAGGCATTTGAAGTTTGACGCTGCGACGGAAATTTCCCAAAAATTATAATTTTGCAGGCATTTTTCAAATAGCGATATCTAACTCATCCGGACTCATTTTTTCGAACAATTTTTTTTGTTTTGGGGTAGAATTTCATGATCTGTACAGTGGTGCAGGAGTTTTCAGATTTTTGGATATAGGTGTTTTGGAAATCATGAAATCCCGATTTTTACAACTTTGGAGGCTTCGTTTGGGCTCATATGGACTCCTTTTCAGGTGCCATTTTTTTTGAAAGTGCATATTTTTTCATCTACTTTCATAATCTGTCATCTGTTTGCAGTGATTTTAAGTAGAAATTGTACTTTTAGTATTTGGCCATTTTTGGCATATTTGGTACTTGCATTTTGCTTGGATCTCAGTTTAGATCACTAGCAGTATTTGTTGAAGTCTCTTAGATCTCATTTTGAGAAGTTGTAAATTGAAATCAGAAGTCCACTTTGCCTTGTTTTGCAAGTGGCCCATTGTATACGCACTAAGTATAAAGTGCCAAAATCACCATTTTGGGGGGATTTCTTGATTGAGTATTTTGGGGGGGTGTCTTGTGTGATTGTGCCTCTCTCTATCTTGTATTTTTTCATTTTGGTGCTATGGGTTCTCCTAAATTTCCACTTTTAACTCCTCATAATTATGCATCATGGAAAATTAAGGCATGGAGTAAACTAATGGAAAAAAGACTCATTCATTATGTAAATGAAACTATTACAACACCACCTAATCCTAAGACTGATCCTAATACTCAAATTGAATGGCTTACTAAGAATGCTATGGCACTTGGAACACTTAGAAAGTATGTATCAGATGACCTCATTTTTCACATTGATAAGTGTACTACAATTAAAGAGGCTTGGGATATTTGTAAGAAATTGTATGATCAAGTTGATGAGATTAAGGGCTACAAGCTTGATAGTGAACTCACGACTTTGGATCCCAAGGATTTTTATACAATCCAAGATTATGTCACAAAAGCAACTGAGCTAAGAGCAAAGCTAAAGGATTGTGGAATTGACAAAAAGGATGCTCAATTGGTTTATAACTTGTTGGACAAGCTTCCTTCAGAGTATGCAGCCTTTGTATCTAGCTTTCACACCCATAGGTTAGCTCAAGGTTCTTCATACACTTCTCCCTCATTTGATTCATTCATAGAGATGTTAATACTTGAGCAATCTAAGTTGACCACAATGGGGATTCTCAAATCTTCAAAGTCACAAGCTTTGGTGGCTAACAAAGGTAATCAAAGTAATCAAGGAAAAGGCAAGAATCAAAAGCAACCTAAGTCAAAACCACAACAAGATGGAGCACAATCTTCCTCTCCACAACAAGGTGATTCACCATTCTCACCTAAGAGGAAATCATATAAGGACAATATTTTTTGTGGATATTGCAAGAAGTTAGGACATGATGAACATCATTGTAATAAGAAGGATATTGATGAGTTGAAGAATCTTCTTGAGAAGAATAGAATCAACCTACCTTCTACAATGTCTACATCGGCTTCTTCTTCCAAGGATAAAGGAAAGGATCACTCTTTTGGGACAGATAAAGGAAAGCGACAAGCTCTTTGTGCTACTACAAGTCATGATTTAGGGACATGGCTTCTAGATTCAGAGGCTTCTCATCATATGGCATCTTCACAGTCTATGTTTTCTACATTTAAGCCTTGCCACATGCCACAGATTTTGATGGGCAATCATACATATATAGATGTGATTGGGAAAGGATCTATTGCCATTGGGGATAACTCCTTCAATGATGTGTTGTGTGTACCCCACTTGACAAATAATCTTCTTTCCATCTATCAAATCACACATGGGGCAACTAGGAAAACTGTGGAGTTCACACCTGATTTAGTTATCATTAGAGACTTGGAGAGTGGAGCTATCATTGCGACTAGGGTGGTTGATCATTCATCTCGGTTGTACTCTTTTTTAGATTTTGGTCCTATTGATGAAGTTGATTCCTCCTATGTTTATGATTTAGATTTTGAGGAGAACTTTGGGCATTTGAACTTGGGGATTCTCACTTGTGATCCCGTTCTTGAGCCTTGCATTTCATCTCCTTCTATTGATATCACACCACCTATTGCACCTGATGATGCAGCTAGTGCGACAATTTTGCCTTCTTATGATTCAGTGCAGCAGGATATTTCATGTCTTCCAGCTTTAGTTGATTGGGATGCCTACTTGATAGACATTGTAGGTTTGTTTGTGGACTCCTACATTGCAGATTTGGGAGACACCATTCATGACATTCATCTTCTCTTTGATGAAGATGATCCTTCTTTGATTGTTGCGAGGGATCACTCTGACCCTCTTGTGCATTCTCTACATGATCAATCTTTAGAGGTTGACATGATTGTGGATACTTTTGTACAACACTTGGAGGAGGTCTCTTTATCTTTTGAGGAGACATATGAGTCTTTTGATATTGTTCTACATTCATCTCCACTAGATCTTAGAGTGCCTTTTTCAGCAGTGTGGCACAGTTTACCACCTTTGGAGGGGGTACCTTTCAGCATCAACATGCGGACACTTGAGTAGTTTTTAGAGATTCCTTTCATCATGAATATTTTTTCTTCATCTTCCCTTCATGGTTGGGGAGACTTTTTGGATACACCTTTGGTTTTTTTTCTTCCTAAGGGGAGGAATGTTGTTCAACATTCATGGAGTTGTTTCTTCATTCATTTTTGAGCTTCTATCATTGGTACAGATTCCAGATTGAGGGGGGGGCTTCCTAGTATCTCTTCTTCTTCTCTCATATGGGGGGGACTTTTTCTTCACATGGGGCTTTTTCCTTCACATACTTCTATGAGAGTTCTTTGTATCTAGTTTTCATCTCTCTTTTGGGGGAGGATTTTTTTCCCATTGGGTTTTTCTCTCTTTCCCCGCTTTGTGAGAGATTTCCTTGCATTGTTTTGCATGTATTTGCATTTGTACATGGGTACCTAACATGGCCTCATAGTCGGGACCCATCTTGCATTGCTTAGTTGCATTGTAGACTTTAGTGGATTCCCCTAAGTTGCACTTAAGGGGGGGTGTTGGTGTAAATAATTATTCATCATGGATATTATTACACCTTACTTAAGTTTACTTAGGAAACGCATTTCATAGTAGTTTGGGTATGAGACACTTGGGTGTTTGTGCCAACATTGGGATAGTGTGTGTAGGAGAATTTCCACCTTTTATGGTGTGATCTTGTTGTTACACTCCACATTCAGTGGGTGATCCACCTCATGTGGAATATTATATTGTTTCTCCTACCTACCTGATTAATACTAAGAGGGGGGGTGAAATAGTATACCAAAAAACACTACACTTAAACACTTAAACAGTCTAAAGATAAACTAGTAAAACAGTTTAACAGACAAACTAGTTATCACACATGCAAACCAAAATGTAAATAAAGCATTCATCCATAAAAGCAATACAACCATAACAGAAGATATTTGACATGGAAACCCAAATGGGAAAAACCACGGTGAGATGGAACTCACAAGTCACTATCTGCAGAATAGAAACCATACCGGTTAAGGTCTTACAATGTTCTTCACCAGAACAGATCCTGTTAGAAATCTAAATCTCTGTTAGGAGATAAGTCCGATCAAGGACTACCTTGCTAGAGGATTTTAGATTCACAGAGGTGAACCACCTTGTTAGAGGATTTTACAAAAGGCTTTTGGGCCTACTCGGTTAAGGGCTACAGACTTGTCAAAGATGTGAGTAATAAACAAGTGTTTGATCTATCTAATAGCACGAACTGCTCAGTTATATCCTTGATAGATCATTCTTAATGCACTCCTGCATTACTTCAGTCTTCTACACATTCATATTCTTTTCAACTCCTCAACCACCTTAAACCCTAGCCATGACATAAACCCTTTCAGCAACAACCTAAAACCCTAGACATGATGTCCTTTTAAAGGAATCTAATTTCATGTCAGTCCAATAGGATTACATTTCAATTTCCTAGGTTCAATGAATCTAGACATACTCAGTAACATGACACAAGAAGCACCGCCAGTGTGTCGGCACTGTCAAACAATCGGTGGATTGATAACTCATCACAAAATGTCGGTTGGTAACTCATCACAGAGTATTGCCGGTTCATACAAAAAATCGGTTGTCGGTTTGACAAAAATGAAGATTGGTCAAAATGTGTTATGCCACTTTAATCCCTCGTACCGCTTGAGGTCAACATGCCACTTTAGATCGGTAAACACATTCTACAAAACATCAATAGTATAATGATTATAATACAACATACCGATTGAAACAAATACTGGTTGTGCTATAACTCATACATATAAAGAGGATCTTAATGCAGGTGTGTGTCCATCAATGACAATCACAACATAAACATCAAAAATGCCAACAATCTCCCCCTTTGGCATTGATGGCAACACTTAGGAAAATAAAATTTTGACATCTAAGTGTTTTACAACAAAATCATGCCATTAGCAAAATTACTCCCCCTAAGCATATACACTATCCCTTAAGCAATACAATGTATAGCAATTTTACATACAGAGCATATAGCATATATCAAAGCATATAGCAAAATTTTAAATACCAGATACTTCTCCCCTATACTTCTCCAAAATAGAATACTTCTCCCCCTTTGCCAACAATGACAAAGTACTGCTAAACAACCCTGTTTCAGTTTGATATATAAAAATAATAAAAGTTTATGACAATAAGGAATAGTACTTGTCAAAAACAGATTTATAGTCCTACAAGAATTGCTTCATTGATAGAGACCAGGACTCAAGTAGGGAGGTGGCCACTTCTTTCTCTGTTTGCATCTAGAAGACATGTTCTTCCATGGCATCAATTGTGCTCATCTCCTGTGTAACTGTCAAGGCATCCAGGTTCAGATAACACTTCTGAAGAATTTGTAGACGTGGAAGTAAAACCAGTTGAAGCTCCTACAAATCTCTAGACCATGTGCTAATCTCTTGCTCCATTTTGGTGGACTGGATATGAAACCGGTGAACGGTTTGCCCATAAGTTATGAAGGAATCATAGGGTGGCTTGAATGTGCTCAAGTAAGACTGTAAGTCTGTTTGAAGCTTTTGCTTCTGAGCTAGCACATCATCATAGAACAGATGGGGTTGGCAGATTTTGCTAAGTAGCAGATTTCCCTCATCCAAAGCGTCCCTTATATCCTTTTGGTCTTTCTGCAATTCAGACCAGAGCTCATTCAACTTCTTTACCAGAGCAATGTTAAGAGCTTTTTGATGCTCTTTCTTGACATTTGCCTCGGCTGCTTCTTCCAGGCTCTGCACCTCATCATCCACTATTATGCATAGTAGCTTGAGTTTTGCTAGTGATGATTCAGTGTTGGGAAGATTTGTACCGGGTATCAAACCGGTAAGTGTGTCCACAACCGCTTGAATTTTATCCTGCTCCTTCTTCCTTCGAATGATTTCAAGGCGCTCTTGAGCAACCTTGATGCTCTGCATTAGCTCTGATTCACTTGTAGACTGGAGATCTATAGGACTGGAGAGGTCAGCCAGTTTGGCTTGACTCCCGGTTGCCTTCGGAGTCTCCATCTGGGTGCTCTTCACCGCTTCTCCTGCCTCTTCCACTTTCTTCTTCTCCACTTCTCTCCTCTTCTCTACTTCCTTATCCTCCTCAGCCTTTTTCTTTTCTACTTCCTTCTACTTCTCCTATTCCTTATCTTCTTTTTCCTTCTTCTTCTTTTCATCTTCTAGCTTCTTTTTCTCCTCTTCATCCTCCTTTTGCTTCTCCTCTTCATCTTTCTTCTGCTTCTCTTCTTCATCTTTCTTCTTCTTCTCTTCTTCATCTTTCTTCTTCTTCTCTTCTTCTTCCTTTTTCCACTTCTCTTCTTCATCCTTCTTCCTCTTCTCTTCTTCTTCCTTTTTCCTCTGCTCGGCCTCTTTCTTTGCCGCTTCCTGACTATCTTCAGCTTTCTTCTCCTATTCAGCCTATTGCTCTTGACCTGTTGCCTCAGATGGTATCTCTTGGGTAACATCTTCTCTGTCCAGGGCATCGACATCAATAGTGTCAACTGGTTCATCAACCAGATTTCCTTCATCATCAAATGCTTCATCCGGTTTGGATATAGTCGATTCTTTCTCAGTTTGCCAATTGGCTTCAACCAATCGATGCATCTTCAAAGCATCTAGAGCACGAGTGTGTGTATCCTTGAGCACTTCCTTACCTTTTCCTTCTAGTAATAGGAGCCTTCTTCTTCTCATGAAGAAAAGACCTTTGTACTTGTTCATTACATTGAATAGTTCCGAATTTGATACATCAGGAAAGTGTTCAGCAAAAACTTTTTCTCTTATTTCCTGTTCCTTCTCTATGGCAATGCACCATTTATTGTCTAAGGACATATACAAAGAATCTGATGTTTCAAATCTAATTTTTGAAGGGGACCGGTCATTAATACATAAATATTGAATTATTTCTTTTTCCACTGCCTCCTTTTCATCATCATTAAAGTCATCAAAATAATCAATTAAATCATTCAATACTTTTCTCCTAATGTTTTTGATAGTTCTTTGACAATGTGTCAAAGGTTTGTAGGAGGAGATATCTATATTTACCAGTGTTGAAGATGCCAGTACATTCTTTGTCTTCTTTCTTGTCTGTCTCACCTTTTTGGGCTGCTCCTCAGACATAGTTTCTTTTGAGTCCAGAGAGTTTCTTCTTGTCTTCCTCTTTCTCTGGAACACTTTAGCTAGTGCAGCTTCCGGTTTCTTCTTAGTTGGTGACCACTTGGTCACTTTTGGAGTTGCAGTAGTAACTGGTGTTGATGCTGCAGGCACTGCCTTTGCCTTCTTCACTGTCGGTCCTTTCTCTTTCACTGTTGGTGGTTCCTCAGCCGGTGCTATCCTCTCCAAGTAGGTTTCGGTTCTCTTTTCCTTAGGATCAAGTGGTGAGGCAATAAGGGTAGAGGCATACCTTCCAGCATGTCATACATCACCTCATAGCCCATTGGCTCCACTTCTTCCATTCTAGGCTCAACAGCCTCCATTATACATTTGTCTACTTGGATGGTGAAGCAGATATCATCTTCATATGACGATGTCTCCTGATATCCTCACTCTTTGGCTCATCTTCCTTCTGAACTCATCAAAATAATTGTTCATAATATCAGGGTAACCGGTTCCAAGTGCTTCAATGCTTTCCTTGATTTGCTTGGTTACCGGTTGGTCACCAGACCACTAAACGTCTCCTACTCCTGGGAAGTATCCTTGAAAGTAAAAGAACAACCCAACCAATAGTTGTCCAAACTTGAACCTCGGTGCACTATCTTGTCTGATTGATTTCAGGTTCAATAGGAGTTGCCTCTGCATACCGGTGCATAGGTCAAATGATGCATCCTCCTTTATCATTCGGTAAGAGGCATTTACCGCTGCAGGAGATACAAAGTTGATTCTGCTGGCTGAGAACGTCCGATAGCCTATCACCATGTAGGCATACTTAACCAGATCATCCTTGATTGAATTTACAGTCATGCCCTGTGAGTCACTCACTAAACTAGTGAGCTTGGACATCTTAGTTTTGCTCACTGTCCTTAGGGTTGGTACTTCCCCTATATTGCAGAAACTGGTGACTGCATGAATTGCCTATGGCATGATATCATGTGTTCTCTCCAAGTACATTTTATCATCATGGACCCTGCTCAGAATAATCCTTATATGATCTTCTGTGAAATCCTCTAGGAAGTAAATAGCATTATGGAGTTTCTTCTTCTCCAGAATACTATACTCCGGTTTGATCATCTTATCTTGTCCACAAAATAGACCTAGTTGGGAGTGGATGGCTAGAGACCCTAGGTCTTCAATCTTTCAATCTATGTAGTCAAAAATTCCCTCTTCTACTATCACTCCAGCTGGAACTTGTGATAGGGCATTATACTTTGACTTCCGTTGAATAAAACTTTCAGACTCAATAGATGCACTAGAACTGGTATGAGATGCAGAAGCCATTGTAGAAATTTTAAGAACTCGATAAATACCTTTTAAAACACACAAATTTAGGGCTTTCTGATTCTCCTTCACTCCTCACTTCATCAGTAGCTGAATCACCGCTTTGTGTTCTCCACTTGACCGTTTTCTATTTGAATTTGAATCTCCTTCGCAGTTTCTCAATTTCTCCAAATCTCTGCTCAAATCGCCTTTTCGTCGCTCTGCTCTTGAAAAACTTTTCTTCGCTTGAAAACTGATAGTGAGAAATGATTTCAAAAATGCTTTTAAATATAGTTCTCACCTACCATCATTAATGCCCCTCCATTAGAGCATAAACCCTAATTTGCCTTTTTACCATTTCTGGTCTTCTGCCAAGCGATAGGTATCATATACTAGTTAAGGTCTTTTGCCGGTATAAACTGGGGGTTCGAAAACATTTTCTCATTTTCTCCCCCTAAGCCTTTTGAAGCTTAGTTTGTTGGTTCCGATATTTCCACACTAGGTGCAGAAACTAGTTCTTCTTCCAACATCACTAGTTTCCTCTTCCAGGTTTTGTTCATGTCTGCTTGAATTGTTTCAACATCAATTCCTCCTTCCTGAGTGATCGGTATATCATTAGATATACTCTTTCTGCTTCTACAGAATCTTGCAATGTGACCCGGTTTGTTGCAGTGATAGCAAACCAATCCAGGTGCTCTCCAAGGTCCATTGTTCATATTTCCATTCTTCCTTCTACATGTTGCAGCAGTGTGACCATGACCATGATAGATCATACAATCTGCTCTCCATTTGGTTGCCGCTTGATAGCCACCACTTCTTGGCTGATGATTGAAGATATTAAACCAGTTGTGATTCCAATTCACAAAAGGTTCATGACCAACTCCTTGGGTCCTTTGAGGATATCTTCTAGTGTCATTCATGACAGACCTGCATTCAAATGCTCTATGCCTATACTTGTTGCATGCATAACAATGACCATTGAACTTATTGGATCTAGGTACATTGTTAATAAAGTAAGGAAAATTATTGTAGGCTTTGCTCCTACATACATTGGCAGTGTGTCTTTCTTTAAGACAGTTAAAGCAAACAGGTTTGAATTTTTGTTTACCTTTACCTTTGAATGTCGGTTGCTTCTTTGATGCTTCAGCATTTGTTCCTGAGGATTCTCCTTCCTCATGTCCAGAGAAACCAAGTCTATTGGTATTCTTTACCGGTCTAGCCGACTCAAGCTTTTGCTCTAGCTTGACAGTACTTTTGCTGAAATAGCAAGTATTTCCTTTGACTCAGAGAGTTCTTTGGAAATAGCAGCATTTGTTTCCAACAAATTTTCATTCTCAGAGATGCCAGTGTTCAGTTCTCCTTGCATGTCTTCCTTTTCCACCTTTCTTGCATGGAGTTGAGCATTTAGGGCACTCATCTCTTGTTTCAACTTGGAGATCTCACAATCTCTTTCTTTCACTAGGTCTTCAGTTTTTCTCTAGTTCTCAAGCTCTTGACACATCCAGATAGTCAGTCCTTCCAACTCCTTTCTCAGGTTGGAGTTTGATTCATTTAACTTATTTACTTCTGCAATTAGGGCTTCCATATCTGCTTCATCTGCAGAACTATTTTCAGATAGCTCCATCAACTTTTCTGCATGTTCTCTCCTTTTTGCTTCAGATGCCTTGTATTTGACCATAAGTTCATCATAGGCTTGCTCAGACTGAGGGAGTCATTGAGTAAGTTCCCTCAAGGTGTATTCCCCCATATCTCTTTCCAAGTGGTTAAACTTATAGAAAGGTAGGCTCTGATACCAATTGATGAATACTAAGAGGGGGGGGGTGAATTAGTATAACAAAAAACACTGCACTTAAACACTTAAACAGTCTAAAGATAAACCAGTAAAACAGTTTAACAGATGGACTGATTATCACACATGCAAACCAAAATGCAAATAAAGCATTCACCACAAAAGCAATACAACCATAACACAAGATATTTGACGTGGAAACCCAAATGGGAAAAACCACGGTGAGATGGAACTCACAAGTCACTATCTGCAGAATAGAAACCAGACCGGTTAAGGTCTTACAATGTTCTTCACCAGAACATATCCTGTTAGGAATCTCAATCTCTATTAGGAGATAAGTCCAATCAAGGACTACCTTGATAGAGGATTTTAGATTCACAGAGGTGAACCACCTTGTTAGAGGATTTTACAAAAGACTTTTGGGCCTACCCGGTTAAGGGCTACAGACTTGTCAAAGATGTGAGTAATCAACAAGTGTTTGATCTATCTAATAGCACGGACTGCTCAGTTAGATCCTTGATAGCTCTTTCTTAATGCACTCCTGCATTACTTCAGTCTTCTACACATTCATATTCTTTTCAACTCCTCAACCACCTTAAACCCTAGCCACAACATAAACCCTTTCAGCAACAACCTAAAACCCTAGACATGATGTTTTTTTAAAGGAATATGATTTCATGTCGGTCCAATAGGATTACATTTCAATTTCCTAGGTTCAATGAATCTAGACATACTCAGTAACACGACACAAGAAGCACCGCCAGTGTGTTGGCACCGTCAAACAATTGGTGGATTGATAACTCATCACAAAATGTCGGTTGGTAACTCATCACATAGTATTACCGATCATACAAAAAGTGGGTTGTCGGTTTGACAAAAATGAAGACTGGTTGAAATGTGTTATGTCGCTTTAATCCCTTGTACCGCTTGAGGTCAACATGCTGCTTTAGATCAGTAAACACATTCTGCAAAACATCAATAGTCTAATGACTATAATACAACATACTTGCAACATACCAGTTGAAACAAATACCGGTTGTGCTCTAACTCATACATATAAAGAGGATCTTAATGCAAGTGTGTGTCCATCAATGACAATCACAACATAAACATCAAAAATGCCAACACTACCCACACCTATTTCTTATCTACCCTTGTTTCTTATTGAGCCACATGTCATGTTTGTGTGCTCACATATCCATATAGCCTTGCTTATATAAGGAGGCTCATATTCATTGTATGTAACATCGATTGATGATCCAGTTGATCAGTATTTTCTCTTGATAGAATACAGTTTATTTCTATCATCTATTTTGTTCTCTCTTATTTGTGTTTTTCATTGCCTCTTGATCTTGGCAAAATCTCACATGGTATCAGATCTAGTCCATGTCTCACAGATGTAAAGGACATAAATGTTAGATTTGTCAGTATGATCCTTGGCTATAAAGACACACATGCAAATAGGTTAAACTCAGTATCTAGCTTGTGTATTAAAAGTGCTTATGACTTAGTGAACAACAATGATAAGATTGACATCTGTGAATGGCTTAAAGATGAATTGATAGACAATCTAAAGAAAATCAAAGGAGACAAGAAAGGAACTTTTAGATTTGGAAATTTGCTTGTATGTTTGATGTTGTACATTACTAAGGCAGTACTCGGTATTGGTAGAAAAGACTTTGGCTTTGATATACCGGTAGGAAAGCAACTATTGGATACATTAAACAACATGGGAGAAAATAGAGAGAAAAATATAAATGAACATTTTCAAGCACTAAAGGCTCGAATGAAGACAAGAATTAGACTGTCTCAGGCAATTGTAGATAAATATCAAAAGGAAATATGTTTTGTAATTAAGAAAGATGAAATATGGATGGAGGTAGTTGTCCCTAGGACTATCTGGGTAACTGAAATGGGATATGAAACATATGATAACTGAAGAGGGGAAAACAGATTTGAAGGTCAAATGATCAAAACATAACGAAATAAACATGCAAAATAAAATATCATTAAAAGACTATTTCACCTTGCTATTTTACCTTCTCCTTCGGATTGAGCTTGATGAAGTGAAGGTGCCCCTTGATAATGCTCCACTTGATGTGCTCCTTTGATTGCTAGATGTGGATGGCTCTCCAATGTTGTGCACAAATGGAATGGATTTGAAAAATGATAAGGATGAGATGATCAAGTTGCCAAGATGATTTCCTGGGCTCAAAAGGGTAGCATAAACTTACTGGATTTCAAGATGTTTTGAATGAAGGGATGGAGCCCTATTTTATAGGAAGAGGAGAGGAAAACGGATGGCTAGGATGAATTCAAGATGAAGGGCTAGGATTTACTTGTGAGCTCACACAAGGTCCAAGAGAGGGTGTGGAGACCAAGAAATATGCCTTAAAGGCATTTCGTATCTCCACACTCCACAAGATGCATTGGAGGAATTAAAAATTATCCAAAAAAGGATATCATGGGGATTGGAGGAATAAAAAAGAATTAAAAATTCCTTGGGAGAGGGGATGCCTAGAGGAATGTGTGATTTCGAAAATCTTACATTCACCTAGGAAAAGAGCATTTAAAGCTAGTGGCTGGATGAAAAGGACAAAGAGTTGACTTTGTGGCTAATCATGATGATTAACCATTAACGACTCATTAGGAGGGGGATTAGAGGAAATGTTAGGTGGGATTAATATTTGTAGGAGAATTTGACTAGGAGAGAGAATGAGTGGAGGGAAAGAAAAAAAATTAGAAAAATAATGTTAAGTGAGTTTAGGGAGTTTCTAGAAGAATGAATTAAGAAGATGATTTGTAGGAATCATGTAGGTTAACTAATTAATTGAACTTAATTAGCTAAGAGGAAGATTTGTGAGGATTTGATTTTTTTAGAAGAATAAAGAAAGGGATTGATTTATTAAATAAATCAATCATATGCTATAGTGACAATATTAATTATATTTAATTAATATTGAGAGGAATTTGAATTAACATAATTAATTAATTAATTATGCGAGGAATTAAAAATAATTAAAATAATTATTTTTAAGTGTCTACATTTTGCCCCTCTTTGAAGCGAGGTGTGATGACACATTAATTCAAAGAATAATCTTGTTTTGATGTTGATATTGGTTTGATAGGATGCCCCAGCTCTTGATTGATAGATTATGGTATGGTGATGCCCCCTCGGGAGATCAATTGAGGTATTTGATCTTTGGAATTTTGCGAAATTGATATCCTGATAGATTTGATTTGATTTGATTGATAAGATCTAGATTCAGTCTGGTTTCAAGAAGAATTCATCCTGTATAAGACAAAGATGATCAAAGTGTCTGGTTTCAGGAAGGATTCATCCTGTATAAGACATGATTGATCACAATATCTGGTTTCAGGAAGGATTCATCCTGTATAAGAGATGATCGAAGATTCTGGTTTCAGGAAGGATACATCCTATATAAGACATGACTAATCACAATGTCTGGTTTCAGGAAGGATTCATCCTGTATAAGACATGATCAGAGTGTCTGGTTTCAGGAAGGATACATCCTATATAAGACATGACTGATCACAACGTCTGGTTTCAGGAAGGATTCATCCTGTATAAGACATGATCGGAGTGTCTGGTTTCAGGAAGGATGCATCCTGTATAAGACATGACTGATCACAACGTCTGGTTTCAGGAAGGATTCATCCTGTATAAGATATGATCAGATCACAACGTCTAGTTTCAGGAAGGATTCATCTTGTATAAGACATGATTGATCACAACGTCTCGTTTCAGGAAGGATTCATCCTGTATAAGACATGATCAGATCACAACGTCTGGTTTCAGGAAGGATTCATCTTGTATAAGACATGATTGATCACAATGTCTAGTTTCAGGAAGAATTCATCTTGTATAAGACATGATCAGATCACAATGTCTAGTTTCAGGAAGGATTCATCATGTATAAGACATGATTTGATCACAACATCTGGTTTCAGGAAGGATTCATCCTGTATAAGACATGATCGGAGTGTCTAGTTTCAAGAAGGATACATCCTGTATAAGACATGAATTAGAATCAGAATTGATTATGTGAGGAAAAAAAATAGAGGAAGAAAAAGTAAGGTGGAAGGGATGGATGAGGAACAAATATGAAGCAGTCGTGAGGTATTTGGAAAGAAGAATACGAGATGTGAGACCGCAGAGGAAAATGGGGGCAATTGAGAACTCCATGGGATTATTGAGTTTAGGATTTGATGAAATGATGGTGAGATTTTGTGCACAACAAATGTGGAGAGCCAACCTAGTTTGATGTTGCCCTGAGTGACTTGCACCATTGATTATAGAAATCAGGATGCCACGAGAAATGCAGGGCGTGGACTGACTTTGTAGACAAACGAGAATTTCTTGCACACAACAATGCAAGTGTTAAGAAACACTAATACAGAGTTGTGGGTTCATGCAAGGAAACCCTCAAACACACCGATACCTCTTGTACACGAGAAGGTAAGTGTTGATAAACACTAGTACCAGGTCATCGATTTATACAAGAAGGATCCAAAACATGTCATACTATGAAATATGCCCCAGTATGCACCTATCATAACGTACCTGGATATGGAAGAACCCAGGCAGTCGTAAATAGTGGCAGTCATAGGGCAAAAGATGCAAGCCTATATGAAAAGATCTAACAAAATCTAACAAGTCTCTTCCTTGTAACCACATGATACCTCTTGCCAAGAGTAGAACTAGGATGGACTTGGGATTGTTTCTCAAGTCTTCTTGAAGCTTACACACAGAGGCATAAAATCTTAGTTTCAATGGGACATTCCTTGTTCATGACTCAGGCGAAGGCTTCATCATCATATGCATGTTTTATTGGGAGGCGGAAAAGAAGGAATGTTGCGCATGGGTGGGCTGGATGGTAGATGATTTGTAGTATCGACATGATAGACAGTGGATCTGGTTATTTACCTTGGCGTCTGCACAGAGGTTTTCACCAAGGTACTTGTCCATAGCGCCACCAAATGGTTTTCACTAATGGATGAATTGTTTTTTTCTTTCTTTTTCTGATTTTTTTTTTTTTGTGTGTCATAAGGTGCCTGTTTGCTAGGTTTTCAGTGACGATTTTTTTAGGATCTTTTTCTCATTTTATTTTTTTTAATTTTTCTTGATTTTTTTATTTTTTTTGACAATTTAAGACTTTCTGAGGACTAAGCATAAAATCTTTTGAGGTGCATGATATTCATTGGATCATCCAAAGGATTGCCTTTAGGAGTAGCCAACTGATAAGCTCCTGATCCATATTTCGCTGTGATTACATATGGTCCAAGCCAATTAGGCTCGAACTTGCCTTTCTTTTCTCTTTCTTGTAGATTTTTCTGATTTGCCATGAGGACAAGATCACCAACTTGGAATTCTCGAGTTCTAACTTTTTTATGATAACTCATGCACAGATGGTTTTGATATACCCGAAGATGATTCAAGGCCTTGAGGCGCCTTTCATCTAACAATTCTAGCTCTTGTAAGCGAGCAATTTTGTATTCTTCCTCTGGTAGGATATTTTGCAGTGATACCCTTAGAGAGGGGATCTCAATCTCAAGGGGAAGGATGGCTTCGGAACCAAATACTAGGGAATAAGGAGTGGCACCTATGGGGGTGTGGATGGAGGTGTGGTAGGCCCACAATGCAGGATGGATTTGGAGGTGCCAATCATGGCCTACTTCATTGATTGTCTTTTTGAGGATTTTTATTAGGGTTTTATTAGAAGCCTCAGCTTGGCCATTGCCTTGGGGGTAATATGGAGTGGAGAAGCGGTGTTGGATGTTGAATTTTTGGCAGAGTTCTCTGACATCCTGGTTCTTAAATTGTTTACCATTATCTGTGATGATAAATTTTGGGATGTCATATCGACAGATTAGGTAGTTCAGGATGAATTTGGATATTTGCTTGCCGGTGGTGAAAGTAAAAGGGATAGTCTCTACCCACTTGGTGAAGTATTTGGTGGCGGTGATAATGAATTTATGTTCGTTGGAAGATGAAGGGTGGATTTTCCCAATGAGATCGAGCCCCCACTGCGAGAAGGGCCATGGTGTAATGAATGGTTACAATTCTTGTGACGGTGCATGAATCTTGTCACCATGCTGCTGGCAAGGGATGCATTTCTTCACATAATTGTATGCATCTTCTTCCATTTTAGGCCAATAGTATCATGTTCTCAAAAAAAATTTAGCCAATGTGAGTCCACTTGAGTGTGCCCCACAGATACCCTCGTGTACTTCATGTAATACCCATTCAGCTTCTTGTTTATCTAAACACCTTAGGAGGGAACCATCAAAATGCCTTCTGAATAGGGTGTCTGCAAGGATGGTGTAACGGGGACATCAATGGATGAAGGTTTGCTGTTGGGTTTTGGTGAGGTGTGGGGGAATGGTGTTGTCTTTGAGGAAAGAGAAGGTTTCTTGGTACCAAGGGGACTCGAGACCAACAGAACACACACCATTTTAGACTCTGGTAGGTCATATGTCGATATAAACAATTGCTCAACCAAGAACTCGCACTTCTGACTGTGTGCTGGTATTTGAAGGAGGGAGCCAATGGTGGCTATTGCATCTGTAGCCCTATTGTTTGTTCGTGGGATTTGATCAAACTTGATTGTTGTGAAATGTTGCTTAATATCTTCAACCGTGGTACAGTAGGGAAGGAGTTTATCATCTTTTGTCTGGTATTCATCATTGACTTGTTTTATGATGAGTTGGGAATCGCCATAGACTTGTAATTCCTTTATTTTCCAGTGGATAGCCAAGTGTAAACCTGTGATGAGGGCCTCATATTCTGCTATGTTATTGGTACATGCAAAGGCTATCTTGTATGATTTGGGGATGCCATCTCCTTGAGGTGTGACCAATAATATTCCTGCCCCCGATCCATTTTGAGTGTAGGAGCCATCAAAATACAATTTCCATGTGGAGAATGTGGTAACAGTCATAATGAACTCATCTGGTAATTCTATGAGAAGAGGATGGTCACCTGGAAGCGGAGCTTCAACCAGCTGATCTGCAATGACTTGTCCCTTGATTACCTTTCTGTCCATATATTCAATGTCAAACTCACTTAAGAGCATGACCCATTTGGGGTTCTACTAGTGAGAGCAACTTTGGACAAGAGATATTTAAGTGGATCAATTTTAGCAATTAATTTTGTCTTATTATTTAGCATATAGTGTCGTAGTTTCTGTGTGTTGAACACTAATGCCAAACATTCTCTTTTAATGGGGGTGTAATTGAGTTCATATCCTACCAACATCCGACTGATGTAGTAAATGGCGTGTTCCTTCCCTTGATCATCTGTTTGCGCTAATAATGCCCCCAATGCCACTGCAGTAGCACATATATACAAAATAAGGGGTTTTCCAGGAGCAGGAGGCATCAATATAGGAGGTGATGCTAGATATTCTTTTAATTTCTCAAAGGCCTTTTGACATAGGCAATCCCATTTAAATTTTGTGTCTTTATGCAACAGGTGTGCAAATGGATGGCACTTGTCTGCTAGCTGTGAAATGAAATGTCTGACAGACTGGAGTTTTCCCTGGAGACTGCGCAGTTGTCTGAGAGTTTTTGGCGAAGGCATTTCCATAATAGCTTTTACCTTTGCGGGATCAACCTCGATGCCTCTGCGGGAAACAAGGAATCCTAGTAGTTTTCCTGATATGACGCCAAACACACACTTTTGGGGATTTAGGTGCAGCTTGTATTTTTCCAATCTTTCGAAGATCTGTTTTAGAATGGGGATGTGTTCTTGTCTTGTCTTGGATTTTCCTAGCAGATCATCCACGTAGTCCTCCATAATTTTGTGCAAGAGGTCATGAAAAATTGTTGTCATTGCCCATTGATACGTAGCTCCAACATTTTTAAGGCCAAAAGGCATGACCCGGTAACAGAAGGTACCCCATGGTGTTGTGAATGCAGTTTTATGTTGATCCTCATTTGCTACCCTGATTTGGTTGTATCCAGAAAACCCATCCATTATCGATAACATTTCATGTCTTGTTGTAAGGTCCACAATCATGTCTATATTGGGGAGCGGGAAATCATCTTTAGGACAAGCTATATTTAGATCTCAAAAATATGTGCAGATGCAGATGCCCCCAGCAAGTTTACCGATAGGTACAATGTTGGAGACCCATTCAGCATAATCTATTGGTTTGATAAATTCTATGTCTAACAACTTTTGGATTTTCGCCTTGACTAGGAGTACAATATGTGGGTGCATTTTGCGCAATTTTTGTTTTACAGGTTTTGCATCTGGGCAGACGGCGAGATTGTGAACCGCCAAGGCAATGTCCAACCCTGGCATATCGGAATAGGACCATGCAAAATTGATTTTTACCTCTGTAAGGAAGTTGATGAAGTCTTGTTTCTTGATTTCTGTGAGGGATTTGGCAATGAGCACATTTTTCAGAATGACCTCAGTGCCCATGTTGATGTTGTATGTTTCTTCTATCAACAAATTTGATTTGTCCTGTGGAAGGTAACCAATGGTAGGGAGGTCAAATCCCTCATCGTCAAGTGCCTTTTCCAGGTTTTCACTTTCAGATACGCCCTTTGTTTTTATTTCTTGTTCATCCAAAGGCGCCTCAGGGAGGTTTTCACCTAGGGAATCATATCTTTTTCTTTTATTATCTTTTTTGTGGCTAAGGGCATTGACTTTACTACCAAAGTATCCCTTTTTGTGTAGTTGAATACCCTCGATTCTGCTACAATCTTCCATATTTTGCGTTGTTAGGAGAGCAATGAAAGCATTATCATCGGCGCAGGTATCTAAAGTGGGTTTGTCTCGTTGGCCCTAATCAATGAGTTCAGGATGGACAAGATGTAGCTCATGTGAAGTGGGAGGGGTTACGGGGGTGATGGTATTGATGTAAGCATCCAAGAAGATATCTTTCTCATATTCATAAGGCATTTCATGGAATTCCTCTTCGTTAGCACTTTCGATATCTGAAGAAGGACTAGAAGGGGCACCAGCAATAGTAATCTAAGGCACCGAGGTGTACCCCAAGCCTCTGTTGTATCTGTAGGAGATAGGATTTATGGTTGTTTTTCTTCCTTTCTCCTCTAGTCCCAGGTTGTGTCCTTTGTAACCCATTTTTTCAATTATGGCAGATGCTTTTGGGTACATTTCTTTGGATATTCTTGTTGGATCTTCATCTTCTTCCCGGTACAGCCATGAAGAGATGTCTACTTCGAGGCTCTCGTTATCAAGTGGGCCCCATTGCTGAAAGGTGGTGTTTTGGCATTGCATGACTGGTTTTGGGTCCTTTTTTATCTCTTTTGGTTTGTCAAATGACTTAGGAGAGAGAGGGAGGTTGCCTATTAATAAGATGTCCTCCAATTTGTATTCTCCACAGCCATTGTCCAAGATCTTGATTTGATTATCTGGTTGGGATGATGTGGAGGCAACATTTGATGTGTCAAATGGAGGCATTGGCGAGGGTCTATTTAGTGGGCAATGATACGGATGTTTCCCCTCTAATAGTTTGCAATATTGAAAAGGTTGGGGATCACCTTTAATAGTGATCTCTCTTCCGTTATAGGGGAATTTGATGCATTGGTGATAGGTGGAGGGTACGGCCTGCAAGGAATGAATCCATGGCCTCTCGAGGAGAATGTTGTAGGAGAGGTCAAGATCTAGTACTTGGCAAGGGATTTCAATTGTAATGGGGCCCACTTGAAGAGGTAAGGTGACCACGCCCTTTGAAATTCTTTCTGCATCATCATATGCCTTTATTGTGATCTTTCCTGATGTGTCTATTAGATCCTCAGAAAGTCCCAATTGTTTTATTAATTTGTATGTACACAGATTAAGCTTGAATCCACTATCTAGTAGGATACGTTTGACCTTGTGCTTGTAGATAAGAGCTTCGATGTGCAAAGGTTTGTTATGGTCTTCATTTGCGGGAGCATCTTTGGAGTTAAATACAATGTGCTACTGGGCAACAAGGTTTCCAATGAGGGCTTGGAATTGGGTGGCGTTGATGTTATCTGGAACGCGTGATTGGAGAAGGGCTTGTTCCAAAATTTCTTTATGGACCGGGGAGGTCTTGAGAAGTTCCAAAATGGAGATCTGCGCAAGTGTCTTCCCAAGTTGATCAAGGAGGTCATATCAGCTGGTGGAAGACATGGGTGAGGGGTTTGGTGGGGGAGGAACTCCTTGGATGGTGACTCTTCCTCGACATGTAGTTGCATTGCAGTCATTCTGGAAATGGGAGGTGGAAGGCATGGCGCCTTGAATGACTATCCTAGTAGGATTTGGTCTGCTTTGGGAAGAACGAGAATTGACTCCTTGGATGGTTATGACATTGACATGATTGTCTACAGGTTCAATGTGACCTACTAAAAAATCAAAACCAGTTATGTGAATAGCGTAGTCATAACCCATTGCATTAGATGATGAGCCTTTTCCTTTATCATGCTTCGAGAAGGGTTCCTGGTACATTTTGAGTTTGTCATTGTTATTACCAGGTTTTGTATTTGCTATCTCAATCTCACCTCTATCAATGAGATCTTGTATGTAAATCTTCAGTTTCATACACTTTCGTGTATCATGTCCCTTGATACGATGGTATTCACAATACTCATTTTCATTATACCATCTTGGTTTAGGTTGATTGGGGTCAAATGGGAAAGTGATTGGAAAAACCGCTATACCTGCTTGGACAAGTTTTTGAAACACCACTTCAATAGGCTCAGCCAGAGGAGTGAAATCTCTTGGAGTCCTATTATTTGATCGGGGTGGTCATCCCTGGATTGAGACATTGTTGTGAGGTTTTTTGGATTGATTTGGATTGTCTTGATTATTAAATTGATGATTATTGGTGGTGGACTTTGGGGGAGTAGCCACGGTTTGGACCCGCTTTGCATCAGTTATACCATCATTGACCACATTTTTGTTTTTGGACCAGAATTTTGGCTTGTCGTTATAATAAGAGGAAGAACTTTGTGTTGATTTCTAGTAATGTTTCAAGGTTCCTTCCTCCAACAAGACACATTCGAGGGCGAGGCCCTTATCTGTCAATTTTTGGAAGGATTTGATACATTGAGATATTAAAGGTCTTGAAAGTTTAGGCACCAAGTTCTTTTGGAATAACTCAATTTGATGTTTAACTGGCATGTCCCACTAGAATTTCTTGATAAGATGTCACCATCTTTGTAGGAAATTGGCGAAGGTTTCTCCGGGCCTTTGTTTTGTATTACATAAGTCCAGCATAGAAACATCATTACCCATGTTGTATGCATAGTGGGCCACAAATTTTTCTGCCAAGTTTGGAAAAGAGACAATGGAACCTCGTGGTAAAGATGAGAACCATGCCAAGGCGTCTCCCATGAGACTTTTGGGAAAGAGTCTGCGAAGATAAAGGTCACTATAGGAGACTTCTTGGCATAAGATGTGGAATTCTCGGACATGGTCGCGGGGATCTCCTTTGCCTTCATACTTGGTGAATTTAGGGATCTCAAATCCTGGGGGATATGGTACAACTGATATAGATGGGTCATAAGGACAAGGGCAAAACTCTTCGAACGAGTAAGTTTTCCTTTTATTAGTCCTTTGTTTCATGTCCTTGATGATATTCTTCATGTCTTGAATTTCCTTGATGAGGTCTTGTTGTGGACTTTGATATTGATGAATTGTATTTGCCCCAAGAATTGGATGAACCAAAGAAGGTGCACCACCACCAATATATTGATATGATGAGGAGGTGGGAATGTGGGATGTGATGACCGATGTCGCTGGGGTTTGAGGGACAGTTGGTTGCGGTCCGCCAACTATTGTGACGGGATTGAATACGGCCCAGATAAAATTTGTGACATTGTTGGTAGGAAGGGAAGTTTGTGGAATAGAAATTTGTGGTTGAATAGAAGGAGGTGGTATAGAAGTTTGTTGGAGAATGGATGAGATCAGATTTGATAGTGGTATGGATGGTAAGGAGGAAGAAGGTGGGATGGAGACCACGGTGGGAGGTACCGCGGGTGGCATTGGTTGAGCCTGGATGATTGATGGGGTTGCAATTGATTGAGTTTGAATAGTAGGTGCAACACTTTGTGTGGGAGCGAGGTCTCCTTATGGTTGTTGGGTGAGAGCGGATCTATTAAATTCAGGCGGAAGTTGAGCTCCATGTTCAAGGAGAGTTTTCAGAAGTGCAGTAGGATTGTGTTTAATAAACTTTTCCATCATCTCTTGGTTATAAGAATCCGCTAGGAAAGTTTGCACTTCCAGACAAAGTTCATCTTGGTTAACCATGTCAAGATTTTGACTTTGATCTTGATCGCTAGGTTGCCCACTTTGTGTATGATCTTGCATGGGATCTTCATATAGGACATCAATGTCTGGCATGCCATATTGTTGTTCAACCATCTTTTTCTTTTAGGATCGAGTTGTGACCATACACGATATTTGTGATGAAAGGATTTAGGAAATTTGAGGATGATTGATGGAGGAGGTATAGTAGTGATGGTTTAGAAGAAATTTGATGACTAGGTTGTCTTTGGTATGAACATGAAGGATCGATTCGAATGGAAAGTTGTATGAAGGGATACGACCACCCTAATTTGGATGATAGTTGGTGTTTCAAAGGACAAACTTGAATGTTGATGGAGATGATGGACTCTTAGCTTCTCTCTTAGGCTTATGAAATATGGGATGGACAGAGCTTTGACGCAATTTTTTTTTTGACTCGGTGTGGGTAATGAATTGGACAGTTGTTTGTGTCTTGACAAATATTTTTGCAAAGTGTTTGGGGATAGTGATGTATTTTTAGTTTACTCTTGGCAAGTATGTATCAAACTGTAAAGCAGAAAATCGCGATCGAACCCTAGTTGCTCTCCCCTCTTCCCACTCCGAGGAGAGAGAAGGGAGGTTCACTAGGATTCGATGGTTTTCACTTAGGGGAGAGACTTTACATTCAAAAGAGGGGTTGAAACCCACAAGATCCAATCCCACACAATGCAAGATTGGATGCTAAATGTGTTTCAAGGGTTGTGACAGCAAGGCTACCCTCTTTTGTAAAGAATGTTGATAGAAGAATTAAGCTAAGCATGCATAGAAAGTGACAAAGATTCGCTTAGAAACTAAGATAGGGATATAGGATGAAGCTGCGGACCTGGAATTAGCAGTAAAATGTCGATACGGCGTTGTCCTGCAAATTTGAGCAAAAGTTGTCGGGACAATGGCGCCCGGCGCCACGGTCCTCCGAAAAATCCACGAAACGAAGGGGGATCTGTTCATCTCTGCACAAGGATTCTAGATCTTCAATTTCAGCCGCCTACCTGCAACCTACACACAGAAAAGCGAAGACGATTGGGGGGTTAGGGATTAGGGGTTTGCCTTTAGGTCAAACCCCAGTTTTGGAATTAACCAAGAAATGAGCAAGTGCTGTAAATGTAAATGACTGTAAAACAAGTACTAATACCTTGTTCTAAGGATGTTTGTATCCTTATGTGCGAAGGTATAGATGTTGTATGTTTGTTGTAGTAGTATGTGATCTCCTCTTCAATGGTTGAATCCTTGTCTTGAATGCAACACTTAGCCTTGAATGGAGATTTGAAATGATCAATTGCTTGAAGGAATGCTTGAATGCTTGAATGCTGAGTATAGTTTCCACGCCTTTTCCATCATATCGAATGAAAGAGGAAAATGTCATTTATATACTTGTCAATTAGGGCTGATAGACTGATTTTCCCGACCTTAGGCCGACCAAGAAAGTTTATTTTCCAAATTGCAAACAAAAAGACCCGAGACCCCTTAGGAGACCGGGCCCAAAATAGGACCCAGGGACCAGGGTGCTGGGCGCCATGGTCCTGGGGACCAGGGCACTGGGCACCCTTGTCCTGAGGGACCAGGGCGCTGGGCGCTCTGGTCCCACCTCCCGGGACAGCAGGGTGCAAAGGAGGTTCAGGCCAAGGTGCAAGAAAATGTAGTTTTTGGTGTCATAATCAGGTTTCGGGGTCTCCATTCAGGTTGCGTGTTGCATCGCCATCGTGAAGACCGAAATGCAGTCGAAATTGCAAGTGTCGCAATTTTAGGACGCTACATTTAGCCCCCACTTTAGCGGGAGTATGTATGCTCATACTTCCGGTAAAGTACAAGGAAACAACATTGAAAGACTTTCACCACGTCAAGGAGGCAAGATACACCAAGCCCCCAGTGGACTAAGGATCTTACGACTTCGATTGACAAAGTAAAAGGGAAGATCATGAGGGAGAACCATGACTGTCAGTAGTAAGGTTCCCTCACTATGAGTCATGCAAGAAAGATATCAAAAATTCTCAAGGCAAGGTTAAATTTGTCAAGAAATTTTCAAGTATCTTGAAAAGATATGAACGGGATGTATGCCCCCCTACGTTAAAGCGATCGCACACACCTCACCGGGGGTGATTGTTTTAACGTAGTGATACAAATAAGAATGAGAAAGGAAAGGAGCACGTTATCGCAAGGATTTAGCCCCCAAGTGTGAGATAAACCCAAGGATAATAGACACAAAACACAAAGCACGAGGTGACTTCGCTTTCCTTGGGGTCAGTATGCTGTATGATAATTCATGTATATATATCATATGTATGTATGCATAATTGTTCTTCATTCCCCAATCAAGGAAGGTCACCTAGAAGAAGGGAACACATGTGTCTTTTGAGTCAACATGAGAGAGATTGAGAGATCTCAATGCTTTGCATCGTCCTCAAGTAGACAACACTAAGGACAACAAATAGAAGAATGAGAATAACATATAGAAGAAGTAACACAAGAGAGGAGGAGAGAATCTGCTATGCTAATGTAACTAGTCTAGCACGTCATCTACCCCCCGATCTTGCTGATCAATGTTTCGGGAAGGCAGGGAACACGCCAGAGGAGGAACATCCAACACAGCAGATGGAGCTATCACAAGATCCAAACAAGGGCTATGTTCATGTTCCAAGCCACGTTGTTCTTGTCTAGGAGCTAGGATAAGTGCTTTAGAAAATTCATTAGATAAATGGTTATCAATATCAACAAGTTCATATTCACTATCAGAAGCAAGAGGAGTAACATTTTCATCATGAATAACATTTTCATCTATATCATCATCAAGATTTATAAAAATAGGGTCTTTAACTCGCACAGGATCAAAACCATCATGCATCTTATGTTTAGGAGATTTAGGCTCAATGTCCGGCTGAGGAGAAAATGGAATAATGCTTGTTGAAGGTGTTTTTGGAGATTGTAAAGTTTGAGAAGCAGCTGCTTGAGCCCTAAGACGACGCTGTCGTCGGCGTTCACGTGCAGAACGATTTCGTCTAGTCTTAGTAGGAAGTGAAGAAGATTGAGGAGGAGGAATGTTCTCATCCCTATCACTTGGGTGTTTAGGTTGTGGTCTCTTAGGCTGGATAATAGGAGAAGAAGAAGGTCTCTTCTCTCTATAAAAGGACGGAGGAGGAACTGCTCCATATAAAGGAGGAATTTTTGGTTTAGGAAGGAGACCAAGTCCATCATGACGAGGAGGGATAGGTCTACTTTTAGGTGGTTTATTAGGCATAGACATAGTCACATCCATAGGGATGGGTTGGGAATCTTCTTGAGGAAAGACATTAGTTTTATCTTTCAAAGGAAGAACTTCCTTCTCAAGAATGATAGGAATATCAAGTTTAGGTGTTCTAGGTTCACTTAGAGATAGTATCATATCTGTTTTCCACTTTTGATAAGATTTGAAAAGATGATCACTTCGCGGGGGAAGAGATTGGAATTGTTTAGGCCAAAAGTAATCAATAGGAATGCTAGAAGTTCTTTCAGCTGGTTTAAAGAGACTATGATTGACAATAACAACTTCACCATTATGGGGAAATTTCAAACACTTATGTATAGGAGAAGCAATAGCTTTCATGGAAGATAGCCAAGGATAGCCAAGCTTCACACGAAATTGTTCGGATGAAGGAATAATAGCAAAGTTCACATCAAGAGATTTGTTATGGACCTCAATAGGCAATGTAATAGAACCAATTGCAGGAGAAGAAAATGCATCAAATAGTTTCACAATCACATCTGTTTTGTCATAAATCACTTGATTCAATTGCAACGTAAAAAGAAATTCTTCAGTAATAACATTAATCATGCACGAAGGATCAATAAGCACTCCACGGAAAGGTGTATTCTTGACTTTTGCAACTATGTATAAAGGACCATCAGGTGCCCTAATGGTTTCACTGGAATCAAATGTGATGGAAGGTTCTTTAGGGATTTCTTGCTGCTCTACAAAGTTAATCACATTCGGAGTCATAGACACAAGACCATCAGATGAGAGAGAGGAATCATTAGTCTCAATTGCATTAGAGGTATGAGAAGGTAATGGATCAGTGAAAATTTCAAGGTTTTGATTAGGAGGAGCTACAGATGTATTGCCTTTATCATTCACTCCAGAAACAGAAATAGTATTATTATCAATCAAATCTTGAATTTTACCCTTTAAAGAAAAACATTTTTCAGTATCATGCCCAGGCTGACGATGAAATTGACAAAAGGCTTTGTTATCAAAATAAGGTGAAGTAATCCTTGCAGGATCAATTTGCCTTATAGGAGGAAGAGTAAGCACATTTTGTTCCAATAATTTATTCATAATACTATGCAATGATTCATTCAAAGGAGTATACTTTCTTTCTTTCTTGAAAAATTTAGAAATAGGAGGCACACCTGATGCTGCATTCACATTGTTGTTGATGATGTTTTCATTGAATTTGATGGAATCTCTGTTCGGTTTAAACTTCCCAAATGGTTGTTGACTGCTATCACCCTTATCACTCGGAGCCATAGGATGTGATTGTTCCATTTGACTCACAGTCAGTTGATAATTGTGAAGAGTTGCACACAACTGTTGGAAAGAAGTAAACTCAGAAAACAGAAGTTTGTCTCGAATATCTTTTTGTAAATTAGAAATAAAGATTCTTTGAATATCATTGTCAGGCACTGGAAAAGAAATTTGAGCATACAAATGCTTATATCTACCAATGAAATCAGTCACTTTTTCTTTAACACCTTGTTTACAATGCATTAAATCAATCAAAGTAACTTTAGGACTTATATTGTTTTGAAATTGTTGAATGAAAGCATTTGCTAGTTGTTCGAAAGAAGTAATAGAATAGGAAGGCAACGAGCAATACCATTGTAGGGCTTTGTCTCTTAATGTTCTAGTGAATAGTTTTGCAAGCAACCTTTGGTCATAAGCAAAATCAGTACATATTGTTTGAAAAGTCTTAACATGTGTTAGAGGATCACCTTTACCATTATAAAGCTCCAAATGCGGGATTTCAACATGTTTAGGAGGGATAGCTCAAACAATGTCAAGAGAAAGTGGGCTCGCAACATCAAATGTGGGCACACTAAACTTAGATTGATTCATAGAGGCAATTTGTTGCTGTAAAGAAGAGACAGTTTGTGCAAGATTGTTAATGGTCGCTTCAGTCGAAGAATTCATATTAGATGTGTTAGATTGAGATGGAGGTGTTATGTTATTGAAAGAAGGTAGAGAGTAAGGTGGTGGGACTCTATGATAGTCAATCATAGGGGATGATTGGACAGGAGGAACACTACAAGGAGGAATAGAATGGTTAAATGAATTGCCCCCTTGCGTCATGTTCATTTGTGAAGATGTAATAGGAACACTCATTGAAGGAATGTATGAAGAAGTCGGATTAAATGAAGGAAGAGGGTTAATTGAAGAAGAAGGGTTGCCCCTATGACTGGTGATCACAGGAGGAATGTCTTGTGTAGAAGTAGCCATTATGTTTGATGTAAAAGTAGGTATGCTAGCAATAGAAGTCATCAAAGGAATAGAATGATTGACTTGAGTAGGAGGTTGTGTATAACCTAATGTTTCGGCACAACTTTTCATAGGCATCACATTCGAATCCACAATGTGTGCAATACCACGCAAAATATCAATTCCATTCTTATCACTTTGAAGCATACATTTTAGACCCTCAATTAAAGGAAGAGCTTGACTATCAGGATATTCTTGAGACATCCATTGTCGAAAATCGTCAAATTGGTTATCCAATTTCGAAAGTTGTTCTACAGAAACCTCATGGAGAGCTTCTTCGTCATTAGGAGGATTAGAGGAATTACCCATGTCCTCGTTAAAAAGGCTATTCAAATTAGGTTCCATCTCCTCAGTAGTTAAACCTTGGAAAGACTTAATTCTACAGCTTCATCTAACGGGAATAGTGTAGGTAGGGCTTATTGTTGTAAAACTCATGCACTAGAGAGAGAGAGAAAGTTTTGAATTTAGAGGTAGCAATTTTCAGTAAAATCAGCCAATCTTCTGGATTTAAGCTGTTAAATGCAATCACGACAGTCTCCCGAAATTTCAGAAAAAATGTCCGGGACCGTGGCGCTCGGAGTGCAACACGGTCCTTGCAACTTTTTTCAAAATTTGCAGGGATGAAAGGTATGATGATTTTAGAGCTAATCTGAAAAAATTGAGTGATTTTACGATCTGTAGGTAGGCCAAATTAAAGTTGCAATCTCAAAATTGAACCCAACCAAGATTGTCGAAAAAATGCAAAATTTGAATTTTGAAAAAGAGAGGGAAACTGAAATTTTGAATTTTATGATTTTAGAGGAAATGCCAAAAGCAATGCAAGTTTTGAAATTCAAAAGTTGACTCAATTTCACTCAAAATTCAATTTTGAAAGCGGAAATTAAAGTTGTTGTAATTAAGCACTTAATTTCAAAAGTCACAAAATGCAAGAATTTGAATAAAGTACTGAAATTTCGAATGAATGCAAACACACTTTTCAGATTTAGGACAGTAAGAACACAATTTTGACACAAAATTTCAATTTCAATGATTTTTTGAATGTTTAAAAGCCTTAATCCAAGCAATCACAAGACCAACTTTGACTGTAATTTTGAAGGTGTTAAAATTGATAAAATCAGCCAAAATTCTGGATTTTAGCAGGAAAATACAGTAAGATCTTGCTCCCGAAATTTCAGAAAAAATGTCGGGGACGATGGCGCTCGGCGCCACGGTCCTCGTAACTTTTTTCCAAATTTTCAGGGATGAAAGATATTGTGATTTTATTGCGGAATCCAAAGTTACAGCTGATTTGGAGATGTTTTGATCAGTGAAATTGTCGGACAAAGGTTGAATCAAGAGGGTTTCAAAAATTAGGGTTTTGACACTTAACCACTTAATTTTCAAAATTAAAGCACAGACATGAATTGATAATTTGTAATAGAAGGACAGATCTGAAACAAGCATTAACAATTAAATATTTCACAAGTTTAATTACTAAAAAGAAATTTTAGGGTTTTAATGCAATCACCTCTAAAATTTTGCAAAAGATCAAACATGGAAATGTAATCAATTTTTTCAGATCTAAGCATGAAAAATCAGAAAGGATGTTCACGTCGGGTTCACCAAAATGTAAAGCGGAAAATCGCGATCGAACCCTAGTTGCTCTCCCCTCTTCCAACTCCGAGGAGAGAGAAGGGAGGTTCGCTAGGATTCGATGGTTTTCACTTAGGGGAGAGACTTTACATTCAAAAGAGGGGTTGAAACCCACAAGATCCAATCCCACACAATGCAAGATTGGATGCTAAATGTGTTTCAAGGGTTATGACAGCAAGGCTACCCTCTTTTGTAAAGAATGTTGATAGAAGAATTAAGCTAAGCATGCATAGAAAGTGACAAAGATTCGCTTATAAACTAAGATAGGGATATAGGATGAAGCTGCGGACCTGGAATTAGCAGTAAAATGTCGATACGGCGCTGTCCTGCAAATTTGAGCAAAAGTTGTCGGGACGATGGCGCCCGATGCCACGGTCCTCCGAAAAATCCGCGAAAGGAAGGGGGATCTGTTCGTCTCTGCACAAGGATTCTAGATCTTCAATTTCAGTCGCGTACCTGCAACCTACACACAGAAAAGTGAAGACGATTGGGGGGTTAGGGATTAGGGGTTTGCCTTTAGGTCAAACCCTGGTTTTGGAATTAACCAAGAAATGAGCAAGTGTTGTAAATGTAAATGACTGTAAAACAAGTACTAATACCTTGTTCTAAGGATGTTTGTATCCTTATGTGCGAAGGTATAGATGTTGTATGTTTGTTGTAGTAGTATGTTGTATGTAGCATGTAGTATGTGATCTCCTCTTCAATGGTTGAATCCTTGTCTTGAATGCAACACTTAGCCTTGAATGGAGATTTGAAATGATCAATTGCTTGAAGGAATGCTTGAATGCTTGAATGCTTGAGTATAGTTTCCACGCCTTTTCCATCATATCGAATGAAAGAGGAAAATGTCATTTATATACTTGTCAATTAGGGCTGATAGACTGATTTTCCCGACCTTAGGCCGACCAGGAAAGTTTATTTTCCAAATTGCAAACAAAAAGACCCGAGACCCCTTAGGAGACCGGGCCCAAAATAGGACCCAGGGACCAGGGTGCTGGGCGCCCTGGTCCCACCTCCCGGGACAGCAGGGTGCAAAGGAGGTTCAGGCCAGGGTGCAAGAAAATGCAGTTTTTGGTGTCATAATCAGGTTTCAGGGTCTCCATTCAGGTTGCGTGTTGCGTCGCCATCGTGAAGACCGAAATGCAGTCGAAATTGCAAGTGTCGCAATTTTAGGACGCTACACAAACAAAGCAAACACAGTAATCAAATGCATATTATATCAAAGACACTCATGCTCATATACAACATTCTTAAGGCTGGCAAGGACAATAGTCATTGAATCCCAATTGGTTTCCCATCTACGCTTACCCAGAGCGGACACTTAGATGCTTGATCCCACTAGCTCCCCTCCACGACACTCACTTCTCGGGGCAGCCAAGCATCAATTCCCATGAAAACTCCTCATGGCGAACTTTGTGTCTTTACTAAGGGCCGTAAGAATATGGGCTGCTTTAGAGGTCCGACCTCCTGCACCAATGACTAGAAGGTTTTTGGCCACTATGAACAAGGTGTTTAGTAAGTTTTCCCATTAGGAGCTACCATTCAAAGTTGCGCAAACGCAATTGAGGCCTATAGCTCAATGAAGCACCAAGAACTTAGTAGTCACGCAAGCGTGATTGAGATCTCTAGGATTCTACTGAGCACCCAATGTAAGAGTGAACTCTCATATAGCCCCAACCATTAACCCTTTCGTAGTCAATGGCCTATTTATTATAGTGAGTTGGGAACCCCAAGTCCGGGTGTACTCACTTGGGTCGTTCCCCTCTTACCTTCTCAAAGAGCAAGTTGGGAGGGCAGGCCCGCTAAAGGTAGACATACAATCAAACAAGAAAAGGTTGGAGGGTTTGGATTTCTGATCGTCTAGTAGGACGAGAGCATACTTTCCTACCTTTACGCTTTTCTTAAAGACACATAAGACAATGGTTCATTCCATTTTAATTAATATCTAGGTGCCTAATTTAAATAAATGTACAAGATTTGGTTGGATCAGCTAGGCAACCTGCAAAACAACTTGATTAGTAGTTTTGAAAAATGGAGTCTTCAACAAGCATCTTGCAAAACAACTTGATTAGTAGTTTGAAAAAAATAGAGTCTTCAACAAGCATCCTGCAAAACAATTTGATTAGTTTGGAAAAATAGAGTCTTTAACAAGCGTCCTGCAAAAAACAACAAAATGACAAAAATATTAATTTTTTTTATTTTTTGGGAATGAATAGAAAAACATGAATAAAAACTTTTTTACTAATGACAAATGTGGATTTGAAGAAAGCTTTGATGGGTAAATGGGGTTTGACTAGGTTTTTGCCACTTTCCAAGGGATAGGCAAGCGAAAAATTGGGGATTTTGGAGAGATGAAGGAATGGGAAAATTTGTCCAAGAGGGACAAAGAAGCAAAAGTTGGAGATGGATAATATGAAAAAATTTGGAAGTGATTGGATAAAAGGGGAAGGAGTTATGGCAAACCCTAAAAATAGAGAAATATGGGATTTAGGCTTTAAAAAAGTGGATTTTTTGGATAAGGCCCCTAAAGAAGAAAATGTGGAAAATGACAATGTGAAGAATCTGGTGGAGTTTGGAGGAAAATGGAGTCAAGATAAAGAAGATATGGTGAAAAAAGAAAAAAATTTACTCAAACCTTAGATTTAATAGAGCAAACAAAAGTCCTAGATTTAATAGAGCAGAAACCTTAAATTTAACAGAATAACAAAAAAAATGTCAAAGGTCTGGATTTCTGATTGTCTAGATAGACAAGAGCATAATCTCCTACTTTCACACTTTCCTGCAGTCAGACAGATTATATTTAAATAGAGTAGATAACAGGAAATGAAAAAAAAGAAATGCAGACTACAGTTAGCACCTAAAAATTTCAGATAGATTAACAGAGCAGACAGTAGCACTAAACAAATAGAAAAGTGTCAAAGGTCTGGATTTCTGATTGTCTTGATAGACAAGAGCATACTCTCTTATTTTCACACTTTCTTGCGATTAGAGTATACAGTCGCGCTAAACAAAATAGAAAAGTGAAAGGTCTAGATTTCTGATTGTCTATATAAACAAGAGCATACTCTCCTACTTTTACACATATTATAATTAAACAGAGCAGATAACAGAGCAAATAATAGATCGGATAACAGGAATTCAAATTCCCACAAAAATGCTCGCACTAATCGCAGAGCTATCGTGCTAAAACAGAAACAGAAACAGAAAAAGAACAGAAACAAAAACGAAACCGAAATAGAAAAGAAGCTGTTGCACAGAAATACAGAGCCGCTATTCTGGAACCTGCAAAAAAGATTTTATTTTTCTGCAATCGCGCTATTCTGGAACCTGCGTCTCACAAATCACAAAAACTTTAAAAAAAACATTAGTTCTTAGGGACGTGGGTCCCACCGGGCGTGCCAAAATGAAGAGGGGAAAACAGATTTGAAGATCAAATGATCAAAACATTACGAAATAAACATGCAGAATGCTAAAATATCATTAAAAGACCATTTCACCTTGCTATTTTACCTTTTCCTTCGGATTGAGCTTGATGAAGTGAAGGCGCTCCTTGATAATACTCCACTTGATGTGCTCATTTGATTGCTAGATGTGGATGGCACTCCAATGTTGTGCACAAATGGAATGGATTTAAAAAATGATAAGGATGAGATGATCAAGTTGCCAAGATGATTTCCTGGGCTCAAAAGGGCAGCATAAACTTATTGGATTTCAAGATGTTTTGAATAAAGGGATGGAGCCCTATTTTATAGGAAGAGGAGAGGAAAATGGATGGCTAGGATGAATTCGAGATGAAGGGCTAGGATTTACTTGTGAGCTCACACAAGATCCAAGAGAGGGTGTGGAGACCAAGAAATATGCCTTAAAGGCATTTCGTATCTCCACACTCCACAAGATGCATTGGAGGAATTAAAAATTATCCAAAAAAGGATATCATGGGGATTGGAGGAATAAAAAAGAATTAAAAATTCTTTGGGAGAGGGGATGCCTAGAGGAATGTGTGATTTTGAAAATCTTACATTCACCTAGGAAAAGAGCATTTAAAGCTAGTGGCTGGATGAAAAGGACAAAGAGTTGACTTTGTGGCTAATCATGATGATTAACCATTAACGACTCATTAGGAGGGGGATTAGAGGAAATGTTAGGTGGGATTAATATTTGTAGGAGAATTTGACTAGGAGAGAGAATGAGTGGAGGGAATAAAAAAAATTAGAAGAATAATGTTAAGTGAGTTTAGAGAGTTTCTAGAAGAATGAATTAAGAAGATGATTTGTAGGAATCATGTAGGTTAATTAATTAATTGAAATTAATTAGCTAAGAGGAAGATTTGTGAGGATTTGATTTTTTTAGAAGAATAAAGAAAGGGATTGATTTATTAAATCAATCAATCATATGCTATAGTGACAATGTTAATTATATTTAATTAATATTGAGAGGAATTTGAATTAACATAATTAATTAATTAATTAATTATGCGAGGAATTAAAAATAATTAAAATAATTATTTTGAAGTGACTACAATAACATAATTGAAACTTATGCAAAAGCCCTCCTTGAAGCACCAAAGGAACCATCTGAGAAAGTATTTGGCAATGCAGAAACAATTGAAAGTGGCATTTAGTCTAAGAAAAGAGTTAAGAAAGTTGAGCAAACAGTGAGGAAGGGAACTAGGCAAGCTAAAGCAATTAAGGAAGATGTATTGAAGCAAATTGGTATTAAAGAAAGTGAGTTGGAAGAACTTCAACCGGAAACTCATCTTTCACCAATTGCAACTTCTTCTAAAAGTGATATACCGATGATATTCAAAAGGGTAGAAAGGAAAAGAAAACCCTCACCGACACCCTCACCTACACCTAGGAGAACAAGACAAAAGCAACAGGCAGTTAGGCCTCCAGTTAAGAAGTTAACTCCAAAGAAAAAGAAGGTAAAACAAGATATTGCTCCACTGGATAAACTTTTAAGTGAAATAACAGAGGATGGAAAGTTGAAAAACATTAGCAAACTGTATAACACACTTTCCACTGCTGATAAAGAAAGCGTAGAAAATAGTGTAATTTTACACTTGGATATATACAAGAAATTTTTGATGGAAATTGTTGATGAAATACCCACCGATCTATACAAAAGACTAGAAGCTAGAAGAGTAGCTATTGTTGAGCTAGATAAAAAGATAAAAATTGAGAAATTACTTGCAGTGCACCCTATAAACTCACCTGAAGAAATAGACCAATTAATCAGTGAAGCCAACCAGACAGTATTTTCAACCGGTCACCGACATGTTACACTTATGGCAGGAAGAATGAATGAAATTTCTGAAGAGATTGCGGATCAATGGGACATATTCTTTGTTGAAAAGGAGAAACAAGAAGAACTTAAAAGACCTAAGACTATCAAAGTCTATCAAAAGGACAGGGATAAGGGGAAAGGTAAGGAAGGTGAACCTCCGAACCTAAAAATAACTGATAACTTACCCCCACCTCTTTCTAATACTCCACCGATAGAAACCATTGACAATCAACCAGCTATAGAGAGTATGGAGACTCCTCAAGAGGATACGAATCCTGAGTCTGAAGTTTTGTACACTATGAATATCGATACACAAGAGGTAAACATTGTGGTGGACAAAGAGACCACTGAGGATAAGAAGAAAGATATGGCTACTGAGTCACCGACTGCAGATGTTGAGATTGGAATTAGTGATACTGTAAATGTAAGCACAAAAAAACCTACTCAGATAGAGAAACCAATAGAGGACACCACTGGGAAACCATCAGAAGCACCGGTAGATAAAACTGAGAAACATACAAAGAAACGGACAATGGACAGTGCAGAGGTAAATACAGAGAAATTGGCAGTGCATACCGAGACTTCATCTGAAAAACCGGCAATAGAGAGCATAGAGAAACCCTCTGAGGCACAGGTTGAGAAACAGGAACAGAAACAGGCTGAGGTACAGGTTCAAACCGAGACAGTGCCACCGACAACAACTGAAAAGCCTAAACCTTTGCTAGTAGAAATGCAAACACAAACTGACCTACCAGAGGTCGAAACAAGCAAAGTTACTACTACAACAGATAGCATGGAAATTGTGAAAATAGTTGGGCAAACATCTAGTACTTCAATGATAGAGTTCAAACCAATGAACGTGATAGAGGTATTATTAGATTCTATTAAGAAGATCACTGAGTGTAAAGCACAAGCCTATAAGGCTATTGATGACACAATTCCTATTCTTAAATTGATAGCACCCAAGTGCATTGTAGGAAGTAAATATTCATTAGGTCAACTAGACACATTGTCTAAATACATCACCGGTGACATTTTGACAATTGATCAGATAAATGAGGACACATTTTGACAGTTGATCAGATAAATGAGGCATTACAGGATAGCAAAATATTCAACAATAGTCATAATTTGGTATTGGCAGATCTTTTCCAGATTGTAACCCCCCGATTACAAGGATCTAGGTAGGAATCACACTCCACTGACAGTGAATGACAACCTTTGTCATTGATGTCAAAGGGGGAGTAGTGGAAATGAGAAAAATGATCAGAACAAAGACATCATCAACTTAGGGGGAGCATACATTTTTTTGACAACACAGTTTTGGCAAGATATTTTGGCAGATTCTTTTTGGACACTTTTTAGATTTTTCTCATGAGTGTTGCCATCAATGCCAAAGGGGGAGATTGTTGGAAAATGCACACTCCAATGAGAAATTGTAGGTGATTGAAGGTATTGTCATTGATAGAAACCTTGCAATCCTATGATTCTGGCAGACACCGGCATCGACAAACTCAACACCGGCGCACAGATCACCGACACCGAAAAGATTGATCACCGGCACCATGGTCGACATGAATTTTATTTAAATATATTTTGTATTTAATTGTAAAATCTTTTGTAAGCCAACTTGGCAGATTGTAATATGACTCATATAAGTATGAGATCATTGTAGATCATTTAGTGTGTGATAGATGGAAAGATTAATGCAAACCTAATGTGCGAATTGTAAGGCAGATATTGGATAAGGGTTTATGTCTGTAGCAAAGATTAAACTGGTACTGAATCTAGTATAGTAGATGCTGATCTAAAGCAGTACAAGACATTGGATTTGTATAATCCATTTTTGTAAGTCAGTGAGACTTCTTTTGTAACTGAGCAGTGAGCTCTAGGCACTTGGCCTTCCTGCATGTGCAGGCCCCTATTGTAAACAGTAATATTCCCTTATTAGCCAGTAAGCGAATATTGTGGGTCACAAATCCTACTGAGTTTTTTCCCACACAGGGTTTCCTCGTTAAAAATACTATGTTATGGTGTGTCTCTTATGTTGTGGTTATTGCTCTTATTTACTGCATTATTTTTGGTTTACTGGTACACAATTTTGATATGTTTTTCATGTTATAATTCAAATAAATTCTTATACCGGTCAGATACTTATTCACCCCCCCCCCCTCTCAGTATCTTTGGGAATCCTAACAATACAATCATAATCATTTTCATTTCTTTTCAAAAGTATTCACTTGAAGCACATAATAAAGCATAATTGCAGAATAATCATTTGCCAATTTTTCATTTGCTAACCATAAAGTTTAAATCCACTCTAAATAACCTCTTAGTGCTTGAAAGATAAAGGTATACCCACCTAGGTTTAGTGGAGCCTTAAGTGCAGAGGGATTTGGTCTTCGACCATCCATGTTCATTGACCAAAGCTAATTGGAGTAGTTGAGGATTTGGCAAACCCTTAAGTTTTCCAATCTGTGGTTTTGGGAACCAACACAACTTTCAGCATGCACAGTGATATAGTAAAATGGTAGACTGATTCCAAAAAAGGAGACAATAGAGTAGATTGAGACTGACCCGCAATTCAAAATTGAGGCAGAAATGAGAGGAATTGTTCTATATGATTAGCAGAGTCCTAAGACTAGGTCAATCTAATTGGCAGAGTCCTAACTATTTCAGCCCCAACGAATTGTAGATTGTAGCTCTCCTCTTGATTAGCTTGTACTGATTTCTGTAGCTTTGCCACTTGTTCCTGCACACACAAAATAGAGAAAATGTTTGGTAGAAATGGGTTTGCCTTGTTCAAACCCCAATTTTAGAATCAACCTTAAAATTGAATTGAATTGAACATGAAAGGAAAGTGTGTTGATATATAGTAGAGACTAGATCTGAGAATATAAATGTCTTGTACCTTGATGATGCAAATGCTTCTTTGAAGATGACCACAAATGTTAATGTAATAGCATGACTCCACACAAAAGACCTAAAAGGAAATCATAAAAGACATGCTTACATGAGGATTGTTGAAGGTTGCCATAATGGAGGATATGGTGAGACATAATAACTTTAATGCTTGATCTCAAGTTCGCCTTATTAATCGATGTGGACTTACCCAAAATGAGGAGGATACCTTTCTTATATACCTCTCTCAAGCTTTTCGTGCTGTAAAATTTGGAGTAGGCTAACACGAGAAAAGATTTCCCACCCAACCACTTCAAGTGTTATGTGATTCAAATTTGGGGTGAAACATTGGGGCCTGGGTCGAACTGATCGACCTAGTCCCAGGACTCAGTTGTTCTAATCGACCCAGTCCCCCCAATGTGGCCCCAAATTGGGACTTGGAGTCTAATTTGTGAAGGAAATACTGAATGGAGATGTTGAATTAAGTTGTGGAGAAGGAGAGAAGATGTGAGAGGTCATACATACCAAAATAAGGCCTAGCTAAGCAAGAAATTGCACAGGGATGCAATTTATGACACTACACTTTCTTCATCAAGTAGATTTCTCAGATAGACTTTCTTTTCTTCTGCTTTCTTGCATTTCTTTTTGGTTTCATCCAAATCTGCCAAAGCATACCTCTACATCAGCTTCAGGATCCCACTCATTCAGATCCATATTCTCTTCTCCAAGATGATGTTTAAATCTTGGATCTAGCTCAGTGATTAAACTACTTCAATAACCTTGCTCTAATAGCAATTGTTGAACACTACTAGATTGTTGAGAGGATGGATGAATCAATTTATACTAAAACCTGATCAGATTTAACTTCTTATTTTATCATTCATTTCATCAACCATAAGCATTAAAACATATGAATGAAACCACACACATGAACACCAAGATTTTTATGTAGAAAATCCAAACTAGGAAAAAATATGGTGAGGATCAAGCTCACAATATATAAAACAAATTATAGAGCTTAGGCCAAAGGCTAGGAAGCTCACTCCTCTGAAAGATGACTTGTTGGCTAAGGTGCACAACCTTAGGCTAAGGTATAGTGATTTCTTATATATACTAAAGATCACTTCTTTAGAGAAAGATACAATTATTCTAATATAATAATATCAACATAATTGAATTGTAGAAAAAGAATCTACTTGAATGTTGATAACAATTTACAATTTTGTACACATATGAAATAATCTTCATCTCTGTTATGTTATGCATTTGAACCTTTGATCTTTATCGCAATGACTTCGCACACCACTCACACATATCATATTACAATCAATACAATGATTCTATCCTTTAAATATCAATTGCAACCTTAATAACATCCACTAGGTCGGCCTAATAAGATGTAACATGCTCATACAAAACCATTGATCTAAAACAGTATTCAAAGAAAGTATGGAAGGCAAATGAAATGTGTGAAGGATCACACCATGTTGGCATATCTTCTAGATACATCCAAAATAGCTCTCATGCAACCATATGGACCAAAAACACATGAATCGGCCCAAAAGATGAAACATTTAGCATATGCCAATACAACAAACTAAGATTTCAATTTGGACCACCAACATGACTTGCAGACGACTGAGGCAACATAATACATCAAGTAGCCTTAATCAACCACCTGCAACACATTATCAACTATAAGCCAGGGAATGCAACACCAATTCCTCCACACCCTTGTACTACAACTGTATCAACCGGACCTCAAGCTTAATTAACTCTGGTTGTAGATCATCTATTGTTCTAGAAACCAAGATATAGTGAGAATTTACATTCACTAACATTACTTTAAAACCACATAGTTGTCTGATGTATATCTGCCATATCTTGGACCAAACTTGTCGGAATCAATGAACACTGAGAGGGGGGGGGGTGAATCAATGTTATACAATTTTTAATTTTTACAATATGATCTTTAAACCACTTAATGCATATGAAAAGAAGTGAAGTGCAAAAACACAAAGCAAAGATCAACAACACCATAACACCAAGATTTTTACGTGGAAACCCGGTTAAGGGAAAAACCACATTGAGATTCAAACCCACAATATTAATATACTCTACTAAAAGTGTAGAAATATTACATAAGGGGAATGCACATGCATTCAGGTACACTGCCTAGAGCTCACTGCTCAATTACAAGTAAGTGCTACAACACCGAAAGGCTCACTGCCTTACAAAATGTTTGTAAGAGATTGCAATGTACTTAGAACTATGAAATAACATCAACAAATGCCTGAGTATAGTTATGGTTAAACACAAAACATATATTCTTACATTGTTCTCCAACTCTTCTCTATTTTGATAATTTGTATTATACCAGAGCTCAAATCTTCATCATTCGCATGAGAAGCTGCACAAAATCGCTTTGCACATCTCCATCAATCTAAAAAATGATCGCATAAACCTGTCTTATATATCCACATCGCCGATTTAGGTCATCACCATGTCGGCTTCAAGAACACGAGATAAAATATGAAACGTGCTCACAGGTCAGCTCAAATCCATCTCCAATGCATATGTAGACCAAAATAAAATGTCCACGCGCTTCCCACATGAGAGCTCATTAACCTCGAACACATAATCAATCACCAAAATCGATCCGCAAGATCCACAAACAAAATCACCACACGTTACCATAGATATGCTCTGTTCTTACCAAAAAAACATGATTACCGGATCTTCTAACTTGCATCAAAATCATCACTAGAGGCCACAATCCTGAAATAAGCCATATTACATATCTACAAACTTTCCCCAAAATCCGCCAAGCACAATACTTAACCAAAATAATCTACCAACCAAAACTGTACACTTTGTCGGATACCCTATTCTCACTAGATTCAATCACTCTTTCAGAATGAATGAATTATAAACTGCGTATACCAAATTTGATATGAGTTGCCATCAATGGAAACATCAACATGCATTCAATGTCTCTTGCTAATAAGACTAAAACATCATACCAGTCTACACAAACACCATTAGCCCTCCAAAAATATAATAAGACACCATAGTATGTTGCCACAAATATCTATACTCATATTCCATACAACCGCATGTCCTCGGCATCAAATTACATTAACTACTCGAGTCAAAACCATCTTCGAACCTAGAGAACTACTAAGTATCTCTTTCAGACCAATAAGTTTGACATCAATGACAACCAGAACTCATATTTACAACAAATCATCCATCTTCCATTCTAAATATCTATAAATCAAACTCTCTTTAAGCCACATTCAATAAAACACACTTAATTGCAAAGAAACACTATCAATGTGAACACCATTAAACATCTCATCACAAAGTGATGTTGTTGCACCTTTCAACAACACACATTCCTCCATCATTCATCAACATCTTCTGGAACACATAGAGAAGAGTTGGAAGAGCTCTTCTAAGATCTTTCAACAATTGGTGCATCCATCTTCAAGCTCACTCCAAGTGGCTTTAGAGAGCAAGGCAAAATGTTATTACATTACATTTAAGCTTTGTCATTTTTTTAATTGTCATTATTCACAAAAGAACACTAAATATAAAATTTATGTTGTACGAGGGAGATCAAACTTCAAAGGAAATCACCTTATTGATGATGTTCTCAAGTTCCATTAATGTATTTGTCACTTTCTATTGGCCAAGTCACATACATATTATGCAAGGGTTCGATATGTAAAATCTAAATTTGAACAAACCTCATCATTACTAGTAGAGATATCCTAAATACATCCATCTAAAAGATGGCAAGAGATCTTGGTCTTGAAGCATTTATATTAGATTTGTGATATAAGTTAGATAATCAGCTTGAGAATGATATCTCTTAATATCTTTTATATAATTGTATTAAGCATAATATACTAATTTATCAAGCTTTTATATAATGTATATATTATTGAAAGCAATGAATATTTTAGATGTAAATAAATACCAAATCTATATTAAATGACTTTTTATTTTCCACTTGAATCCATTACAACCATCTTAATATCATCATAATTACACTAATTATATCAAAATTAAAATCAATATTATCATTAACAAAAATAACATACCATTATTCCAAACAACATTTCATTGTCAACATCATCTCCTTTACCGTCATGAACAAGAATATTAACATTATCAACATTATCATGATAAAAATCATTATCATCACCTACTAACTTTATAATCATTATATTATAATCATTCTCGGCATCATCTCCATAAGGAGAGCACTCTCCCATAAAGAGGGTAGCTTGAGGTTGTAGATTAGTTTTTAAGTACCCAACCAAGTTAAAGCCATTAACACCATAAGCGTTAGGTAAGGTATCAACATCTCATAGTAGCAGTTGGCCCCTCCTCGCGGGCACTAAGGTTAGGCCAACTTAACTTCGTGCCCCCTCACCCTCACCCTCACCCTCACCTTCACCCTTTCCCCGCCCTAAGTGGGCCAATAAAAGTCTCGAGTAAATCCTTGGCTTCTAAAAATATCTCAGCCTTTTAGTGCATCCGTACCCCACGCTACCGGGTAAACGAGACCTTTTGGTCTGCATGATTAACACGCGTAACAGATAAAATAATGCATGTACGGACCGGACGAGGTGTACCAATCATGATGGAGTCCGTACTGGTTTTTCCTCACTGGTATTTCGACATTCGTCATCAATACTTTTTAGGTTAAAAAGTTGCAGGGTTTTTATATAACGCAGTATGGTGGTAACTATTTTGGAAGGAAAGGTGTTGGGTTCGATTCTCATCACTTGTCCTTTAGATTTCGAGTTTCTTGGGCTGTAGGATTCCCAATCCAGCCTTTTTTTTAAGGGGGAACGTATTGGTTCGATTCTCATCAATTGTTCCTTCGGTATTTTGTTTCTTGGGCTGTGGGATTACCAATCCAGCCCTTTTGTAATAAGGAGGGGGTGTGGAGCTCGATCCCTTACAGCGCTGCTCTATATCGCCTTATTCGGAGTTTTTTCTTGGAATTCTGAAGGATGAGCCTTGAAACCCTTTCAAAAACGTCCCCTCCCGCTTTTGAGGAGGATGAAAACATAAAAAACAACAATTCTGATTCGTCTGAGTTGAAAACTGATTTAACTGGTAAGACAACTCCGATACGATCTCTTCCTGCAAAGAGAGAGCTCGTAATGGAGGAGAAAAGTATTGACAGCTCTGCTGCCATCGACCTAGAAGAGTTGCTGGCGCAAACGTACCCAAAGGAAGCTTCTACACCCATTAATATGTCAAGCGAAATTGTTGCTCAAGGGTCGGTCCGCAGATCGAAACGCGCCAAGACAAGCGCGCAAGACAAAGCGCCGGAGAAAGCAACTGATTCTGTGAAGAAATGGTCCGGCGAGGAAGAGATTTGCCTGGCCAGGGTTCTCTTGGAATGTACTTCTCCCGAAGGCGAAGTCAACATAGGGGCGTTTTACCAGCGAGCTAAGGAAGCGCTGAATTCTGGGGTAAGTACCAAGCAGCTCTATGATAAGATGAGAGGAATGAAGACTAGGTTTTTGTCTATAAAGTCCAAGCTAAAATATCAGAACATTGCTGAAGAAAATTTTTCTTACAAGGCCCCTCACGAGCCAGCACTTTTCGCTATCTGGAAGCGGCTGTGGGGGAGTAACAACGCTAGTACGAAAGTAGAAGCTGAAAACCCTAAAAAAACCCGAAACGCTAAGAACCCTATTGGGCTTGTTAAAGAGGAGCAAGAGGAAGACACGTGGCTGCAAAGCCTAACGCAAAGTACAAGAGAAAATGGAGGGCGTGGCTTGGATAATGACATTGTATGTGCACAGAGAAGATACCAAACAGATAGTGTAGCTGCCGCTCCTGCTCCTGCTTCTACTGCTCGTGCTCCTGCTCCTACTCCTGCTTCTGCTCCTGCCGCTGTAGAAAATTCACAATCCTTGGGAAGGATGCAAGATAGGGCCTGTGTGATTCCTCTTGTGTTGAAAAGAATGAAGGAGCTTGTGGATTCTGTAAATTCTGTGGAGGAATTTCCCTACCTCGATGCTGTGGAAGCCCGTGAATTGCAGCAGAAATGGCGCAGGATCAGGATTCAGGAGGTAAGGTTGTTTTCTGAAGGATTGGGATTGTTGAATGAGCAATGTAAGTTGATGTTGGAAAGTTTGGAAGCTTCAAATGGCAGTCACGGAGGTTAAAATTTTGGGATCACGTTACTTTCTTTGTTTTTCTTCTTCTGGGTATGTTCATAAGTTGTTGTCTGTCTGGATTATCAAGAGCAGTTTTCCCTACAGTTTATCTTTGTAGGTTTTTATTGTAATTATTAGATGCTTGCTAATGAGAAGAGAAAGTTATAGGGACAGATTACTTATTTTTTTCTGTGGTGAATGTTAATAAATTGTTGTTGTTCTTCGAGAATCAATAACAGCTGACTTTGCTGGTGACCTTCAGAGGTCATTATTGTAAGTAGCAGATGTTTGTTAAGAGCGGGCAGTAGTAATTCACTTGCTTTGTCTCGGAGATCCAAAACCTTCCTAATCTTTGGTGAAACTGTTTATTTTTATGATTTATAATCCCAACTAATTTGTTCATGGTAGACTTTGTATTCATCGGTAGTACAGGAGTTTGATTCTATATTACGTTATCTTCTATACTTAAGGAGATTCAAGCTGTTTGTTTAGAAACATGTCTCTGAATGTACTTAATTTAATCTTATCTACATTGACTTCTTCTAAAAAAAAAAAAATGTTCAATCGAGTTTCTTATTCTTGGTTTTTGGAATCCAATCTAAAGTGCAATTCATGGCTTCTTATCAAACATATTCAATCTCTTCACTTGTTATTTTTAGCTAATTGTATGACATGGTTATTTTTTCTATGAGGCAGTGTTAAGTATTGGTGATTGACTAGTATCATAATGTTTTATATACCTATTTGGTTGGTGAATGGAGGGTTGTACTTGTGGCTGTCTCTTGGGTAGTGTGACTTGAGCTCAGGATTGAACCGCAGCCCTGAGGCACAATTGGTATAATATTGTTATTGATTTTGGGAAAATCTTTTTTGGTCATAGGAGTAGCTTGATCTGACAGGTTTGTGAGGATTTGACTCATAACTAATTTGCAATGTATGGGTTTCTATTCAAATGTGTATGATATATCTTTGCTATTCTTTGCATGCATTTCTATTGTATCATGGTTGTAGGTGGGCTGACATGTTCAAGTTTATGACATTGTTTTTTGGATTCGATTGTGTAAAAGTTTTTGCATCAATGGTTCAGATCACCTTCCGTGATCCATCATCAGAATGAAAGAGTGTATAGATGGTATTTATACACTCTTTCATCTATGCACTCTTTCATCCTGATGATATATGCAGCACTCTATTGAATCCAAAAAATAATATCATAGATAATATGAATTGTAGAAATCTAATATCATTAATGTTCAAGTTTACTACTGAGCTTTGTCATGAGGTTAAATCTTGAAAGGACAAAATGAACACAATTTATCAAGTAAATGGAGTAAAATTGTGAGCTTGCAACAAGGGGTTTTTTATACAGCAAATTGGTGTCTCATTAGGTGGTGTAACCCAAACTACCTTTACTTTTGCCCTGTCAGCTGGTTCAAGTCAGGTATGGTAATTATCTGTGTCATATCCCCAAATTAATAACCTACGACCAGGCAAGACCAGGATCATCATCAGGAGTAGATCTTGTGTATCGTGGATTAAGCAGGTTACCATTGACAACTCCATAATCAAATATGCCAAGTATAATTAACAAACATCAATTTGTATATATAGAAGCCTCCATGATTATCGAGCATGAAGCAGCAAGTATTAAATCACCATTATCGTTGCCAAAGAAGTATATCAAATGATGTCAATTAAGGGCGCGGTCTCATGAGGGGGTTTAAGCTTCTATTTTCATGGAGCAGGAGGTCTTATGAAAGAATACAAAGTTATGTATCCATGAGACCATCAGCTTCCTTAAATTTAGGAGCTTAAATTTTTAAGCAGAACTGTGCTACAAATTTCATAGGACCACCCACTCTAAAAACTTCCTAAAAAACCTCTACAGCACCTGCTCTATTTTTTAGGAAGCCCCCCTCCATAGGACCCAGCCTAATCACCATTTAGTTATCGACAAAGGGGTGCGATTACCATGAAATTTTAAATATTCAAGTGGTACAATTTGATAATGAAGAGATGCAACCATTCGATTTATACCCACCTTGAGACACTAAAGAGACATCGATACCATTCCAAAGTCATTGAGGATCAGATTATTCTACAACCTTGCAGAATTAAGTGGAAGCAATCCACTATTAATCAGAGATTAGATGAAAGAGGCTTCAACGATATTAATGACAGTTATGCGATTACTCATTCTGCTTGGTGGTACGATGCATAGTAATTATGTTACATCTGCACTTTCCAGGCTTAATATATTGCTGCTTACAAACATATATATATATATATATATATATATTTCTGCATGCTTATGTCAGATCATATGTTACTAATAATACTGTTTATACATATTCTTTGCATGGATCTTATTATGGACATTCTGGGTTTGACTGAGTCTTACATATGTTTGCTTATAATCTGAATGCATCATAGCCATGATAGGAAGTGGAGCGGTTAACAGCAGGGGAACAGCGTTGGGTCACCTTCCAGATATGCCACCTCATGGTATATGACCGGAGATTCCCATGATGCCAAAGGGGTATGAAGGGTACTGCCTTTGGGTCTGTGAAGGGTGGACTTTCTGGGCACCCTGTGGTAAACCACCTCACTACCAGTGTGAATGTTTGATATTCAATGGAAGCAAGATATTGGTGACATGATTGAGGGGAATGGTGATAGGATACCTCACCAGGTACGCGACCTCATCTTGGCAAGGGCCACATGAGGCCAAGGGGGACAAGGTCTGCTCTTGAGCTTGGGTTAGAGGGTCTCTAGGGCAACCTATCAACTCACCCTGTCTGTGCTTCCCAATGGTCAAATTTATGTTTCCTATATTTTATGATTTCAATATGTATATATATGTTATTGTGAAGTTATCTGTCTTGATGAATTATGATTATGAAATAGTTTCTAACTTGTTGCAGGACTGTAACCAGCATTGAAGGTACTCTCTCTAAACCCCTTTCTGAACTAAGAACTTGTGATCTAGGGCAGAATCTAGACATTTATAATTTAGGGACATTACAATCTGGCTCCAGCTTGGGTTCAGCTATTGAAATGTACCTGGGCTGCATCCACAGGCCCAGGGAAGAACCCTGGCTGAACCGAGGCTGGATCTGGACCAGGATCCATAAGTGGCCTGGGTTTGGCTGTGGTTCTGGCCAAATCTAGTCATAAAGGGCAAAAAGTAAAGCAGTTGGGGCCACTGCCTGACAAGACACAATTTTGGTTTATGAGACCCCATTTCTGGAAGCATATAAGAGTTGTATTCCATGTAATAAAAGTACATTAACATTTATAAATGTATTTCATAAAGATGAAAAGTATAATGAAAAGTATATACTGTCTTTCTGCTATTCTATATCTCTCATAGAAAGTTGAAAGTTGTCTGACAGTAAAGGGCTAACCACCATATGAGATCAACGTGTAAATGCTAATTGAGTTTTCTGGGTTAGCTAATAAATAATATGAGCCAAAGTTGCATAAAATTGGAAAAAACAATCAGAAGAATTTTTTTTATGATACCCTGACAAATTTTGTCGTGAGTATATCTTTATTAGAGTTTTTGAAGTATTGGAGCTTTGTTCAGCATCGGAATTTCTAATTGACATATTTACTTTCGAAGATTTAAACCATCTTTTTTTGGTGTCAGACATGACGTTTTCAGTCTATTAGAATTAGAATCTGAGAGTAACAATTTTGCGAGTTTTTTACTATCAATATTTCAGATCACATTTCATATCACACTTCATGATCCAATATCAGCATGAAGAAAAATGATGATTAAAGATTAATTTTGGTTGTGATAATTAGACTCCAAGATGATTAGACTCAGTTAATTTTAAATTACTCCTTGGATTGGTTTATAGCACATGAATTTTGATTGTATATGATGAAGTGTTAGACTCAGTTAATTTTAAATTACTCCTTGGATTGGTTTATAGCACATGAATTTTGATTGTATATGATGATGTGTTATAGATCTAGGAGATCAAATCTCTATTATTTTGTACCCACCGTAGAACATTCAAGATGTGGCATCTTAATCGTGGTTCCAAGCTCCTTTCTTTGGGTCGTAGACTATCATAGTGTTATAAATCTTGGAAATCCAAACTCTATTATTTTGTCTTTAAAGAGATTCAAAATGTGTCATTTTTATAACGGGCCTTAAACCCATTCCTTAGGTTGTAGAATGCCAATTTAACATACTTTTTTTAAATATTAAACTCTCAGCAAAAGTATAAATCAATGGTTTCTTATTCAAATGCCTTCAATTTGTGTACACGTTTCATTTTCTATTCATTTATAGCACTTTGGTTTTATGCGGTAGTGTTTTTGGATTGAAGCTCAACAGAGTATGGTCCTCAGTATTGCCTTTATGTGCTTGTGATATGTAACAAAGTTATCATCTTCATAGGACTCTTGTAAGCCTAGCTTATGTCTATGGTCATAACACTACTTGTTATTGGTAAATGCCCTTAAACAGAAGCGACTGTAACAATTGTGATTGATGCAAGGCATAATTCTCACGAAACATTCTACCCCATTCACAAAGCATGCAATTATTTCATGAAACAAAAGTTTTGTCAACCTTGAAGGATGGCTGTGGGTGCGTGGAAGTCCATGGGTTGGATGACCATATGCCATACGTATGACCTGTGGCTGTCTTTCGCACAAAAAGGCATTCTGTAGAAAAACCCTAATCTGGATAACACAATCTCATTAATAATCATAGTCTTATTTAGAGTTAACTTAAATTTCAGATTTTTTTTTTTTTTTTTTTTTTTGCAAATACTAATCTCTTGTTCTTGATGCCAACACATTATAAATCTCAAAGTATTCATTTGAATCATGCCCTCTTGAAATGGTAGATTTTTAACCCATTAATGATTATACATCTCTACTTAATCTCAAGTATTCATTTGGATTATGCTCTCATGGTTTTTTTAATGGAGAGTAGCTTTAGGCTTTCACCTCTTCAGCTAAGAGCCAAGGATTGAGGGGTATCCATTCCGCCAAATTCACCTGAGACGTGATCCTGCTCTCATTTCTTTTGATGTTGGAGCTTTGCACTCAGCAAAACTTGATTTATAGTGGGCTCATTTGGTACCATTTAACTTTACCATATTCCATATGTTTTCATTACTGGAAGAACGAAGGGAAGAAATTGATAATGGAGATGTGGGGTTTGTGAGTTTAAAGAATGCTGACATAAGATGCACTTAAGACTCCAGATCATCAAAATATGAAAATAATTTTCTCCTACTATTCTAAAGGGACCCTTAAAATCGATGAAAATAATTTTCCACTAAAAATTAGAATGATGTGAATTTTTTTGTGCTTTTAGCTTAAGGCAAATTTTTTCTTACCAATTGGACCTCACTTCTTGTCCTGAGATGTATTGATATTGTTTGACCGTATTTATTAATTCTTTAAAAATTAGTATATAAAGTTTTATTGTTTTTTGAGATAGTTTATCGATTAAATTAGTATTATGGTAAGTTAGATTGTTGTAACACTCTTGGGTGGGCTTTTAATGGTAGCCCATTACACAATCTAGTGGTAATAATGATTTGAGAGAATTTGAGCTTAAAATTGGTTACCTTTTTAAAGTAGCCATACATAAGAATGGCCTGTTCAAGGTGAAAGAGAAATGGATCAAGGCGAAGGAGAGATTTTGAAAGTTAGAGGTGAATGTCGCAATGGTTTTTGCTAAATGGAAAAAAAAATGGAAGTTATGATTTTGTATTAGATGGGAAAATTGAATATTTTTTTAAGAGTCCTATTAATGGTCTTAACTCATAAATTGGACATTCAAGAGACTCCAAAGATAAAACAAGCACAGATCTAGTTTACATACGAGCATGGCAAGATAATAGGGAACAACACATTTCCACTCAAACTCAGTTAAAGATTAAGATGTAACCATTTGATGGAGAAGAAAATGTGAAAAAGTTCGATCAATAGGTCTCTTAAATTGATATTTATTTTATCTTACAAAATCTGAAATTCATCTTAGCGATTTTTTGATGAGAATAAAAAAAAATGAGGGAGAAGAGAAATAGATTAAATATTTAATCACAAATAAAATAAAATGTGATAGATAGAATAATAGTAAATATATAATATAGAAATGAAAAAGTGAACAATGAATTTAAAAGAGGAGATAAAAAGTGATTTTTTTATTTGGAGGTTGGTAATAAAGATAAATTAACATAAATTTGCTTTATTGATGTTCTTGGGAGAAAAAGATAACGGTTAAGTAGTTAAGGTAAAAACAACTCATGGACTACATTCTAACACATAAAAGAAGGATGTGGACTAGTTTATACATCATTTTAGTGAACTTTTTAAGGAGCCTTGAGAGTTATCCCTTTATAGATCTACTGGACACAATATCTATATTTCGTAGTGGTCCACTTCCAAACATAGGATTATATTGATAAAGTTTATCAGAAGTGATTATATTGATAAAGTTTATTAGAAGTTCGTAAAAAAATAGTAGTAAGATTTTTTAAAATGTGATGTTATAAAGTCTAGTACGTCACCATGTGGTTTTCCAATCATGACGATGCTAAAGAAAAATGGAACATTATGCATAAACATAGATTACCAAGCTTTGAACAAGATTGCATTAAACAATTGACACCATAGATTTCTAGTTATCATCAAAGGTAAATGAATATATTTGGAAATTTGTATTCAAGCCTAAATATCCATTATTTGAATGGCTATTCTTTGTGAAATGCATTAGCAACTTATGTGGTTAATGAATACTTTTATTGATGAGTGTGTAATTTTTTACTTGGATGATATTCTTGTTTTAATAAAATATATGAAGAGAATGTTGAGTATTTAGAAAAGGTATTGTAGATTTTAAAGGAGGGCATTGGTTTTATGGAAAGGAGAGTCTATTTTTAAAACTTAGTTTAGTTTATCTTGGTTATATGGTAAGGTAATGGTGTGATTAAAATTGACTCAAGAAATGTTGAGGGATTATGAATTGGCCCAAACCTACAAGTATAATTGAACCAAGGAGCTTAATGGGGTAACTCAATACTTTCATAAGTTTATGAAATGTATTGAAATGGGGTCCTAACCTAGAGATATAAACTAAGACCCAAATCAATATCATTCATTGGAGGAAATAGCCAACAAGATCCAACTTTAGTGTTAAAGGAGAGGCAGATGTGATATATGATTATTTCCTCTTTTTTATATGATTTGATTTGAATATGCAATGACTAGTTAAAATGATGCAAAACTGACAAGATTTAGCATAACCAGAAAGATATAGAACTAGAAAAAAGTACAAATCTAGAAATGGGATGAAGAGAACATGTAACTAAAATCTAGAGCTGAAAGTGTCAGACTATTGAGATAGGCAGTCTAGTCCTGTAGGTGTCTTTGTTAGTTGGTATTCTCTATGCAAATTTGCAATTTATTTTTGTCAAATTTGCAACCTATGCACAAAGAAGAGGAAAAACTGGTTGTGTTGTATAGGGGCTTGATTAAGTCAAACCCCGTGTTGGTGTTTCCACCTCCACAATAGCTATGATGATGGAAAAGAGAGCTTACTCTTGGTAAAGGATAAATAAAAAAATAAACGTTGAATTAACAAGATTATTACCTTAGGATTGATAATGATGGTGATGTAATGCTCTTTAGATAAGTCTTCCAAGTGTTGTTGCAATAACATGACAAATCATAACAAAATCCATCATGAAAACATACTTGATGATAAGTAGTTGTAGCTTGCTGCTCCTTGTACCGAGATATGCTCTTGGAGGAAATAGGAATGCTTGTGAATTTTTAGATTATAAATGATAAATGATTGCCTTATATAGGGTTCTCAAGGTATTTTCACATTTAGGTCGACTTCCAATGGTCATATCAAATTATTTAGATTGGGTCACAGATGGTCATAATTGACACTCACAGATATCCAAATTTGGGCCCCTTTTGGAGGGACTAAGGTGCTAGGCACCATAGTCTAGTAAAAAAGAAACAAAATAAAAGTGGTTGCAGAGTACAAGCCTAGGACATAGGATCAGGTTGTGAGATAAGACCAAAATCTACTCAAAATACCCAGAAGGAAGCACATTAAAGAAAGGGCCCAAAATAGAGTGTGAAATTGTAAGCAGATACAATTTATGATAGTACAATCTATAAAATCATTTTATTTCATTGTATATTTTTCACATGCTACTATAGGTCATGGAAAGAATTTAAAATAGGTCAACGTGTAGAAGAGGTATTTCAATGAATTAAAGAAGAAAAGAAGCAGTGCATTGATATTGGATTTATCAATTTATAATTTTGTTTTGATGTGGAAATCGATGCAAACAATTATACCGTGGGGGTTGTTCTACTGTAAAGTGGAGACATTTTTTCATCATTTAGAGTTGTTTCATAAGTCCATCCTTGGGTATCATGTCTTATAACAAGTAGTTGTATGCATTGGTGCAAGTGGTTAAGAAGTGGAAACATTGCTTATTAGGAAAATAAATTATAATACATATAGATTATCAATCACTCTAATGCCTTTAAGTTTAGAGAAAGCTTAAACATGTGACACACTACAAGTGGAGAGGCTTCCTTCAATAGTTTCACTTGGTCATTAAATGCAAGAAAGGTACAACAATAAACTTATCAATCTATTCTCTAGGCCATGATTAATTTCATCAATTTCTACATTGTCTTTTTGGATTATTTGAAAAAAAAAAGGATTTTGTAGAAGATTGTGTGCATGAAGAGGAACTTAGAGTTATATTAGCAATAAAAAAAGCTAAGCAAAATATTTTCCACACAAAAAATGATTCTAGTGTAAATGATGGACTACTCTTCAAGTGGTAATTTACCATGCATTCTAAAAGAGAGGAGATAAGTGAATTTAAGAGAAGCACATACTTTAGGATGGTCACTTTGAGGATAAACAAATTTTAATTTAGAATTTTATATTTATTGGCCTTATAAGCAAAAAAAAAGCTACAAAATTTATTTGTAGATGCAAACTATGCAACATTAACAAGCTTGATAGGTAGAAATATAACTATATCAATAACTAGTAATCCTAATTCATCCATGGGAGACCATTTCAATGAATTTTTGGGGAAAGTTGGCCATATCACATGAAGAGTGATTATTTATTTGTCGTGCTAACATATTTAGTAATATGTGCTCTTTTGGTTGGCAAAATTTTGCACAATCTTTTTGTTTGTGTGTGATTATATGAGGATGGATGACTGTAATTTTAAATCAAGAATATAATATAAGGGAGGTGGGAAATCATGATCATATGTTTGATAGAAATATCGATTGACTTATTCAATCATCTTAACTACTTCTACCATATCAATGGTAGTACAAAGAAGTTGGCAAAGGTTGGTGAAGAGTGGGAACACGAGACAATTTGAATGGAGTTTAAACTAAGTTGTCAATAAGAAGAGGGACAATATGTCATTTGCTAAGCTTGAGGAGAAAGATTGTAGTAGAGCCGAGCCAAGGGCAAATATCGAGTGGTAGTGATTGTGTATCTATTTGTGCTGGGAATTTATTTATTTTATGGAGGTTTGTCCACAATTTCATTTTTGCTACCTGTTACAAGAGCAAGAGAACCTTATTGGCAAAGAACCTTTTAGATGTCGAAGCCTTGCACTCAACAAGACTTGATCCCTAGTGGGCTCTTTAAGAACCTTTCAACTTCACCAACAAACCAAGGGTCCATTTACTAGACATCGTATTTGGGATAATCTTCATTTAAAGATTAAAATAAAAATTCTATTGTTTCTATTGGTGTAAATAAATATTCATTTTGGATATTATTACACTTACTTAAGTTAACTTAGGATAATGCATCTCTTCGTAGTTTGGATTTGAGACACTTAGGGAAGTGTGCACATAGGGATAGAGCTTGTAGGAGAAATTCCACCTTTTATGGTGTTGATCTTGTTGTTACACTCCACATTCAGTGGGTGATCCACCTCATGTGGACTATTATATTATTTCTCCTACCTACCCACACCTATTTCCTACCTACCCTTGTTTCTTATTGAGCCACATGTCATGTTTGTGTGCTCACATATCCCTAGCCTTGCCTATATAAGCAAGCTCATCTACATTGTATGTAATTGAATTTATTGATCATTTTCTATTGATGAGAATACAGTTTATTCTTGTCCTATATTGTGTCTCTATTTTGTACATTTCATTGAGCTCTTGATCTTGGCAAAATCTCACATGGTATCAGAGCAATTGGGGCTTCATTGATCGGTTTTTGGAGACATCGTGGAAGGCTTCTATTTTCGGATTTGGGGATCTCTATTTTTTGGGGGCGTCATACAGTGATTTGGACATCACCGTTGAATCCAGGAGGCCGTTTCCATAAATTTTGACTATAAAGTCGACCTATTTTGGTCCAAGCGCCGCCGCCCGCACCTGTACCCGCCGCCGCCCGCGCCGGTACACGCCGTCCCCGTTGCCCGCCGCCGCCCGAGCGCCTAGATCTCCCTACCGCTCAGCGACCGCTCGCCCGTCAGTCTCTGCACGCCGCCGCCGGCTTCCCTCGGCTCCGGCCGCTTCCTCCGCCGACGACCACCAAAACAGGCGGCCCCGCGTCCGCCACATGGCAAGCGGCCACTGGCCCGCGGGCTAATCCGTACACATAGTCATCGCGCCACGTCGACCATACGGTAGCACAATCATTGCACCACGTCATCCGTATGGCCTGCACAGTCATCTGCCCAGTCAGCAGTCCGTACAGTACAGACGCCCAGTCAGCAGGGAGGCGAAGTTTTTGCGACGGTCATATGGCCGTCAAATTTAATAGAGTAACTTGCTGACGTCAGCACCACATCAGCATTTTTTGAAATTTTTTTTGACCCCTCTCCATTGGGCTTTTCAGTTTTGAAGTCCAACTTTGAAAGGCCATATCTTGCTCATTTTTGCTCCTTTTTTGGTGCAATTTTTTTTGAAATGGGCTAAAATTTCATGATCTTCACAGTGGTGTGGTTATTTTCTGATTTTGGTGCACAGGTTTTTCGGAATTCTCAGATTCTCTCAGCTGTACCTGTCCAATCCTCAATTCTACAACTTCAAAGGCCTCGTTTGAGCTCATACGACCTCCTTTTCAGGTGTCGTTTTTTTTTAAAGTGCTTATTTTTTCGTCTACTTTCATAATCTATGATCAGATTTCAGAGATTTTGAGTGTAAATTGTACTTTCAGATATTGGTCTTATTTGGCCTATTAGGTACTTGTAAATTGCTTGGATCTTAGTTAGATCTCTTGCATTATCAGTTTGAGTCTCTTTTGGCCTTATTAAGGCAGTTGTAAAATTGTAATCAGAAGTGCACTTTGCCATTTTTTGCAAGTGGCCCATTGTATACGCACTACTTATAAAGTGCCAAAATCATCACATTTGGGGGGCGGTTCTTTGATTGAGTGAATTTGGGGGGGGTGTCTTATGTGATTGTGCCTCTCTTTGTGCTCTTTCCATTTTTTGTTGCAATGAGTCCTAATAAATTTCCACCTTTAACTCCACATAATTATGCATCATGGAAAATTAAAGTATGGAGTAAATTAATGGAAAAGGGTCTCACACACTACATAGATGGAACAATAACAACACCACCTGATCCTAAGGCTGATCCAATTGCTCAATTAGAATGGCTCACAAAGAATTGCATGGCTCTTGGAACCTTACGCAAGTATGTATCAGATGACCTCATTTTTCACATTGAGAAGTGTAAAACAATCTAAGAGGCTTGGGATATGTTTCAGAAATTGTATGGACAAGTTGATGAAATCAGAGGCTATCAGATTGAAAATGAGCTCACCAACTTGGATCCCAAGAGTTTTGATACAATCCAAGATTATGTCACCAAAGCAAATGAGCTAAGAGCAAAGCTTAAGGATTGTGGAATTGACAAAAAGGATGCTTAGTTGATATTCAACTTGTTGGATAAGCTTGCACCAGAATATGCAGCATTTGTGTCTAGCTTCCAAACTCATCGTTTGACAGTGGGGAGTTCTTATGTTATGCCTTCATTTGATGCTTTCACAGAAATGTTGATATTGGAACAATCTAAGTTGTTGAACATGGGGTTTCTCAAGTCTTCAAAGTCCAAGGCTTTGGTGGCTAATCAAGGGAATCAAGGAAGTTAAGGCAAAGATTCCAACAAGAAGAAGAAGCAATCTAAGTCTAAGCCACACCAGGAAAAAGGGCAATCATCCTCTCCATCACAAGGCGATTTTTCATCCTCTTCCAAGAAGGGGACACCACCTAAGAAGGATAAACCAACTTGTGCATATTGCAAGAAGTATGGTCATGATGAGCATCGATGCCATGCAAAGCAAGTTGATGAGTTAACCAATCTTCTCAAGAAAAACAACATCAACTTGCCATCCGCCTACACAAAGAAGGATTCATCTCCTTCCTCTTCCTCATAGTCTAAGGGAAAAGGGCAAGCATTTGTGGCTACAATAGGTTCTTCACAACAATGGATACTTGACTCGGGTGCCTCATATCACATGGGTTCTACAAAGGAGCAGTTTTCTTCATTGGAGCCATCTAAGGTACCTCACATTTACATAGGTGATGACACACAAGTAGAGGTTGAAGGGAAAGGTTCAATTGACATGGATGATGGAACATTTGAAAATGTTCTCTATGTTCCTAACTTGTCTACCAACCTTCTCTCCATCTACCAAATCACTCACTATGGGAATTGGAAAAAGGTTGAGTTTACACCAGATTCAATTGTGGTAAAGGAACTTGATGATGATGCCTTGGTAGCAGTGGGACAAGTCAATGACAACTCAAGGCTTTATTCATTCTCCCACTTTGTGCCAAGTTCACCTTCTAGGGCCTTGCTTACTCATTCAAATTCAGAAAGTAAGCTATGGCATGAGCGGTTTGGTCACCTCAACTACCGCTATCTTCAGCAGCTAAGCACTAAAGACATGGTCACAGGTCTACCTCGAATCAGTTTTTCAGAGGGTGTATGTTCAGGTTGTTCCATGGGCAAGCATCCCGAAGAGAAGTTTGATAAAGGGAAAACTTGGAGAGCTTTGGAAGTTCTTCAACTTGTTCACAGCGATGTAGCAGGTCCATTCCAAGCACCTTCATTTAGTAAGGCTCGCTATGTTCTTACCTTCATTGATGACTACTCCCGCTTCACTTGGGTCTACTTTCTCATTCATAAGAGTGAAGTATTTGATAGATTTCAGGACTTCAAGACTCGTGTGGAGAAGCAATCAGGGAAAGTGGTCAAGATTCTTCGCATAGACAATGGAAGAGAATATGTGAACAAGAGACTTGAGGATTTTTGTACATTTGAGGGGATTGATCTTCAGCATTCTGTTGCATACACTCCACAACAGAACGGGGTTGCAGAACGCAAGAATAGAACTCTTAAAGAAATGGCTAGCTGTATGATACATGCACGTTCTCTTGATCCCGCCTTTTGGGCAGAGGCTATCAGTTGTGCCACACACATCCAGAATCGGGTTCCTCACAAAGCTTTGCAAGGTATTACTCCTTTTGAAGCTTGGGTTGGTAGGAAACCGATTGTGAGACATTTCAGAGTCTTTGGGTGTCCAGCATGGACTCGCATACCTCCGCAGAAACGCAAGGCATTGGAACCTCAGAGTCGGCCTTGCATATTTGTTGGATATCCTGAGGGTGTTAAGGCATACAGATTGATGGATCCAGAGACACATGAGGTATTCATTGAGAGGAGTGTTCACTTTGAGGAAAGCTCTCCTAACTTAGCCTCTCTACCTCCTCCACCTTCCTCCATTGTGGATAGTGATGTTAGTGATTCAGATGATGAGACTCCTTCAACTCCGACTCGCAGGGTTACACCTCCGCAGGGTCCACTTGCAGTTGAGGAGACTCGTTCTCCACCTCCACCTAGACCTCGTTGGGCTCGACAAACACTTGAGTCTATGGGTTCTCTTGTTGGGGATCCTTCAGATACACGGAGAACTCGATCACAACATCAGGATCTTCCACATGCATTCATTGCTACAGCTTCCGATCCACATACATTTAGGGAAGCATCAGGGGTTCATGAGTGGGACCAAGCTATGGAGGAAGAGTATAGTTCCTTGATGAGGAACAACACATGGGATCTAGTCCATCTCCCTAAGGGGAGAAAGATGGTTCGATGTAAGTGGATCTATCGGACCAAGTTTGCAGCGGATGGTAGTGTGGATAAGTATAAGGCTCAGTTTGTTGCAAAAGGTTTCTCACAGGTTGCAGGTGTTGACTATACTAAGACCTTTGCACCCATAGCCAAGATGAACTCCATTCGTTTGACACTTGCTATTGCTGTGGCTCATGGTTGGGTTGTACATCAGATGGATGTGAAGAGTGTCTTACTTCATGGTGATCTTGATGAGGAGATTTATATGGAGTAGCCACAGGGTTTCATCCAGGATACTTCCTTGGTTTGCAGACTAAGGAAATCTCTCTATGGCCTTAAGCAGGCCCCCAGGGCTTGGTACGCCAAGATGGATTCCTTTCTTCTCTCCGCAGGGTTCACCAGGTGTCATTCCGATCTGAATGTCTACATTTTGTGATAGGATGACTCTCACTTGATACTTGTGCTCTATGTTGATGACTTGATCATTACAGGGAGTACTTCATCCATCATTAGCAGGGTCAAATATGCTTTGCATGACAGATTTGCTATGACTAAGTTGGGTCTTTTGCACTATTTTCTCGGGATAGAGATTTCACAGTCACCTTCTGGGATTACACTATCGCAGCCCAAGTATGCTCTTGATCTACTTGCACGCTTTCATATGGCTGATTGTAAGCCTGCCCCGACTCCCTTTCTTTCAGGAGTCAAGCTTGAGGCTCAGTGTTCTTCTCCACTAGTTGATGCCACTTTGTATCGTCAGCTTGTGGGTAGTCTCATCTACTTGACTCATACACGCCCTGATATTTCATTTGCAGTTGGCATGGTTTCCCGCTTCATCCAGGAACCACATGAGCTTCATTGGAAAGCCGCCAAACGCATCCTTCATTACATCCAGGGTACACATCACTATGGGATTCACTATGCAGCAGGCACAGGACTTCGCTTGGTTGGTTACACAGACTTCGATTGGGCTGGCGATCTTGATGATCGTAAGTCTACTTTTGGTTACAGTTTTCACCTTGGTTCGGGCCCCATTTGTTGGCAGAGCAACAAGCAACATGCTATTGCTTCGACTAAGGCTGAGTATCAAGGCGTTGTTAACGCAGCGACTGAGACCATTTGACTCTAGCAGATTCTCAAAGAGTTTGGATTCACCACTCCACGGCCGACAGTTCTACATTGCGACAATCAGAGTGCTATTACAATCTCGAAGAACCCGGTCCAACACCAGCAGACCAAGCACATCGAGATTCAAATGCACTATATTCGAGAGCTCATCCAGGAGCAGGTCATTGATTTGCAGTATTGTCCTACAGCAGAGCAGGTTGCTGACATATTCACCAAACCTTTCACCAAGAGTAAGTTCCAGCAGTTGCGAGCTCTCTTGGGGGTGCAGGATGTGTCATTAGGGGGGGTCAGCTGACTTCTCCTTCCTCTCTTATGGGGGGGGACTTTTTCCTCTTTGAGGTTTTGTCCTTCTTCTTTGAGAGTCTTTTGTACATTCATCTCTCTTTTGGGGGGGAGTTTTTTTCCCACTGGGTTTTCTCCCTTTCTTCGTTTGTGAGAGATTGCATTGCATAGTTTTGCTTGCATTTGCATATTGTACATGGGTACCTATCATGGCCTAGTAGTTGGGACCCATCTTACATTGTTGACTTGAGTCTTCATTCCCCTAAGTTGCACTTAAGGGGGGGTGTTGGTGTAAATAAATATTCATTTTGGATATTATAACACTTACTTAAGTTAACTTAGGTTAATGCATCTCTTCGTAGTTTGGATTTGAGACACCCAGGGAAGTGTGCACATAGGGATAGAGCTTGTAGGAGAAATTTCACCTTTTATGGTGTTGATCTTGTTGTTACACTCCACATTCAGTGGGTGATCCACCTCATGTGGACTATTATATTATTTCTCTTACCTACCCACACCTATTTCCTACCTACCCTTGTTTCTTATTGAGCCACATGTCATGTTTGTGTGCTCACATATCCCTAGCCTTGCCTATATAAGCAAGCTCATCTACATTGTATGTAATTGAATTTATTGATCATTTTCTATTGATGAGAATACAGTTTATTCTTGTCCTATATTGTGTCTCTATTTTGTACATTTCATTGAGCTCTTGATCTTGGCAAAATCTCACAGTTTCAATATTTATTTTTTATTGTTTCTATTGATTTATGAAATTGCACATCTACAATTTTAAAGAATGAACTATTATATTTAGATATGGGGATGAATCTTATATAGAAGAAATAAATTTATGATCAAATTAAGAATAATAGAAGACTAATTGATAATAGTAAGATGATTTTTCTAATTTTTGAGTTTTACAAAATTCAATAGGATGTTCCTTGAGACCTTGTAAAGTGAATAAGTACAAAGTTATCACATGACAACCAAATTCTATGTAAAAAGACACGTCAATAGTAGAATATCACTCAATGTCTCTTTACTAGCTTACTAGACTTTTAAAACATAATTCTTTTAATTAAGAAAATAACAAGCATGTTAGGGTATAACTTTAATATGCAAATTGATTAATAATTCTTATATGTAGAACCTTCATGACTCCATACTTCACCAACAACCTAGAAATCAACAATATGAACAACTCTAGATTTGATTAATTAATGGAAACTCACCAACAATACAACAAATATTTTTAGTGTTAAGTGTATGTAAATTATTTAAGAAAAATTAACAAATAATTTATCAAAATAGATGAATGAATGATTTATCATTTTAATTTCATAGTATATTAGCACAAATACCAAATTTTGGTGCCTAATCCTACAATGATAGAATCAAAACACAAATTAGATAATATGGTAAAAACTAATTCACTATTTAGAAAATGCAATTTCTTTTGTTTTTGTCTTGCTTTAGATCAAAGAAAACACATTTGTCAAAAGTTTTAATTTGTACTTATTTATCCATTCCCTATCAAGACATACCATATATTAATCATTTTATAAAGCATCTTTAACATTAATAAGTACAATATATGCAAAGACCCTAATGAACAACATGTAAAAACCTATTAATAAATTCATGAATAAATGAAACCAAACCCTAAACCTATTAAGGGTTTTAAGAAAACATCTTAAATAATATTAAGCATGCTATATTTAGAGACTGCAATGATCAATGAACCCAACTTTACAATATTATTGGCAAACAAAAAACTATTGATAACCCATTTGCAAAAAAACTGTTCGTTTAATATAACCAATTAAAGAACTTTAAACTTATATAAATATAACTTAAATTGGATAAGTCATTGCAATTCTCTAAATAGAAGATTAGAATTCTCATAATGACTAAACGTGATACAAAACATAGAAAACTCTCATGTTCACAAACAACCTTGAACACCAAATTTGAAGATTGCAATCTTTTGAATCTTTTATGTAAAAAGTTAAAGAAATAAAAATAATCATGCATTCAACATGAAATTACAAAATGACAGTGAAAATAAAAAACTAGAAAACTTATATTGACAGATGTAAGGACCCGCTTGTCCTAACCCTAGTTAAACCAAACTTAAACTCACTGTTTTAATTAATTATTAAATTAACCATTATTGCACATGCAAAAGCAATAATTATTAACATGCAAGTAATAGATAAGTAACTGAACAACCATGCAACTCATAAATAACATGTAGGAATTAAATGTGCATGCGAACAATAACAATCTAAAATTACGCATGAGGTCCAATAGAATGCAAACCATAATTAGTTACGATGTCAAGTTACGTGTGCGCATGAGTAGCATAAATCATATGCATGAAATTATTACGAATTAAATTAACATGCAAAAACTCATAATTAAATAATCTACCAAATAATTAAATATGACCATGCATACATGCGTAAATGAAAACTAATCTAAGAAAGTAAATCATGCATGTTAGTGGGTTAGTATGTTAGTAGCCTTTTTTTTTTTGTCAGTTACATTGCATGGCGACTTCTTGTCGCTTTACATCATGTGACGTTTATAGGTCCTTTTTCATAACCTCTACATGCGACCATTCTGGTCTTTACAATAAAATAAAATATACATTTTTAATTATTACATAAAATTTTATCTAGAATCTCTGACTTTCTTTGTCTCTAGATGTGTCGCCTCCCTTTGACCTGGATAACCTCCTCTCGCAAACCGGATGACGGACATATGACCCAGGCATTTTATCCGCCCAACCAAATGAAGCATAAGCTTCCCGGTGCTCTTGATAAACTCCCGTCCCTCACGACGAAGTATCCTAGCAAGTCGGTACCAACTGGTAGTAAAAGAATCCTGTGCAATCATGTAGAACTAACAACCCATCCTGGTTGAACTAACTACATGTATTATGGCAGGGAGAAAAATAAATAAATAAATATGATGACCATCATTACCCTATTGGGGAGGTGAAGAAAATCACCCTTCCCTGGTTAGCCCATAAACAAGCACTCTCGTTCCATAATCATCCCTCATAGACAGAAAAATAATTAACCCTCCGCGGATTAATGTCAGAATAATATTATTATATGTTTTCTTTATAAATTTTTATAAATTTTCCCTTTATAATATAATTTCCTCAAATTAAAATTAAATTTTAATATTTTCAATAATTCTAAATTAAGAATCTCTATTTAAGTTAGAATTTACCACTATCAAGACTTTCCAAATATAGTTGTAATGTTTCAGTCTTTTCTTAAAAACCCAGATCCCAATTTCTCTGAAATTTTCACAGTAACTAAAAATATTAGAAACGCAAAAACCCAGTAAATTTACTAAACACCCAGTTTCTAGTTTTTATTATACATCAAGAAGAAGGTGTTGACAACACAACTGACACATCAAACAAACTAGCATTAAATCCACAATACCCAATTTTAGAAGAAAAAAATCAAATAAAGACTCAATAAAATATGTAAAATAAATGAACTTGGCTGTAAGAAAGAAGAATCGCAGGCATTTCCCAAATTTTAAACAATCTCTTCAATCTACCTTGTCGACTTCACAGCAATCACACGAATCAAGAAGCTCAAAAATAATTGGAATGATCAAATAACAGGTTTATTCCTATATTTATAAACATTGAATTCTCTAAAAATAAAATTTAATTGTTTGCATGATTAAATTCTTAAAATAAAACTAATTATTAAAATTAGAACTCACAAAATAATTAATTGATTTTATTAAATTACAATTTGTTAAAGATTTAGTTTTTAAGAAAATAATTAATTATTAGGCTCTCGCATGTCGTCTATATTTTTAGTACATAAGTTTACTCCAACATTGTTTTTATTTTGCATGCCTTGATCATTTATTTAAATTTATTAATTAATATTTTAATTAATTTCTTGAATTAATCTCATTATTTATTTTAATTAGTCCTCTAATTTTAGTATTTATAAGATATTATATCTTAAATATCTTTTATATTTTATAATTTAATTATCAAATAATTTTGTTTTTAATTACCCAACTAATTAATTTATTTGCTCTCTTTTAAATAATTATTTTATAATTATTTCTAGCTTGATTGTAATATTAAATACTTGTATATTAAATACTTGTAATATTAAATACTTGTATATTTAATAATTTATCCTTATTATTATTATTATTTTATTTTATCAATATATTTTAGACTCCCTAATTTAATTTACTAATTGCTTATCTAATTGGGTACTTTGCATAGGGTTCCAATACTTAGGTTGCTACTGGCAAGCTAGAAAAACCCCTCCTCGATCATATGTCTGCCTTCGACGGTTACCCTGCAACTTTTACTTGACAAAAATTAGTCAGATCCCATTACATAAAAATCTAGCAAAATATTAACATCATAACATTATTATTTATCATCATTAAATAACGACATCATATCAATAAAACATCATTTTTAAGTATTATTAATCATAACAGTAAAGTAGCATTAAAACATTAAAATAACTAACCATCATCATTGTCACTAAACCACACAATATCATCTATCATTATTAAAAGTTAACCAAAAGGTATCTGACATAATAAATAAATCTAACTGAGGTCTAATTCGAGTCGTGACAACAGAAGCACCCAAAAATCCATAAAACCTTCAACTTATGGCCACAAAAGAGCAAAGAATAAGTTAAAGCCTTCAAGTTACATCTCAAAAACACATAAAAGTGAAGAGGAATAAAAATAAAAGAGAAAACTGGAGAAATGATGGTTCATTTCCTTATTGAAGATAAGAATACTCACTCAGGTCAAACACCTAAAGACGATGACATAGAAGAACAATGATCAATGAAACAACATTGGCAACCATTCCATTATTCATTTAAACCTAAAAAGGAGAAACATGTTAGCATTCAACGAAGTAAATAAAAAAATAGAGATAATAACATGTATATTATAAAGCATTGGCAACCATTCCATTGGTCGATATTTATCTTAGCTACTATGATGGTGTTGAAATGGAGCAACAAGCAAGAACGTAACATTGACAACCATTACTTTCACAAAAGACCTAGCTAATATAGAACAAAGATGAACATATTTTGGTGCCTATTAAAATGAACTATTGGGGAGAGATATCTTGATATGTGAAGAACTAAAGCATTGAATGCTCAAATATGTGGAAAGTTAGTGTTATCCCATATTGTTAGCAATATGTATTCAACAATTTTTTTTAAACAAGGATAATCACTCGAGTTTACATAAAGTGAAGACGTGGATGCTCACTAAGTTTTACTAACTTGATTACCTTAGCGTCAACTTAGTGTGATCTCGATTGCGAACGACCTAATGTTTAACTTAAAATTTTAATTAAGATGGCAACATGTAACTTAAAAAAATAAGATGGTAAATTAAAAAATACCATCCCTAGCATTTACAAATTACAACAATACTTTGGTTTGATTAATTAGATTATTTATTAATTCACAACTACGGGCTTGAATAGCTCCATTTGTTTTAAATATAACTTTCCCAAAAGATTATAATCCGATTTTCTAGGAATAACTATTAAAGTCCATTTTCATTTAGAGTTAATTAAATTAACTGAATAATACCATTTTAAACTTTAATGCTTAATGTATTATTTAATTGCGAGTTTACCAACTTTAATACATTTATATTAATATAAAATTTTTATATTAATATTAATTTAATATTCATGGTTATCTAATAACCGATAAGGTCATTACTCGATGTTTAAAATCCTTGGGTATTAATACTATCTAATTAATCCTCAAGGTGTCTATTTACATTTGCTATCTATATATGTGTGTGTGTGTGTGTGTGTGTATGTGTGTGCGCGTGTGTATAATAACCCCATGGGATGAAAAGAATACATCCCTTTAATTATTTATAAAGTTCCCATTCAAATAAATATTTATATATGTATTTAATTACATACCCCATGGGTATGTAATTAAATACACATACCAATAATTTCCAAACATTACCACTTTAATCTTTTATTCCTGAAAACCTATTCTTTTTCTATTATTACTATTAGGGTTCATTTATTTTTTTATTAATGACCCCTTTATTTTGCCCTAACTTGAGTCAGGGCTTTACATCTTTTTTTTTGGGTTTTGTTTGGAGGGAGGGTCGAATTCTTTTTCAGCCGCTATTCTTGGCAGGGTCGAACAGAGCCATGGCGGCGCAGGGTTTTAGGTTTACGCAGGGCATAATGGATGGTAGCAGGTGTAAAGCGGGGTGGAGGTGCCACTACGTGGGGCGTGGCCCGCGCAGGTGGGGCGTGGCCCACTTGGGTGGGTCACGGCCCACACGCCATCCCTCCCTACGTTATGCTTTTTTTTGTTTTATATTAAAAATAAAAAAACAGTTTCATTTATATATATATATATATATATATATATATATATATATATATATATTGTTTATACGTTTTCTAGTTTGCTAATGTGAAGGGTTTTGAACACACACATATATATTTGATATAAAACTTTTTAGGAATGTTTGCTCCAATCTGGTTTTATTTCTAGATTTGCTAGTTACAGGATTTTTTTTAAATTTTTTTTATATAAACACATTAATGGTTCACTAATGTCTCATAAGCAACTAGTGTAAAGATCGGGTTAACTTCCTTTTCTTTTCTAATGTTTTGTTTTACAATAGTAACTCTATAACTTAGATTATTTATCTAAATGCTTACAATGTGGAAACTAAAAAATGAAAAGAATCCCTTTCTATTGTTTGGAATAAGATTTATTTTTCTTAGCTTAATTTTGAACTAATGTTTAGGAGCACAAAAATCAGATTTATATATTGTACCTTTTTAACCACATTTTAACTGTACATTAATAGAATAATGCAAATTGTAAAAGAAAACTTTTTTGAGACTAAGTTTGCCAATAGAATAAAAACTTAAACTAGGAGTTTTAATCAAAATAGAAATATTGCATTCTAGTTTAGAAAACTCCTAGATTCACTAACTTTCACATTAACTATAATCTGAAAATGAACCTCTCAATACTACTTATACTACTTATGAAAGATATTGTTTTCAACTAAAATTTTCATTTCAACTAAGAGATTGCAGCAAGTAGAGAGAGATGAAAAGATACTTTTCTTTGTTTTATTTCCTTGCTTAGTAGATGAATAAACATTAACAGGAAGTGAATGTAAAACATCTTCTTGTACATAGATTTTCTTGAGAACACAATGCTAATAAAATGTCTTCCTTTCAACAATATTTTTCTGTAATATAAATAAACATTTACACTACTATAGTTTTCAACTTGCTCAACTTTTAGAAAGCTTAGGACAATAGTGTACATGCTGCCAAACATTTCAAGGCACATGAAGTAAACATCTCTTTTATGCAACATAGATTTTGCTTCTTCTTTCATCTCCTAATAACCAAAATGAAAACCTGTAAATAAAATAATTCTTTTGGTTGTGACCATGGAGGCTCACCTCCCAGCCTAGGTCTACAAGAGGCCACCCTTGAGCTTGGGAGAACTAGGTGCCAAATGGGTTACAAACAAGCAACACACACATATAAATTTTTAGAATACAAGGAAGAAACATTCAACATAAAACTCCCAACCCAAGATTAACACATAGCCATAAAAAATGATATTTTAAACATAGCGAGATCTGCAAGTATAATACAATAACCTAAGTCCATCACAAGGCCATCACTTTTCGGCAAGATATCGCTACCGTTTCCCATGACAGTTTCTTGCTACCGGTTGCTCCTTTGTTATCGGTTGCCTAATACCTATTCTGGTGATCTACCAGAACCCATTCTGAAGCTTGTAGAGCCTTGGACATTGATCTCGATGTCTCTTAGTGGAGGCCAACCTTGTTGGTTGTACACATTAGGTTTTGTTCTTTGGGCTTTGATCCTTTGGTCCGACCTGTTTTCCTTGGATTGTGTATATATATCAGTGTAATTGAACATTAGGGGGACAACAAATGACAGATAGTGAGTAGTAGAAGATAAAAAATAGAACTTAGAAGATAAATCTCTTGATTCAAGGTCCCGGTTGTGACCTATTCTGTATGTTCTTGCAGGCCTGTGTGCTAATCTATGTAACCTGAATAATTACCAGTTGATTGTATTAATAATTCATGATATAATTCCATTGGTTCTGCATTGTCTCCATTATATCTCTATGTTTTCATTGTGTTTACTCTTGCTGACCGGTAGGACAAATCTCTTTGAGGTTTCTCCTTGTCGGTGGCTGCATCACAATCAATGCCCTTATCAACAACAATAGAGACAAGTATCTATCTTTCTTGATTCAAAATGGAGCAAAGCTGCCACCAAGAGTGACATAGAACCTAAATGCAACAAAGATGTCCAATACATCTACAACATCAACTTCTACACAAAGTGTTTCTCCAAGCACACAAATGGCTCCAACTCACTTAAACACAACACAAGCAGCTATAAGTTCTTCACCAATGTCAGGGGTTACTTCAACAAGGTTCCAATCAATGCCCATGTTAAATTCAGTAGCCATTGGTACTCCACGAGCAACTACATCAGCATCAACGAGATTTGCAACTAGTAGCCAAGGGATACAACATGGACATACCAATCCCTTTAGGTCTACTCAAGCTAACACAGTGCCTCAGTTTACCTACTTCACAACACCTAGTAGTGGTTTGCATACAATACAAATTCAAGCATGTTCAACAATACCGGTATACACCACCTCTTCACCATATGTTGTAAATATATATGCATCAGGCATACCCTTGACACAAACATAAGTTTTGGCTTAGCAAGTTCAAAACTTACAAAAGCAAATGGTGAGCATGCAAGCAAGCAAGGACAAGAAAAGCTACACATTGGAAGATCTCAAGACTTATCCCTATGATATATCTCTATATATGCCACCCTTTCCTCCACACTTTGAGACACCTAAGTTTGATAAATACAAAGGAAAGGGTGATCCAAGAGATCATTTAAGAGAATTTTCCATATCTTGCATAGAAGTGGCACACAAAGACACATATCTATTAAGTCTATTTCCTAAGAGTATTGGAGGGCCCGCATTAGAATGGTTCTCACATCTACCCCCTAAAATTACTTCATGGGGAGAGCTATCAAAGTTGTTTATCTCAAACTTCTCTCATAATATAGATAATCTAGTGATCCTAATAGATTTGTGCACCACAAAGCAGAAAGAAACAAAGACCTTTTCTACGTTCTTGCAAAGATGGAGGTAATTGTATAGAAGGTATCCAAGTAATAAACCGGAGGTAGAACAAGTGAAAATATTTAATGAGAATCCCCTTCCACTAGTCAAATATCCTTTGTAAATGAAATGTTTTGATACATTTAAGGATATCACAGAAAAAGGTCTCAAATGTGAGAAGGGATTGTTGGAACAAGGTATCATAAAAAATAGTAAAGATGCAGGAGCACCCAAAAACAATGCAAGTGCAAAAAAACCCAAATTTTGGTCAAGGAACAAGAACATTACAAATGATGGTGTGGTTGATGCAAGAGTGGTCAATAGAGTTCAACCCACACTATCATTACAAGGACCAAACCAAAATGTGAATCAGTCACAAGCAAATAATGCAACTACAACCACTACCAATGCAATCTAATCTAATGTAGTTATACCTCCAAGAAATACGACACTAAAGATAAATTTCACACCTTTGGGGGAACCTATTGATGTTTCTCTAAAGAAGTTGATACAAACAAACATGATAACATTTCCAGAAGCAAGACCATATGAAATAGGCCCATTCAAACTGGCCTGGTGGAATGACAATGATTTTTGTGATTATCATTTCTCCAAGGGACACAAATCATCTAGTTGTTACAAGCTCAAGAATCTCATCCAGGACCTGATAGATCAAGGTGATGTAACAATAGATACAGATAAAGGATCATCAAAACAAGTACATATCATATACAAAGATCCTTTTGTGAAGCATAATCAAGGACAAGCATCTACATCAAAAGGACAAGACAATAGAACCAACTACACTAGGGTTGCATATGATTATACAATCAATACAATTAGTGAAAGGGAGGCAGTGGTTGCAACCATTTCCATCAACCCTAGAAACACAGATTTTGTAGTGGTAACCCACAGATCCAAAGTCACATTACAAGGAGTACCTCCTTAGGTACCCCATCAAGAAAGCAACTTTAATGTTGTGGATCAACTAAAAAAGACTCCTGCTCAAATATCACTCTTTGAGTTACTCAGAATTTCACTAACTCATAGAGTAATTCAAGATAAAGAATTGCAAGATTCAATTGTATCCAGAGACATGGATGAAAATGTATTACAATAAATGGTGGGAACTATAACTGCATCATCTAGGGTGGCCTTTACAGAGAAAGACATCCCCATAGATAGAATTAGGCACAATGATCCTTGACATCTAGAGGCTTATGTTCATAACAAGAGAATAAGAAGAGTGCTCATAGATGGAGGGGCAAGCCTCAATATCTGTAGTCTTAAGTTGATGAAGGAATTAGGTTATTCCCAATTTCACATAGACTTAACCAAGAATATCAACATCAAGTGTTGCAATGATGAGGAACGTGTTGACGACTCTTTTGACACACCCGCCAACAGTCAAGTAGCCAATGTGAGCACTCACCACCTCTCTTGAAAAAAAATAAGTTTAGAAAAAATAACTACTCCAAGGCCTCTATAGTCGGGTCATGATGGTGATGGGAAACCCAATGGTTGATGTGGTTGTACCTATTAAGGGGCCTACTGGTTGAAACTAAATCCCGTTAATGGCTTAACTTCCTCTTTTTTTTTGTATTTTATGATTTAAGATTATCTAGAAAATAAACTACGAAGAGTAAAGGAAACAAGAAAACAACAATTAAACCAATTCAATAACAAATTAACAAGCTAGTCAATTAATTCCCCATGATCCAAAAATTATCAGATATTATCCAAATTAGCATTCAACAACGGACCTCCAGTAAACCTGCAAAATCGTCAACTTTACAGACTTATGGAAATGAAATCACCAATAATATCATCTACCACAATAATTCTCATACACCACTTACGTGTGCAGTATGATTCATAAATAAATAAATAGAAGATCAAACCATGTTGCTAATTCCAAATAATAGACGTTACTGGATCACAAAGAACAACTTCGTAGATCAGGCAATCTACAAGCTGCTTTTTGTATTAATCTCAAAGAATGTGTAACAAAAATAACTCAAGTTCATAACAATCTACAAAATAATCTAAAATTTCTTAGTGGACCTCAAATCATCAATTTGTGGACCCTTACAAATGAATCAAACTTCTCAATTTATAGAGTTTTCTACCATACTTTCTAGGAAATAAATCTAATGTAAATTAAGAACTCAAAACTAGGAGTCACAGTTAACTTGCAAGTTTCTGCCTCTAGACTCCAGTTAACTACTACAAAACATAGGTTCAGTGGGCACAATGAAGAGCATGCTGTATGAGAGAAGATTTTGTAGACATGCAAAATTTTGTTCAAAACTAGAACAGGAGTTGGAACTGCCACCAGAGTGCCAGTGGAGAAGTCATGGAAAATCTCTTCTCATAAATCCTTCTATCTTTAGCAACTGTAGGTTCATCTTCTACTTCCTTTTATAAGATTTATAATTATTAATAATGCATGCAACCTCTTGAGCAGGAGGATCAACAACATGCTTGATTCTAAATTTATACTTTTTCAAGATTTCCTCTTCCTTCTCTCTTTTCTTTTCCAATTCCCCTATTGTTTCTGCTGCCTCTTGACATTGGGTGAGCAGGTACGTGTATCAATCCATTAGTGTGATATCGAACTGAGCCAGAGGCTGCAAATGTTGGGCCTCATATGCATCCCACTGACTCAATACTTTCCCTTCTTCCATGACCCATGTATCAATTATCCCTAATCCAAAAATTTTGAGGAGGTGCTTCACAAAATCCTCATATATCAAAAATACCTTGAGGAGAGGAACCCAGATGTCTGCCACATCCTTCACATACTGTTGAAGCATCTCGATCTTCAGTTCCAAAATGTATGTGTAAGACTGCAAGTTTTCACAACTATCACCACCCAATAGGTCCTCCTCCATTATCACCTCTTCTCCTAAATACAAAACTTTATTCAAAATCTGGAATTGTTTACTAAACATTTTGAGCTTTCGCTCCCACTGCTGAGAAGTAGAAGCTAATGCTCCTCCCACCTGTACTGCCTCCTTATACTCCTTCATAGTATTCTGCAAAAGTAATCTAATTTTCAAGGCATTTATTTGGGCCCATGACTTTGTTGTAGCAACTACCTATCTTACCTCCATTAATGCTTTTACTTCCTCCTTTGGGAGTGATGAGGTTGATGGTAGATTATCATTCTTACAAGTATCTAATGGCTTGCCCATCTCTATCAGTAATTGTTTGTACTGCTCTAGCTGTGTTTTAAGCTCTATGTGGGAGGTATGTTCTTTCTCTATTCGTCCCTTGACAACACTGGTGGCAAGTTCCAAAGTATCCAATGATTCCCAAAGATACTGAGAAGGGGGGAGGGGGGGGGGGGGTGAATCAGTATCTAACCGGTTAATGGATTTTCTTAACTTATTAAATGAATTGCATTCCAAAACAGTGTACCAGTAAACTAGAAATAATGCAATAAATAAAATCAATAACCACAACATAAAAATCACACCATAACACAATATTTTTAACGAGGAAACCCGGTGTGGGAAAAACCTCGGTGGGATTTGTGACCCACAATATTCACTCACTGGCCAATAAATGAATATTACTTACAATAGGGGTCTGCACATGCAGGAAGACCAACTGCCTAAAACTCACCGCTTAAATACAAAAGGGAAGTCTCACTAACTTACAAAAATGGATTATGCAAATCCAATATTATGTACTGCTTCGGTTTAGTATCTACTATTCCAGGTTTAGTACCGGTTTAAGCTCACACAACTTCCATAAACCTTATTCCACAATCTGCCTTAATATTTGCATCTGCCTATTACATTTCATATATCCATTCTTACACAAATGATTTACAAGATCTCATACTTATATGAGTCCTTTTACAACTCGCCTTGTCAGTTTTACAAAAAAGATTTTACAATTAAATACAAAATAAAATCCTATCGGCTGGGGTGTTGGTAAACATCTTTGCCAGTGTCGGTGCCTATGTTTGTGCCAGTGCCATAGGATTGTAAGGTTGCCATCAATGACAATACCTTCAATCACCTAAAATTTCTCATTGGAGTGTGCATTTGCCAACAATCTCCCCCTTTGACATTGATGGCAACACTCATGAGAAAAAGCCAAAATTATATCCAAAAATGTGTTGTCCAAAAATCTTACCAAAACTGTCTACTCCAAAACAATGTTACCAAAACTGTGTGCTCCCCCTGAGTAGATGATCTCTTATATCAATCATTTTTCTCATCCTCTACTACTCCCCCTTTGGCATCAATGACAAAGGCTATCAATTAATGTGAATTGAGTGTAGTTCCTATCTAGATCCCCGTAATCGGTTGGTTACAATCTGATATAGATCCACTAATGCAAAATTTAGGTTGTTATAGAACTTCTTAGTATCCTTTAGTGCTACTTCTGTCCTTTGGATTGTACCAGTGAGTATGTGCATTTTCTCTTCCAATGTCTTAGGTCCTGGAACAAGAGTCTCAAAAATCTCTTTTCTCAAAGAGATGAGGATATCTAGTTTAGGACCTAGTCTACATTTCAGTTCTTTTGCCTTACACTTTAATCTCTCCTTATCTTTTTCAAGTTTTTCAATTTTCTCCTCATAGCCGGTAATTTCCTGTTCTACTACCTGTTGGCATTATGTGAACCGGTATGAAGACATAATGATATTGTATGTTGTCATTGATGTCAATATGTGACATGATGTGAACCGACACATGTGATAGGTAAGAAGAGAGAACCGGCATATGTATGAACCGGTATATATACCAAAGTGAAATGACATATTTGTTCAAGATGAACCAACATGTAGTTATAGGAACCACCACATAGAAGCATTGTGTGACTACCAGTTGGTAGGAAGTTTCCACTTCAGGATTTCCAGTTGGAGTACTTCAAGCCTGTGTGACTCAATCAGTGATCTTTGTGTGATGAGTTAGCAGTATAATGAAGAACAGATCGTGTTGCCACGTAAGCCCTTGTGTGGGGGAAAAAGCGAGACTAGGTTATCATGTCCTAATCCTACCTCTTGTCACACATTACGGAATACGAAAGAGCTTAGAGGTATCACACAATTGGCTACTTCTTTTTGTGAAAGAGAGAGCCACGGGCTACCTATTAGGGTTTCTATTCCTTTGTTGTAATTGAAAGGTAAGATTATGCAAGTTCAATTCCTAACCCTAAAATGCAAGTATGAGCTAACAACAAGATTGCAGAATTGAACTTAAACAATGGAAAGCTGTAAACACAAGGATAAGACAAGAATGCAAATGCATACCCGGAGTCAAAATCTGAGTGGAAATGTTTGGGACGGGGGCGCGGGCGCCACTGTCCTGATTCTGCACTCTGGAAACTGTCTGAAATGCTGTCTGTCAGGAGGACCAGGGCGCCCCACACCCCTGTCCTGGTATTCTGCTCTGCAATTTGGTGTGGGGTGCTGTCTCGACCTGCTTCTGCCGGATCTGCAACCTGCGGTGTCATCCGAGTCTCGAAACCTGCACTTATATCTGAAAAAGGTGTTTGGGTGTCTATATAGGGTTTTGCCTTAGTCAAACCCCCGCTTCGGTGATTTCCACCTCCACGAATAGCCAAGTTGTATTGTAAAAGTAATGTGTGTGCAGACCTTGTGTGTGTGCAAGATCTAAATGCAAGTAAGCAAACTAGAGCAACCTAGAAAGTAAACCCTAATTGCTTATAAATGATAATGTAAATGCTCCAAATCAAGATGCAAAGTGATCTAAAACATGGATAAATGATATATTGAAGCTTATGCAAAGACATGAAAACAACATGAAATCATACCCAGCCCCCAAGGGAGAGGTACAAGCCAATCTTCAGTCGGTGATCTCCTATTGTTCTTCAATGTCTTCCAAGCCCTAAATGGATGAATGGATTTGATAAATGCTTGATAGAGGGATGTTGAAAGTTGTTGAAGTCTTCAAAGATCTGCTCTTTCGCTGCATATGAGGTTCCTGAAAACAAAATTCCGATCCCTTCCCATGAAGAAAGAGAACTCTTATGTATGAAACCCTAGGTCGTAATTTCGTCTTTTGGCCGACCTAGAGATTGAATATCCTGCCAATTTCTTGGGGTTAAGCTTTATTTTATGATTGGATCGCGCTCCTAAAATTTTGGGAAAAATGTCTGGGACCATGTGCACTCCGGGCGCCACGGTCCCGACAACTTTTCACCAAATTTTCAGGGCCATCAGATATGATGATTTTAGAGAGAATCCCGAAGTTACAGGTGATTTTGAGATGTTTTGACCCCCGAAATCAAGCCCCCAAGCTCAGAATAGGGCCTAATTAGGGTTTTTGATTAAGTGATGTATTGGAAGAATAAAATGAAAGGGGCACGCTTTAATGAAAGGGCCCGACTTTATGATGTGGAAAATGATGAAATAGAACCTTTAGACCTAATTAATTTGATTAATTAAGTGCTAAAGGGGAAATGAAATGCAAAATGCAGTTGCGCCAAGGCGGGTGCTAAACTAGGTGTTAAATTGTACTGCTTTAGCAAGTGCATACAATTTATGATGCTACATTTAGCCCCCACTTTAGCGGTCATATGAGTACTACGTGCATATGCAAGCTAAAGTACAGGAAAGTAAACATTATTTGAAAAAGGATATATCCATAAGTTGTCGGACGAAGCCCCCAGCAGTATCTGCAGTACACAGTTAGGAACCGCACCCTACAAAACACACGTTAGATCACAAAATCACCTAATGCTTACTAAGGAAGGTGATGAAATTTGCGAGTAGCTATATGCCCCCCCTGTTTCGACTTGCTTATTAGGGAGGTGAAACAGGGTAGCATGTTTACTTACGACAAATTGTGTAAGAGAGTATTGATGAGGGATGTTCACTGAAAAGGCTTCATCAGAGCACTTTTTGGAACATCCCGAGAGTAGGGGAACGAAAATACAATTCCTACGCAACAAACGGTTCGAAAATCGCATCTCCCAAACTCAAGTTATGATGAAATGAGTGAAAGAGGAAAATTAGGGTTTTGAAAGTAAAGGTAAAGGAATGAACGTATATACCTTGAAAGAGACATTTGCATTTGTCACTTTGTTGATTCTGAGTATTGTTCATTGCAACGGAGCCCACATAGCTATCATCATGCCTTCACGATGACCAGAGCGTCCCACGAGGATTGAGATCATGCGACAGGCCGTGATCGACGATGAGCCACTAGACGAGGTGAGTTGACTGAATGTTGACTTTTGATTTTCTGCATTTGACTTTCTGTGATCGTTTGCGGGCCCTGGAACCCGACCGTGGGTCCCACACAGGGCGCCATGGTCCCTGTGGGGCGCCATGGTCCCTTCAGGGTGCCATGGTCCCCTCAGGGCACCATGGTCCCTTGAGGGCGCCATGGTCCCTGACAGGGGGCCATGGTCCCTTCAGGGCGCCATGGTCCCTGACAGGGGGCCATGGTCCCTTCAGGGCGCCATGGTCCCTAACAGGGCACTCTGGTCCCAATCAGGGCTTGGCGAGAGATGCCAGGGTTAACATACAATGTTCGACAGTTTTGCATGAATGATTTTTGATGATTGAGTACTGATTATAGTTATGTTTTTGTGATGCAAGGTCTCCCGTATATGAGAGAGCACACGGCAGGACAGATTCTTCGCAGTTTGCGAGATCAGATTCCCCGACTCACTCAGGCAGAGAGAGACACATTATCGATAGTAGGTTTGTGGTCAATGATTCTTATGCCAGCCATCTGATTTCATCCCGCGATGCTGATGGCATTCATGGAATGGTGGGATCCTGACACATGCACATTCCAGCTTCCAGTAGGGGAGATGACGGTGACACTTGAGGATGTGTACCATATTCTTCGCCTACCGATCAGAGGAGCTACCGTGACATATGCGACCGATCGGTCAGTAGAGGATCATCAGAGGGAGTAGGTATATTGCATAGGGAGAGTCATGCCGAGCGAGACAAGAGGTCGTATCATGGTCAGCTGGTTCTTACATCCTACAGGAGAGGTGCCCCTCATGAGACGTCTTATGATAGCCATCATTGCACTAGCTGTCTACCCTAATGGGCGAGGTACACACATGCATGGGGGTCTCACGTGGTGCATCAGGGCTATGGACAGACACTGGAGAGTATACGCCTGGGGTCAGAGTATGCTTGCACATCTCTATCACGACCTCGAGGAGTATGTTTTCGGACAGGGTTGCAGCTTGATGACATGCACACTTCTGCAGGTGTGGATATTTGAGCACTTTACATGCACCAGGCCTGTCGGCTATCCGATGAGTATGGCTAGCGAGCGACCTAGGGTATTTGCTTATCCACTTACCAGTGAGTGGAGATTTGGAGATCTATTGTATTAGAGAGTGATAGTTGATAGATTGACAGCCGAGGTGACCGTGTGGAGACCATATCTGTAGATGCACAGATGGGATGGGATGAAGAGACAGTTAGCATGCCTATAGAGGAACCGCCTACTGAGAGGACGATATCCACACATCATAGTCCCATTCTACTTTGACTGAGTACGGAGGCAGTTCGGGCTAGAGCAGTGTGTCCCAGCCGATGTGCCCATCTACACTTGACACTCGCGAGTCCTTCCTAGACCCAGAGCAGTAGCGAGACCGACGATAGATGATATCGAGATCACAAATATAGAGGGGTCCGATCAGGATGTGGTCACTGATTATGCTGTAGACCCCGAGGCACAGCGTAGGTATTATTCCTGGTTTGTGAGATCATACCCAGGGCCTATCTTTCCACCAGATCATCGGACAGGCCATCCAGGTCCATGGAGGCATGGAGACCGAGATGAGGATCAGGGATCCAGGTCAGAGGAGCCAGAGGAGGGAGAGGGTCATGAGGAGGCAGGAGGTCCTAATCCGCCTATAGGAGATCAGCCTAGTGCCAAGGAGGAGGAGGACGAGGATGACGATGAGGAGGAGAGAGATGATGATGAGGAGAATGAGGATGCAGATGAGGATGAGGATGACGAGGAGGAGGAGGATAGAGATGATGAGGAGGAGTCAGATGCAGCTCCTCACCATTCAGGGGATGATACCATAGCCTTAGATCCTCCCGTTATTCCCCAAAAGGGGGAACACGAGGCGCTACGAAGACCTGTACCTATCGTGCACAGATTGTTCGAGCGTGGGGAGCCTAGTAGTTCCCAGTCACAGATGCTACCATATCACGATCCCTACTGGCGTGAGGGAGATCCAGGTATAGTAGGTTTATATTGATTGATTGATGTTTTGATGATATAAAATGGTACTAACACAAAATCTGTTCTACTGCTACAGCTAATGTGCAGGAGTGGCACTCCTTGATCCAGCAAGCAGTGATAGATATCTCTACGACAGCGCAGATCCCTAGTTCCTCACATGTTGCTTATAGACCTCAAGGGAACGCGGGTCGACATGATGATTTGTTTTCCCCATTTCGAGTACAGGTAGAGATATGGAGGGAGAGAGAGCGGGCTCTATTAGAGGACCTTCAGCGAGCACAGCATGATCTAGTAGCAGCTCAGGCCGAGGCTACCTCGTATTGCGCTATCCTTATGGATAGGGATCGTAGGAGTTCCTCTCGGAGCCATTCACGATCTATATCATGGTATACCCCCACGGGTCCACCTGCATGGCCGGATCAGGAGGGAGCATCTAGTCGTCACTCTCCAGCCACCAGCCCTAGAGATAGGAGATGATTTTATGATGCAGGGTAGGTCACATTTTGGATGTGTAGTGACCTACCTTTGTATATTGATCCACACACACACACACACACACACACACACACAGATATATATAAATATATATATATATATATATACATGCTTCTTTGTTTCAAACGTGTTATCTTTAATGCCTAAACAATGTGTATTGTGATTAAAGTTAATACATTTGGTAGATGTATATGTATGTTCTAAATTTAATTTCCATGTGATTGATTTCTCAATGCTCCATGATTAAATTGATACATGTGTGACTTAATTAAAATATTTAATCAAGTACTACATTGATGATAAGGAAGAAAGTATGTATTAAGCCTACGAATCATATAACCAATGTTAATTTGAATTTAAACACAACATGACATGATTCAACTTTACACATAAAAACATTGTATAATATGTCAACATAATGAAAATGTAAATCTTTTGTAATTTACATAAATGAATTCAAGACAAACCATAAAGTAAAGAAACATGCTTGTCAGGAACGAAGCAATATAGATTAAACAAAACATCATTTAATTCTACTTGCTCTAACAAAGATATGTTAACATATTATCCAATTTTGAAGAACTGAGAAAGGAAATAGATAAATGATAAGGAATGAGGAATTAAGCATAGTATCTACGCAAGTGCATAGCGTTTATAGGGTCTTTAAGAGGCGTACCGTCTACATCCGCTATTTTGTAAGCACCCGATCCATAATCTTCAATAACGATATACGGTCCAAGCCAATTAGGACTGAATTTTCCCTTTTCTTCAGGTAAGGCATTCACATTGCGCTGATTCTCATAGAGCACTAAGTCACCCACTGAGAAGGAATGTTGAATAACCTTATCATTATAGTTTCGTTGTAGAGTTTTGTGATACACTTGAATATGCTCAAGAGCATTTATACGCTGTTCATCAAGCATCTCAAGCTGTTGAAGTCTTTGTTCTCTATAGGAGTCATCATCTATTATACCTTTGAGAGAAACTCTAAGTGATGGAATCTCTAATTCTAAAGGCATGATAGCATCAACACCATAAACAAGATTATAAGGAGTAGTTCCCGTGGCAATTCGTACACTCGTTCGATAGGCCCAAAGAGCATAGATTAGCTGAGTACTCCAATCCTTACCATGCTTATTCACGGTTTTGCGAAGAATTTGTTCGATTATTTTATTGGATGATTCGGCTTGAACATTTGATTAAGGATAGTATGGTGTAGAAAATCGATGTTTGATATGATATTTCTCGAGGAATTGCTTCACGTCTTTGTTTTTAAAGGACGTCCCATTATCTGAGATTATAGTGGAAGGTATCTCGAATCGAGAAATAATGTTTTCTAGAAGAAATCGACAAATCACTTCAGCAGTAGTAGAGCGAAGAGGAATAGCTTCTACCCACTTTGTAAAGTAATCTATTGCGGTTATAATGAAAACATGTCCTTGAGATGAAGGAGGAGAGATTTTACCAACGAGATCCAACCCCCATGCAGAGAAAGGCCAAGAAGCTACCTGAGAACGGAGTTCTTGGGCAGGAGCATGAATCAAATTATTGTGTTGTTGGCATTGATGACATTTCTTAACAAATGAAAAAGAATCCTACTGCATAGTTTGCCAATAATATCCCATACGAAGTAATCTTTGAACCAAGGATTTACCTCCAAAATGCCCCCCACAGGCACCTGAATGCGCCTCTTCAAGAGCAATAGGGATTTTTGATTTGTTAAGACAACGAAGGAGAAGACCGTTATAACCCCTTCGGTAGAGAACATTAGAAAGAATGATATACCTAATAGACAACTTGCGAACTCTAGCCCTGGTGTTCCTATTGGCGGAATCAGGAAAGGTACCATCAGTCAAGTATCTTACGATATGCGAGTACCATTCATCTGAGTCTATGAAGTCGCAACATGTCACCAGGCTGGAATCATCTACAATAGCTGGAGAAGTAAGGTTGTGAATAAAAAATTTAAGATCAACCACAGGGTCCTCTAAAGATACAAGAGAAGCCACACATGCCATTGCGTCCGCATGTCGATTATCTTTTCGAGGAACAGATTCTATGGTGTAAGAATCAAATTTTTGTAACAAAGAGATAGCAAGGTCTTTATATTGTGATAACTTGTCTTGTTTGCTTGATACAGTCCTGTTACCTGTCTTATAATCAATTGAGAATCTCCAAAAATATGTATGTGTTTTATATTCAAAGCTAAGGCTGCCTTTATTCCTGCTATAAGAGCCTCATACTCAGCAATGTTATTGGTACATAAGAAATTGAGACGGTAAGATAAGGGAATAGACTTTTTTGTAGGAGAAATCAGAACAACACCTGCCCCCGATCCTATATGACACTTAGAGCCATCAAAGTATAACTCCCAAGTTTCATCTTTTTCTGTACAAAGGATGAAATCATCAGGAAAAGACTCAGGGTTAGGGAAGGAGAAAGGTGAAGGGGCCTCAACTAAGTGATCAGTCAACGCTTGCCCTTTAATTTCCCTTTGTGAAACAAATTTAAGGTCAAATTCAGTTAACATCATAACCCACTTAGCTAGACGTCCTGATAAATCAGTTTTAGAGAAAAGATGCTTCAACGGATCAAACTTTACCATGACATGGACTTTTGAATTTAAGAGATAATGTCTCAATTTTTGAGTCACAAACACCAAGGCCAAGCATTGTCTTTCTATCACAGAATATCGGGTCTCATAATCGAGTAAGGTATGACTTATATAATAAACCGGACACTCCTTACCATCTTTATCATGTTGTGCCAATAATGCTGCAAGAGCATGAGAGGACGCAGCCGTATAAAGAAGGAAGGGTTTAGAAGGTTCAGTCGGTCGAAGGATAGGAGGATTAACCAAATACATTTTTAAATCTTCAAATGCTTGCTGACAATCCTCATTCCATTGAAAAGTGATATTCTTTTTGAGAAGTTGAGTGAAAGGAAAAGTACGATCCGCAAGTTGAGATACAAACCTACGAATAGCTTGAATTTTTCCTTGTAAGCTTTTGAGTTGAGACACATTTCTAGGAGGTGGCATGTTAACAATAGCATCTATTTTCTTAGTATCCACCTCAATCCCACGATGCAAAACTATGAATCCTAATAGTTTTCCACTATCCACACCAAAAACACATTTTCGGGGATTCAAGCGCATGTGATATTTACGAATCCTTTCAAAGATTTGACGAAGGATCTTAATATGATCTATTTCGAAGAATGGATTTGGCTAAAACATCATCAACATAGTCTTCTAAAATCTTATGCATGTAATCGTGAAAGATAAGGGTCATCGCTCGTTGATAAGTTGCACCGACGTTTTTAAGTCCAAAAGGCATCATTATCCAACAAAACGTACCCCAAGGAGTGGTGAAAGCAGTTTTGAATTGATCTTGAGGGTTAATGAAAATTTGATTGTATCCTGAAAAACCATCCATGAAGGATAATAAGGCATGTCCTGCTGTAGAATCAACTATCATGTCAATGTTCGGAAGAGGGAAATCATCTTTTAAAGAAGCCTTATTTAAATCTCGAAAATTGGTACACATTCTTATTTTATTATCTGGTTTAGCCACAGCGACAATATTTGAAATCCATGGGGAATAATCAATAGGGCGGATAAATCCAGCCTCCAATAACTTTTCAATCTCAGCCTTAACAAGCAAAGCCACCTTAGGATTCATTTTTTGAATCTTTTGTTTCACGGGCTTAGCATCAGGGACTAAGACAATATTATGAGTAACAATCTTAGGATCTATACCAGGCATGCCAGAGTATGTCCAAGCAAAGATCTCGGGGAATTCATGCAATAAATCTTCATATTGTTTTTGTTCCTCTTCATCCAAACATTTTCCAATTTTAATAACTTTTTCTTCATCGCAAGGATCCATCTTAACATTAGTGGTGTCACTTATGAGAAGATTACTTTGTTGAGGAGTATCCTTTAGCTGAGGGAATTCTTTCACAATCTCATCGTTATTTGTCTCTTTTCCAAAATAGGCTTCAGTGTTCAAACAATAAGGGAGTCCCCTATTGTGATGATAACGAGGAAGGGTATCATATGCTCCTAAAAATTCAGCTAAAGCATCATCGGTAGGGTAAACATCAAAAGCACAAGCACACGAAGGATCCTCATCAATGTACTCGGGGTGTTGCATTGACAGAGAGGTAGAAATAGCATTAACACTAATACAGGGTCTTCTAGAAGCTTTAGTGCGCTTACAGGGATTATAGCCAAGTCCAAAGGCATGGTTGTGAAGATTATTCTCTAGAGGAACCTTTATTCCTTGTTCGTGAGTGCCACAACCATTTCCATGATACCCATGCTTAGCAAAAATGCGAAAACCACGACCATAACGATCAGCCATTTCAGACAGAGAAGGTGGTTTTTCATAAGACAAAGAATCAAACTATTCAGAATTAGAAGTGCGGGGAGAAGAAGTTTGAGAAGCGGCCACAAAGTTATTACTCATAGGTTCAGGTAGTGTTGATTGATTTTTAGCTTCTTCCTTCTTTTCAGCTTTAAGCTCTCTAGAAGGAACCTTATATTCACCTACAAAGGTATGATTAAAATCAAGGGATCCCCAATCATCGTCTACGAGAACCTTCTCAGGATCAAAATCCTTCTTATGTGTAGTTTCAAGTCGAGAAGAGTCTTCTTCAGGAGCTCCAGACTCATCCAAAGAATTTTGATCATCAGAGAGTGAGGATTCACTGATAGGTATCTTGTTTAAAGAGTCACCACTAGACGAGGGCGGCTTAGAGGCACCCCCTTTGGAAGTAGATGTTTGCAAACAAGCTTGAAAATTGGTATCACCTATCAAGGTATATGTCTTATTGTTGTAGATAAACTTAACTTGTCTGTGCAATGTAGAGGGGATAGCTTGCATACTGTGAATCCAAGGTCTCCCTAATAACAAGTTGTATGTTAGATTTCCCGACATAACATGGATAGGAGTAGGCAAAGTAACAGGCCCCACTGTGAGGGGTAAGGTGATAATACCTAATGAAGTTTTAGCCACATTATCAAAGCCTCGAATAGGACGAGAGTCAGGCTCAATTAGAGATGTATCCACATTCATCTTATGCAAAAGATTAATGCTACACACATTGAGACCAGAGCCATTATCTACTAGTGTTCATCTTATAGCAGTGTCTTTCATGATAACCACAATCATCAAGGGATCATATTGATGTTGAATTTCACTAGTAGGCAACTCATCTTGGGTAAACACAATTTGAGCTTTAGGATTCATCACAGAGTTAACCAAAGATGCTATATTACTAGATGTATTCGGTGGAGGAACATTCAAATCTTTCAAGGCATCTTGTAACATTCCATGATGAGCGGAAGAAGTTTGAATCAAATCCCAAAGGGATATCTTAGCAAGGGTAACTTTAAGTTGTTCTATGAGATCATATTCCTTACTAAGAACTTGTGAAATACATGGAGCTTGCGGAAGAATTGGTTGAGGATTCGGAAGAGAAACTGGAATAACAGGAGGAGGACTAGGCTACCTATTATTTCTGGTATGATAAGTATGGGCAACCGCATGATAACTCTCTCTAGTTATTTGCTTGGCATAACTATAAGGACTTATAGGTTTTCTTCCTTGCACAGTGATGATTGGTTTATTCAGAGTACGAAAGGAATCATGATCATACCCTCCTTGGACAGTAAGGAGAGGTGATTTAGGACCTTGAAAGGTGGGAGAAGGATAAGCACCTTGGACTTCAAAGAGAGGCTTTTTATGCTCATTCAAGTTTATCATGTTAACCAATTTAGAGGTTTTGTTTTTGTTTTTGTTTAGAGATTTCGATAAAGCCACAAAGTCATCAAGAGCATCATCCAACAAAGCATGATCATATCTATTAAAAGGTTTATCTTTTGATTCAAAAGGAGACATCTCCTCATAGAGGGGATTGTTGAAAACAACCATGTTACTAGATTTAGTGGAAGAGTTGATAGGAATGTACCCTTGAGAGGATTCATTCAACTTATCTTTCTCATCACAACGAAATGGCATAGTAACAAGGTTTATGAGTTTTTGGTAAAATGAAGGTTTGGCATCTTTAGGGTTCAAAAACTCATCTAAAGATTCAATTAATTCATCTTGGCTATACTCATAATAATCATCATAAGCGTGAACATTTTGCAAATAAAAGTCGGACATTTTGAAATAAAAATTGCATGAAATTTAAACACACAATGCAAAGAAACACACTCTTTTTTTTTTTTTCCTTTTTAATGAAAATGAAATGAAAACACACTAAATCTAGATCTAGATCTAACAAATGCAATGCAAGAAGAAGCAATGATAGATTCACGTCGGGTTCACCAAAATGTGTGGGGGAAAAAGAGAGACTAGGTTATCATGTCCTAATCCTACCTCTTGTCACACATTACAGAATACGAAAGAGCCTAGAGGTATCACACAATTGGCTACTTCTTTTTGTGAAAGAGAGAGCCACGGGCTACCTATTAGGGTTTCTATTCCTTTGTTGTAATTGAAAGGTAAGATTATGCAAGTTCAATTCCTAACCCTAAAATGCAAGTATGAGCTAACAACAAGATTGCAGAATTGAACTTAAACAATGGAAAGCTGTAAACACAAGGATAAGACAAGAATGCAAATGCGTACCCGGAGTCAAAATCTGAGTGGAAATGTTCGAGACGGGGGCGCGGGCGCCACTGTCCTGATTCTGCACCTGAAACTGCACCTGAAACTGCTGTTTTGCACTCTAGAAACTATCTGAAATGCTATCTGTCAGGAGGACCAGGGCGCCCAGCGCCTCTTTCCCAGGGACCAGGGTGCCTAGTGCCCCTGTCCTGACAGGACCAGGGTGCCCCACGCCCCTGTCTTGGTATTCTGCTCTGCAATTTGGTGTGGGGTGCTGTCTCGACTTGCTTCTTCCGGATCTGCAACCTGCGGCGTCGTCCGAGTCTCGAAACCTGCACTTATATCTGAAAAAGGTGTTTGGGTGGCTATATAGGGTTTTGCCTTAGTCAAACCCCCGCTTCGGTGATTTCCACCTCCACGAATAGCCAAGTTTTATTGTAAAAGTAATGTGTGTGCAAGATCTAAAATGCAAGTAAGCAAACTAGAGCAACCTAGAAAGTAAACCCTAATTGCTTATAAATGATAATGTAAATGCTCCAAATCAAGATGCAAAGTGATCTAAAGCATGGATAAATGATATATTGAAGCTTATGCAAAGACATGAAAACAACATGAAATCATACCCAACCCCCAAGGGAGAGGTACAAGCCAATCTTCAGTCGGTGATCTCCTATTGTTCTTCAATGTCTTCCAAGCCCTAAATGGATGAATGGATTTGATAAATGCTTAATAGAGGGATGTTGAAAGTTGTTGAAGTCTTCAAAGATCTGCTCTTTCGCTGCATATGAGGTTCCTGAAAACAAAATTTCGATCCCTTCCCATGAAGAAAGAGAGCTCTTATGTATGAAACCCTAGGTCGTAATTTCGTCTTTTGGCCGACCTAGAGATTGAATATCCCGCCAATTTCTTGGGGTTAAGATTTATTTTATGATTGGATCGCGCTCCTAAAATTTCGGGAAAAATGTCCGGGACCGTGTGCACTCCGGGCGCCATGGTCCCGACAACTTTTCACCAAATTTTTAGGGCCGTTAGATATGATGATTTTAGAGAGAATCCCGAAGTTACAGGTGATTTCGAGATGTTTTGACCCCCGAAATCAAGCCCCCAAGATCAGAATAGGGCCTAATTAGGGTTTTTGATTAAGTGATGTATTGGAAGAATAAAATGAAAGGGGCACACTTTAATGAAAGGGCCCGACTTTATGATGTGGAAAATGATGAAATAGAACCTTTAGACCTAATTAATTTGATTAATTAAGTGCTAAAGGGGAAATAAAATGCAAAATGCAACTGCGCCAAGGCGGGTGCTAAACTAGGTGTTAAATTGTACTGCTTTAGCAAGTGCATACAATTTATGACGCTACAGCCCTGTGCGCGTGAAGGATCTTGCATGAAGAAGCCTATTCCTATCTACCTTGGGAATGTGCGAAGTTTGTCAAATGGTGATAACGCGTGATGGGTTATCAGCTGCTATGAAATCGGTGGATAATGGATGATGGAGAATGTCTTGAGATTGATTCAAGATTGTTGCATTTAATGCAGTATGATTCAACGGTCAGGATTGAACTGCTTGAATTGCTTAACCTAACAGGTTTAGGGTTTAGGGTTTTTGCTACCGACCCATCTGTTTCCTATAAGGTCGATGTTGTGTTTCTTTCTAAGGTTGTTAGAAAAAGTTGTGTGTGTGTATCCAAGGGAAGTGATACGTGATTCTTGCCAGACCAAAAGGGAGAAGAGATACCTACAAAGTGAATGTGCAGAAAGTGAAGAGGAGCCAAAACGGATCTGCATTAGCATTGAGTGCTGTTACCAGATCATTGTAATTCCTGTTGATCTTTAACCACTTCAACAGTTGTGAAATCCCTTAACAGGGTAGTCTTAACCGGCTTGATACAAATCCCTTAATAGGGTAGCTTTAACCGGCTTGATTCAAATCCCTTAATAGGGTAACTCGAAGTTATTGAGTTCTGGGAAGCTATAGAGCTCTGGAAATCCTTTAGCTATTGAGTTCTCGAAATCCTCTAACAAGGTAACCCTAACCAGGTTTAACCCTTAACTGGGTATTATAGCCATCCCTTAACTGGGTGATCCCTAATAGGATCAGTTCCTAGCAGAACCTATTGTAATGTCTTTAACCAAACAAGGCTCCTAATAGAGCAGACTTCTAAAGAGTTCAAAAGCAACTTGTGGGTATTCATCCCCACTGTGTTTTTTCCCAGTTGGGTTTCAACGTGAAAAATATGTGTGTCATGTGTAATGCTTTTATCTTGTGATGCTTTGTTATTACCTGTTGAGCATATGATAGTTCTGTGTTTTATGTCTGTCTATAAAACATATTGAACTAACTGTTATGAAGATCTGATGATAGTTTACCTGTTCATGCATGAGAGTGTAATGGTACTATAGTATTGAGCTAAGAGGAAAGCTTAGTGAGTGACCGATTTATGATTGTTTTAGTTGTTTTGGGTGTTACCGGTTGCACTATGTTTCAACCAGTATCCCTGTTTGCCAGTCATTTGGAGTATTTACTGTCAAATCGGTTTTGGACTGTATTTGTGTTTGTACTGATTCACCCCCCCCTCTCAGTACCGGTTTGGTACTATTTGTTCATCATTGAGTTATCAATTGGTATCAGAGCCTCTAGGTCCTCTATGTTGTAAGTTTAACTGCTTGAGGTAAAGATCCCAGTCAAATGATGAAGAGGGAAGGTCCAAATTTTAACAGGGAAAATTTTGGTATATGGAAAGATAGGATGAAGATATTCATCAGAAGCATGGGTGTTCAACACTAGAGTTATGTTGAGAATGTATATGTTGTCCCTACCGGTACTCTCACCGATGACCAAAAGAGAGAGATACAAGAAAATGGGCAAGTCATGGAAGCCCTCATTAGTAGTCTATCTGACATTGAGTTTATTGATGTTCAGGACAAGGTAAATCCCAAAGAGGTATGGGATGCTCTTGAAAATATCTATGGTGGTGATGAACATGTAAAACAGGCTAAGGAAGAAAGCCTGAGAGAGAAGTTTTAAGATATGCAGATGGTTGAAGGTGAGACCATTCAACATTCTGGAATACAAATCAAAATGGTTGTTGGAGAAATCAAGAGTGCAGGTGGTAAAATAGAAGATTCCACTATGGTAAGCAAAGTCCTGAGATCCCTTTTGCCGGTCTATGCAATAAGGGTTCCTGCTATTCAGGAGCTGAGATCAATAGACAAAACTAAGGTATCCTTGGACTCCATCATAGCCAAGCTGACAACCTATGAGCTAAATAGTTTTGATGGCAGTGTTCAAAAGATTGAATCAGCATTGAAAGCCTCTGCTATACCATCTAGAAAAGGAAAAGAAGCTAGCACTAGTGGTGGACCTAGTCAAAGTAGAGAAATGAATGATGAAGAGATTTTGATGGCATTTGAAGCTCTCCTTGCTAGGAAGCTTCCTAAAGGAATCGGTAAATACAAAGGTAAGCTACCTTTGAAATGCTTTTCTTGTAACTGGATAGGACATATTGCTATAAACTGTCCTAATGGCGATAACAAGGACAAACCAGAAAGGTTTAGGAATTCAAAGGAGGAAACCGAAGAAACTGTTTTGTGGCAGTTGATGAAGGTGTCACAGATGAGGAATCAGAAGATGAAGAGAATGAAGACATTGTGTTTGTTGCTATAAAGGAAGATGTGGTAGACAAGAAGGCTCTTGTCTCCTGGTTTGATAATTCCAATGAGTGGATCATTGATAGTGGCTGTTCTCACCATATGATAGGTGACTGGAGCAAGTTTCTATCCTTGGAGGAGTATGATGGTGGTATGGTTTTCTTTGGCAATGATGCACCATGCATGGTCAAAGGCAGAGGGTCCATCTCTCTAAATGGAAAGTGCAGTGCTGACAATGTGTACTGGGTTGATGGTCTCAGACACAACCTTCTGAGTGTTGCCCAACCGAATGACAGTGGCCTCACTCTGGAATTCAAGAATGGAGTTTGCAGAATCAAAGGAAAAGAGGGTGAATTGGTGGCCACCGACATGCAGACCAAAGGTAACCTATTTCATCTGAATGCAAATATAAGTACATGTCTTATGGCTAAGCTTGATGATAGTTAGATATGGCATAGGAGACTCTGCCATGTAAACTTTGATAACATTGTGAAGGCTAGTAAGATCAAGGCAGTTAGAGGGTTTCCGGTGCTAAGCAAACTGGATAATACCCTATGTAGAGAGTGTCAATTGGGGAAAATGTCTTCCTCAACCTTTAAAGGTAAATCTTTCACTGCTAACAACTTGCTTGATCTTGTGCATACTGATTTGTGTGGTCCTATGAAAACAAAAAGTGTGCAAGGTAATAGGTACTTCTTGATTCTCACTGATGACTGCTCAAGAATGATGTGGGTCACATTCTTGAAAAACAAGTCTAAAGCTTTTGTGAAATTCAAAGCTTTTAGAGCATTAGTGGAGAAGGAAAGTGGTAAAAGGATCAAGTGTCTCAGAATTGATCAAGGAGGGGAATTCACTTCCGGTGAATTCAACAAGTATTGTGAAGAATTTGGCATCAAGAGGCAACTATCTGCCCCTTGGACTCCATAGTAGAATGGCCTAGCAGAGAAGAATAACCGAACTATGGTTGAAGCAGCTAGAACCATGTTGATTCAAGGAAAGGTAGCTCACACCTTTTGGAGAGAAGCGGTGAGCACTGCAGTCTACACTATGAACCGGGTACTCATCAAGAAAGATAAGGACAAAACTCCTTATGAGTATTGGACCGGTAAGACACCCGTGGTTAGCTACTTTAGGGTATTTGGTAGCAAATGTTACATCAAGAGGAGTGAACATCAGGGCAAATTTGAAGCCAAATGTGATGAGGGAATATTCCTAGGATATTCCACCAAGAGTAAAGCTCTCAAGTGCTACAACAATAAGGCTCAGAGAATTATGGAAAGTATCAATGTAAGAGTTGATGAATCCTCTGAGAAAACTAAGGAAACCAGTAGTGAGCAAGCTATAAATGAACCGGTTGCAACCTTCTAGGAACCGGTTGTTAGTCAACTAAGTACCAGTAACAGTGTTCTTGAACCGGTGAATGCTGATACTGATGAAGATGAGGATGAAGAGGAAAAGCAAGAAGAACCAGTTAAGACCATTCCTCAGTATGTCAAGATGAATCATGATCCTAAGCAGATCATAGGAGATAAGGATGCAGGAATCCTTACAAGAAGAAAGATCAGAGAAAACTCATGTATGATCTCTGAATTTGAGCCTAAATCATTCAAAGAGGCTCATAAAGATGAAGACTGGATCAAGGCAATGGAAGAGGAACTTGACCAGATAGAGAAAAATGGTACATGGTCCTTGGTACCTAGGACAAAGCATAAAAATGTCATTGGCACCAAATGGGTGTTCAGAAACAAGCTGAATGAGGATGGCACAGTGATTAGGAATAAAGCCAGATTGGTGTGCAAAGGATATGCTTAAGAAGAAGGAGAAGACTATGGAGAAACCTTTGCTCTTGTAGCCAGATTGGAAGGAGCTCCTATGCTTCTTGCATATGCAACTTTTAAAGGGTTCACAGTATATCAAATGGATGTAAAATCTGCATTCCTAAATGGTGTACTTGAAGAGGAGGTGTATATTGAGAAACCAAATGGGTTTGCCCTATCTGAAGACAGTGACATGGTATGTAGGCTACATAAAGCCTTATATGGTCCAAAGCAAGCACCTAGGGCATGGTATGAGCGCCTACATTCCCACCTTGTGAAGATTGGATTTGAAAGAACAAGTGAAGATAGCAATATCTACTTGAGGTATGAAGGAGATTAGACCCTGATCTGTGAGGTTTTTGTTGATGACATTATCTTTGGTGGAGATGACAAGATGAGTCATGAGTTTGCTGATGAGATAAAGAAAGAGTTTGAGATGTCACTCATAGGGGAGATTAAGTTCTTCATTGGACTACAGATCCAGCAGATGAAAGATGGAATCTTTATCACTTAGTCCAAATATGTCAAAGAGGTGTTGAAGACCTTTGGCATGGAAGATAGAAAACCGGTTGGTACACCAATGGTGACCAGTTGCAAATTGACAAAAGAGGATGATTCCGCACTGGTTGATGAGAAGGAATATCGATCAATGATTGGTAAGCTGCATTATGTAGTGCATAGCAGACCAGATATTGCACATGCAGTTGACATTACTACAAGGTTCCAGAAAAGTCCAAGAGAATCCCACTTGATTGTAGTCAAGCAGATTCTTAGGTATCTGAAGGGAACAGTTGACTGTGGATTGTGATACCTATACAACAATGATTTCAAACTGAAAGTGTTCATAGATGTTGATTGGGTAGGTAATGTGGATGACCGGAAAAGCACAACCGGTGGTGCATTCTTTCTCGATAGTAGACTGGTCTAATGGATGAGTAAAAAGCAAAGTTGTATCTCTTAGTCTACAGCGGAAGTAGGTATGTTGCAGCTTTCATGAACTACACTCAGACAATTTGGATGAAGCATGTACTGGAAGGCTTCAAAATCCCTGTATCTGAACCGGTAAGTATATTCTATGATAACACAAGTGCTATCAATATTTCAAAGAATCTGGTTTTACATTTTAGAACCAAGCATTTTGAGCTTAAGTATCATTTCTTGAGGGAAAAGGTTCAGAATAAAGAGATTGTACTAAAGCAAGTTTCCAGTAAGGAGTAGTTAGTAGACATATTCACCAAGCCTCTCCCAAAGACTACATTTGTGCATTTAAGGGGTGAATTGGGGGTACTGCCCCTTCAGGAGGTGAACTAAAAGTATTTGTTCCAAATCAGTCAGGTGTTGCATAGTCAAACTTTTGTTGATTGATGTGTTGAAGGATGCTACTCCTTAGGGGGAGCAACATAATGGAACAGGGATGCTTGTGCCTCCACTTTGGCATTGTTGTCAAAGTGGGAGAAGGAGTGAAGCGGAAGAGATATCTTTGTATATTGCCATCAATGCCAAAGGGGGAGATTGTTGGCATTATGTGAACCGGTATGAAGACATAATGATATTGTATATTGTCATTGATGTCACTATTTGACATGATGTGAACCGACACATGTGATAGGTGAGAAAAGAGAACCAACATATGTATGAACCAGTATATATGCCAAAGTGAAGCGGCATATTTGTTCAAGATGAACCGACATGCAGTTATGGGAACTGACACATTGAAGCATTATGTGACTACCGGTTGGTAGGAAGTTTCCACTTCAGGATTTCCGGTTGGAGTACCTCAAGCCTGTGTGACTCAATTAGTGATCTTTGTGTGATGAGTTAGCAGTATAATGGAGAACAGATCGTGTTGCCATGTACGCTCTGTGCGCGTGAAGGATCTTGCATGAAGAAGACTATTCCTATCTACCTCGGGAATGTGCGAAGTTTGTCAAACAGTGATACGCGTGATGAGTTATCGATCGCTATGAAATCAGTGGATAATGGATGATGGAGAATGTCTTGAGATCGATTCAAGATTGTTGCATTTAATGTAGTATGATTCAACGGTCAGGATTAAACCGCTTGAATTGCTTAACCTAACAGGTTTAGGGTTTAGGGTTTTTGCTACCGACCTGTCTGTTTCCTACAAGGTTGATGTTGTGTTTCTTTCTAAGGTTGTTGGAAAAAGTTGTGTGTGTGTATCCAAGGGAAGTGATATGTGATTCTTACCAGACCAAAGGAGAGAAGAGATACCTACAAAGTGAATGTGCAGAAGGTGAAGAGGAGCCAAAATGGATCTGCATTAGCATTGAGTGTTGTTACCAGATCATTGTAATTCCTATTGATCTTTAACCACTTCAATAGTTGTGAAATCCCTTAACAAGGTAGTCTTAACCGGCTTGATACATATCCCTTAACAAGGTAGCTTTAACCGGCTTGATTCAAATCCCTTAACAGGGTAACTCGAAGTTATTGAGTTCTGGGAAGCTATAGAGCTCTGGAGATCCTTTAGCTATTGAGTTCTTGAAATCCTCTAACAAGGTAACCCTAACCAGGTTTAACCCTTAACCGGGTATTATAGCCATCCCTTAACCGGGTGATCCCTAACAGGATCGGTTTCTAGTAGAACCTATTGTAATGTCTTTAATCGGACAAGGCTCCTAATAGAGCGGACTTCTAAAGAGTTCAAAAGCAACTTATGGGTATTCATCCCCACTATGGTTTTTCCCAGTTGGGTTTCCACATGAAAAATATGTGTGTCATGTGTAATGCTTTTATCTTGTGATGCTTTGTTATTACCTGTTGAGCATATGATGGTTCTATGTTTTATGTCTGTCTATAAAACATATTGAACTAACTGTTATGAAGATCTGATGATAGTTTACCTGTTCATGCATGAGAGTGTAATGGTACTATAGTATTGAGCTAAGTGGAAATCTTAGTGAGTGACCGGTTTATGATTGTTTTAGTTGTTCTAGGTGTTACCGATTGCACTCTATTTCAACCAGTGTCCCTGTTTGCCAGTCATTTGGAGTATTTGCTGTCAAATCGGTTTTGGACTGTATTTGTGTTTGTACTGATTCACCCCCCCCTCTCAGTACCGGTTTGGTACTATTCGTTCATCATTGAGTTATCACTACCAATATGGAGTCTGATGAACCTATTAAATTATCAGCAATATTATTGATTTCCTTCTGTGCTTTGCTGATATCTGTATCTATATCCTCTATCAAAATGTTTGTCTTACATGTATCTCTGTACAATTTCTTGAAGTCCAAAATTGTCTTTCCCAGTGCCGGTAATAATGTATCAATATGTTCCTTACTCTTCTTTACTGTCTCCTCAAAGAATTTTTCCTTCTCTTTATTTATTTTCTCTCTGAAAGTCTCCTCATTGATCTGATCAATTGTTAGTAGGTTGCCAGTTATGTACTTAGACAATGTGTCTAATTGACTTAAAGAATCTTTGTTTTCTATGTTACACTTGGGTGCAATCATCTTCAAAATTGGTATGGTGTCATCAATTGCCTTATATGCAAGTGCATTGTAGTCAATTATTTTCTTAATTGAATCAAGCAATACCTTTGTTACATTGATTGGCCGGAATTTTGTCAGTGAAGAACCAAATGATTGACCAACTGCCTTATCAATTTGTAATCCGCTGGTGAGAGGAACCTCTTTGCTTATGGTGACCTCTGGTAGGTCAGTTTGAGTCTGCATTTCTACTAGCAAGGGTTTAGGTTTCTCAGCTGATGTCAGTGGCACAGTCTCTGCATTAACTTTTACCTCATCCTTCTCTTCTGATTTCTCAGTGTACCTCAATTTGTTTCTCAGAGCTTTCCACTACCGATTTCTTTGATTGTGACTTTGTGTTTTCTACCTGTTTCTCTATGTTTATATTTGAATTGTCTACAGCCGGTATCTCAACAGATTTGTCAGTACTATTAGTTACCGGTTGCTCAGTATGTACATCAGTCTTTCCAGTAACCAGGGGATTAGTTGACTATTCAGTTTGTTGCTCAGCCCCAATTTCAATATTGCCAACTGTGTCCTCAACATTTGTCTCAATTGTAATGTTTTCTACCAGTGGCTCAAGTGCCACATCTCTCTTTTTACTTGTCTCCTTATCAACCACAATGTTGACTTCCTGTGTGTCAATATTCATTGTATACAACACCTCTGAATCAGGATTTGTGTCCTTATGTGTTGTCTCCATACCCTCAACATTATCTATTACCGGTGGTGTATCAACAGTTTGTGCCGGTGGAGTATCAGAAGGAGGTGAGGGCAAGTTATCTGTTATCTTTATGCTCGGAGGTCCACCTACCTTACCTTTACCTTTATCTTTTTCCTTTTGATAAACTTTAAAAGTCTTTGGTTGTTTAAGCTCTTCTTGTTTTTCTTTCTCAACAAAGAATATATCCCACTTGTCTATTGTTTCTTTTGATATCTCATTAACTCTGCCAACCATTAATGCTACATGCCGGTGACCAGTTGAAAATACTGTCTGCTTTGCCTCAATTATTAATTCATCAATCTCTTGTGTTGAATTCACTGGGTAAACTGCAAGTAGTTTTTCTATCTTCATCTTTTTATCTAGTTCAACAATTGCTACTCTTCTTACTTCTAACCTTCTATACAAGTCATTGGGTAAATCATCTACAACCTCAATCAAAAATTTCTTATAGATATCCAAGTGTAGGATAACACTGTTTTCTATGCTTTCTTTATCTTCGTTTGAAAATGTGTTATACAACTTGCTAATGTTTGATAAGTTACCATCTTCAGTTATTTCATGTAGAAGATTGTCAAGTGGAGGAACAACTTGTTTTACTTTTTTCTTTCTTGGAGTCATCTTCTTTGCCGGAGGCCTAACTGCCTGTTGTTTCTGTCTTGTTCTCCTAGGTGTAGGAGCGAGTACCAGTGAAGGTTTTCTTTTTCTTACTACCCTTTTGAATTCAACACGTATTTCATTGTCAGAGGAGGTAGCAACCGGTGAAAGATGTGTTTCCGGTTGTAATCCTTCTAAGTCGCTCTCCTTAATACCGGTTTTGTTCAATATGTCTTCCTTGATTGCTTTTGCCTACCTAGTTCCTTTTCTAACTGTTTGTTTAGTTTTCTTTATTCTTTTCTATGATTGAACTTTGCTTTCAACTGTTTCCGCATTTCCAAATACTTCCTCTGTTGGTTCTTTAGGGGCTTCTAGAAGTGCTTTTGCATAAGTTTCTATTATGTTCTCATCAGCCTCATATCCCATTTCTGTAACCCAAACTGACCTCGGAACCACTGCTTCTATCCAGATTTCATCTTTCTTTATCACAAAGCATATCTCCTTTTGATACTTATCAACTATATCTTGAGATAGCCTTATCCTAGTTTTCATCCTAGCCTTTAGTGCCTAAAAATGTTCATTTATGTTCTTCTCCCTATCATCTCCCATGTTGTTTAGAATATCCAGAAGTTGTTTTCCTACCAGTATGTCAAATCCAAAATCCTTTCTACCAATACCGGGAACTTCCTTGGTGATATATAGCAATAAGCATACAAGTAAGTTTCTAAATCTAAATGTCCCTTTCTTGTCCCCTTTGATTTTCTTTAGATTGTCTATTTAGCTCATCTTTTAACCATTCACATATGTCAATCTTTGCATTGTTGTTTACCATGTCATAAGCACTTTTGATACATAAGCTAGAAACAAAGTTTAATATGTTGGCATGTGTAACTTTGTATCCAAGAATCATGCTAATGAATTTTACATTGATATCCTTTACATCATTGACTCTCAAGGATCTCTTGTCAAAGGGTGCACTGGTTAGGGTCATTACAGTGTTATTTGGAACCTTTTTAGTTTTGTCAGGCCTGCTACCGATGGAAGGTAAGCCTGTTACTGCCCTAACTGCTTCTTTTGTTATCTTGTGAATGGAATCCAACCAAAAGAACTCCCCATGTACTCTGCTTAACACAATCCTTATAAAATCCTTTGGAAAATCAGGGATACTAATAATCTCCACAAAACCTAGGGTTTCAACTATCTTATGTTCCGGTTTCACATTTCCATTAACATCACAAATTACTGTTCTATACATTTTCATAATCTCTTCAGCTCCTAGTTCTTCAATATGAAAATGTATGTAAATTCCAAGATCCTTAGCATAAGCAACTCCTTTGGGTATTTTTGAAAATGCTCCTAGGGTATCATCTTTCTTCGCAATTTTGGGAATAATTTTAAATATAGGTCTAGGGCGTTTAATCACTTCAATTACAGTAGGATTTGCAATGAATTTAGGTGCAGGTGAGGAAGCCATTGTATAAATACCTTAATCTGCCTTTTAGGTATGAATGCTTGAATGATTTGCTTCACTTCTCGCTATGGATGCCTTCGCTCGGGATTTTTGCGCTCTAAGGAAATTTGAATGCTTAGTGAATGAAAAAGAGCCAAAATACTTGCTTTATAATGTCATTTCCTTCAACTACCATATTAAATGCATGTCGGTTAAGTGTGTTGATATGTGGCGACTGATTAGTAAAGTACTGTACACTCAGCATGTATTCTTGCTGAGGTTCGGGGCCGGGCTGAGGTCGGGGAACGCCGGCGGTAGCCCGCTGTGGGGGTTCAAGGGCGGCAGCCCCTGAGAAAATTTTTTTTGAACATTTTTTTTTAATGAAAACCAACATTGTAATAAAACCCTAAAAAGGCTGACTTTGTTTGTTGCCCTAAAAATGCATGTTATAAGCGGCTGGGATGCTTAAGGCATTGAGAGGTTTATGTACTATTTTTGTTGGATAATAAGAAAGATTGGAGGACTGTGTATGGTGGACGTAACCTATTCTGGGTGAACCACGTTAAATCTCTGTGTTATCTGTGTCCTATTTTATTCATTTATCTTTTTTATTTAGATCTGCATATAATTGTTAGTTCATATTTGCTTCGGATCTGCTTGAAACCCTAACAATTGGTATCAGAGTGAGGTTTTCTGTAAATTGGTAGGACTTTCAGATTTGAGTGGGAGCAATAAAGGATTTCAAATTCAAGGTCAAAAAATTTAACAACCAGAATTATCAGTTATGGAAAATATAGATGGAGGATTACCTATATCAAAAGGATTTGTGGTGGCCATTGGAAGGAAAGGCAACAAAAGCGACCACAATGTCAGATGAAGAGTGGAACATTTTATATAGAAAGACACTGGGATCCATTCGATTGTGCCTTACATCGTCTGTAGCTTTCAGTATAACAGAAGCAAAAATGACTATAGATTTCATGGCGACATTGGCTAAGTTGTATGAGAAACCCTCGACTTCGAATAAGGTATTTCTTATGAAGCGTTTGTTTAATTTGAAAATGAGTGAGGGATGATATGTAGTGGAGCACTTAAATGAATTTAATACAATTACCGGTCAATTGTCTTTGGTAAAAATTACTTTTGCAGAAGAGGTTAGGACTCTCTTGATTTTATGTTCTTTGCCAGAAAGCTGGAATAGCTTGGTTATGGTTGTAATTAACTCTGTCTCTGGTAAAGATACTTTGATATTTGATGATATTGTTGGTGTTATCCTAAGCGAGGAAATGTGAAGGAAAAACAAAGGTGAGACTCCAAGATCATCAAGTAGTGTTTTGAATGTGGAGAACAAAGGAAGATCAAAGGAAAGAAGAAAAGGCCCTAAGAATGAGAAGTCACGAGGGAAGTCAAAGAAAGGATGCTCTCAATATAGAGGAAAGAAAGATTGTTGGTACTATGGAAAGCCTAGTCATCTAAAGAAAGATGGTTGGTCTCAGAAAAACAAAGAAGGAGACAAAAATGAAAATGATAGTAAGGAAGCTAATATTGCAAGTAATACTTTACAAGATGCTTTAATCTTATGTTTGGATAATGTTAATGATTCTTGAGTAATAGATTCTGGGGCTTCATTTCATGCTACACCCCATAGATTCTAGATTATGTTCAAGGTGATTTTTGACAGGTATATTTGGGTGATGATGAGCTTTGTCAAATTGTTGGAAAAGGAAAGATAAAGATCAAGTTGCAGAATGGAAATGACTGGTTTCTGCAAGAGGTAAGACATGTTCCTAATTTAAGAAGAAATTTAATTTCTGCAAGGCAACTAAGTAGTGAAGGTCGCATAGTTACCTTCTCAAATAGTATCTGGAAGGTCACTAAAGGATCATTAGTAGTAGCTAAAGGTGCGAAGGTAGGCACATTATATCTGTGTATTGGTAACACTTACTCTACCCTAACTGCTACAGATAAAGTTACTGCAGGGACAATAATAATAGATGTTGCAAGAACAAATTCAATAATGTGGCACCATAGGCTTGGGCACATGAGTGAGAAAGGGATGAAAATACTTCACTCCAAAAATCTATTGCCAGGACTAAAGAAGATTGATTTAGAGTTCTATGAGAACCGTGTTTATGGTAAACAGAAAAGAGTCAGATTTCTCAAGGTTGGGAAATAGAAGAAGAGTGAGAAGTTAGAGCTTGTGCATTCAGATGTATGAGGACCGGCTCAGGTATCATCTCTTGGTGGATCTTGTTATTATGTTATTTTTACTAATGACTCAACCTGAAAAAACATGGGTATATTTCCTAAAACAAAAATCAGATGTTTTTGAAACTTTTAAGAAATGGAAAGCTTTGGTTGAGAATGAGATAGGAAAAAAGTTGAAGTGTCTTAAATCGGATAATAGAGGTGAGTATTTCAGCAAAGCATTTGAAGATTATTGCTCCTTAAATCGGATTTGAAAGAAGAAGACAGTTCCAAGAACTCCACAGGAAAATGGTTTGTCAGAGAGAATGAATAGGACTATCATGGAATGCGCGAGGAGCATGAGATTGCATGTTGGATTGCCCTTACATTTTTGGGCAGATGTTGTACATACTACTGTCTATTTGATAAATAGAGGACCTTCAACCCCTTTGGATGGTGGTATTCCAGAGGAGGCATGGATTGGTAAAAAGGTAAATTATTCTTTTCTGAAAACCTTTGGTTGTGAAGCTTTTGTCCATGTTGATAAAGAAAACATAACCAAGCTTGATGCTAAATCTCATAAATGTATCTTCATTGGATATGGGATAGATGAATATGGCTATCGATTATGAGATTTTGAAAATAAGAAAATAATTAAAAGTAGAGATGTTATATTTAATGAGAAGGTCATGTATAAAGAACAGATGCAGGAAAAGAAGCATGAACAAGACAAACAAGAATATGTGGTGTTGGATGAGATTCCTGAAAATGAAATGCCATAGGTACTTGATGTTCAGCAACAACAGATTGTCCCACAAACTCCTGCAAGTGTTAGACATTCTACAAGGTCAAATAGACCCCCTGAAATATTTTCTCCTTATTTTTATTCTATTTTATTAACTGATTCTGGTGAACCAAAAGAATATGAAGAAGCAATGCAGGTGCATGCCAAACAATAGTGGGAGCTAGGCAAGAAAGAGGAGATGGACTCCTTGATGAAAAATAAGACTTGGGACTTAGTCCCTTTACCTGCAGAAAAAAGAGTCTTGCCTAACAAATGGGTTTATTGGTTGAAGGAGGAGGAAGGAGGTCAGAAAAGATATAAGGCCAGACTTGTGGTAAAAGGTTTTGCACAGAAAAAGGGTATAGATTATGATGAAATATTTTCTCCAGTTGTAAAAATGACTTCAATTATAACTGTACTTAGTCTTGTGGCTATAGATGATTTACATCTTGAACAATTAGATGTCAAAATAACTTTTCTCCATGGAGATTTTGAGGAGAAAATTTACATGTTGCAACCATAGGGATATGAGGTCAAAGGTAAGGAGAACTTGGTGTGCAGGTTGAAGAAAAGTTTGTATGACCTAAAGCAAGCACCTTGACAATTGTGTGAGGCCCTACCCCGACTCAGCTTGACATTTTTAGTTATTTTCATATTGAGACTATTATGGATGCTTTATTTTATGCATTATGGATTTAGAAGCTATACGATTCCATGATTTGGATCACATTGACGTATATTGATGCTTTATTTTATGCATGATGATTATGAAACTTTATATGTTACTAGAATAGAATTACTTGGAAATGGTGAATGCCATTATTGGAATTGCAAGACTTCATTTTGATGATAGAAAAAGGATGCTTATTTTATGAATAGTTCAATTTTGAGAATTATGATAATTGCTTATGTGGAATCGAATTTGAATGAATGAGATATTGAATTATTATTGTCAAATGTATGAGTGTTTGATGTGTAATGAAATCTATGTATTTAATTATGTATAATTGTGACTATTTGGAATTATTAATGTGTTAATTGAGATGCATAGGAAAATTATCCATGTGACCATGGAATAAATATGGAGAACCAAACCTAGACCAATGTACGTTTGTTAAGCCAGGGGTTGTCTATTTGGAGAGACAACACCCCGTTTGTAATGTATTTTATTTGTGAAAGTAAATGATGTATGTGTGTTAATTTGATTTTATTTAATTGTGTAAACCTACAAGAGACAAATTCCATGTGTGATTTTTATATTGTATTTTATTGTGTCACTTGACACATGTGCTGATTAGTGTCATTGATTTTGACTTGTCTCTTGGAGGGAGTTTTGTTTCTACCAAAGCCATTCAAACACAAGAGTGTGGTCCCAAATTTGCCTTGGGTAGGGAGTCTTGGGAGTGGTCAACTCAGGTTTGACCCGTAGGTTAACTTCAGTTGGGTTTCTAAGGGGTCAAATGGACTCCTAGGGTCAGTTTTAGGGCTTTTCCAAAGGTCCAAAGTGTAGACCTATGGGTTAGGGGTATTTTTAACCATGTGACTACTCCCATGTGACTGTTTAGTCACCTCAAAAAGTGGTTTTCCCAAGGTGAGCGAAAATTCAACTTAGAAGGTTCCTCCTAAGATAGACAACCTTCCCTTTTGATGTCAAACTCTCTTCCCCATCCTCTCTCACCTTTTCCCTTTCTAGTTTTAGTAATATGTAAGAGGTTGGGAAGAGCAACTAATGGGAACTCTCACCTTACCCAAGGGGTTTGGAAGTGTGAGAGAAACCTTCTTAGGCAAGGATTAGGGACTTAGTGAGTAATCACCCACTCTCCATTATTGGAGATTATGCAATTTTTGAAATTTAGTTGTAGGATAGAATTTTGGTGAAGTGTTGGTGGAAAGTTTGTGTGGATTTGGGCAGCTCATCCCCAACTAAGTCTAACATACCTATTGGCAGTTTAAGGTTGGTTTTACTTCCTTTTGTTTATGTTCTTTATGTTGTTTTTTTGAAAGAAAGAAATGCTTGTATGAAGAGATGTGTATATGTAATTTGTTTGTAGGAGAAAAAAAAATGTAAATTTTCATTTCCATGTTCTTTGTTTATGTGCCCTTGTTTTGGGAGTGTCCAAGGCCTCCTACTCTTGGGAGAGTAGGATGGTCTTGGGGTGGAAGAAGTATGACAGCCTTGGGTGAGAGGCTCTCCTTATGGAGAGTAATCTCAAGGGTGTCCTTTGTGACCCTTGCTGCATAGCCTTGTGTATGCATTTGGCGGTCATAAGGGGAGATGTTGGTGTAAATACTTATTTATCATGGATATTATTACAATTTACTTAAGTTTACTTAGGAAATGCATTTCATTGTAGTTTGGGTATGAGACACTTGGGTGTTTGTGCAACATTGGGATAGTGTGTGTAGGAGAAATTCCACCTTTTATGGTGTTGATCTTGTTGTTACATTCTACATTCAGTGGGTGATCCACCTCATGTGGACTATTATATTATTTCTCCTACCTACCCTTGTTTCTTATTGAGCCACATGTCATGTTTGCGTGCTCACATATCCCTAGCCTTGCCTATATAAGCAAGCTCATCTACATTGTATGTAATGAAAATTATTGATCATTTTCTATTGATGAGAATATAGTTTATTCTTGTCCTCTATTGTGTCTCTATTTTGTACATTTCATTGAGCTCTTGATCTTGGCAAAATCTCACATGGTATCAGAGCCATTGGGGTTTCATTGATTCGTCTTGAAGAGGCATTATTGCGACGTCAAGAGGCAGATCTGAGGAGCAGCATCTTTTGGAGGCGTCCTAGACTAGATCCAACCCCGCCATTGCGTCCAGAAGGCCGTTTCCATGAATTTTGGTTATAAAGTCGGCCTATTTTGGTGAGAAAATTTTTTTTGCCAATTTTGCTAGTATTGTACGGATTTCGAAATTTTTTTATTATATTTTTTGAAAAAAAAAAAAAATTATTTATTTCGGAAAATAAAAAATAAAATAAAAATTGAAAAATCAAAAAAATCAAAAAAAAAAAAAATCATAAAAAAAAATTAAAAAAAAAAACAAAAAAGTGTTTTTGGGGGGTCCGCAGACCCCCCCGTGACCTGTCGTACCCCGTAGGTCTGCAACGCCGCCCGCACCACGTACCATCTCCCCGTCGCCGTCCATGTTGTACCCGCGTCATAGATCATCCTGCCGCAACTCCCCCGCAGCAGCACCGCCCGACACCACCATCGATGACGTCCCACTGGTCTCTGCGCGTTGTACCCGCCGCCGCCGAAGTCTGCAGCACCGGCCGTCTCGTCCTCGCCACGTTCCGCTCGCGCCGGTACCCACCAGACGACGCTGGCGCAGCCTCTGCTCCCCAGTCGCCCGCCGCACTTCCCGCTCGCCTGCCGGTCTCCACCTTTCGTCGACCGCTCCGGACGCCGCCGCCGGTGAAAGCTTCACCGGCGACCACTCAGACCGGAGGACCCGCGTTCGCCACATGGCAGGCGACCACTGGCCCATGGGTACAACTTGTACACATCAGCTCCGTACGACAGCCGAGTCATCCACCACGTCATCTGCCACGCAGAGTCGTCCAGTCAGCAAATCCGTACGGTACGGCCTGCACAGTCACCTGCCTAGTCAGCAGTCTGTATAGTACGGATGCCCAGTCAGTAGGGAGGCGAAGTTTTTGTGACGGTCATACGACCTTCAAATTTAACACAGTGAATTGCTGATATCAGCGCTACGTCATCATTTTTCAAAAATTTGCAGGCCCCTCTCATTGAGCTTTTTGATTTTGCAGTTCAACTTCAAATGGCCATAACTTGCTCATTTTTGCTCCTTTTTTCGAGCAATTTTTTTTGAAATGGGCTAGAATTTTGTGCTCTCCGCAGTGGTGAAGAAATTTGTTGATTTTGATGCACTGATTTTTTAGAAAATATAGTATTTTGTGACTGTACCTGTGTAATCCCAGTTTTTGCAACTTCAGAGGCTTCGTTTGGGGTCATACGATCTCCTTTTTAGGTGTCATTTTTTTTGAAAGTGCATATTTTTTTGTCTACTTTCACATGATGCTATCAGATTGATGCCATTGTAAGTATAAATTGTACTTTCAGATTTTGGCCATTTTTGGCTTTCTTGGTACTTGTATATATGCTTGAATCTCAGTTAGATTCATTGCACTATTGATTGAAGTCTCTTGTATCTCATTTGGGAAGTTGTAAAATTTGCATCATAAGTCCACTTTGCCTTGTTTTGCAAGTGGCTCATTGTAATCGCACTAAGCATAAAGTGCCAAAATCATCACTTTGGGGGGGGTACTTTGATTGAGTGAATTTGGGAGGGTGTCTCTTGTGCTTTTGTGCTCTTGTGTTCCTTCATTTTTGCTGCTATGGGTTCTTCTAAGTTTCCTCTCTTAACTCCTCATAATTATGCTACATGGAAAATTGATGCATGGAGTAAACTTATGGAAAAAGGACTCACTCATTACATTGATGGAACTATTGTTGCTCCCGCTGATCCTAAGGTTGATCCAGTTGGTCACTTGGATTGGCTTACTAAAAATATCATGGCAATTGGTACCTTAAGAAAGTATGTATCAAAGGATCTCATTTTCCATATTGAGAAGTGTACTCTAATCAAGGATGCTTGGCAAAAGTTTCAAGACTTGTATGGTCAAGCTGATGAGATTAGGGGATATCAAATTGATAGTGATCTCACCATGTTAGATCCCAAGAACTTTGATACTATACAAGATTATGTCACTAAGGCAAATGAGTTGAGGGCACAACTCAAAGATTGTGGCATTGATAAGAAGGATACTCAATTGATATTCAACTTGATAGGCAAGCTTCCACAAGAATATGCAGCATTTGTTTCTAGTTTCCAAACCCATAGGATGACAATGGGTTCAAGCTACAAAATGCCTACATTTGATGCTTTCAATGAAATGTTGATGATGGAATAAACTAAGTTGATAAGCATGGGCATTCTTAAGGCTTCTAAGTCTCAAGCATTAGTGGCAAATCAAGGGAACAAAGGAAATCAAGGAAAGGACAACTCAAACAAGAAGAAATGGCAATCAAAGCCTAAAGAAAAAGCACCATCTTCTTCACAACAAGGAGATTCATCCTCTTCCAAGAGAGATAATTCACCAAAGAGGGAGAGACCTACTTGTGCTTATTGTAAAAAGATTGGTCATGAGGAGCATCGTTGCCATTCTAAGAAGATTGATGAGCTCACACATATCATCAAAAAGCATAACATTGATTTGCCTAAAGTCTACAAGAAGGATGATTCATCAACTTCCACTTCCTCACATTCAAAAGGAAAAGGGCAAGCGTTCATGGCTTCTACAAGTGAGAAGACTCACTCTTTTGGAACAAGAAAAGGAAAAGCTCTATGTGCTACTATCAGTCATGATTCAGAGAGATGGCTTCTAGATTCAGGGGCTTCTCATCATATGGCATCTTCGCAGTCTATGTTCTCTATATTTGAGCCTTGCACCATGCCACAGATTTTGATGGGCAATCATACATACATGGATGTGATTGGGAAAGGATCTATTGACATTGGGGATAACTCCTTCAATGATGTGTTGTGTGTACCCCACTTGACAAACAATCTCCTTTCTATCTATCAAATCACACATGGCGCAACTAAGAGAGTTGTGGAGTTCACACCTAACTCAATTTTCATTAGAGACTTGGAGACTAGAGCTATCATTGCAACTGGGGTGGTTGATCATGCATCTCGGTTATACTCCTTTTCAGATTTTGTTGATGATGATGATTTCACATTTGATGATTCTACACATGATGATCACACTTCTTGTGATGGTTCAGATTTTGAGGAGAACTTTGGGCACTTGAACATGGGGATTCTCACATGTGACCCCATTCTTGAGCCTTGTATTTCATCTCCTCATATTGATATCACATCACCTATTGCACCTGATGATGCAGATAGTGCGATAGTTTTGCCTTCATGTGATTCAGTACAGCAGGATATTCATTGTCTTCCAGCTTCAGATTCATGGGATGATTACTTGACAGACATTACAGGTTTGTTTGTGGAATCCTACATTGCAGATTTGGGAGACATCATTGATGACATTCATCTTCTCTTTGATGAAGGTGATCCTTCTTCGATTGTTGCGAGGGCACACTCTGATCCTCTTGTTCATTCTCTACATGATCATTCTTTCGAGGTTGATATGATTGTGGATACTTATGTACAGCAGTTGGAGGAGGTCTCTTTATGTTTTGAGGAGACATGTGAGTCTTTGGGACATGTTCTACATCCATCTCCACTAGATCTTGGAGTGCCTTTTTTAGCAGTGTGGCACAGTTTACCACCTTTGGAGGGGGTATCTTTCAGCATCGACATGGGGACACTTAAACAGTTTTCAGAGATTCCTTTCATCATGAGTTTTCTTCATACATTTTCCCTTCATGATTGGGGAGACTTCATGGATACACCTTTGGTTTTGTTTCTTCCTAAGGGGAGGAATGTTGTTCGACGTTCGTGGAGTAGTTTCTTCATACATCGAGCTTCTATCATTGGTGCACATTCCACATTGAGGGGGGGCTTCCTAGCTTCTCTTCTTCTTTCATATGGGGGGGACTTTTTCCTCACATGGGGTTTTGTCCTTCACATACTTCTATGAGAGTTCTTTGTATCTATGTTTTCATCTCTCTTTTGGGGGAGGGTTTTTTCCCATTGGGTTTTTCTCTCTTTCCCCACTTTGTGAGAGTTTTCATTGCATTGGTTTGCATGCATTTGCATTTATACATGGGTACCTAACATGGCCTCATAGCCAGGACCCATCTTGCATTGCTTAGTTGCATTGTAGACTTAAGTGCATTCCCCTAAGTTGCACTTAAGGGGGGGTGTTGGTGTAAATAATTATTCATCATGGATATTATTACACTTTACTTAAGTTTACTTAGGAAATGCATTTCATTATAGTTTGGGTATGAGACACTTGGGTGTTTGTGCAACATTGGGATAGTGTGTGTAGGAGAAATTTCACCTTTTATGGTGTTGATCTTGTTGTTACATTCTACATTCAGTGGGTGATCCACCTCATGTGGACTATTATATTATTTCTCCTACCTACCCACACCTATTTCCTACCTACCCTTGTTTCTTATTGAGCCACATGTCATGTTTGTGTGCTCACATATCCTTAGCCTTGCCTATATAAGCAAGCTCATCTACATTGTATGTAATGAAAATTATTCATCATTTTCTATTGATGAGAATACAGTTTATTCTTGTCCTATATTGTGTCTCTATTTTGTACATTTCATTGAGCTCTTGATCTTGTCAAAATCTCACAAGAGAAAATATGGCTTTTATGCCTTTGGGGGGCATAATGTGTGGAGATGAATTTTTGTTGTATATTGTATTGCCATGAGGTGGCTTGAGTTGTATTATGCTTGCAATCTCCCCAATGGTACTTGGTCCACTTCCACCCGTGGAAAGATCATCACAAGTTGTGGTGAGAGTGTAGCTTGGGATGGGAAAATGCATGTTGAGTGTTTGCTTTTGTTGTTGTGTTGTTTGTTTGTTTGTGACCCGTCTAGTAATTGGTTCTTCAAGCTCGAAGGTGGCTTCTAGTAAGCCTAGGCTGGGAGGTGAGCTCTCCATGGTTAAGTTGTATTTTTATTGCAGGTTGCTTGGGATGGAAAAGAAAGGATAAAAGGATTAGTTGTTGTTCTAAGTTGCAGAAATAGTTCAAAAAAAAAAAATATTTATTTTGTAGCAAAAAAAAAAAAAGAGCTATTGTTGTATTTAATTTCCAAAAGAAAAGAAGTGTATTTATTTTATTCATACTCCTATGGGAGGGAAATGTTAGTTGGGTTTTCAAACCCATTTGTATTATTATTTACTTTGTATTTAAATTTTCTAAAGAAATATATTTCTCCTACTTTGGTTTGTTTTGCAAAATTGGAAGATGGAATATATGAACTTGTATCTAAATCTTCATTTAAAAAAAAAAAAAAAGGAAGTAAGGTTGTTGCATTTATGTGTATTCTGCAAATAAATTTATTCTGTTACTACATGTTCATTTTGTTTATTTATGCTGCTACAAATAAAGTAAATCAGTCATTTATTTTTCCATTTAATGCAGAAAATAGATCTTATTGTAGTAGCTTGTTTTATCAAAAAAAAATTAGCATATAGTCCTAGTTTATGATTTTACCAGAATAGATTTCATTTGAGTTGCTGTTTTAGGAATATTTTAAACAATAGTTTTCAGAATGCTTTAAAAAAAAAAAAAAAAATAGAATATAGAACATACATATTCCAGCCTTATAAGAAAAAAAAAAGAAGGGTAATCTCATAAGTTTGCCTAAATAAGTTATAAATAGCAATATATATATATATATATATATATATATTATTCATTTAAATGTTTATTCTGAAAATCTGTTTACTAAAAAAAAAAAGTAATGTATTTACATGTTCCTTTTAGACATATATTAATATGTAAATATATATATATATATATATATATATATATATATATATGTATGTATATATATATATATATATATATATATATGTATATATATGTAAATATTGCAAGTTTATGTCTTTTAAAAAAAAATTTATCACGTGTTAAACTCTTAAACAAAAAAAAAGGGTATATATATATATATATATATATATATATATATATATATATATATATATATATATATATATATATATATATATATATATATATATATATATATATATAAATGTTATTTTTTTAACCATATTTTAAAAACAAAAAAAAATATATCAAAAAAAAAATTTGCTTGGAGGGCAAAGGCCGCAACCGTGGGCGGCACCGTCCACAACCTGCGGAGCCCGTAGCTGTGGGCAGCGGTGTCCACAGGCTGCGGAAGCCCGCAGATGTGGGCGGCGGCGTCCACCGACTGCAGATGCCACAACTGTGGGCGGCGACGTCCACAGTCTGCAGAGCCCGCAGCCGTGGGCGGCACTGTCCCTAGCCTGCGGGTGCAGCCCGTAGGAACCGCCTTCCTCCCTCCCTTTGCTCCGTCTGCTCGGATTTCCTCCGCCATCCCCTCTTCGGCTCTGCCAAGAGATAGGGCTCAGCCCTGCGCACCGCCATGAAAAAAAGATAGAGGGTCACTCCCCATGGCCGCCGCGCCCACACCTGCACACACACACACACAAAAATAAAGAGACATTACACCCACACACAAAGTATGAATTATCGCACACATGCCCTAACCCTAATTTCAGGTTAGGGCAAATACACTTGGGTATATTCAAAAATATATGTGTGGGATGGGTGTTTTAAAAGGTTAGGGTTAGCATGTGAACTTTTAGAATTCTTTTAAAAGCATATTAATATAATAAAGAAAAGAAACCCCCCCCCCCCCCTCTCTTGGGAATATATATATATATAAAATTAAATTCTATATTTATATGGAATCAAATAGTTAATTGTAAATTAAGTAATGCTCTTATAATTATTAAAAGAATGTAGAAGCATTTTAATAAGAAGAATTTAAAACTTTTGGGTAGGATAAACCCTTGGGAAAATAAAATGATATATGTAGTGCCATGTTGGCCCCTTTATTTTGAAATTTATTAGACACCTTTTAATTAATGGAAATTTTACTTAATAGATTTATTTAATCAAAGGGTTAGGGTAAATCAATTTTAGACCCTAGGTAATTAGAGAACTATAAGAGATTATTGGACAATTAATTTTAGAAATTATATATTAAGTTTGAGATTATTGGCTAAGAGAGTTTAATAAATTATTAATGGAAGATAGTAATATCTCTTTTGGAGAGATATTAGCTCGCTTATAACTTAGATTATTTATCACCTAATTAATTTAGTTGTTTGATTCACTCAAAACATAATTAAGACCAAACTAGTTTGCATTATTTTAATTAAGTTAGTCGTACTAGGTTAAGTATTTAAAAAAATAAATTATTCCATTTGTGCCCAAAAGTTTGGGCATGACAAATTGTATTTAAAATTTGATAGTTTCATGGCTGAACACAGTTATCATAGATGTCATTTTGATCATTGTGTATATTTTAAGAGATTGGATAATGGAAGTTATATTATCCTGTTGCTTTATGTTGATGACATGCTTATTGCTGGGTCTAACATGCAACATATAAATGATCTTAAATAGAAATTATCCAGGTCATTTGCTATGAAGGATTTGGGTGCAGCTAAGCAAATTCTCGGTATGAGGATTACACGGGATAGGAAAAATAGAACCTTGAATTTGTCCCAAAGTGAGTATATAAAGGTGGTGTTAAAAAGATTTAACATGCAGGATGCAAAAGCAGTTAGTACACCTTTGGCTAGTCATTTCAAATTGATTAAGGAGATGTGCCCAAAGGCACAGGAAGAGGTAAATAAAATGTCTAACATCCCGTATTCATCAGCTGTTAACAGTCTGATGTATGCAATGGTTTGCACAAGGCCAAATATTGCACATGCAGTGGGAGTTGTGAGTAGGTTTATGAGCAATCCGGGTATGGAACATTGGAATGCTATGAAATGGATTCTTCGGTATTTGAAAGGAACTACTACAAAGGCATTATGTTTCAAAGGATCTAATGTTGCTCTAAGTGAATTTGTTGACTCTGATCTGACAGGTGATATTGATTCACGAAGGAGTACTACAGGGTATGTTTTTACTATAGGGGGAACTGCAGTTAGTTGGATTTCTAGGCTGCAAAAGGTTGTTGCACTTTCAACCACTGAAGCTGAGTATGTTGCTACTATAGAAGCTATCAAGGAGATGATTTGGCTACAATATTTTCTGGAGGAATTGGGTCAGACACAGGAGGATCGCCCATTGTATACTAATAGCCAGAGTGTCATTCATCTTGCAAAGAACTCTTCTTTTCATTTAAGGACAAAGCACATTCAGCTTAGGTACCACTTCATACGGACTATTTTGGAGGAGGGCCAATTATGGCTTGAGAAGATTCACACAAGTGAGAATCTTGTTGATATGTTCACGAAGGCAGTTCCATAGGAGAAGCTGATTTCTTCATTAGTTTCTGTTGGTCTTCTTGATTGATAATTGTGGAATTTATACCAGTTGAGTTCTAGTGTTTTATCTAGCAGATGTTGCAAGTACAGTGGTGTCGTCTAGTATTAGTCTGCAAGTGGGAGATTGTTTAGTGTGGAGCCTGATCAGTCTCCAAGTGGGAGATTGTTGATATGTGGTGACTGATCAGCAAAGTGCTATACACTCAGCACATATTCTCGTCGGGGTTCGGGGTCGGGCCGGGCCCTGGGAACACGGGCGGTAGCCCGCTGTGGGAGTTTGAGGGTGGCAGCCCCTGAGAAAAAAAATTTTGGACCTTTTTTTTATGAAAATCGACATTGTAATAAAACCCTAAAAAGGCCGACTTTGTTTGTTGCCCTAAAAACACATGTTATAAGCGGCTGGGATGCTTAAGGCATTGAGAGGTTTATATACTATTTTTGCTGGATAATAAGAAAGATTGGAGGACTGTGTATGGTGGATGTAACCCATTTTGGGTGGACCACCTTATTGGGGAGAGGGGCCTTTTATCAATTTCTTTCTCTTTGTATGCAACATAGAGTAAGTTACCGTCATCCCTAAGGTCTTTGGGAGATTGGTTTCAATTTCAAAATCCCTTATTTGGGGTACTGATAACCTGTTGTAGTTCTTCTCTCTTACCTCAAAATTGTCTTGGAGGTTTACCCAAAAATCCTCCATTCTAGGCTTATGCTCCTCATATGCCTTAGGCATAGTTTGCTTGAGTTTCTCGTAGGGATCACAAAATTCCCTAGCATAATCAAATTCTTTTAAATTCAAATCCTAGAGCTCTTGCTCTGCCAACTTTGCCATCTGGATCTTTGAGCAAGAGAAATACCCAATAGATACTAAATAGTCAATCCCTATTTTGTGCTTGGATGACAAGAGGGATTGAAGGCTTAGGAGCTGCCTAACTGATGCAGAGCTCACAGGGAAGCACATCATAAGCAATATTAACTCAAGTCTCCATTGGCTTCATGTTGTACCTTCTATTGGCATTCTACACTCACATGAGAATGGTTGATGTTGTCATTGATGGCAACCAGTCGGTAATAGGATTCCACAGGTTCACCGGCAACACAAACATCATCTACCAGCACAGACAGGCATAACAAGTTCATTCATCGACATCTAGTTTACATCGACAATAAAGCATATTGACACTCAGGCTGACATGAGACAAAGTTTTGTTTATATGAATTGTATTGTAATGTAATTAACTATCTATAAGCCGACATGATGTATTGTAAATACTCATATATGTATGAGATCTTATAGGTCATTTTGATATGAGGAAATATACAGAATAAAAAAAAGGCGATTATGTAATAGATCATAGAAGATAGGTTATATGAGCGAATATCATTCACTGGCAAGGTTTTTGGTTAAGGTTTTTGACTGAGCTTAAATCGGTACTAAATCAAGCATTGCAAATGCTATTTTGAGCAGTACATTGTCTTGGATTTAATTATCCATTTTGTACTTAGTGAGACTTTTTCATTGAGTAGTGAGCTCTAGGCTGTTGGCCTTCCTGCATGTGCAGGCCCCATTGTAAGTAATATTTATTCATATTGGCCAGTGAGTAAATATTGTGGGTTACAAATCCCATCGAGGTTTTTCCCTTACTGGGTTTCCTTGCCAAAACATCTTGTGTTATGGTGTGCACTTATGCTATCTTTGTTATTTCTCTTTGCTACATTATTACTTGTTTACCGGTACATTAATTTGGGTTGCAAAGTTAAATAAGTTCAAATATTCCATTAACTCGTTAGACACTGATTGAACACCCCCCCCCTCTCAGTGTCTTTGGGACTGCCATTGCATCTAACAATTGGTATCAGAGCTTGGTCCTCTATTTACAAAAGCCTAACAACTTGAGGAAGATTCTAAAACCGGTATCGATGGAGAGTTTGAGAAAACAGTTGGAAGGAGCTCTTGAAGATTTTGATGCAAAAAAATTGAAGAATATCAAACTTGAAGATGATCTAAGGACTGCCCAGGAATTCATTAAAGGACTTAAGGAGAACCTGATTATAGCACAAAACAAGAGTAAGGAACTTCATGAGAAAATGCAAAAACATGATGATGAAAAGGAAACTCTTAGAGATATTGCAGAGAACTTGAGGCAAGAGAACACTAACATGAACAATGAAATGCAAAATCTAACCATGAGGCTATGTAAGGATATTGAAGATAGGAAGAAGAATGAAGAAGACCTGACTAGGAGACTTAATGATGGAGAAAATGAAAATATGAGACTTTGTCATGAAAATGATATGCTAAAGACAGATCTGATTCACATGCAACATGATAAAGAGGATCTTGTGAGACAAGTTGGCATTCTGGAAAATGAGTTGATCACTGCAAATGAATACAAAGACAAATTCAAGAAAAGTTCAGAAAGGCTTGATGACATGCTGAAAAGATAGAAACTTGATGGAGATGCAATTGGACTTGGATTTGAACATGGAGAAAGTTCTGGGACTGTAAACAATCAAGATCACAACAAACTGGTAAGACAACCTAATGCTTATAAATTTAATGGGAAATGTTTTAATTGCAACAAATTTGGTCATAGAGAAAATCAGTGCAGATTTAGAAATAATCAAAATACAAATTTACCCACTGGTCAGTGTTCCAAATGCAATAAAGTTGGTCATAACTCAGAAAATTGCAAAATGAATGTAAAATGCTATGTTTGTGGTAGATTTGGACATTTATCTAATCAATGCAAAACACAAACCGGTCAAGGATATGGAAAAGGTATTCAGAGGAATAATGTAACTTGTTATGCATGTAACAAGATTGGACATATTGCAAAATTTTGTAGAAGCAAGACTATACCGGAGAACAATAAAGGATCCAATGAGAAGGGAAAAGAAAAAGTATATGAAATAAAGCAAGAATTTTCAAAACAATGGACTAAGAAGAGAGATCAGAGAATTGATGAATCTGTCTTTGCACCGGTAGAACAGAGTAATCCTCCTCCAGTAGGAGATTCTTCATCTGACTAAGGAATAACCCTTAGGGGGTATGGCAGAAAATTGAAAATCATGCATTCTACCCTCGATTGATGGTGATAAGTTATATTTCTTCTTTACCGGAAGATATGTTAATATTTCACTTAACTAACAAGCATTTAATATGGTTGTTGGAGAAAATTTTGGTTTTAAAGCACCAAATAACCCTCATTTCAATCCACCAAGCATCCAAGCATTCAAAGAGAGCACGAGTTGAGAAAAGGCATTTTAAAGGTGATGCAGTAAAGATCTTTTAGGGCATTCAAGGATTTCACAAGTCAAAAGGTATTTATCTTTCACAATGGCATCTTCATCCTCTGTACCTGAATTCATTGCAAACCCTATTGTGGTAGAGAATATTAAGTGCCCTAGACCCATGTTTAAAATCATTCCTGAGATTGCTAAGCAAGATGATTCCATCAGAGCATTTTTTAAGATTCCAAAGGGAGTTGCTTTTGCCAAAGACCCGAGGATTTATATTCATTGCAACATAGAGAATTTAGGGTCTGGTGATTTGAAAAACATGTACGCAGATGTTATAACTGATGAACAAGGTTTAGTCAAGCCAGAGCATAAGATTTTTGAGGATTTAGGATTTGTTGAAATTCTGAGCATTCCTGAATTTCCGGATGAGATAGTTCATTTTGTATTGAGCAGGGTTCATGGGGAGTTTATGTGGCTAGAATCTATTTTTAAAATCACTAAGGAAGCAATCAAGGTAGATACTGTTTTATCCTCAATTGGTACTAGGCCCAAGAAAAAGAATAAGATACCAAACAAGGGTGTTATGGACCTAATCAGAGCTACATTTGACAACAGATCTCTTAGGGTTAGTGATATCACTGATGCAAATGTGAAATATGTGAGCATGTTATTTGGATATAGAGTTACTCATGCATATAGGTTAAATTATGTTTCTAGCTTGTGTATACATAGTGCATATGAAATGGTTAAGAACAATGGTATAATTGACATCTGTGAGTGGCTTAAGGATGAACTGATAGATAATTTGAAAAAGATTAAGGGTGACAAGAAGGGAACATTCCTTTTTGGGAATCTACTTGTGTGTTTAATACTTTACTTTATAAAGGAGATACCCAGAATTGGTCACAAGGACTTTGCATATGACATCCCTGTTGGTAAACAGATCATGGAAGCTATTACCAGCATAGGTGCTAACAGTGATGACATGGTAACAACCTATTTCAAAAAATTTCAAACCAAGATGAAGGCTAGAGAAAGGATACCGTAGAGTATTATGGATAAGTATGACAAGAAAATATGTTTTGTAATCAAAAGAGATGAAACATGGATGGAGGCTATTACTCCTAGAACCATTTGGATAACAAAGATAGGATATGAAGTAGATTTGAATATTCTTGAAGCTTATGAAAAGACACTTCTTAATGCACCAAGGAAATCTTCTTAAGAAATCTTTGGCGGTGCTAACACTGTTGAGAGAGTTGTTTTGATACAAAAGAAGAGAAAAAGAAGAGAAAAATTCATCAGAGATGCATCCAAAATGGCTAAAGAAGTCAAAGAAAATGTGATGAACTTAAGTGGTATTTCTGCTAGTGAACTGGAAGGATTGGAATCATTAGTTCATGTTTCACGAGTTGTCACTTCTTCTGATACAGACAGTGATAAGGTAACATAGTTCAAAGAGTTGAAAGGAAGAAGAGGAAACCTTCACAGGTACCTTCTCCTTCTCCTAAAAGGACAAGAACATTAAGGAAGAAATATCAGGCGGTGAGAGAGCCCAAAAAGAGGTTAACTCCGAAGAAGAAACAAGAACCTGGGGCACCAGATACCCTTACACTGGAGGAATTGATCAATGAAATAACATAAGAAGGTAATCTTAGCAATGTGAATAAATTTTATCATTCTTTCAAGGATTCTAACAAGGAGACTATAGAGGAAAGCATTATTTTGCATCTTGACATCTATAAGAAAGTTTTGATTGAGGTTGTAGATGATTTGCCTAATGACTTATATTTGAGGTTAGAGGCTAAAAGAATGTCGGTTATGGAACTGGATAAAAAGTTAAAGGTTGAAGCATTATTGGCAGTTCACCTTGTAAATTCCTGAGAGGAGATTGATGAACTGATTGTTGAAGCCAACCGGTTAGTTTTTGTGAGTGGTCACTGATAGGTTAGTCTAATGGCTAGGAGAGTGAAAGAAATAACAGATGAAACTGCAGACAAATGGGACATATTTTTTTTTGAAAAAGAAAAGAAAGAAGAAGGGGATAGACAAAAAATGGATAAGTCTTTTGCACAGGTATATCAGAAAGATAAAAGTAAAGGTAAAGTTGGTAGTGTACCTATTATAAAGGTCAAAGATAACCTTTCTCCACCAGCACAGGACACCCCACCAATAACTTCAGGGACACCAATAAATACTGATAGTCAACTAGAAAAGGAGGCTGAAGAAATAACTCATGATGATACTAATCCAGATTTTGAAATTCTTTTTACCATGAATGTAGATACACATGATTTTAATATTGTTATGGATAAATTTACTTCAGAGGTTAAGAAAACTAATGCTACGAATGTTGAGATCTCTGAGTCACCAGTTAACATTGCCGACTCTCAGAACATTGAAATACCGGCGGAAGCTAAGAAACCTGACACTGAGAAACCAGTAGAAGTAGAGGTACATACACATAGTGAGAAACTGACAACAACTATAAATAAAGAGGTAATAAATGATGGAAACATAGAAGAAATTGTTAAGGTAATTGGTCTAGTGTCTGATGAAAAGAAAGTTATTACAGAACCTAGCACATCCACTATAGATTTCAGACCTACAAATGTAACTGATGTACTTTTAGATTCAATAAGGAGGATCACAAATTGCAACACCTTAACATTTAAGGCCATTGATGATACATTGCCTATTTTGAAAATGATTGCACCAACATGTAAGATAGATCATATTGATGGTTCGTTGGGTAAATTGGATGCATTGTTCAAATTTATTGTTTCAAATGTTCTAACTATAGATAAGGTTAATGAAGAAACTATTAAGGAAAGGGTGAATAAAGAAAAAGGTGAATTCATTGACAAAACTATCAAGGACTGTACTGAGCATATTGATTCCTTATTACCGGTACTTAATTCCACAATTTTGGAATACAAAGAATTATATAAGGAAGCCTGCAAGCCTCACCACCTGACTGAAGACATTGATGAGGAGATTAAGAAAACACAAAAGGAGATAGATGACATAGCAGATAATATGATAGGTTCTTCGGAACTTACCTTAGTTTCTGAACAAGAAATGATAGTTTTTGAAGAAAAGATTGAGAATTTGGAAAAAGAAAAAGAAAGGATAAGGATGAAGGCCCAGGAGCTAAAAAATAAACTTGGTCCTAGATTGGACAACCTTACAACTCAGTGGGTTGAGCTATCTAAAGCAAAATTTCAAGGAGACCGATCACCGGAGAAACAGATGCATTATCTGACCAACATGATCCAGCAGACCAAAACCATTATTTCTGACAGTAATAAATTCATGCAGAGCCTGAATCTAATTTTGGCAGATATCTTTCAAAGTTTACACAACCAGTTACAGGCTATGAGGTAGAATTTTGTACTCTTTGATTCTTTTTGACATCCTTTGTCATTGATGCAAAAGGGGGAGTAGTATGGAGAAAAATGCACAAAAGAAATCACTTGCTCAGGGGGAGCACACTCTTTTTTGGGGATCAATTTTGGACTTCATTTTTGGACAACAATTTTTGGATTTTTCTCATGAGTGTTGCCATCAATGCCAAAGGGGGAGATTTTTGGCATTCTACACTCACATAAGAATGCTTGATGTTGTCATTGATGACAACCAACCGGTAATAGGATTCTACATGTTCACCGGCAACACGGACATCATCTACCGACACAACAAGTTCATTCATTGACATCTAGTTTACATTGGTAATAAAGCATATCGGCACTCAGGCTGACATGAGGCAAAGTTTTGTTTATATGAATTGTATCATAATGTAATTAATTATCTGTAAGCCGACATGATGTATTGTAAGGACTCATATATGTATGAGATCTTATAGGTCATTTTGATATGAGGAAATATACAGAATAGAAGAAAGGTGATTATGTAATAGATCATAGAAGATAGGTTATGTGAGCGAATATCATTTGCCGCCAAGGTTTTTGGTTAAGGTTTCTAACTGAGCTTAAACCAGTATTGAATCAAGCATTGCAAATTTTATTTTGAGCATTACATTGTCTTGGATTTAATTATCCATTTTGTAGTCAGTGAGACTCTTTCATTAAGCAGTGAGCTCTAGGTTGTTGGCCTTCCTGCATGTGCAGGCCCCCATTGTAAGTAAAATTCATTCATATTGGCTAGTGAGTAAATATTGTGGGTCACAAATCCCACCAAGGTTTTTCCCTTACTAGGTTTCCTTGCCAAAATATCTTGTGTTATGGTGTGCACTTATGTTGTCTTTGTTATTTCTCTTTGCTGCATTATTACTTGTTTACCGGTACATTAATTTGGGTTGAAAAGTTGACTAAGTTCAAATATTCCATTAACCGGTTAGACACTGATTCACCCCCCCCCCTCTCAGTGTATTTGGGACTATCATTGTATCTAACACCTTCTACCATTCAAGTGGTACTCAATGTCTTGGTTCCAAGAACTCAAGTCTTCAAGATACATGCCCATTTCCTCATAGGCATCTTTAGCATAGTTATATACATATAATCCTTGCAAACCTGCATATAATTGGTTAGTGAAAAAAATTATACCTCCTTCATTGAGATAAGCATCCACTTGGTTCTCTATGTGAATCATGTCATCATCATGCACATTGATTTCTTTTCCATCTTCATGATTAGCAGTAGCAATAGTCACCTTATGAACACCAACATCAATAGGCTGATGTCTTGGTTTTTCAACTAGCAAACAATCCTAGTCATCTTCTTGTTCAACTTGGACTATAGGTTCAGATTGTTCCCTTTCTTCTTGAGTCATCACCTCTTCTTATTGTCTCCATCTATTAATGATATTTTTTATAGGCCACTTGATCTCTAGTCTGATTTGTAAAAACCATGATTGACTAATCCATTCTATGGAGTCATCTATGCCTTGTTCCAATATTTGGTTGAACTTTTCGAACTTCATTATCCATTGTCTATGTTCTTCCTCTTCCCTTTTTCTCCTTTCTTCTCTCTTCTTTCTCCTTTCTTCCTCTTTCCTTTTCTTTTCCTCTTCTTGCTTCTTCTTTTGTGAATCACAATAAGCTTTCCATGCAACTCATGCATGCCACAACTTTCTCTCTTCATAGGTCAACTCCATCCTTTTGCCTCACCTAGAAGTCTCTTCTTGTCTACCTAGTCTTTTGGCAACCACTGACCAAGTTCTCTATTCAACCTACCACAAACACACAAAATCACCGCAACTTACTCTACCTAGACCTTCTGGGCTCTGATACCAAAATGATGCAGAGCTCACAGGGACGCACATCATTCACCATGATACAATGTCATTTCTTCAACTTTGTTTTGTAAAAACACTCACCCAATTGGGTTCTCAAGAGGAAATATTCCAAAATATTATCAAAATTAGGTTGTACTAACATCTACAAGGAAGAATGGATCCAATGACTGATCCTATTACCATCCCAAAGTTACTTGCCTTTGCTTTACCTAGGCTATCCACATTCATACTTTGACTGTTCACAATGCCCTTCTCACAACCAACTCATCAACAATGACTGACAAGAAACCCCGTACTCAACTTTGATAGAATCACAAACACCAAATTCAAACATTTCCCACATGTTCACAAACTATCCCCATCATGCACTTCAAAGACAATATTCATTATGATGTACCAACTTGTCAAAGGCAGCAAGAACTGTCAAGGTTCACAAACCTGCCATATCCCTATTAGGAAAGTCACATTCCAATATGATATTCAAGATACAAATGGCCTAGTGTCTTTACCCAAATATTTGAGAGTGTTCCTTTCCTTATTAGATAATACTAATCAATGGCCAAATGAACATTCAAAGAAGAAAAACTTTCCACTACTGTTGTTCCTATCATGATAGTCAAAATTTTCTTCATGTAAACAATGACACAAATTCAAAGCACATTAATGGAGTGTAATTGCATCAAAACAAAATATAAACATGCCTTTGAGTGTTCACAAACTTAAATAGATCCCTTCACACACACAAAGTGAATGAATCAACCAATGAATGCCCCAAACCCTTATGTTGTCTGATTTTTGTTATGGACTGTAATGAACAGTCATGAATAGCTTTTTCAAAATAGAATATTATCTCAATCTCTACAGTCAGTTTCTATATGTCCCTGTTATAGAATTATTCTAAAATTTTTAGAAAGTTCCAATGGTTAAATCAAAATTTATGACGTTTTTTCTAAAACCGGTTACCCTAGATCAGAGTTTTGGTAGCTACAAACTATTTTTTAAGAAATTCATGGATCTCTCAATATGTATCATGACAGATCTTCAAAATTGACATAAATGAAAGGAAAATCACCATATTTCAATATCCAATAGTTTTAAGACACAAATCAATCAATGTGGAAGAGAAATGAGTTAAGGAACAACCATGGAGACAATTGATTTACACAATAAACAACATTTCCATTAAACAAAACCTTCCACCAGACTCATTCCTCTCTCCTCCTCTCCTTCCCATGAACAAAAGAGGGAATTTAAACCTATTTCAATCAGTTACAATTGAACTTAATCAACTCCACGATTAGATCCATTTAAGCAACTATTAAGAGATGTTACAAAGTTGCCAAGCAACTTGTGCAACATTTTTACAACTTTTTGACATTTTTTTATCTAATAGACATTTTGATATCAAATATGCATCCAACATACCTTAAAAGACTTAAAGAAACCATTTCTATGTTGGTCTATCCCATTTTACCACTTTGACCATCTTTGACCTATTGGTCCTAATTGCCCTTACAATGCAAAGTTGGCTTATTAGCCTTACATGATGACTTCATTGGATTACACTTAACATATGAATGGTATAATAGACCTTATTACATATTTGATTCATAACTAGATGCAAAATTTATCATAGGTCCTTTGACCCAAGGGTGCTCCTACACCACTAACATATTCTAATAAGATGATCTGGTCATTGCAGTACCTTGACAACAACATTGGGTTTCTTGTAAACCTGCGGACCCTTATGTAGGTGGAGCATGGGTTTTGAATAAAACAACAAGCCCACTCTTGGATGATAGCCATGGCCTCTAGGATAATCCTGTATCTTGCATCTCTTGTCAGTTTAATAGTTATAGGAAAAAGGAAGGCATCATTGATCCTTTTAAAATGCATGTTTGCATTGGTGAGGGGGAGTTGGGAATAATATTCCCATACCTTCTTCTGGCCTTCTTCATCCCCTAGTTGACCTTCAACTTGTAGGCCTGGAAATTTGCCAGCTCTTGCGGCCACCTAGGATGACATAAGAGGTAAAGAAGAACTTCTTGGTCTGGTGGACCTCTTTCATCTATCTACAAATGTTGTTTGAAAGGATCTGAGGCCAATTGAAGTATTGTTTTCCTATGAGGATGGTTGTCATGAATTGGAACATCCATGGGTGAAATTGTTTGCAATCGGGCTTGCTAAAGGCCTTGCTCAACATGATGATCATGTCTCTTTGAAGCTTTTTGAAGTCTGCCCTTAGTATCTCTATGGCCTTTAGACCCATTTTCCTCTCTTCCTCCAACCAATTTTCATTCATTTGCCTCTTGTTCGAGGTCACATTGCCACTCCATACATTCAAGGCTTCGTCTTTAGTTGAGAGGAATATCTCATCTCTGGCTGGGATGTCGAACACAAATCCCAACATATTAGGGGATAAATCTATCACTATCTTACCCAATGCGTCTATGCATTTTCTGGTGTCAAGGTCATAGAATTGAGAAATTGTCATAATAAACTCTGGAGCCTCCACCGACTATGGGAATATGGTAGCCTCTACTAGGCCTGATCTATTTATCCTTTTTTGTGGGGCTTCCAACCTTGGTTTGTCTAACTAGTTTTTAATGTCTTCAATTTTGATGTGCTCGATCTCAGTATCAGTAACCCATTTAATTTGATCATCCAATTTTGAAGCATAAACCTGCCCTTGGTAATGGTACTTCATGGTTGTCGGATTTCAGTCAATGTCCTTGCCTCTCTTGCTAGAAGTTGGGTCCATCTAGTTGCTTGAATCTGCAAGAAGGAAACAAGTGTCAGTACCCTATACACAACATTAAAAACTTCATTCACCTCGGGACTCCAGGGTTCCGGGGTGGGTAGTTCTCTTTTTTTTTTAAAGAAAGGACCTTGGAACTACGAGGTTTCAGGTTGGGTAAGCTTGAAAATCAAGAGGATCCAGAACTTCAGGTTTCCAGGGTTCCAGGTTGGGTAAGTTTAAACAAAGTCTGAAACTTAGACAATGTCTAATGTCTGAATGTTAGTAGAAATGAATTTAGACAATGTGTCCAATTTACCTATTGATCCAACAATGTGATCTACCTTGCACTCTGGTGTAATCATATGCAAAATCGGTAAAGAGTCATTTATAGCCTTGAATGCTATGGCATTACACTCAGTTATTTTCTTTATAGAATCCAAAAGTACTTCGGTGACAGTTGCTGGTCTAAAATCCATAGTGGAAGTTCTGGGAGAAGTGATAGGTTTTGCATTAAGTTTCTTCTCTTCTCCTATTATCTGTTCAGCTACCTTAACCACTTCCTTATCGTCATTCTTACTCTTATTCTCTATCGGTTCATATGCTATCTATTCTTGTTCTTTTTCTACCAGTATCTCAACATTCTGTTGAGTGTCAACTATCTTGACCGATGATTCAGAGATCTCAACATTTACAGATTCAGATTTCTTCTCCTCAAAACTTTCTGAAATAGAGGTATTATCTGTTACAATATTGATGTCCTGAATGATAACACAATGACGAAAAATGAGTACCAAACCAGTACTAAGAGGGGGGTTGAATTAGTACAGATATAAAAACTTTTCTGACATCGGTTTGATTGTAAACAATGAACTTGACTGGCAATCACTAACACCGGTCATAAACCAAATTACTACTAGTTAAGCACAATGAGATTGTGAAAGATATAAACCGGAAACACTTATCTTACCACACAACCTACACCCTCATTTCCACATTATCCTTGTGCATAAACAAGTAATCTATCATCAAAAATATAATAACATGCTAGATCAACATGATTCACCGCTTGACAGAAAACAACAAAGCATCACATGAAAAGGACATCACACATGACACACATATTTTTCACGTGGAAACCCAACTGGGAAAAACCATGGTGGGGATGAATACCCACAAGCTATTTTTGAACTCTTTAGAAGTCCACTCTGTTAGGAGCCTAGTTCGGTTAAAGACTATTACAACAGGTTCTGTTAAGAACCGATCCTGTTAGGGATCACCTGATTAAGGGATGGCTAGAATACCTAGTTAAGGGTTAAACCTTGTTAGAGGTTACCTTGTCAGAGGATTTCATGAACCCAATGGCTTTGAGTCACCATGTTAAAGGATTTACAGCAAGCCGGTTAAAGCTACCCTATTAAGGGATTTTCCAACTGTTGAAGTGGTTAGAGATCAACAGGTATTACAATGATCTAATAATAGCACTCAATACCAATGCAGATCCACTTTAGTTCCTTTCTTCTGCATACACACTCTACAGGTATCAACCCTCTTATTTGGTCTAGCAAGAACCACGCATCTTTGCACTTAGATACACACACAACATTTGCCAACAACTTCAACATGAAACACAACATCGACCTTATAGGAAATAGATAGGTTGGTAACATAAACCCTAAACCCTAAACATTTAGGTTGAACAATTCAGTCGGTTCAATCCTGACCATTGAACACTTTGCATTTGAATACAACGGTCTTGAACAGATCTCAAGATATTCTCCATCATTCTTTCTTCGCTACTTCTTGGAGGCGATAACCCATCACACATTCTCCACTATTTACATGGACTTCGCTCATTCCTGAGGTAGATAGGATCAATCCCCTTCATGCAAGATCCTTCACGCGCACGAGGCTGACGTGGCGACACGATCTGATCTCCATTACACTGCTAACTCATCACACAATGCCATCAGTTGAATCACACAGGCTCGAAACACTTCAATCAAAAACCCTGAAGCTGAGACTACCAACCGGTAGTCATACCATATTAAACGCTTCACCTTTAGCACATATACCAGTTCTCATCATTCTACCGGTTCACTTTTCCAGTTGCTTAACTTCAATAAACCTGTTCACTCTTCATTATATTACCGGTTCACTCTTTAGCATATTATCGGTTCTCTTTCAACATATTACCGGTTCTCTCTTGAGCATATTACCGGTTCTCTCTTGAGCATATTACCGGTTCATTCTTTTAGCATATTGACATCAATGACAACACAATATCATCATCTCAACATATTCTGCACATATGCCAACAATCTCCCCCTTTGGCATTGATAGCAATATACAAAAAATACAAAGATATCTCTCTTTCTGCATCACATCTTCTCCTTAATACTGTAGATATCTTCTTCGCTTCACATCTTCTCCCCCTTTGACAACAATGCCAAAGTGGAGGCACAAGTTTCCCTATTCCACTATAATCCTCCACCTGAGGAGTAGCATCCTTCAACACATCAATCCTGAAAAGATATATCAAATTAAGATATGACTGATGTGGAGCACACACCTTTAGATTACTTCTTGAAGGGGCAGCACCCCTAATTCACCTCTCAGATAGGTAAAAGTAGCCTTCAGTAGAGGCTTGGTGAATATGTCTGCTAACTGCTCCTTATTGGAAACATATTCCAATACTACCTCTTTGTTCTGAACCTTTTCCCTCAAGAAATGATACTTGAGTTAAAAGTGCTTGGTTCTAGCATGTAAAACTGGATTCTTGGAAATGTTAATTGCCCTTGTATTGTCACAAAGTATACTTACCGGTTCAAATATAGGAACTTTGAAGCCATTCAATACATGCTTCATCCAAATAGTTTGGGTGCAGTTCATAAAATATGCAACATACTCTGCCTCTGCTATAGACTGAGAGATAACACCCTACTTTTTACTCATCCATGAGACCAGTCTACCACCAAGAAAGAATGCACCATCGGTTGTGCTCTTCCATTCATCCACATTACCAGCCCAATCAGCATATGTGAACACTTTCAAATTGAAATCATCATTGTATGGATACCATAATCCATAGTCAATAGTTCCCTTCAGATATCTAAGAATCCGCTTGACTGCTACCAAGTGGGATTCTCTTAGGCTTTGTTGAAACTGAGTGGTAATACCCACTGCATGTGCAATGTCCAGTCTGCTATGCACTACATAATGCAACTTACCAATCATTGATTGATATTCCTTCTCATTTACCAATGCTGAGTCATCCTATTTTGATAGTTTACAACCGGTCACCATTGGTGTACCAACTGGTTTGGTGTCTTCCATGCCAAAGGTCTTCAACACCTCTTTGACATACTTGGACTAAGTAATAAAGATTCCATCTTTCATTTGTTGAATCTGCAGTCTAATGAAAAACTTAATCTCCCCTATGAGTGACATCTCAAACTCCTTTTTCATCTCATCTGCAAAGTCATGACTCATCTTGTCATCTCCACCAAAGATTATGTCATCAACAAATACTTCACAGATCAGAATCTGATCTCCTTCTGATTTCAAGTAGATATTGCTATCTTCACTTGTTCTTTCAAATCCAATCTTCACAAGATGGGAGTGCAAGTGTTCATACCATGCTCTAGGTGCTTGCTTTAGTCCATACAAGGCTTTATGTAGCCTACACACCATGTCACTGTCTTCTGATAGCGAAAACCCATCTGGTTGCTCTATATATACCTCCTCTTCAAGTATTCCATTCAGGAATGCAGATTTTACATCCATTTGGTATACTTTAAATCCTTTAAAATCTGCATATGAAAGAAGCATATGAACTCCTTGCAATCTTTCTACTGGAGAAAAGGTTTCTCCATAGTCTTCCCCTTCTTCTTGGGCATATACTTTACACACTAGTCTGGCCTTGTTCCTTACCACTGTGCCATCCTCATTCAGCTTATTTTTGAAGACCCATTTGGTTCCAATGACATTTTTATGCTCTGGTCTGGTACCAAAGACCATGTACCATTCTTCTCTATCTGGTCAAGTTCTTCTTCCATTGCCTTGATTCAGTCTTCATCTTTAAGTGCCTCTTTGAATGATTTAGGCTCAAATTCAAAGATCATACATGAGCTTTCTCTGACCTTTCTTCTTGTAATAATTCCTGCATCTTTGTCTCCTATGATCTGCTTTGGATCATGATTGAGTTTGACATACCTAGGTATATTCTTAACAGATTCCTCTTGCTTTTCTTCTTCATTGTCATCTTCATCAGCATCAACATCCACCAGTGTAGGAGCACAATTACTGGTACTGGGCTGATTTGCAACCGGTTCCCAGAAGGTTATTACCGATTCATCTCCTACATGCTCTCTGCTAGTTTCCTCAGGTTTCTCAGAGTTTTCATCAACCCTAACATTGATGCTTTCAACAATTCTTTGAGTCCTATTGTTGAAACATTTGAGAGCTTTGCTCTTTGTGGAATACCCTAGGAATATTCCCTCATCACATTTAGCATCAAACTTGCTCTGATGTTCACTCCTCTTGATATAACATTTACTTCCAAATACTCAAAAGTAGCTTACCACTGGTGTCTTACCGATCCAGTACTCATAAGGAGTCTTATCCTTTCCTTTCTTCATGAGTACCCAGCTCATTGTATAGACTATAGTGCTCACCGCTTCTCTCCAAAAGGTGTGAGTAACCTTTCCTTGGATTAGCATGGTTCTAGCCACTTCAACCACCATCCGGTTGTTTGTCTTTGTTAAGCCATTCTATTGTGGAGTCCGAGGGGCAGACAGTTGCCTCTTGATGCCATTCTCTTCACAATATTTGTTGAATTCATCGGAAGTGAATTCTCCTCCTTGATCAGTTCTAAGGCATTTGATTCTTCTACCGCTTTCCTTTTCTACCAGTGCTCTGAAAGCTTTGAACTTTCCAAAGGCTTTAGACTTATCCTTCAAGAATGTGACCCACATCATTCTTGAGCAATCATCTGTAAGAATCATAAAATACCTATCTCCCTGCACACTCCTAGTTTTCATAGGACCACACAAATCAGTATGCACAAGATCAAGTAAATTGTCTGTAGTGAAAGATTTACCTTTGAAGGTTGAGGAAGACATTTTCCCCAGTTGACAGTCTCTGCACAAAGGATTTTCTGGTTTTCTTAGCACTGGCAATCCTCTGACTGCCTTGATCTTACTGGCCTTGACAATGTTATGAAATTTTACATGGTAGAGTCTCCTATGCCGTATACAACTATCATCAAACCTAGACATAAGGCATGTACTTATACTTGCATTCAGCTGAAATAGGTTACCTTTGATCTGCATACCGGTGGCCATCAATTCACCAGTCTTTCCTTTGATTTTGCACATTCCATTTCTGAATTCCAGAGTGAGTCCACTATCATTTAGCTGGGCAACACTCAATAGGTTGTGTCTGAGACCTTCCACCCAATACAAATTGTCATCACTGCTCTTTCCATTCAGAGAGATGGACCCTCTGCTTTTGACCATACATGGTGCATCATTACCAAAATGAACCACACCACCATCATATTCTTCCAGAGAAAGAAACTTACTCCGGTCACCAGTCATATGGTGAGAACAGCCACTATCAATAATCCACTCATTGGATTTATCAAAGTGGGAGACAAGAGCCTTCTTGTGTGACACATCTTCCTTGACTGCTACAAACACAATATCCTCATTTTCTTCATCTTCTGATTCCTCATCAGTGACACCTTCATCAACTACTACAAAATAGTTTCTCTGGTTTCCTCCTTTGAACTTCTTGAACTTTTCTGGTTTGTCCTTGCTATCACCATTAGGACAGTTTACAGCAATGTGTCCTATCCGGTTACAAGAGAAGCATTTCAAAGGAAGCTTACCTTTGTATTTACCGGTTCCCTTAGGAATTCTCTTGGCAAGAAGAGCTTCAAATTCCATTAAGATCTCTTCATCATCCATTTCTTTTCTCTATCTTGGTTCACCATTGGTACTAGCTTCTTTTCCTTTTCTAGATCATGCAACAGATGCTCTAAAGGCTAATTTAGTCTTCTGAACACTGCCATCAAAACTATTTAGCTCATAGGTTATCAACTTTGCAATGATGGAGTCTAGGGATACCTTAAACTTGTCTATTGATGTCAACTCCTGAATAGTAGCAACCCTTATTGCATAGACTGGTAATAAGGATCTCAAAACTTTGCTAACAATAGTGGAATCTTCCATTTTACCACCTGTGCTCTTGATATCTCCAACAACAATTTTGATTCTTATTCCATATTGTTGAATGGTCTCACCTTCAACCATCTGCATGTCTTCAAACTTTCCCCTAAGGATTTCTTCCTTAGCTTTTTTTACATGCTCATCACCGCCATAGATATTCTCAAGAGTATCCCATACTTCCTTGGGATTTTCTTTATCCTAGATATCAATAAACTCAATGTTAGATAAGCTACTGATTAGGGCTTCCATGACTTGCCCATTCTCCTAGATCTCTCTCTTTTGATCATCGGTGAGAGTATGGGTAGGAATAACATAAGCATTCTCAACATAGCTCCAGTGTTGAGCACCCATGCTTCTAATGTATATCTTCATTCTGTCCTTCCATATTTTGAAATTATCTCTATTGAACTTTGGACCTTCCCTCTTCATCATTACAATAGGATCTTTCCCTCAAGCGGTTAAGATTACAACATAGAGGACCTGGAGGATGCTCTGATACCAATTGATAACACAATGATGAATAGTGAGTACCAAAACGGTACTGAGAGTGGGGGGGGGTGAATCAGTATAGATATAAAAACTTTTCCTAAACTGATTTGACTGTAAACAGTGAACTTGACTGGCAATCACTAACACCGATCACAAACCAAATTACTACCAGTTAAGCACAATGAGATTGTGAAAGATATATGGAAACACTTATCTTACCACACAATCTACACCCTCATTTCTACATTATCCTTCTACATAAACAGGTAATCTATCATCAAAAATATAATAACATGCTAGATCAACATGATTCACCGCTTGACAGAAAACAACAAAGCATCACATGAAAAGGACATCACACATGACACACATATTTTTCACATGGAAACCCAATTGGGAAAAACCATGATGGGGATGAATACCCATAAGTTGTTTTTGAACTCTTTAGAAGTCTTCTCTGTTAGGAACCTAGTCTGGTTAAAGACTGTTACAACAAGTTCTGTTAAGAATCGATCCTGTTAGGGATCACCCAGTTAAGGGATGGCTAGAATACCCAGTTAAGGGTTAAACCCTATTAAAGGTTACCTTGTTAGAGGATTTCATGAACCCAATGGCTTTGAGTCACCCTGTTAAAGGATTTACACCAAGCTGGTTAAAGCTACCCTGTTAAGAGATTTTCCAACTTTTGAAGTGGTTAGAGATCAATAGGTATTACAATGATTTGGTAATAGAACTCAATGCCAATGCAGATCCACTTTAGTTCCTTTCTTCTGCATACACACTCTACAAGTATCAACCCTCTTATTTAGTCTAGCAAGAATCACGTATCTTTGCACTTAGATACACACACAATATTTGCCAACAACTTCAACATGAAACACAACATCGACCTTATAGGAAACAAATAGGTTGGTAACATAAACCCTAAATGCTAAATATTTAGGTTGAGCAATTCAGTCGGTTCAATCCTGACTATTGAACACTTTTCATTTGAATATAATGGTCTTGAACAGATCTAAAGACATTCTCCATCGTTTGTTCTTTGTCGCTTCTTGGAGGCGATAACCCATCACGCGTTCTCCATCATTTACAGGGACTTCGCTCATTCTTGAGGTAGATAGGGTCAATCCCCTTCATGCAAGATCCTTCACACACATGAGGCTGACATGGCAACATGATCTGATCTCCATTACACTACTAACTTATCACACAGGCTTGAAACACTTCAACCGGAAACCCTAAAGCTGAGACTACTAACCGGTAGTCATACCATATTAAACCACTTCACCTTTAGCACATATACCGGTTCTCATCATTCTACCGGTTCACTTTTCCAGTTACTTAAAATTCAATAAACCTATCCACTCTTCATCATATTACTGGTCCACTCTTCAGCATATTACCGGTTCTCTTTCAGCATATTACTGGTTTTCTCTTGAGCATATTACCGATTCTCTCTTGAGCATATTACTGGTTCATTCTTTTAGCATATTGACATCAATGACAACACAATATCATCATGTCAACATATTTTGCACATATGCCAACACTGAGTGTCAACATTCATTGTAAATAGAATGTTTGACTCGAGATCAACATCATCTATTTTTACTTCCTCTGATATCTTTTCTTCGGGCTAATTCTGCACATCTGTCGGTGTCTCTTCTACTGTTGGTGGGGTGTCCTAAGCCAGTGGGGGTAAGTTATCTTTTATTGTGAAGTCAGGTACACTACCAACCTTATTCTTTCCTTTATCTCCTTTTTTATATACCTTAGTAAAAGATTTGTTGACCTTCTGTCTTTCTTTTTCTTCTCTTTTCTCTTTCTCCACAAAGAAAATATCTGCTATCTCATCTGCTATTTCCTTTATCCTGTCAACCATGAGGCTTACTTATGAGTGACCACTTGCAAAAATAGTTATGTTATCTTCAACTATCAATTCATCAATTTCTTATTTAGATTTAACTGGATGAACAACCAATAGTGCTTCAACCTTCAATTTCTTATCCAATTCCATAGTAGACATTCTTTTAGCTTGAAGTCTCAAATATAAGTCATTACGGAGAACATCAATGACTTCAATAAGAACTTTCTTATATATATCTAAGTAAAAAATTATGCTCTCTTCAATAGTGTCTTTATCTGAATCTTAAAAGAATGATAAAACTTACTAACATTACTGAGATTTCCATCTTGAGTTATTTCAGTAACAAGCTCTTCCGGGGAAAGAGTATCATATACCTTTTGTTCCTGTTTCTTCTGTGTAACCTTCTTCTTCAGACCGCTAGGCTCTCTCACAACCTGTTCTTTCTTTCTAAGTGTTTTTGTCTTCCTAGGTGATGGAGGAGGTACCGGTGAGGATTTTCTCTTCTTCCTATCCACCCTTTTTAATTCTACAACCTTGTCACTATCACAGTCGGATGAGGTAACAATAGGGGAAACATGTGTTACCGATTGTTGTTCAGATTTTATTTCTTTTGCAGCAACACCACTCATTGGACCAAGTTTCAAAAATCCCTTTGTAACATATTCAACAAACTTCGAAGCATCTTTCAATGTTTTATCTCTTTTCTTCCTTTGCTTCTGAATATCAACATCTTTTTCTATGGTCTCAGCAGTGCCAAAGATCTTTTCATTATGTTCCGATGGTGCATCTATAAGTTTCCTGGCATAAGATTCCAAAATGTTTGAGTGCACCTCATATCCCATCACAGTTACCCAGACAGTTCTAGGTTTAACTGCCTCCATCCATATTTCATGTCTCTTAATAACAAAGCATATCTGTTTGTCATATTTATCAACAATATTCTGAGGGATTGTTTCCCTTTGCTTCATTTTAGCTTGAAAGTTTTTGAAATATTCCTTTACTTGCTTGTTACCTTCTGAACCCATGTCGGTAATTGCCTCCTTAATCTATTTTCTAAGATAAATATCATAGGAAAAGTCTTTGTGGCCTATACTGGGAATCTCCTTTGAGAAGTATAGCATTAAGCATACAAGTAAATTCCCAAATTTGAAGGTTCCCTTTTTGTCACCTTTGATTTTTTCCAAATTTTGTATCAGTTCATCTTTCAAGCATTCACAAAGATCAATTTGAGCATTGTTCTTTATCATCTCATAAGCATTGTGAATGCATAGACTAGAAACATAATTCAGCCTATTTGTATGTGCAACCTTATATCCAATAACCATACTAGCATATTTAACAGTGTTATCAGTTATGTCGCTAACCCTGAGTGATCTATTATCAGATGTAGTGTTGGTTAAGTTCATAACCTCTTTTTTTAGAATTTGCTTCTTCTTCTCAGGCCTTGTGCTAGTAGAGGGTAAACCTGTAACAACCCTAATTGCTTCCTTAGTAATTTTGCAAACTAAGTCTAGCCATAAGAATTCACCGTGAACTCTACTAAGAACATATCAAACAGTTTCATCTTTGAATTTAGGCATATGAAGGATGTCTACAAACCCTAAATCTTCCACAATCTTATGTTCAGCTTTGATTACACCTTGTTTTTTTGTGATGGCATTCATGAACATGTTCTTTATATCCTCAGACCCTAAATCTTCAATATTACAGTGAATGTATGCCCTAGGGTCTTCTGCAAATGCAACTCCCTTTGGAATTTTTGAAAATGCACCAATAGAGTCATCCATCTTAGCTATCTTAGGGATTATCTTAAAGATTGGTCTAGGACATTTGATATTCTACACAATAGTAGGGTTTACAATGAATTCAGGAATGGAAGATGAAGAAGCCATGTCATAAAATAAATACCTTTTAAGTGAAAACCTTAGATGCCCTGAAAATATTTATTGTTTCTCTTTTTGAATGTCGATGCTCTACTTTAGGGCTCTTTGAATACTTGAATTCTTGGTGAATAGAAATGAGAAATTTCAATGCTTTATAACCAAAAAGCTAACTAACAACCGCATTAAATGCTTCATCGGTTATGTAACTCAACATATGTGTTAGTAAAGAAGAATTATGACTTCTTACCACCATCTGAGGGTAAAATGCATGATCTTCAATTAGTTGCCTTACCCCTAAGGATTATTCATTAGTTAGATGAAGAATCACCTGTTCGTGTAGGAATGCTTTGTTCTACCGGTGCAGAGCCAGATTCATCATTTCTCTGATCTCTCTTCTTGACCCATTGTTTAGAGAATTCTTGCTCGATTTCATTCACCTTTTCCTTGCCTTTGTCTTTAGATCCTTTGTTGTTTGTTGGTACATTCTTGCTTCTGCAAAATCTTGCAATATGCCCAATCTTGTTGCATACATAACAAGTTACATTGTTTCTTTGAATAACTTTTCCATAACCTTGCCTGGTTTGAGTTCTGCATTGATGAGATAGATGTCTAAATCTACCACAAGCATAGCATTTTACATTCATTCTATAATTGTTTGAGTTATGACCATGTTTACTGCATTTGGAACATTGACCGGTGGATGAGTTTGTATTCTGATTATTCCTATATCTACATTGATTTTCTCTATGACCAAATCTTTTGCAATTAAAACATTTTCCATTGAATTTATAAGCATTATGTTTCCTTACCAGTTTGTTGTGATCATGATTGTTTGCAGTTCCAAAACTTTCTCCATGTTCAAATCCAAGTCCAACTGTTTCTCCATCAGGTTTTTAACTTTTCAGCATATCATCAAGCTTATCTGAACTCTTTTTGAATTTGCCCTTGTATTCATTTGCAGCGACCAACTCATTTTCTAGAGTGCTAACTTCTCTCATAAGTTCATCTTTGTCATGTTGCATTTGAATCAACTTTGTTTTAAGCATATCATTTTCATAACTAAGCCTTGTAGATTCATCCGATCTTTCATTAAGTCGTCTGGCCAAATATTATGTATTCTTCTTTCTGTCTTCAATATCCTTACATAGTCTCATGGTTAAATCTTGCATCTCATTCTTCATGTTACTGTTCTCTTGTCTCGGTTTGTCTGCAATATCTCTGAGAGTTTATTTTTCTTCATCATATTGTTTTTGCATTTGTACATGTAATTCTTTTCTCTTATTTTGTGCTATGACCAGGTTTTTTTGAAGTGCTTTGATGAATAATTTAGCAGATCTGAGTTCTTCTTCCAGTTTGATGTTCTTTAATTTTTCTGCATCCAAATATTCAAGAGATGCTTCCAACTGTTGTCTCAAACTTTCCATCGGTATCGGTTTCAAAATCTTCCTCAAGCTGTTAGGCTTCTGCAAATAGAGGACCAAGCTCTGATACCAATTGTTAGATACTTGGTTAATCCCAAAGACACTGAGAGGGGGGGTGAATCAGTGTCTGACTGATATATGAAATATTTAAACTTATTTTCAATTCTATAACTGAAATTAATATACCAGTAAGCAAATAATAATGCAGTAAAGAGAAACAAAAGAATCATCATCAATGCACACCATAACATAGATATTTTGGCGAGGAAACCCAGTAAGGGAAAAACCTCGGTGGGATTTGTGACCCACAATATTTATTCACTATCCATATGAATAAATATTACTCAGTATAAAAGGGGCCTACACATGCAGGAAGGCCAAATGCCTAGAGCTCACTGCTCAACAAAATTGGAGTCACACTGACTACAATACTGTAGTAAACACAAAATTAAACTCTTACAACTTGCATCAAAATGCTGGACAAGTTCTTTGTTATGCTCTGTCTGATACCGGTTCTGCCTCTGCCAAAAACCCTAGCCGGTATGCTGTCAAATGATTTTGCTTACACATAATAGTCTTCACTTTGTTCTGCTTCTTATTCGCTCCAAAATAAACACATCAAAATGCATATACAACTATTCACTATCATATCCTATCTTATCTCATATCATCTCTTTCATACTCCTTACATTACGTACCAAATGACCTACAAGAACTCATAAATATATGAGTCATTACAATATAATATGTTGGCCATACAATTATAATTTAGATTACAATTTATTTCGCATAAACAATACTATTGCCAAGTCGGCTTGGAATGCTGGTATGATCTGCTAGCAATGTAACCTAGATGCCGGTGTGAATAAACCTTGTTGTATTCGCCAATGCTGGAAGGTGAAGTCTATTGCTGGTTGAAGCTGTAGAACCTTGTTGAACCTTGTTGCCATCAATGACAACATCTACCTTTCTCATCTGAGTGTATAATGCCAACACAAACACCTCACCTCAGGACTCCAAGATTCCAGAGTTCTGGGGTGAGGGAGAAAAAGAAAACAAACAATCAACCTCAGGACTCCAGGGGTCCAGAGTTTCAGGGTTGATGAATAAAAATACAACATACCTCTAGACTCCGGGACTCTGGAGTTCTGAGGTAGACAAACAAAGCACACCTCAAGACTCCGGGCCTCCGGGGTTCCGAGGTAGATGAAAGAAAACACACCTTAGGACTCTGGGGTTTCGAGGTAGATGAAATAAATTAAACAAGACAAGGCACCACCTCGAGACTCTAGGGTTCCGAGGTAGGTGCACTAACAAGAAAAAAAGACCAACCTCGGGACTCCGGGGTTCCAGAGTTTCGAGGTGGACAAGGTAAAACCAAAACAAGGAAAGAGACCTCGAGACTCTGGGGTTCCGGGGTCCTGAGGCAAAATGAGCAAAACAAAAAGAAACAAAAGAATAAAAAGCAAAAGGGGGACCCATATTTTCAACACAAGGAAACTAATGGGGGTTAGATATGCAAGACATAACAGAATGTCCTTCTGAACGGTTGGTCACATTGCTAGTACAAATTGGACCAGTTACTACAAACATCAAATTCCAAGTGTTGGACAAAGAATTGGGATACAACATGCTATTGGGACACCCGTGGATACATGCCATGCAGGCAGTGCCTTCTACTTTTCATCAATGCATCAAATTCCTAGTCAATGGGAGTAGAAATAATTGTGCATGGGGATCCTAACCCCTTTCAAAATTCCAATACTTTAAGAGAAAGCACGTACAATCAAGTTCCAAACAACCTAGCAGTGCAACTTATTACACAAATCGACTCATTGACAATCTGAGAAGTACAAAGAGATACATCTACAACATCTTATTTATAGATCAAAGATGTTGGTTGTGGGGAATACTCTATCTCTAGTACATGAAATGTCAAACAATTATCTCTTTCTCCAAGGTCTTTTGGAAAACCTTATAATACCATGACAGAACAAGATAAAGGAAAGGAATATTCAGATATTCAGATTCACGCTCTTTCATCAGATGGGGAGACTTAGAGAAAGAATCCCTAGAAGAAGATGTCAATTGACATGACAATAGCTTACTTACCCTTAGATCATTATGGAATAGGTTTTTTAATACTACAAAGACATGGGTATGATGGTACCATAGGCTTAGGACTACAACAACAAGGGAGATTAGAGCCTATTGTACCTCAAGAAAACTCAAAGAATCAAGGGTTAGGGTATAAGCATGTCATGAAAATAACAAAAGCAAGGAAATGAACACAGGATATACTAAATAAGCCAAGCCTCACATCAGAGTATATACCTTAGAACCATTTATCAACATGGAGACTCCCTTATTTATCTCATATAAGCAAGCAAGTAACAACATATCTTAGTACAAAATCAGATGGTGAAGATCTCATATGTCTTTTGCAAGAATATAATGAGACACTAACTGATAGTATGGTGCTCGAAACAACTTCACAAGCAAATGTGGTGGCAGAAACTAGATCACCACCTGCAAATGCACCTAATCCTTGGATTTTGTCAATACTTTTACCCAAGGAGACAAGTCTAGCTCCACCTAATGAGTCAGATATGGAAATATTGCAACGTCTGATACTAGGTTTAAGAAGAGTTTCTATCACATTTAGAACATCATCAAGTCAAGAAAAAATTATGTTAAAGAGCAAGATGAGATAAGAGACAACCTTAGATAGTGGGACATATATAAAAATTATGACATATTCTCATGACTATGAGTTTCTATCTATTCAAGACAATAGCCCATAAACAATTGACACAAAAAATGGAATTATCTATGACGATGCTCATAATAACTAGATTTGCATGATGTCAATCACTTCTCTAACAAATGAAAGAAAAGAAAAATCCTTTGCACATTCACATCTAATTAACTGGGGGCAAGAAGAGGCAAAACACTCAAAAACAACAGCACTAATAACCGAACCATGTATGGAAGACATCAAACTCCTTTCTCAAGGTGATATAAAAGGATCAACGCAAGATGATATAATGACAAGACAAGATCTTCCTACTGAAGAAAGTCCAAGTGCTAAGAGAGTAAAACATCTCAATCCAAGTATGAAAGGTTGTGTCATTACAAAAAATCATCATAATCAAATATGTATGATGCAAGAAACTCTTGATTGGCATCCAACTGACTGGGAATCCCAAGTGCTACCACAACTAGAATGGGCCAATAATGACAATACCATAGCATAATTTCTAGGTAATGTCTATTTAGAGGAAGATAGGATGACATCTCTTGATGAAAGAAGTACAGAATATCAACAGGTTCAGGTGACATTTCTCAAAGACATGATACCCGATAATGAGGAAGATTATGTGAATAACATTAAGCAATGGGAAGAAAAAGTATGTTCAGAAAATTTAATGATTTCACTCTCCAAGACTAGGATTGATATTACAGAGGCAAACGACATTTGCAAAATATCATTGCCAACCACACCTCAATGGTTATAAAATCTTTGAAATGAACAACCATTTGCAAAACACTGCAAAATCATGAGGGAGATCCACTACCCAAACCCATGAACAACATACACCTAAAAAGATATTACATCTAAGGGATGGGTTCATTTAAATTTTCAAGTACTGCATTTGCATATCTCTTTACTACATTGCATCTCATATCTCCATTTCAGAGTGCATCATAGTTGCATTTCATATTGTGCAACATCTAGCTATATATCATTATTATTTTCGCATATAGTTGCATCAATAAACAAGGCATTGTCTGAGTCAATCACCTATCTACACTTAAAGGAGTGAAGGTTATCTCATTTCCTAGATACTTGTTTATGAAGTCTTTAGGATGTATTTACTCATTTATCTTCAATGTCACCTTGTGATTGAGATTTATCAATGGGTGAGTAGAGGTTTCACTATTGAGCCTTGTTATCCAAAATCTATCAATTGCTATATCTCGCACATTAATCAATAGCTCTAAGTCATTATAGATACCTAGTTGGTCATGTGGCTAGTAAAAAATACTAAATTCTACTTTTGTGCCCCTGTAATTGTCATACCCAAGTAGGTTTCATTACTTACAAGTCAAGGAAAGAAAATAAAACGGAAAAGTTATGCCAAATATCCATCTCAAGGAAAAATAGCATAGATATATAACTGAAATATCATACAAAAATGTGCAATAAAAGCTTGACTAAGGGAACATGTGAATAACTGCATTAGGGCTATGGACGTCTGCTGGGAATGGAGCAATATTCAAGAGATTATAGTGTATAACCTCATTGGAGCCCTAAAAGCTTCATGACAGCAAGGCTTTATCCATGATGCTTTTGAAGTTAGAATAACTCACATAGCTAGGCACATAGGATTCCAAGGGTCTTTGATGGTTATAAGAGTTGGAATGAACTCAAGTGCACACACATGGAAAAAAAGGGGACCAAATTTTCAAGAATTAATGGAGAAGTTTTGTTAGGATTTCCACAGATACTAAGAGGGGGGGGTGAATCAGTATCTAACAGGTAATAATATTTTCTTAACTTAAAACATGTAGAACATATTAATGCAATATACCAATAAACAGAAAGTAATGCAATAAATAGAGATAAAAGCAACCACATGAAAAACACACCATAACACAATAGTTTAACAAGGAAACCCGGTGTGGAAAAAACTTCGGTGGGATTTGTGACCCACAATATTCACTTACTGGCCAATAAGAGAATATTACTGCTACAAGAGGGGCCTACACATGCAGGAAGGCCAAGTGTCTAGAGCTCATTGCTCAATTACAAAATGGGAAGTCTCACTAACTTACAAAATGGATTATGTAAATCCAATGTCTTGTACTGCTTCAAAATAGCATCTACTATGCTAGATCCAGTACCGGTTTATAGCTCTTCTTCTTACATAAATCCTTAACCTATAATTCGCATAATAGGTCTACCTTATTTTGCCTAATTACATTCCTGTATGCTTACATAGTTGTTCTAGAATGATCTCTTATATATATGAGTCATTTTACAATTTTCCAAGTCGGCTTACAATGATTTTACAATAATAAACAAAATAAATTACAAACAAAATTCCTGTCGGCTTCTATGTCGGTATGCTTCCTTTCACTGTTGGTGTCGATGGTCTGTGTGCTGATGTAGAATCTGACTTTGCTGGTGCTAGTGGATTGTGTTGGCATTTTTGATGATTATGTTGTGATTGTCATTGATGGAAACACACTTTCTATGAGATCACTTTTTGTATGTATAAGTTAAAGCTCAACCGGTATTTGTTCCAACCGGTATGATGTATTATAGTCTTTAGACTATCGATGTTTTGCAAAAAGTGTTTACCGATCTGAAGCAGTATGAAGACCCCAAGCGGCTCGAGGATCTCAGGTAGTACGAAGGAACGAAGTGACACAACTCATATTTCCTAGTCTTCATTTTATCTAACTGGCAATCGGTATTTTGCTTAAACCGGTATTTTGTTTGAACCGGTAATACTCTGTGATGAGTTACCAACCAGCATTTTGTGATGAGTTACCATCCACTGATTGTTTGGTGGTGCTGACACTTTAACGGTGCTTTTTGTGTCATGTTACCAGATATATCTAGATGCATTGAGCCTAGGAAATTGTATTGTAATCCTATTGGACCGATATGAAATCAGATTCCTTTATAAGGACATCATGTCTAGGGTTTTAGGATGTTGCTAGGGTTTAAGGTGGTTGAAGGCTTTTGTTTTTGTAAGAGAGATCATAGAAGAGAAGTTCAGGTCTATGAGAGAAAGCAGAGTGTGAATGTGTTAAAGACTGAAGTAATGTTGGAATACATTAGGAATGAGCTATCAAGAATCTAAGCAAGCAATCTGTGCTATTTGCTAGATCACTCACTTGATTAATCACATCTTCGACAAGTTTGAAGCCCTTAATAGGGTATGCCCAGAAGCCTTTTGTAAATCCTCTAACAAGGTGGTTCACATCTCTAGATCTAAAATCCTCTAGCAAGGTAGTCTTTAATCGGACTTATCTCCTAACAGAGATTGAGATTCCTAACAGGATCTGTTGTGGTAAAGAACATTGTATGACCTTATCCGGTCTAGTTCCTATTCTGTAGATAGTTACTTGTGAGTTCCATCTCACTGTGGTTTTTCCTATTTGGGTTTCCACATCAAAATATCTTGTGTTATGGTGTTTGTGCTTCTGTGGGTGAATGCATTATTTTCTATTTGGTTTACATGTGTGGTAACTGGTTTGTCTACTAAACTGTTTTACCAGTTTACTGCTAGACTAGTAAAGTGTTTAAGTACAGTGATTTTTGGCATACTAATTCACCCCCCCTCTTAGTATTCATCAATTGGTATCAGAGCCAACCTTTCTATAAGTCTAACCACTTGGAAAGAGATATGGGGAAATACACTGAGGGAACTTACTCATTGCCTCACTCAGTCTAAGCAAGCCTATGATGATCTTATGGTCAAATATAAGGCCTCCCAGGCAAGAAGGAGAGAACATGCTGAAAAACTAATGGAGCTATCTGAAAATAGTTCTTCTGATGAAGCAGACATGGAAGCCCCGATTCAAGAAGTAGAAAAGCTGAATGAATCTAATTCCAACCTAAGAAAGGAGTTAGAAGGACTGACTATTCAAATGTGCCAAGAGCTTGAGAACCGGAGGAAAGCTGAAGATCTGGCAAAAGACAAAGATCATGAAATCTCCAAGATGAAGCAAGAAATTAGTGCCCTAACTGCTCAACTCCATGTGAGCAAAGTGGAAAAGGAAGACATGCAAGGAGAATTGAACATAGCCATCTCTGAGAATGCAAATTTGATGGAATCAAATGCTGCTATTTCCAAAGAACTCTCTAAGTCAAAGGTAATACTTGCTAAATTCAACAAGAGTACTGTTAAGCTAGAGAAAAAGCTTAAATCGGCCAAACCTGTCAAGAATACTGATGGACTTGGTTACTCCAATCATGAGGAAGGTGAGACCTCTAGTGAAAATGATGAAGCATCGAAGAAGCAACCGACATTCAAAGGTAAAGGTAAGCAAAAATTCAAACATGTTTTCTTTAACTATCTTAAAGAAGGACATACTGCTAATGTGTGTAGGAGCAAAGCCTACAATAATTTTCCTTACTTTATAAACAATGTACCTAGATCCAATAAGTTCAATGGTAATTGTTATGCATGCAACAAGTTTGGGCATAGAGCATCTGAATGCAGGTCTGTTATGAACAACACTGGAAGATATCCTCAGAGGACTCAAGGAGTTGGTCTGGAACCTTTTGTGAACCGAAATCACAACCGGTTTAATACCTTTAATCATTAGTCAGGAAGCGATGGCTATCAAGCGGCAACCTGATGCAGAGAAAACTGTTTGATTTGTCATGGGGGAGCAAACAGCAAAATAATTTGAACCCCCTGGTTTACACCAATAAAAGACCTTAACCGGTATGAGATACCTGTCAGTCGGCAGAAGACCGGAAATGGTAAAAGGCAAATTAGGGTTTATGCCCTAATATTGGAGCATTTATTATGGTAGGTGGAGAACCTGTTTAAAAGGAATTTTGAAATCATTTCTCACTTATCATTTTTTGGAGCGAAGAAGTTTTTCAAGTACAGATTGAAGGAAAAGCAATTTACACTATGAATCAAAGAATTTATCAAATTCCTGAAGAATAATCCGAAGCAAACATCTGTTGGAGGAGTGTAGAATGCAAAGCAGTATCTATGCAATCAAAGGGGTGTCAAGCAAAGTTCAAATTGCGAATCCCTAAATTTCAATCTGTGAAGGTATTTTTCATAATTCTTCATTTAATATGGCTTTCGCATCTCATGATAGTTCTAGTGCAACTATTGATTCTATGGACTTCATCAAGAGAAAGTCAAAATATAATGCCCTGTCTAAAGTACTGGCTAGTGTTATAGTAGAAAAAGGGATTTCTAATTACATAGACTGCAAAATTGAAGACCTAGGGTCTCTTGTGATCCATTCCCAACTGAGCCTGTTCTGTGGAAAGGATAAGAAGATTAAACTGGAATTCAGCATTCTGGAAAAGAAGAAACTCCAAAATGCAGTTTACTTTCTTGAAGAATTTTTTGATGATCACATTCGCATTATTCTAAGCAGGGTACACGGTGACAAGATGTACCTAGAGCGGACACATGATATCACACTAGAAGCGATTCATGCCGTCACCGGTTTTTGCAATACAGGGGAAGTGCTAGCCCTAAGGAAGGTCAGCAAGACTGAAATGTCCAAGCTCACCGGTTTAGTAAGCGACTCACGTGGTATGAACACCAACTCAATCAAGGACGATCTGGTCAAGTATGCCTGCATGGTGATAGGCTACTAGATGTTCTCTGCCAGTAGAATTAATTCTATCTCTGCTGTAACAGTAAATGTCACTTATAGGATGATCAAGGAGGATGCATCATTTGATTTGTGCACCTGTATGCAAAGACAACTTATGTTGAATCTTAAGTCAATCAAACAGGACAATGCACTGAGATTCAAGTTTGGACAACTACTGGTTGGGTTGTTCTTTTACTTTCAAGGCTACTTTCCAGGAGTAGGTGATATTCAATGGTCTACCAACCATCCGGTAACAAAAAAAATCAAGAAAAGTCTACAAGCAATTGGAACCGGCTATCCGGAAGCACTGAACAAATACTTTAATGAGTTCAGACACAAGATGAGCCAAAGGATAAGGATATCCGGTGACATAGTCAAAAAGTATGAGGAAGACATCTGCTTCACCATCAAAGTGGATGAATGCTTAATGGAGGTCGTTGAGCCTAGGCAGGAAGAAGTAGAGCCTATGGGCTATGAGGTAATGAATGATCTGTTGGACGGGTATGCTTCTACCCTAATCACCTCACCCCTTGATCCCAAGGCAAAGAGAACCGACACCTATCTAGAAAGGGTTACATTGGTTGAAGAACCCTCAGAAAAGAAAGGAAAGGTAGCACCTTTAGCATCGGCACCGGTTACTGCAGCCAGTCCCAAAGTGACCAAGCAGTCACCCGTAAAGAAGAAACCGGAAGTTGCACCTGCAAAAGTACTCAAAAGGAAGCAGAAGATAAAAAGCAATACACCTGACTCAAAAGAAACTGTGTCAGAAGAACTGCCTAAAAAGAAGACTAGGCAAACAAAGAAAAAGACAAAGAATGATCCAACATAATCTGCACTGGTAAATATTGACATTTCTTCTTACAAACCTTTGACACATTGTCAAAGAACTATAAAGAATATTAGGAGAAAAGTGTTGAATGATTTAATTGATTGTTTTGATGATTTCAATCATGATGAAAAGGAAGCAGTTGAACAGGAAATCATTAAGTATTTATGTGTTAATGATCGATCGCCTTCAGAAATTAGATCTGAGACACCGAATTCTTTGTATAATTCTTTAGACAATAAATGGTACATTTCCATAGAAAAGGAACAGGAAATGAGGAAGGAAATATTTGCTCAACATTTTCCTGATGTATCAAATTCAGAACTTTTTGAAGTTATGAATAAATATAAAGGCCTCTTCTTCATGAGATGAAGAAGACTCCTGTTACTGGAAGGAAAGGTTAATGAAGTGATCAAACATACACATACTCATGCTCAAGAAGCTCTTAAGATGCATCAAGTGGCTGAAGCCAACAAAAAACCAGAACGAGAACCAGAAATTGGGAAACCGGATGAGGTGTATAACAGTGAAGAAGAACCGGTCATAGAGAAAATGGACCCCATTAATGTAGATGCCTTAGATGGTGAAAATGTTACTCAGGATGCACCATTAGAAGGAATAGGATAGGAAAAGAAGGCAGAAGAAGAAAAGAAGCAACAGGAAGCTGAAAAGAAGAAAGAGGAAGAGGATAAGAGAAAAGAGGAGAAAAAGAAGAAAGAGGAAGAGGATAAAAGAAAAGAAGAGGAGAAGAAGAGAAAAGAAGAGGAAAACAAGAAACAAGAGGAAAAGAGGAAGAAGAAGGAAGATGAAAAGAAAGAAGAGGAGAAGCGGAAAGAGGAAGAGAAGAAATAGGAAGAGGAAAAAAGGAAGAAGGAAGAGGAGAAGAAGAAGGATGAAGAAGAGAAGAAGTGAAAAGATGAAGAGAAGAGACAAGAAGAAGAGAAAAGAAAGAAAGAAGAAGAGGAGTAGAGGAAGGCTCAAGAAGACCAGCAAAAAGCCAAGGACAAGGAAGCAGTGGAAAAGAGCACACAGGTGAAGACTCCAATGGCAACCGGTACTCAGACTAAACCGGCTGTAATTACCAGTCCTATTGACCTCCAGTCTGCAAATGAATCAGAGTTGTTGCAGAGCATTAAGCTTGCTCAAGAGAGATTGGATGCTCTAAGGAGGAAAAAGTAGGAAGATGTTATCCAAACTATGGTGGAAACACTTACCAGTTTGATACCCGGTACGAACCTTCCTAGTACTGATTCCTCACTTGCACAATTGAAGCTCCTCTGCACAATTGTAGAAGACTAGGTACAAAGCCTGGAAGAGGTTGCAGAAGAAAATGCCAAGAAGGCACATCAAAAGGCTCTAGACACTGCCCTGGTGAAAAAGCTAACAGAGCTTCGGTCTGATCTCCAGAAGGCACAAAAGGCCATTAGAGATGCAATGAATGAGGGCAATCTTCTACTCAGCAAGATTTGCCAACCTCATTTATTCTGTGATGATGTGCTCACTCAGAAGAACAAACTACAATCTGATATGCAGTCATTTATTAGCACCTTCAAGATGCCATATGATTGCTTTTCCACATATGGACAAACTGTTCATCGGCTTCAACTACAGTCTGCAAGACTAGAGGTAGAGATAAGCAACTGGACATGAAATCTGTAGGAACTTCAACTGGTCCTACTACCAAGGTTGCAAATTCTCCAGAAATGCTACCTAAATCTTGATGCCCTAATGGTCACTCAAGAGATGAGCACGATAGATTCCATGGAAGAATAGGTCTCCTAGATGTAGATAGAGAAAGAGGTGGCTACCTCCCTACTTGACTCATGGTCCTTATCCATGAAGCAATTTTTGCAGGACTTTAAATCAATTTTTGACAAGTTTTACTCTTTACTGTCATAAACACTTATTATTTTAATGAAATAGGGGTTAGTCTGCAATACTTTTTTTATTGTTGGCAAAGGGGGAGAAGTATAAATTTTGAATGTTTTGATGTATACTTTCATGTTATTTCTGTTAAGGAGTATTATACATTGTATTTTCTGCAAAAGGGATAGTGTATATGCTTAGGGGGAGTAACTTTGATTATGGCATATTTTTGTTGTAAAACACTTAGATGTCAAAATTTTCGTAAGTGTTGCCATCAATGCCAAAGGGGGAGATTGTTGGCATTTTTGATGATTATGTTGTGATTGTCATTGATGGACACACACTTGCTATGAGATCACTTTTTGTATGTATAAGTTAAAGCTCAACCGGTATTTGTTCCAACTGGTATGATGTATTATAGTCTTTAGACTATCAGTGTTTTGCAGAAAGTGTTTATCGATCTGAAGCGGTATGAAGACCCCCAATCGGCTCAAGGATCTCAAGCGGTACGAAGGAAGAAAGTGGCACAACTCATATTTCCCAATCTTTATTTTGTCTAACCGGCAACCTGTATTTTTCTTAAACCGGTATTTTGTTTGAACCGATAATACTCTGCGATGAGTTACCATCCATCGATTGTTTGGCGGTGCCGACACTTTGACGATGCTTTTTGTGTCATGTTACCAGATATGTCTAGATGCATTAAACCTAGGAAATTGTATTGTAATTCTATTGGACCGACATGAAATCAGATTCCTTTATAAGGACATCATGTCTAGGGTTTTAGGATGTTGCTAGGGTTTAAGGTGGTTGAAGACTTTTTTTTTTGTAAGAGAGATCATAGAAGAGAAGTTCAGGTCTGTGAGAGAAAGCAAAGTGTAAATGTGTTGAAGATTGAAGTAATGCTGGAATGCATTAGGAATGAGCTGTCAAGGATCTAACCAAGCAATCTGTGCTATTTGCTAGATCACTCACTTGTTGATTACTCACATCTTCGATAAGTCTGAAGCCCTTAATAGGGTACGCCCAAAAGCCTTTTGTAAATCCTCTAACAAGGTGGTTCAAATCTATGGATATAAAATCCTCTAGCAAGGTAGTCTTTAATCAGACTTATCTCCTAACAAAGATTGAGATTCCTAACAGGATCAATTCTGGTAAAGAACATTGTATGACCTTAATCGGTCTGGTTCCTATTCTATAGATAGTTACTTGTGAGTTCCATCTCACCATGGTTTTTTCCATTTGGGTTTCCACGTCAAAATATCTTGTGTTATGGTGTTTGTGCTTCTGTGGGTGAATGCATTATTTTCTATTTGGTTTACATGTGTGGTAACCGATTTGTCTGCTAAACTATTTTACCGGTTTACTACTAGACTAGTAAAGTGTTTAAGTATGGTGATTTTTGGCATACTAATTCACCCCCCTCTTAGTATTCATTAGATTGCCTTGCTGGTGTCATAGGATTGTAAGGTTGCCATCAATGACAAAATCTTCAATCACTTACAATGTCTCATTGGAGTGTGCATTTGCCAACAATCTCCCCCTTTGGCATTGATGGCAACACTCATGAGAAAAATTCAAAAAGTGTATCCAAAAATTGAAGTCCAAAAATTGTTACCAAAAATGTGTGCTCCCCCTAAGCAGATGATCCCTAAGTTTTTGGATTTTATCTCCCCCTTTGGCATTGATGGCAACACTCATGAGAAAAATTCAAAAAGTGTATCCAAAAATTGAAGTCCAAAAATTGTTACCAAAAATGTGTGCTCCCCCTGAGCAGATGATCCCTAAGTTATTGGATTTTTCTCATACCACTGCTCCCCCTTTGGCATCAATGACAAAGGTTGTCAAAGTGTCAATAGAGTGTAGTTTCCTATTTCAACCTTGTAACCGGTTGGTTACAATCTAAAAAATATCTACCAAAACCAGATTCAAGCTCTCAATGAACTTTTTGTTGTCTTTTATTGCGGCCTTTGTCCTCTGAACTATACTGGTGAGGTGTTGCATTTGCTTTGCTGGTGTTTTCTATCCTTGAATCAGAGCATTAGATATTTCTTTCCTTAAGGTGGTGAGGTAGTCCAATTTTGGACTTAGTCTCCATTTAAGATCCTTAGCCTTACCTTTTATTCTTTCCTTTTCTCTTTCCAACTTTAATAGTTCTTCCTCAAAACCTGTTATCTTCTGCTCAAAAACTGATAATGAATCAAATGAGTTAATGAAATTGCCAGCTAGTTGATTTATTTCCTCCTGTATCTTGTTGATCTTCTTGTCTATATCAACTATCAAAAAGTTAGTTTTACAAGTATCTCTGTACAAAGTTTTGAATTCCTTTAATTTGCTACATAATTCCGGTAGAAGTGTGTCAAACTACCTTGTACACTTCTTTATTTCTTCCTCAAAGAATTTGTGTTTTTCCTTCTCTAATCTCTCTTTGAATGTTTCCTCTTTTATTTTTTCAACTACCACAGTGTTTTCAGTAATATACTTAGACAAAGTGTCAAGTTGACTCAAAGAATCTTTATTATCTACATTACATTTTGGAGCTATCATCTTCAGAATTGGAATTGTATCATCAATAGCCTTGTATGCTTGTGAGCTACAATCTGTTATTTTCTTTAAGGAGTCCAAAAGAACTTCTGTTACATTAGTTGATTTGAATCCTGCAGTTGAAGTGCCAACACTTTGTATCCCGTCAGTGGGAGCAATATCCTTGCTTGTGGTGACCTCTGGTAGGTTAGTTTGTGTTTCCATTGTTAGGATTCCCACAGATACTGAGAGGGGGGGGTGAATCAGTATCTAACCGGTGTGTAAATATTCTTAACTTAAAACATGTAGAGCATATTAATACTATGTATCGGTAAACAAAAAGTAATGTAATAAATAGAGATAAAAACAACCACATGAAAAAAACACCATAACACAGGGATTTAACGAGGATACCTGGTGTGGGAAAAACCTCGGTGGGATTTGTGACCCACAATATTCACTTACCGACCAATAAGAGAATATTACTACTACAAGAGGGGCATGTAAGAAGACCAACTACCTAGAGCTCACTACTCAAATACAAAATAGGAAGTCTCACTGACTTACAAAATGGATTATATAAATCCAGTGTCTTGTACTGCTTCAAAATAGCATCTATAATGTCAGATCCAGTACCGGTCTCTGCTATGCTTCTTACAAAAACCCTTAACCTATAATTCACATAATAGGTCTGCCTTATTTCACCTAATTACATTCTTCTTACTTACACAAAATGTTCTACAATGATCTCTCTTATATAAGAGTCATTTTACAACTTGCCAAGTCGGCTTACAATGATTTTACAAATAATAAACAAAATATATTACAACAAAAATCTTGTCAACCTCTGTACCGGTATGCTACCTTTCACTACCGGTGCTGGTGATCTGAGTGCCGGTGGAATGTGTTGATGGTGTCATAGGATTGTAAGTTTGCCATCAATGACAAAACCTTCAATCACCTACAATGTCTCATTGGATTGTGCATATGCCAACAATCTCCCCCTTTGGCATTGATGGCAACACTCATGAGAAAATTTCAAAAGTGTATCCAAAACTTGTAATCCAAAAATTGTTTCCAAAAATTGTTTCCAAAAATGTGTACCAAAAATATATGATTTCCCCCTGAGCAGATAAGTCTTTTGCAGATTATTTTCTCATACTACTACTCCCCCTTTGGCATCAATGACAAAGGTTGTCAAAGTGTCAATAGAGTTGTAGTTTTCTATCTCAACCTTGTAATTGGGTGGTTACAATTTGAAAAAGATCCACCAAAACCAAATTTATGCTTTCCATAAACCTCCTACTGTCTTTTATTGCTACCTCTGTTCTTTGAACTGTACCGGTGAGGTGTTGCATATGCTCTGCCGGTGTTTTCTATCCTTGTACAAATGCCTCAAATATTTCCTTTCTCAAGGATGCTAGATAGTCCAGTCTTGGACTTAGTCTTAGTCTCATATTTTTAGCCTTGTTTATTATTCTCTTTTTTTCTCTCTCTATCTTCAGTAATTCTTCCTCAAAACTAGTTGTCTTTTGCTCAAAAACTGATAATGTATCAGGTGAATTAACAAAATTGTTAGCAAGTTTATTTATTTCTTCTTGTACCTTGCTCATTTTCTTATCTATGTCAACTGTTAAAAATTTTGTCTTGCAAGTATCTTTGTACAGACTTTTAAATTCCTTCAATGAGTTGCATAGTTCCGGTAGAAGTGTGTCAAATTCCCTAGTACACTTCTTTATTTGATCCTTAAGGAATTTTTGTTTATCAATTTCCAACCTGTCTTTGAATGCCTGTTCCTTTAATTGTTCAACTATCACTGTGTTGTCAGTAATATACTTTGACAAAGTGTCAAGTTGACTCAAAGAATCCTTATTATCTATGTTACATTTTGGAGCTATCATCTTCAAAATTGGGATTGGGTCATCTATAGCTTTATAAGCTTGTGAACTACAATCGGTTATTTTCTTCAAAGAATCTAAAAGAACTTCAGTTACATTGGTTGATTTATAACCTGTTGAGGAGGAACCAACATTCTGAATTCTGTCGATGGAGGAAGTAACCATGCTTGTAGTGACCTCTGGTAGGTCAGTCTGTGTTTCCATTTCCTTAAGCAAGGGTTTTTGTTTCTCTCCTATTGCCGGTGGCACTATTTTCACATGAACCTATTCCTGTTCTGGAGCCTGTTGCTCTACTTGTCTCTTTGTCTATTGATCTGTTCCAATCTTTGTCAGAGTCTCTATCTGTTTCCCTGTGCTATCATCTTCAACTTTTCCTTCAGTGTTATCAATGTTGTCAACTGTCGGTGGCTTACTAGCCATGTCAGTCTTACCGATTGTGTCCTTGTCTATCACAATGTTGACCTTTTGAGTATCAACATCCATTGTGTATAGTACCTTAGGATTAGGATTAGTATCCTCTTGTGATACATCCATACTGTCATCTGTCAGTTGGTCTTCTGTTGTTGTTACTGGTGGAGTAATCAGAGGTGGTGGGGATAAGTTATCTTTTATTTTGAGACTAGGAGGTCCACCAACCTTTCCTTTACCCTTATCTTTGTCCTTTTGATAGACTTTGATAGGCTTGGGGTTCCTGTACTCTTCCTGCTTTTCCTTCTCCACAAGGAATATATCTCATCCATTTTTTGTTTCTTCTGTTACCTCATTTACTCTTCCTGCCATTAGTGCAATATGTCAGTGTGCAGTAGAGAATACTGACCAGTTGGCATTTGCAATTAGATCATCTATTTCTTTTGGAGAGTTGACTGGGTAGACAACAAGTAATTTTTCAATTTTGATTTTCTTGTCAAGTTCTACAACAAATTGTCTTCTTGCTTCCAGTCTCTTGAATAATTCATCTGGTAGTTCATCTACAACTTGCATTAAAAACTTCTTATAGATATCCAGGTGTAAAATGACACTGTTTTCAACTTGCTCTTTCTCATTTGCTGATAGTGTATCATATAATTTTTCTATGTTCTTGAGATTTCCTTCTTCTATGATTTCATCCAATAGTCTGTCAATCGAAGAAATATTCTATTGAGTCCTTTTCTTCTTAGGTGTTAGCTTTTTCTTTGTGGTTGTCTTCTTTACCAGAGACCTCATTGCCTGTTGTTTTTGTCTAGTTCTTCTAGGCGAGGGTATGGATATCAATGAAGGTTGTCTTTTCCTTACAAGTCTTTTATATCCAACTGGCTTGTCACTTTCTGAAGAAGTTGCTACCGGTGACAGGTGAGTTTCTAGTTGTTGTGCCTGTAACTCATCTTTAGTGATATCGGTTTGTTTCAGTACATCTTCTTTTATAGCCTTAGCCTGCCTTGAACCTCTCCTTACTGTTGCTTCTAATTTCTTTACTCTCTTCTTAGATTGAATTTGGCTTTCAATGGTCTCAGCACTACCAAATACCTCTTCCTTAGGTTCATTTGGTGCTTCCAGAAGGGCTTTAGCATATGTTTCAATGATGTGGTCATCAATCTCATAGCCCATTTCAGTAACCCAAATTGTTCTTGGGATAACTGCTTCCATCCAGATCTCATCCTTTTTAATCACAAAGCATATATCATCCTTGTATATGTTAACAATTTCTTGTGACAGTCTGACTCTTTTGTTCATTCTGGCCTTTAGAGCTTGAAAATACTCATTGATATTCTTTTCCTTGTTTTCACCCATGTTGTTGAACAAGTCTGATAACTGTTACCCTACCGGTATGTTAAATCCAAGGTTCTTGATACCTATACCGGGCACCTGTTTGGTTATGTGTAGCATTAAGCATACAAGTAAGTTACCAAATCTAAATGTTCCTTTCTTATCCTTCTTGATCTTCCCTAAATTGTCAATCAATTCATCCTTTAACCATTCACATACATCAATTTTTACATTATCCTTAACCATATCATGTGCATTTTTTATGCATAAAATGGAAACTAAGTTAAGTCGGTTTGCATGAGTTGCTTTGTATCCTAAAATCATGCTAACAAATCTCACATTTATGTCAGTCACATCATTAACCCTTAGAGACCTTCTGTCGGATGTTGCACCAGTTAGGTTCATTACCAGGTAATTTGAGACCTTCTTTGTTTTGTCTAGTCTATTACCGGTGGAAGGTAACCCTATTACAACTTTCATAGCTTCCTCGGTAATTTTGTGAATTGAATCTTGCTAGAAAAATTCACCATGTACCTTGCTCAATACTATCCTAATAACTTCCTTAGGAAAGTCTGGACTAGAGAGGATCTTAGTGAATCCTAGGGTTTCAACAATTTTGTGTTCAGGTTTTACTTTACCGGAATCATCACAGATAACAGATTTGTACATGTTCTCAATTTCTTCATCTCCTAATTCTTCTATATGGCAATGGATGTAGATTCTAGGGTCTTATGCAAAAACAACTCCTTTTAGGATTTGGGAGAAAGCACCTACATTATCATCCTTTTTAGCTATCTTGGGAACTAGCTGAAATACGGGCCTAGGGCATTTGATTACCTTGACTACAATAGGGTTTGCTATGAATTCAGGTACGGAGGAGGATGCCATGCTTATAAATACCTTTTTCTGCCTTAGGAAGGATTGATTGCTGAAGTGCTTTGCCTCTTTGCTCGAAATGCCTTAGCTCTTGAGATTTCACACTCTTCAAATGTTTGAATGCTCGGTGAAGTAAAATGGAGCCAAAGTCATGAATTTATAATGTCAATTTGTCATCTACCATATTTAATGCTTGTCGATTAAGTAATCACTTAACATATCTGTCAGTATAGAAGTAAATTCAACTTCTTACCATCAACCGAGGGAATAATAGCATATGTCTCATTGATTGCCAAACCCTCAAAGAAATTTCTTCAATTTGATGAAGAGCTTCCTACCGGTGGAGTGCTACTCTATTCTACTGGTGGAGTGTTGCTTGGTTCTACCGGTGGAGGAGTATTCCTATCCACATTCAGTTCTAATTTCCTGATCCATTGTTTTGAGAATTCCTGCTTAACTTCTTCAACTTTTTCTTTTTCTTTCAAACTAGGACCTTTGTTGTCTACCGGTGGGGACTTGCTTCTACAAAATCTAGCAATATGCCCAATTTTGTTACATGCATAACAAGTCACATTATTTTTCTTAATAGCCTTTCCATAACCTATGTCGGTTTGTGTTCTGCATTGATTAGATAAGTGTCCAAATCTTCCACAAACATAACATCTCACATTCATTCTGCGATTCTCAGAGTTATGACCAACTTTGTTGTATTTTGAACATTGACCGGTGGGTGTGTTGATATTTTGATAATTTCTAGATCTACATTGATTTTCTCTATGACCATACTTATTACAGTTAAAGCATTTTCCATTAAATTTGTAAGTAGTAGGTTGTCTTACCAGTTTGCTATGATCCTGTGTGTTTGCAGTACCAGAGCTTTCACCAACTTCAAAGCCAATTCCACAAGTGTCACATTTAGGTTTTTGATTCTTCAGTAAGTTACCAAGTTCTTCTGAGTTTTTCTTGAATTTTTCTTTGTGTTGATTTGCAGTATCTAGTTCTCTTTTCAAGACTTCTTTCTGCCTCATCAGTTCATTTGAGTCATTCTATGTGTGCATCAGATCTGTCTTTAACAAATCATTTTCATAGCCGAATCTTGTGTTTTCATTTGCAGCATCACTTAGTCTTCTAGTCAAATATTCTTCATTCTTCTTTCTATCTTCAATTTCTTTACAAAATTTCACAGTCATATCCTGCATCTCATTCTTTGTTGTCATGTTCTCTTGTTTCAACTTGTTTATCATATCATTAAGAGTTTCCTTTTCATCATTCTCATTTTGCATCTTTTCACAAAGTTCTCTTCTCTTGTTTCTTGAAATAGTAAGATTTTCTTGAAGTGCTTGAATAATATCTTGAGCAGCCTTTAGATCATCTTCAAGTTTGATATTTTTCAATTTTTCTACATCATAGTTTGAGAGAGCTCCTTCAAGTTGCTTCATCAGATTTTCCATCTCTACCGATGTCAAGATCTTCCTCAAGTTGTTAGGCTTCTAAAAAATAGAGGACCAAGCTCTGATACCAATTGTTAGGATTCCCACAGATACTGAGAGGGGGGGTGAATCAGTATCTAATCATTGTGTATATTTTCTTAACTTAAAACATTTAGAGCATATTAATACTGTGTACCGGTAAACAAAAAGTAATGTAATAAATAGAGATAAAAACAACCACATGAAAAGCACACCATAACACAAGGATTTAATGAGGAAACCCGGTGTGGGAAAAACCTCGGTGGGATTTGTGACCCACAATATTCACTTACTGGCCAATAAGAGAATATTACTACTACAAGAGGGGTCTGCACATGCAGGAAGGCCAACTGCCTAGAGCTCATTGCTCAAATACAAAATAGGAAGTCTCACTAACTTACAAAATGGATTATATAAATCCAGTGTCTTGTACTACTTCAAAATAGCATCTATAATGCCAGATCCTGTACCGGTTTCTGCTTTGCTTCTTACATAAACCCTTACCCTATAATTCGCATAATAGGTCTACCTTATTTCACCTAATTACATTCTTCTTACTTACAAAAAATGTTCTACAATGATCTCTCTTATATAAGAGTCATTTTACAACTTGCCAAGTCAGCTTACAATGATTTTACAAATAATAAACAAAATATATTACAACAAAAATCCCGTCGGCCTCTGTGACGGTATGCTACCTTTCACTGCCGATGTCAGTGATCTGAGTGCTAGTGTAGAGTCTGATCTAGCTAGTGCCGGTGGAATGCCTTGCCAATGTCATAGGATTGTAAGGTTTCCATCAATGACAAAACCTTCAATCACCTACAATGTCTCATTGGAGTGTGCATATGCCAACATCCATTTCTTTAAGCAAAGGTTTGTCTTGCTCAGCTGATGTCGATGGTACTGACTCTATGTGAACCTATTGCTATGATGGAGCCTTTTGCTCTACTTGTTGTTCTGTGTTACCATCTATCGGTTTACCTTCTGTGTTATCTGTTACCAGTGCCTCACTAGCCATATCTGTCTTTCCAGTTGTGCCCTTATCTACCACAATGTTAACTTTTTGAGTATCAATGTCAACTGTGTATAACACCTCAGAGTTTGGATTTGTGTCCTCTTGTGGTATCTCCATACTCTCATTAGCCAGTTGATCTTCAGTTGTAACTACTGGTGGAGTATTTAGAGGCAGTGGGGATAAGTTGTCTTTTATTTTTATGCTTGGAGGTCCACCAACCTTGCCTTTACCCTTATCCTTATCTTTCTAATATACTTTGATAGGTTTAGGATTTCTATATCCTTCCTTCCTTTCTTTCTCAACAAGGAAGATGTCCCATGCATTAGCAGTTTCCTCTACAACCTCATTTACTCTACCAACCATAAGTGCTACATGTCGATGTGCAGTTGAGAATACTATCTGGTTAGCCTCTGAGATCATATCATCTATCTCGTTTGGTGAGTTAATAGGATAAACAACAAGTAGTTTCTCAATTTTTATTTTCTTGTCAAGCTCGACAACAACTTGCCTTCTAGCTTCAAGTCTCTTAAACAGTTCTGCCGGTAATTCATCTACAACTTGCATCAAAAATTTCTTATAGATATCCAAGTGTAGAATTACATTGTTTTCAAATTTCTCCTTGTCATCAACTGATAATGTATCATATAATTTGTTGATGTTCTTAAGCTTTCCTTCCTTTGTTATTTCATGTAAAAGTTTGTCAATTGGAGCAATATTTTGTTGACTCTTTTTCTTTGGTGTTAACTTTTTCTTCTTTGGAGTTGTCTTCTTAGCCGGGGGCCTTACTGCCTGTTGTTTTTGTCTGGTTCTTCTAGGCGAAGGTGTAGATACCGGTGAAGGTTCTCTTTTCCTCACAACTTTTTTAAATGCCGCTGGCATATCACTCTCCAAAGAAGTTTCTACCGGTGAAAGGTGAGTTTCTGGCTATAGTGTTTCTAACTCATCTTCAGTGATACCGGTTTGTTTAAGTACATCTTCTTTGATAACCTTTGCTTGCCTAGATCCTCTTCTTACTGTTTCTTCTACCTTCTTTACCCTTTTCTTTGATTGAATTTGATTCTCAATAGTCTCAACACTGCCAAATACCTCTTCCTTAGGTTCTTTGGGTGCTTCTAGGAGGGCTTTTGCATATGTTTCAATTATGAGATCATCGGTTTCATAACCCATCTCAGTGACCCAAATGGTTCTTGGGACAACTGCCTCCATCCAAATCTCATCCTTCTTAATAACAAAGCATATTTCATCCTTATACTTATTTACAATTGCTTGTGAAAGTCTGACTCTAGTATTCATCTAAGCCTTTAATGCTTGAAAATATTCATTTATATTCTTTTCTCTATTTTCACCCATGTTGTGCAGTAAATCAGACAGTTGTTTGCCTATCGGTATGTCAAAACCTAGATTTTTGTTGCCAATATCGGGCACCTATTTTGTTATGTGCAGCATTAAACAGACAAGTAGGTTACCAAATCCAAATGTCCCCTTTTTGTCTTTCTTGATCTTTCCAAGATTATCAATCAGTTCATCCTTCAACCATTCACACACATCTATTTTTGCATTATCCTTGATCATATCATAAGCACTCTTTATGCATAAACTAGAAACTAAATTTAACCTGTTTGCATGTGTTGTTTTATATCCTAGAATCATGCTAATGAATCTAACATTGATGTCAGTCACATCATTTACTCTTAAAGATCTCTTGTCAGATGTTGCACCTATTAGGTTAGTCACTAGGTCATTTGAGACCTTTTTTGTCTTATCAGGTTTGTTACCGATGGAGGGTAACACTATCACAGCCTTTACTGCCTCTTTAGTTATTTTGTGAACTGAGTCTAACCAAAAAATTTCACCATGAACCCTGCTTAGAACTATCCTTATAACATCCTTAGAGAATTCTGGAATACTGAGGATTTAATGAATCCTAGAGTTTCGACTATTTTGTGTTCAGGTTTTACATTACCGAAATCATCACAAATTATAGTCTTATACATGTTCTTAATTTCCTCATCACCTAATTCTTCTATGTGGCAATAAATTTACATTCTAGGGTCTTCTGCAAAAACTACTCCTTTGGGAATTCAAGAAAATGCACCAACATTATCATCCTTCTTAGCAATTTCAGGAACTAACTGAAATACGGGCCTAGGGCGTTTGATTACTTCGACTACAGTAGGGTTTGCTATGAATTCAGGTACAGAAGAAGATGCCATGATTATAAATATCTTTCTTTGTCTTAGGAATGATTGATTGTTGAATTGCTTTGCTACTTTGCTTGAAATGTCTTTGCTTGGAATTTTCATGCTCTTTGAATGTTTGAATGCACAGTGAAGTAGAATGGAGCCAAAAACACCGATTTATAATGTTAATTTTACAACCACCATATTTAATGCTTGTCGATTAAGTAATCACTTAACTTATCTACCGGTATAGAAGTAATTTCAACTTCTCACCATCAATCGAGGGAATAATAGCATGTTTCACATTTGATTGCCAAATCCTCAAAGAAATTTTCTTCAGTTAGATGAAGACTCTCCTGCTGGTGGAATGTTACTCTCTTCTGTCAGTGGAGTGTTACTCTTTTCTGCCGGTGGAGGAGTATTCCTATCAACATTTAGTTCTAATTTCCTGATCCATTGTTTTGAGAATTCCTGCTTTACTTCTTCAACCTTTTCTTTACCTTTCAAACTATGACCTTTGTTATTTACCGGTGAGGACTTGCTTCTACAAAATTTTGCAATATGTCCAATCTTGTTACAAGCATAACAAGTCACATTATTTTTCTGAATAGATTTTCCATAACCTATGCCGGTTTGTGTCCTGCATTGATTAGAGAAGTGTCCAAATCTTCCACAAACATAACATCTCACATTCATTCTACAATTATCTAAATTATGACCAACTTTGTTGCATTTTGAACATTGACCGGTGGGTGTATTGGTATTCTAATAATTTCTAGATCTACATTGATTTTCTCTATGACCATACTTGTTACAATTAAAGCATTTGCCATTGAATTTATAGGCAGTAGGTTGTCTTACCGGTTTGCCATTCCAGTGTGTTTGTAGTACCAGAGCTTTCACTAGCTTCAAAGCCAAGACCATTAGTGTCACCATTAGGTTTTTGATTCTTCAACAAGTCACCAAGTTCTTCTGAGCTTTTCTTGAATTTTTCTTTATGTTGATTTGCAGCAGCCAGTTCTCCTTCCAAGATACCTTTTTTTCTCATGAGTTCATTTGAGTCAGTCTGTGCATGCATTAGATCTATCTTCAACATATCATTTTCATAGCTAAGTCTAGTGTTCTCATGTGCAGCATCACTTAGTCTTCTAGTCAAATCTTCTTCATTCTTCTTTCTATCTTCAATTTCTTTACAAAATCTCATAGTCATATCCTGCATCTCATTCTTTGTAGTCATGTTTTCTTGTTTCAGCTTATTCATCAGATCACTAAGAGTTTCCCTTTCATCATTCTCATTTTGCATCTTTTCACAAAGTTCTCTTCTCTTATTTCTTACAATAGTAAGATTTTCTTGAAGTGCTTGAATAATATCCTGTGCAGCTTTTAGATCATCTTCAAGTTTGATATTTTTTAATTTTTCTGCATCATAGTCTAAGAGAGCTCCTTCTAATTGCTTCATCAAGTTTTTCATCTCTACCGGTGTCAAGATCTTCCTCAAGTTGTTAGGCTTCTGAAAATAGAGGACCAAGCTTTGATACGAATTGTTAGGATTCCCATAGATACTGAGAGGGGGGGGGGGGTTAATTAGTATCTAACCAGTAATAATATTTTCTTAACTTAAAACATGTAGAACATATTAATGCAGTATACCGGTAAATAGAAAGTAATGCAATAAACAAAGATAAAAGTAGCCACATGAAAAACACACCATAACACAGTAGTTTAACAAGGAAATCCGATGTGGGAAAAACCTTGGTGAGAATATTACTGCTACAAGAGGGGCCTGCACATGCAGGAAGGCCAAGTGCCTAGAGCTCACTACTCAATTACAAAATGGATTATGTAAATCCAATGTCTTATATTGCTTCAAAATAGCATCTACTATGCCAGATCCAGTACCGGTTTATAGCTCTGCTTCTTATATAAATCCTTAACCTATAATTCGCATAATAGGCCTGCCTTATTTTGCCTAATTACATTCCTGTATGCTTACATAATTGTTCTACAATGATCTCTTACATATATGAGTCATTTTACAATTTGCCAAGTCGGCTTACAATGATTTTACAATAATAAACAAAATAAATTACAAACAAAATTCATGTCGGCTTCTGTGTCAGTATGTTTCCTTTCACTACTGGTGCCAGTGGTCTGTTTGCCGGTGTAGAATCTGACTTTGCTAGTGTCAGTGGATTGCCTTGCCGGTGTCATAGCATTGTAAGGTTGCCATCAATGACAAAACCTTCAATCACTTACAATGTCTCATTGGAGTGTACATTTGCCAACAAGTTTTCCGCGCCTCCATTCATAAATCTTGATTACATAGTATGTTAAGATTGGATGATCTAAAATCTTCTAAGAACGGATTGAGCTCCTATCTCTGAAATGTTTCACACCTTTAATTCAATCAGTGCACTTCATAATGAAAGACACATATACTCACCCTTGTTTGATTAGGAACTGCATCTTCATCTTGCATCTTGCACTAGCATGAATCATATCAAAAATTCATTGTCTCCATAGTCATCATCATGATATCATCATAGGTCTACATACTTGGGGGAATACTTGAAAAAAATCCTAAAAAAACCAGATAAAGTCCTAAAAAATTTCTAAAAATCAGAAAATGATCCTAAACAAAATCAGTTTAGATAAAATCTTCAAAAATCCAAAAACATTTGCAAAACACAAAAAAATTAGATAAAGTCCTGAAAAAACCCTTCAAAAAAATTCATAAAAAGATCTTGAACAAATACCAAAAAAAACAAAAAAAAACAACAAAATAAAAAACATTCTAAAATGATCCACAAAACCCTAAACATAAAAAAAACTCAAAAACAAACTAAAAATCGAAAAAACAACCAAAACTTGCAATAAAATGTCTTGTGAGAAACAAATACCCTAGCAAATATCTATCAAACGCTTCACATGAAGTTCAACAAAGGATAGAACTATCTAGTGAAAAATCTACAACCAAACTTGATCAAGTCTTATCAATCAATGATATCCACATCAACGTGATCATTATCATGTCTTAGACAGAATCATATAGACTCAAAACCAGACATATCAGTCTTAAACGAGGTCCAAAACTTTTGAAACCAAACATTATCAACAATCACATCAAACAAATCAAATAAAAGGCATAGCCAATTTAGCTGCTGAATTTTGTCTAATTTGGTTTTTATCTTTTATCAATTGGCAAAGATCATGTTTCTATGCTACTCAAGGATGTCCAAAAGTGACTAGAGGAGCCATGGTGGGCATGATACTTTACTTTGTTTGTTATTTTGTGGTGTGAACCAATGAAGTTCTGGAGCAATTTCTCTAGTGGGTGTCTGTGATAGGAGCATTCAGCCTATGAATTCCACACATACCTCAACCCCTAGTGAAATTCCCAGAATGGAGGGTTCATTCCTTGTCTACTACATGTTTGTTTCTTTTAATGAGATATCTATACATCCTAGTTCCTTATACCTTGGTGTACTAAGACTCATTGTTACATAATAAGGCTCAATGATGATAACATATTGCACTATGAATAAGGCAAAGAAGAGTACTCATCACTATCATTCCTATCATATCATATCAATTTTGATTTCAAGTTAACATGATTGATTCATCATTTTCTCTCATTTCTTCATCTTTTCCAAATCTATCTTTCTTACCAACACTTCTTCTAAATAAAGAGACCCAATCAACAATGTATTTTATCGCAAAAAAAATATTCATATAGGTTGCATATCATTATAAATTCATTTGCCATTAGTTAGATTGCATTATCACTTAAATTCATGTTACTCAAATTCACTTGCATTATTACTCAAAGTTAATTGCATTAGATTCATTTAGATAAATCTCATATCATTTTAGACTCATTATCATATAGAAGCATTAGTTGCATAACCATATCATCACATTGCATAGAATAGAATGAACTAGAATCATAAAATGCATCACACACATATGACACATCAAATATACACATCACATAGAATCATACATCATATAAATAACACAAGGCTTGTATAACACCGCCAAAATTCATATCATATATATTTCAAAAGTGTTATAATACATCATATCAAGTACAAGACAAAATGTCTCAACCGACACTACCCATATCTCCAAGTGGATCCTGTCGACTCAATCCTACCCCAGGATGACCCAATGATGCCCTAGGAGGATCAATCACGCCTCCATTGTTTGTTTGTCGATTACTGTCTCTACTAGATCCACTGTGAGATCTATAAGATTGATAGTTAGGCCCCCTTTGATCCTCAGGAACATCTCTCTTATATGCCTATCTGTAATATATAGCCTCCTGAGCAACAGTGAAAAATCTATCTGACTATCTCCGCTCCTCAGTCCCTAGGCCAAACAACTGATCATATGCATCCATAACTATATGTTCTCTCCACACTACATCATCTCACTCTTGCTGGAGACAATCTCTATCTGCAATAGCCCTATCTCTCTCTCTCCTACAATCTGGTCTCTCTGCCTCTAAAGCATGTTGTCCTTGATTTCAGCACGACCAAAATCATGAGGAAACCCTACAAAACTGGTCCGTTTCATACCTTGCGACCTTTGGGAGAGCTTGATCGACCCTGTCGGTTAGCTTGTCTAGCTTCTTGCTTTTCTTTCTTAGTGTTTTCTAGGTTTTTCTAAGTTTGCAGTTTTACCTGCAGTTTAGAATTTAAAGTCCGAACTACAGGGTCTTTCTTTGTAAATTCTTGTGGACATGGACTTTAAAGTCCGATGTGTACATTTTTGGTCTTCCTCTGCAGTTCGGACTTTAAAGTCCGAACTGCAGACTGTTTGGCCAGAGACTACATAAATCTGATGTGTTAATAAATCTACCCCGAACTTGCACATTGAACTTTAAAGTCTGATGTGCTAATCATGATGTTTATCCTTGCACATCAAACTTTAAAGTCCAATGTGCAAGTTTTGTTTTCAAAAGAGCATGTCAGACTTTTTTCCCTGGCCTGTTGTTTTTGGCAGTTTTACTCCCAAGCCTGTTTTGAGTTCCATTTTTCGATCTGATTGAGAAAAATTGATTTTTGATAATGATGATAACTAATCCTTGATGTTGGATGCAGTCATCATGAATGTCAAATCTCCCTCAAGATAAACTCGAGCCTTCCACAAGTCAATTGGAATCTTCTCCGGGTAAACTTCAACAAGAAAAATGAAGTACAAGTATGATACGTACTTGAATATGTACCCAGAGAGTTCAGTAGAGCCAAATATCAAGGAAATCTTAGATACTGAGATTGGACATGTCAGTATGCAATAATTTATTGACCGAGTTAAGAAAGCTCTTGCTCGCTTAACCAATCTGATCAAATTTGAGTTGCATAAATATGCATCCTTCCCAGTTGCAGCTCATGACCCAAAATTTGTACTTGCAGTAGCGAACCACTTTGATCTGAATACAAGACAGGTGAAGGATGCAGATCAAAATTTCATCATGACTCTAGATAGCGTATTTTTCAATAGTGTTTTCAAAGGCTCTCTAGTTGAAGAAGTAGCTGACATTTCTCAAGAGAGTGCTCAAGAGTACTATGAGAAAAATGAAGTTAATGCAAGAAAGTGGTCAACATTGTGTACCTCTCTGCTTCAAGACATTCTACTACCTCATGATGGCCCAAGTCCTTCTATAGGAGTGACTTCAATGAGTAATACAATGACATGGTTACCATGTTGTCAAGAGTAAAAGGGATAAAAGACTCTCATTACTTTCAAACCTGGATGTGTTACTATATGAATATAATTGGGAAAGGGGTTGCGAGAATTGATTGGGGTGAATAGATCAACGATGCGCTCTATGCTCAATTGAAGGAGGTCAAAGTAACTTTGAAATTCTACATAACCTCATACCCGGTTTATGCAGCCGCTTCAATGAGAAAATATCCAGGTTTGTCTACCAAGGGTGATAGAAGATTGGTGCCTGTCTAGGAATATTATGATCAACTTACCATCAAGAATCAAGGCAGCCACTTCATAAGAGTTAATGATGCCTTATTTTCTATATGGAAGTGCATATTTGATAAGGGCCTGCAGAAGCAAAGATTATTAGAAGCTTCTTATAACAGGGTATCTCACTTTGGATGTGTTTTTCTTTAATTTCCTACTTTCACTTACATCTGAATTGGATGTTTCTTAGGTGAGCCTTTTATTCTACTAAGATTTCCTTTTGCCAAGATCATTCTCATGGAGTTGTGTAGACAACTAATTAATGTGTATGAAAAATAATCACAAGCACATAAGACTGGGTTGAAGTTCCCAGAGTCAATCGGCAGGTACTCAGTCCTAACCAATCCTAAAGCCAAGAACATGGAGGAAGAAATGCAATGGAATACTATGTGAAGATTCAAGGCTCAAAACAATTTTGACTTTTGTGGCATAAAAAACAAACTCAAGAGGAATTATACCCATGTCTGTAGGTTTGAAGATGTTTAGGCAAATTGTCAGAATGAGGAGGATATAAGAAGGATGGATTTCAACCGTCTTACCTTGGAACAAATTGAAAACTTGGATTTAGCAAAGATCCCAATGAGTATGGAAGAGACAGATGACATAATAGATCCTATCTATTATGAGAAGAAGATTGTTTATTCGCCGCTTCCTCCTGTGGAATGGTCGAAGAGGGAAAACAAATCTATCACTCAAAGGATTGCTCCCATCCTGGAAAACACTAATGCATGGTTGATAAATAATAATCTCAAGATGAAATAGTTTCTTACCAGTTCAGGAGATGACGACAATAGTGATGGCCCAGCCAGCAAGACAACTATAGCTAAGATAAGAACAAAGAGCAGGGCAGATCCACAAGCACTATCTTCAACTCCGATGATACAATCTAAAGGGAAAGGTCCCAAGATTAAATTCATTTTTAAAGGTTCCAAGAAGGGTGAGTCATCATCAATAACACAAGAAGCAGTGATAAAAGAACTGGAACAACTACCTCCCAGTGAAGTTGAAAAAGAGAAGGTGGTTGAATAAGGTGAAATTCCTCAACAACAGGAAGCACAAGTTAAAGAAACATCACACCCAACTGGAGTTGATGCCTCGATCACCTCACAGGTAATTGTCCACTCTATTGAATCTGACTCTGATCAAGAGGATGAAGATTTTCAAGATGGAGATCTAAGTATGGGCATGGGGCAGTTAGAGGCTACTTAACAGTTTTTCACGCTAACCAATTTCTCTAATTTGGATGATTTTCCTTCATCCACCATTGAATCTATAATGCTGGATTTTAATGAAGCCTTGGAAGAAGCACTTGAAGAACAATCTACAGTGAACTTACCTGTTACTACAACCATAACAAAAATTCCATCACTGGTAAGTACTGAAGTTGCATCCACGACGCCTTCAACCCTTCTATCAGTAACTGAAGAGGTGTCAGTAGCAGCAAACATCACAACATCGACAAGTGTTCCACTAGATACTTCAACATCGGTGCCATCAATAACACTCATAATGGCTCCAAGCTCCAGTTAGCCCGCTCTTGAAACATTGACTAAAAATCAACAAGGAGCTACTACTCCATCGACCAATCCAGAATTACCCCCTTGGATGGAAGTAGTGCCCCCTAAGAGGAAAAAATAGGTAATTTCTCTAGATAAGTTTGAATTTGAGTGGTTGGTTCCTTCAAAGCCTAAGGGAACAAAGAATCCAAAGATAGTATCTCGAGTGTTAGTAGACCTGACTTCTAAGAGAAAGTATGTTGAGGTTATGGTGCCATCATCAAATAAGGACAAAGGCAACATACGATCTGAGGATTACACCATGCAGATTGTAGAGCTTGGGGTGGAAACACATGAGAGTGTTAAATTGGATTCTTAGACAACCTTTAATTCTTTGTTGAGGAGATTGGACCAGGAGAGGTATGAGAAAAATGAATTGAACTAGAAGTGTGAACAACGGACCAATGTTCTTCTAAAGGTCACACAATCTTCTCAAGAAATTGAGCCCATAGGATCCTCAATGGATACCAAAGCTCTAAAGAAGATTGAACAGGTAGGAGCTAAAGGTCGATTGATGGATGAGTGGATTTCACGCCTAAGGTCAGAAGGCTCTCATCTTCTAAGTTCAATAGTGGGACTATTGGCAGATTATGAAGTAATCCAGAGTCAGATGCTAGGACTCAAAACTTCATTATCATAGGAGATTGAGGAAGTTGAGAAAAGTACTACCTTTTGGAGCAAAATGGAGGTTTACAGGATAGATGTCCTTGTTGAAAATAAGGTAATTCCCACAAGGGAAAAGTACATCTAGATCTTGTCATTATTGTCTCATAAGAAAGAGACAATAAGGTTGATGATTGCAGAACTGGACCGAGAAAAGAAAGAAGGTGATGACGAGATTGATCTCATTTTGCCAAAGTTGCCGATCTTCCTTGTTACTTATATGATGGCAATCAAAATCTCGTTACTGGCAAAGCTATCACACAAGAATTCCTTACCTTAATAGATCACTACACGAGACATGATTTCTCACTTGATACATTTGATAATCGATTGGAGATCCAGGTTAGTTTTGAAGTCCTTGCATCCATGCTGAAGGACGGGTAAAAGAAACAGGTAAAGATTGAATATGTAATTTCCCACGTTTGAGTGATCACAAGTTCTACCACAATGCTGGACAAAGCAAAGATGAAAGCCATCCTGACCAAGTTAAAAGATTTCCAAAAATCAGGAGAGGAGAACGATGAATAAAATGTCCCCTTTTTGGCTTTTTCTTTTTATACAATTGCATCATTAGATGCTGCTAGTTTTCTTGTAGCTGCATGTTTTCCTTATGCTATAGTTGTAGTAAAGTGGGACTGTGCAGTTGAATAAGTCAATTGTTCCCACATTTTTCTCCATTCCTTTCCTATTTAAGGAGGACCTCATTTGTGAATATTGATCTTTTTCATGCCTAGAAAAACTCTGTAGAATTTTTATTCCAACTAAGACTTTGGGCTTTTGTTGTGAAATTCTATCAAGCAAATAAAGAAAACAGTTTTGTTGATCTCAAACTTTGTGTTGTGTCAAAAAAATTGTTTATATAATTTAATGTCCCTATGTCCATTGAATATATATGTTCTTTATTTCTTTGATATTGAAGATATTGTTTTGTGGGTTAAAGAGCTCCTGAATCGTGCAAGTAGATTGTGTGCTCTTAGCATATTTGAGAAATCTTCTGATAAATTAAGTAATTAGTGGTAAGATTTGTATTGTTGCAGTTACTTTTAGTTTAAAGAATTAGGAATTCATACTTGAAGACTTTGAGCTGCGAGTTAAATTTCTAGCTTTTTGTAATAATAAGTTTGAGTTAAGATTACATTCAAGAGAGACTTTGTGCTACTTGATTGTAAGTTTTAGCATAGTTTGTTAGATTCAATGTTCTTTTCTTTAAGTATCTAAAGAGGTAGAGAAATTGTAACAAGGTGAAGGGAGAATACATAGCCTTTGAAAAAAGAGAGTTATATGCCCAACACCAACCCATTAATTTTGATTTCTTATTAATTAGAGAAGATATTTCAAAGGAAACCTCCCCTTGATGAGAGGAGAGATTAATTTCTCAACATAGCTGTGTGTGAATCATATATTTTGTCATTAGTATGCTGGTGACAAAATATTCACCCAATAGTTTTTTGGCGACTCTGCTGGGGAGTGACGTGCAACCAATATTTTCCCTTCTGGTTGCAATGCTCTTTTCATTGTAATATCATTTTTTGCTGATTTTCTGAAAAATCATAATCTGGCTAATCGAAGTTACACTCATGGGCAACGATTAGCGGGAGTTGTTGATCCTACTTTTGAGTTTTTGTAGCTACATAATTTTCCTTTTGTGACAACTCCACGAACTAGTTCTCCTTTTCAGCGGACACAAAGTTTTCCTCCTTCTACACAGTGATCTCCTATACCAAGTGAGGTATCAAGTTTGCAAGTTTTATTTGTTCCACTTGCAAGTCATTTTGTAATACCACCCTATAATCCATTAAGGATGGCTGGTCCTGGACCTTGGGGTACTGCTTTTGGTCCTTTGAACTTGAACACACCTTTGCATGAACTTCCCAAAGGTACATGAAAAAATTTACCCAAATTTTTGGGGATGGTTCTCAACACCTGAACGAACACATTGCTGCCTTCTACATCACATGTGGAGTCCTAGGTGTTGAGCATGAAGATGTTTCAGTGAGATTATTCATTGAGACTTTGCATGGAGCTGTTGGTGATTGGTTCTATCATCTTACAAATGCTTGTATCACAAATTGGGCAACTCTCAGAACATTGTTTGAAGCAAGGTTCAAGTCTACCGAAGACAATCACGCACTGTTGGCTCAGTTAACTGAAATGAAGAAAGAACCTCAAGAAGTTATGTGTGAATTTGTAGCAAAGTTCAACAGATTGCACAATCACATACCAATTGCTTCATGACCAACCGTTGGAAACTTGAAATGCTTCTTCATCAACGCTCAATTGCCAGAGGTGAGCTTTCCTTTGCAAAGGGATAATCCTACAGATTTGGACGTTGCACAATAGTTGGCTATATCAGTCGAAGATGATCTTATCCTTGCCGATAAGATAAGGAGAGATCCCAACAAGGTTAGAAATAATCAAATTGCTGATTTATCAATTCCTTCCATGAATTCTGTTGATCCCATGATACAAAAGTTAGCAAATGAGTTGTTGGCACTTAAGAAGCAAATTTCCTCACAAGGTTATACTTCGTATCATGATGTTCCAAGAAGGACTTATCCAAACAATGCTTCCAATTATGCCATGCGTAATCAGAATAAATTACCTCTTTCTCCAGAGAGGCTTGCATTGGAAGCACCACCCCAAAATTCAGCTACAGGATATTATGAAGCTGAACAGAATGATCTTCCCCCTTTTGGTGAAGAAGATGCCAATTCGCATCAAGAAGATGATGTAGAGTTGGCTGGCGACTCTAATATCAGGTTTATGCAATATCAACAAGATGATACGCCAGACAGACATGATGGGGATGTCTTTGCAGTATTCACCCGTTCACAAGCATAGGCAGCTCAGCCACCTGTCATTGCAAAGAGTGATGATCCTATTCAAATCAAGGACTCTCAAAGTTTTCCAATTTCTATTGCGAAGTGTGGGACTCCCATACCAAATCCTGCAAAAGACAATGTTATCTCAATGGACGCCATGAAGGATAAAAGTGTAAGTGATTCTTTGACTGCTGTCAATTTTTCTGCACCTGCCAATTCTTCTACACATGCATCAAAGACTAGTGTACCTAATATTTTAAGTTCTCAAAATGAGAACCCAAATCCATCTTTTATGATGAATTCCTTTCAGTCATTTGATATTCTAGACCATGCTAAGAAAACCAAAATACAAATGTCTGAAGTTGAATTTTTGAGATCTAATCCAAATCAATTTGACAGTTTGGTCAAGTTTGTTAAAGAAAAAGATACTACCCCTAGTAATATTCCTAATTCTAACTTACTTCAAAATAACTTAGTAACTTCCCCTTCTCTTGTAGAGAAGATAGAACCATTCTACATCTCTTTGTTGATGAATGATTATAAGCTTAGTAACTGTGTAATTGATTCTGGGGCATTTGATAATGTTATGCTGTCAAAAGTTGCCAATGCCCTTGGCTTGACTTTGACCAAAACATTTGGAAGATTTTTCTCTATGGATAACAAGCAAGTCCCCTTGATAGGTCAGATCAAGGACACGCAGTTTGCTTTTGCTTCATTTCCAGAAAAGAAGATTAAGATGACAGTACTGGTAGCCGATGTGCTATCCTCCTATGGTCTATTGTTGGGAAGAAATGTCTGTAGAGATGTTGGGGGTGAGTTAAACATGGGTATGACCAAGGCTCGTATTCCTGTTAAAGGAGTTGTCCAAAAGTTACTTCTAGAAAAAGAATCAAAATACACCATTGTCAAGTCTGATGATCAGCGGGCACAAATTCTTTTCAAATCATTAGGTATGGGTAATTATTTCATGCATGTTGATGATGGTTTAGATGTGGCTCCTAAGAGTGAAGATGTCATTCTACTAAATGATGTTCCAGTTGATTGTGAAAGTAGTCTTATGGAATCAAAAAGATCTTCAAATTCACAACAAGAAATTCTTAATTTTGATACCGTCAGCATTGGTAGTCCAAATGATGTTTGGACTCTAGAGTTTGATGTTAGTTGTTCTTCTACCGGATCAAGAGCCGATATTGTTTTGGTTTCTCCTGAGGGTAATCTTTTCCCTTTCTCTTTCAAATTGCATTTTGATAACACAAATAACACTGCTGAGTACGAATCACTTCTTCTGGGAATGAATGTTGCTCAGAAGAAGGGAATCAAGAACTTGTATGCTCAAGGAGATGTGGAGTTAATTGCTTGTCAAGTCTGGAACATATATCAAACTAGGAGCGATAGGCTACGACATTATTGTAACCAAGTTTGGGATTTGATTGAGGCACTCAATGCCTTTGATATATCTGTTGTCTCTCATGAATTTAATGATAGAGTGGATTTATTGGCAATATCTACAACTTCTTTGGTTCCTTACAAAGATTTTTCAGGATCAACTTATGTTGTTGAGTTAGTTTTATGGCCAAGTGTTCCTAACAAATTTGATCATTGGCAAGTGTTTAATGATGATCATCATGTAATAAATTTTTTGCAGACTGCTGATAATTTTGATGATCTGTACTTTGAAGGTAGTCACTGCCCTTCAAAGGATGCAATTGAAAGTATTGATGCAGAAACGGGAGAAACATTTTTGCAATTAAAAGGAAACAAGATCCCCAAGGGTCTAGTTTCTCTAGAAAAGCTTTTTGACAAACATGATCATTATGTTAAAAAGAAACAAATATTAGCTACAGGATCAATGGAATATGAACAAGTAAACATTGGGACTGAAGACAATCCAAAAATGATCAACATTGGAAAGTGTTGTTCACAAGAAGAAAGGCATAAATTTGTTGCATTATTGCAGCAATATGTTGACGTCTTGGCATACTCCTATGAAGATCTAAAGTCTTTTTGTCCCGAAGAGCTCTGCCATGACATTCCATTAAAACCAGGTATTACGCCTTTCCATCAGAAGAAAAGACAATACAACCCAAAGATCTCTGATACTATCTTTTCTGAAGTACAAAAGATGTTGAAAGCAAGGATAATCTTCCCCATTCATCATTCTTCTTAGATAGCCAATATTGTAACTATACGTAAGAAGAATGGTGATATTCGAATATGTGTTGATTTCTAAACCTTGAATCAGGCATCCTTGAAGGATAATTATCCTTTACCTATCATCGATCACATCCTACAAGCTATTATTGGAGCAGAGATGATGTCCATGTTGGATGGATTTCCGGGTTATAATCAAGTAGAAGTTCTGGAGCAAGATCAGCATAAGACCGCATTTACTACACCTTGGGGTACCTTTGCATATCATAGGATACCTTTTGGATTAATAAATGCGGGAGCGACTTTCCAAGTTGCAATGGACTTTGCCTTCCAAATTTTTCTTGGTAAGTTCATTGTGGTCTATTTGGATGATTTTACTGTTTATTCTAAGGCACGTCAAGATCATTTCTTTCATCGGCAACAAGTCTTAGAGAAATATTGTCAGCATGGAATTTCCCTCAATCCCAATAAATCTATTTTTGGGGTTACTGAAGGCAAGTTGCTTGGGCATATTGTTTCAAACGAAGGTATAAAAATTGATGCAGAAAGGGTAAAAGCTATTCATGACCTTTCCTTGCCAACAAGTAAGACTGTCATTCACTCTTTCTTTGACAAAGTAAATTTCTTGAGAAGATTCATTCCAGACTTTGTTGAACAGACTCATCTCATAGCCAATATGATGAAAGGTAATTCTCCTTTCAAGTGGACTCTTGAAGGAAAGAAAGATTTCCATCAGATCAAGGAAGCCATGGCAAATGCTCCAGTCTTAGTATGCCCAGATTATACCAAAGAGTTTATCATGTATAGCTATGCTTCATATCATACTTGTTCGGCTATACTGATGTATAAAAATAAAGAAGGTGTGGAATCACCTATTGTATTTATGAGTTATCCGCTAAAGGCTCATGAGTTGAAATACTCAGAAATGGAGAAGAATGCTTTTACTATGGTGAAAGTGGTCAAACATTTTAGGTTCTATATTCTGAATTCACATGTCATCGCTCTTGTTCCTGATGTTGTTGTTAAGTCAATTCTGATGCAACAAGAGTTTGGAACTAAAAGGGGCAACTGGGTTGCCAAGATTCAAGAATATGATATGGAAATTAAGCCCACTAAGTTGGTTCATGGAAAAGGTCTATGTCAGTTGATAGCTGACAACAAATCAATTGATGAAGTGGTGCTGGAAAATGAGGGTATGAATCAAGATCTTCCTAATGTTCTATTTGTTAGCACTACTAATGAGTGGTATTCCGACCTGGCATATCTCTTAACATATGGAGATTCTCCTACTCACCTATCAAGGAAAGAAAGATGAACCCTGAAGCTTAGAGCAGTGAATTTTGTCCTATGGGACAATAGTTTGTACAAGAAGGGTCTGGATGGTAATTTCCTATGCTGCATAGACAAACAAAAATAAGTAAGATTACTTCAAGCTTTTCATGATCTTTCTTGTGGTGGACATTTTTCTGCCCCTATTACTGCACACAAAATCTTGTGTGCTAGATACTATTGGCTGACATTGTTTAAAGATACGTACAGTTGGGTTCGCAAGTGTGAGCAATGTCATTAATTTGTTGGTAAGCCCAAATTAGTTGCGCTCCCTCTTAAACCAGTAGTAATTGAAGAGCCTTTCCAATAGTGGGGATTGGACTTTATTGGACTTCTCAATTTGACATCTAGTGTAGGTCACATATACAACCTCACAATGACAGATTACTGATGAATACTAAGAGGGGGGGTGAATTAGTATGCCAAAAATTACTGTACTTAAACACTTTACTAGTCTAGCAGTAAACCAATAAAATAGTTTAGCAAACAAACCGGTTAGCACATATGCAAACCAAATAGCAAATAATGCATTCACCCATAGAAGCACAATCATCATAACACAAGAGATTTTGACATGGAAACCCAAATGGGAAAAACCATGGTGAGATGAAACTCACAAGTAACTATCTGCAGAATAGGAACCAGACCGGTTAAGGTCATACAATGTTCTTTACCAGAACAGATCCTGTTAGGAGTCTCAATCTTTGTTAGGAGATAAGTCTGATTAAAGACTACCTTGCTAGAGGATTTTAGATCCATAGACGTGAACCACCTTGTTAGAGGATTTACAAAAGGCTTTTTGGGCCTACCTGGTTAAGGGCTTCAGACTTGTCAAAGATGTGAGTAATCAACAAGTGAGTGATCTAGCAAATAGCATAGATTGCTTGGTTAGATCCTTGATAGCTCATTCCTAATGCATTCCAGCATTACTTCAGTCTTCAACACATTCACACTCTACCTTCTCTCACAGACTTGAACTTCTCTTTTATAATCACACTTACAAAAACTCATCAACCACCTTAAACCCTAGCAACTGTTAGGGTTCCCACAGATACTGAGAGGGGGGGGTGAATTAGTATTTGACCGGTTATGAAATTTTCTTAAAACTGAATATGCAGAATATAAAGTAACAGTATACCGGTATGCAAGAATTAATGCAAATAACAAAATCAAAAGCATCCACATGAAAAGAACACCATAACACAAGATTTTTAAGGAGGAAACCCAGTGTGGGAAAAACCTCGGTGGGATTTGAGACCCACAATATTCACTTACTGGCCAATAAGAGAATATTACTTACAATAGGGGCCTGCAAGTGCAGGAAGGCCAACTACCTAGAGCTCACTGCTCAACAAGAAGTCACACTGACTTACAAAGAGGATTTACAAAAATCCAATATTCTGTACTACTTTACAATAGCATCTTCAATGCCAGATTCAGTACCGGTTCTTGTTCTGTTCTTTACATATACCCTTGACCTACAATTTGCACATTAGGTCTGCCTTATAATTTATTTATTAAATTCTATCCATGTCCTACAAATGCCTACAATGATCTCTTTTATATACAAGAGTCATTTTACAATTTGCCAAGTCGGCTTACAATGATAAACAAAATATTACATATCAAAAGTCTTGTCGGCCTCTGTGTCGGTATACATATTTCCTTCTCTGCCGGTGTACATCTTCTGTGCCAGTGTACATTGATTTTGTGGATGTCGGAGCACTGTTCTGTTTGAGTAATGCTTTGCTGGTATAATGTCTTGTCAGTGCCATAGGATTGCAAGGTTGCCTGTGTAATGCTTTGCCGGTATAATGTCTTGCCGGTGCCATAGGATTGCAAGGTTGCCATCAATGAAAAAACCTTCAATCAGACACAATGTCTCATTGGAGTGTCCATATGCCAACAATCTCCCCCTTTGACATTGATGGCAACACTCATGAGAAATTTCAAAAAGATATCCAAAAATGTGTATACCAAAAAAAATGTTACCAAAAATATGAGGGCTCCCCCTAAGCATGTGATCCCTATTTTTTGAATTTTCTCATCTACTACTCCCCCTTTGGCATCAATGACAAAGGTTAGTAGATTTGTAGTTGTACCAATACATAACCTCAACCTTGTAGTTGGGTAGTTATTAACTAAAGAATATCTCCCAAAATTAAGTTTATACCATCCATAAACTTCTTGCTCTCCTTTATTGCTATCTCAGTTCTGTGTACTGTACCGGTGAGATGCTGCAAGTGCTCTGCCAGTGTTTTGCTACCCTGTGTTAGTGCCTCTAAGATTTCCTTACGCAAAGATGCTAAATAGTCCAATCTTGGACTTAGTTTAGATCTCAATAATTTTGCCTTGTTTATTATTTTCTCTTTTTCTCTTTCTAATTTGAGCAATTCTTCCTTAAAATTTGTTATCTTTTCCTCGAAAACTGATAATGTATCGGGTGAGTTAACAAAATTATCAGCAAGTTTATTGATCTCTTCCTATACCTTGCTCATCTTTTTATCTACATCCGTGGTCAAAAAGTTTATCTTACAGGTGTCTTTATACAGAGTTTTGTATTCTTTCAATAAATTGCACAGTTCCGGTAGAAGTGTGTCAAATTCCCTGTTACACTTCTTTATTCCTTCCTCAAAGAATTTCTGTTTTTCATTTTCTACACTTTCCTTTACAGTTTCTACCTTTGTTTGCTCAAAATTTCCAGAAATATATTTACAAAGTGTATCCAACTGACCTAAAGAATCTTTGTTGGCTATATTACAATTTGGAGCTATTAATTTCAAAACTGGAATTGAATCATCTATTGCTTTATAGGCTTGTGAGCTATAATCAGTTATTTTCTTGATAGAATCGAGCAATACCTCTATTACATTTGATGGTGACCCAGTAAACTAAGTGTCGGTGGAAGGGACCATGCTGGTATTGACCTCTGGTAGGTTTGTTTGTGTCTCCACAATTTTTCTTGCATCATTTCTTACCGGTGGCATCTGTTCTGGAGCCTTTAGCTCTGTTGGTTACTTTGTTTGTGTTCCAGATTCCTTCTTTTTCTCTGAATCTGTTGCCGGTTGCTCTTAGGTTCCTGTTGCCAGTTGCTCTTTATTATCAGATTTATCTGTGGTATCCTTATCTACCACTATGTTGATTTTTTCAGTATCAACATTCACGGTATATAGGACTTCAGGATTAGGATTGTTATCCTTTGTGTCCATGCTCTCATCTGCCGGTTGATCTTCTGCAGTTGTTTTTACTGGTGGAGTATTTAAAGGAGGTGGGGGTAAGCTGTCTCTAATCTTGATACTTGGCAGTCCACCAACTTTACCTTTCCCTTTGTCCTTTTGATATACCAGAATGGGCTTGGGATTCATATATTCTTCTTATTTTTCTTTTTCAATCAAGAATCTATCCCAACCATCTTCTATTTCAGTTGAAACTTTAGTAACTCTACCTGCCATTAATGATATTTGCTGGTGTGCAGTGGAAAAGACTATCCGGTTGGCCTGAGCTATCAAATCATCAATTTCCTTAGGTGAGTTGGCCGGGTATACTGCAAGTAATTTTTCTATTTTAATTTTCTTATCCAACTCAATTATTCCTTGCCTTCTGGCCTCAAGTCTTTTATATAATTCATTAGGAATTTCATTTAGGACTTGCATCAAAAACTTTTTATACATGTCCATGTGTAGTATAACACTTTCCTCAATTTGTCCTTTCTCATCTTCTGATAGGGTGTCATAGATTTTCCCTATGTTTTTCAATTTACCTTCCTCTGTGATTTCATTCAGTAATATGTCAAAAGGGGCCAAGTCAGTGTTTGTCTTCTTCTTCTTTTTGGGGGTCAGCTTTTTCTTAGGTGTGGCTTTCTTGACTGGAGACCTTACAACTTGTTGCTTCTGTCTTGTCCTTCTAGGTGAAGGAGTGGATACCAGTGAGGGGTCTCTTTTCCTATCAACTCTTTTGAAAGTTGCTGGCATATCTCCTTCTGAGGAGGTATCTATCGATGATAGATGAGTTTCAGGCTGTTGGGCTGCCAACTCTTCTTCTGTTATGCCGGTTTTCTTTAGTACATCATCTTTTAAGGATTTTGCTTCCCTGCTTCCTTTCCTCACAGATGCCTCAACTTTCTTTACTATCTTTTTAGATTGAATTTGACTTTCAATGTGCTCAGCACTACCAAATACTTCTTCCTTTGGTTCATGGGGGGCTTCCAGAAGTGCTTTGGCATAAGTTTCCACTATGTGGTCATCTGCTTCATACCCCATTTTTGTAACCCAGATTGTTCTTGGGATGACTGCTTCCATCCAGATCTCATCCTTTTTTATTACAAAACATATGTCATCCTTGTATTTGTTGACAATTTCCTGTGATTGTCTGATCCTCTTATTCATTTTGACCTTTAGTGCTTGAAAATACCCATGAATATTCTTTTCTTTGTTTTCACCCATGTTGTTGAATAAGTCAGACAATTGTTTTCCTACGGGTATGTCAAATCCAAAATCCTTGTTGCCTATACCGAGAGCCTTTTTGGTTATATGTAGCATTAAGCATACAAGCAAATTTCCAAATCTAAAGGTTCCTTTCTTATCCTTCTTGATTTTTGTTAAGTTGTCAATTAACTCATCTTTTAACCATTCACAGATATCAATTTTTACATTGTTCTTAACCATGTCATGAGCACTCTTTATGCATAAACTGGAAACAGATTTAAGCCTATTTGCATGAGTTGCTTTGTAACCTAGAATCATGCTAATGAATCTCACATTTGTATCAGTCACATCATTAACCTTTAATGATCTTTTGTTGGATGTTGCACCAGTTAATTTCATTACTAGGTCATTGGAGACCTTCTTGGTTTTGTCGGGTCTGGTACCGGTGGAAGGTAACCCTGTTACTTCTTTCACAGCTACCTTTGTAATTTTGTGCACTGAGTCAAGCCAAAATAATGAGCCATGTACCCTGTTGAGAACTATCCTAACTACTTCCTTGGGAAATTTAGGAATGCAGAGGATTTCAGTGAATCCTAGGGTTTCAACAATTTTATGTTCAAGTTTCACATTTCCGGCATTGTCACATATAACAGATTTGTACATGTTTTTGATTTCCTCATCACCTAATTCCTATATGTTGCAATGAATATACATTCTAGGGTCTTTTGCATAAACAACACCCTTTGGAATTTTGGAAAAAGCACCTGTGTTGTCATCTTTCTTAGCTACCTCGGGAACTAGCTCAAACATGGGCCTAGGTCGTTTTATATCCTTGACTAATGTAGGGTTTGCTATGAATTCAAGTGCAGAGGAGGATGCCATGATGATAAATACCTTTTTCTGCCTTTGGATGGATTGATTGCTGAAGTGCTTTGCCTCTTTGCTCGGAATGCCTTAGCTCAGAAATCTTTGCGCTCTCTGAAAGTTTGAATTCACGGTGAAATGAAATGGAGCCAAAAATCTTATTTTATAAAGTCTTTTTTGCCACCTACCACATTAATTGTTTGTCGGCAATGTATTAACTCAACTTTATTTGCCGGTAATGAAGGATTTTCAACTTCTTTTCTCTAACTGACGGAATAATAGCACATGTGTCATTAAATTGCCAAACCCTTAAGATAATTTTCTTCAATTTGATGAAGAACATCCTGCCAGTGGAGCATTGTATTGTCCTGCCGGTGGAGCATCATATTGTCCTGCCGGTGAAACATTTGTTGGTTCTACCAGTGGAGGAGTAACCCCAATATTTAGATCACCTTTTCTAATCCAATGCTTCGAAAATTCTTGCTTAACCTCTTCAACCTTTTCTTTACCTTTCAAGCTAGTACTTTTGTTATCTACCGGTGTACCTTTACTTCTACAGAATTTAGCAATATGACCAATCTTGTTGCATGCATAACAGGTTACATTATTTTTCTGAATAGCTTTCCCATAACCTATGTCGGTTTGTGTTTTGCATTTATTTGATAAATGACCAAATCTTCCACAAACATAACATCTTACATTCATTCTGCAATTTTTAGAGTTATGACCAATTTTGTTGCATTTGGTGCATTGATTGATGGGAGGATTGATGTTCTGATAATTCCTAGATCTACATTCATTTTCCCTATGACCATATTTATTACAATTAAAGCATTTTCCATTGAATTTGTAAGTATTAGAGGGTCTTACCAGTTTGCTTTGATCCTGGGTATTTGCAGTACCGGAGCTTTCTCCAACTTCAAATCCAACTCCAGAAGTGTCATCTTTGGGTTTTTGATTCTTCAATAAGGTACCAAGTTCTTCTAAGCTTTTCTTGAATTTTTCTTTGTGTTGATTTGTAGTTTCCAATTCCCTTTCCAAGATCTCTTTTTGTCTCATTAGTTCATTCGAGTCATTTTGAGTGTGCATCAGATCTATCTTCAACATGTCATTTTCATAGCTAAGTCTTGTGTTCTCATTTGCTGCATCACTTAGTCTTCTAGTCAATTCCTCTTCATTCTTCTTTCTGTCCTCAATCTCTTTGCAGAATCTCATAGTCATGTCCTGCATATCATTTTTTGTTGTCATGATCTCTTGTTTCAATTTGCTTATCATATCATTTAGTGATTCCTTTTCATCATTTTCATTTTGCAATTTTTCACAAAGTTCTCTTCTCTTGTTTCTTGTAACAGTAAGATTTTCTTGAAGTGCCTAAATAATGTCCTGAGCTGCTTTTAAATCATCTTCTAATTTGATATTTTTCAACTTCTCTGCATCATAGTCAGTAAGAGCTCCTTCAAGTTGCTTCATTAGATTTTCCATCTTTACCAGTGTCAAGATCTTCCTCAAGCTGTTAGGCTTCTGAAAATAGAGGACCAGGCTCTAATACCAATTTTTAGGGTTCCCACAGATACTGAGAGGGGGGGGTGAATCAGTATCTGACCAGTAATGTAATTTTCTTAAGATAGAACATGCAGAACATAAAGTAACAGTATACCGGTATACAAGAATTAATGTAATTAACAGAATCAAAAACATCCACATGAAAAGAACACCATAACACAAGATGTTTAATGAGGAAACCCAGTGTGGGAAAAACCTCGGTGGGATTTGTGACCCACAATATTCACTTACTGGCCAATAAGAGAATATTACTTACAATAGGGGCCTGCACATGCAGGAAGGCCAACTGCCTAGAGCACACTGCTCAATAAGAAGTCACACTGACTTACAATGAGGATTATACAAATCCAATATTTTGTACTGCTTTACAATAGCATCTTCAATGCCAGATTTAGTACTGGTTCTTGCTCTATTCTTTCCATATACCCTTGACCTATAATTCGCACATTAGGTCTGCCTAATAAATTTCTTTATGCTTCCTATCCATATCATACAAATGTCTACAATGATCTCTTTTATATACAAGAGTCATTTTACAATTTGCCAAGTCGACTTACAATAATAAACAAAATATTACATATCAAAAATCTTGTCGGCCTCTATGCCGGTATACATCTTTTCTTCTGTGCCGGTGGCGGTGCCGGTGTAGATTGTTCTTGCTGATGTCGGTGCACTGTCTTGCTTGAATAATGCTTTGTCAGTAGAATGTCTTGCTGGTGCCATAGGATTGCAAGGTTGCCTGTGTAATGCTTTGCCGGTATAATGTCTTGCCGGTGCCATAGGATTGCAAGGTTGCCATCAATGACAAAACCTTCAATCACACACAATGTCTCATTGGAGTGTCCATATGCCAACAATCAGCCTCCAAGAAGTGGTGAAGAATGGACATTGGAGAACATCTTGAGATCCATTCAAGACTGTTGGATTCGATGCAGTGTGATTAACGGTCAGGATTGAACTGACTGAATTGCATAACCTAAATGTTTAGGGTTTAGGGTTTATGCTACCAACCTATCTGTTTCCTATAAGGTCGATGTTGTTTTTCATGTTGAGGTTGTTGGCAAATGTGTGTGTGTATCTAAGTGCAAAGATATGTGATTCTTGCCAGACTAGATAAGAGAGTAGATACCTACAGAGTGTGATTGCAGAAGGAAGGAACTAAAGCGGATCTGCATTGGCATTGAAGTCTTGTTACCAGATCATTGTAAACCTGTTGACGTCTAACCACTTCAACAGTTGGAAAATCCCTTAACAGGGTAGCTTTAACCGGCTTGTTGTAAATCCTTTAACAGGGTGACTCAAATTCTTTGAGTTCTTAAAATCCTCTAACAAGGTAACCTTTAACAGGGTTTAACCCTTAACCGGGTGATCCCTAGCAGGATCAGTTCCTAACATAACCTATTGTAAAGTCTTTAACCGGACTAGGCTCCTAATAGAGCGGACTTAAAAGGGTTCAAAGAATAGCTTGTGGGTATTCATCCCCACTATGGTTTTTCCCAGTTGGGTTTCCACGTGAAAAAATATGTATGTTATGTGTGATGCTTTGTTATTTTCTGTCAAGCGGTAAAGCATGTTGAACCAGTAAGTCTTTACATTTTTGTTGATGTATTACTTGTGCATGCATATGGGTGAAGTGGAAATAAGATGTTAGATTGTGTGGAAAGCTAAGAGTTACCGGTTTATGTCTTTCAAATTCTTACTGTAATTAACCGGCAGTAATCTGGTTTAGACCGGTGTTATTGCTTGCCAGTCAAGTGCAGTGTTTTCAATCAAACCAGTTCAAGGAAAAGTGTTTTTGTCTATACAGACTCACACCCCCCCCCCCTCTTAGTACCGGTTTGGTACTAACTGTTCCTCATTGATTCATCAATTGGTATCAGAGCATCTTCCAGGTCCTTTGTGTTGTAAGCTTAACCGCTTGAGGTAAAGATCCTACTCTAATGATGAAGAGGGAAGGTCCAAAGTTCAACAGAGACAACTTTAAAATATGGAAGGACAGAATGAAGATATACATCAGAAGCATGGGTGCTCAACACTAGAGCTATGTTGAGAATGCTTATGTTATCCCTACCGATACCGCTGGTGGGTCGAATGTTCAATCTGCTTAAAAAGAATCAACGGTTGCTGATACTGGCTTTGTTGTTGCTTATGGATCCACTAGATCATCTAAACCAATTGTTGTTGGTGGTGGTGTTGCTGAGTCAACTAGATTGAGAAGAACTAGGGCAGGACTGATGATCAAAAGAGAGAGATTCGGGAGAATGGGCAAGTCGTGGAAGCCCTAATCAGCAGTTTATCTGACATTGAGTTTATTGATGTTCAGGATAAAGAGAATCCCAAAGAAGTATGGGATGCTCTTGAGAATATCTATGGCGGTGATGAGCATGTGAAACAAGCTAAGGAAGAAAGCCTTAGGGGAAAGTTTAAAGACATGCAGATGGTTGAAGGAGAGAGTCCAATGATAACTTTAAGAAACACCCCCTCAAAAAAAGATATAAAATCTTGGTGAATTTTTATTTCTTTTGGATAAAAACTATAATTTTTATTGGCGAATCTTTCATTTTTTAAAGAAAAGTATTAATTTTATTGGTGATTTTTTTTACATCAAAATTATTTGGTAGAAAATCTTGGCAAATCTTAGATAATAATATTAGTATGCAATAATTACTATTGCAAATAATTTCCTTAAAAAAAAATCTTATAGAAAAGTAGAGGCGGAAATCATTAATGAGTTTAAAGGGTAGACACTACTTTATTTAGTTACTTCCATTAATTTAAATTAATCCAGTAGCCCTCTTTGTACTTTGTCATATAAAATCTACTTAAAATGTATAATACTCATGGGGCCCAAAATTATTTTTACACCATTGATTTCCATTGAGGTCAACAATTGAAAAGCAACTCAATCCCCATGAGCATTACAAATTGTAAGTACAATTTACTTCATGGAATGCAATGATGTTCATTATCTATTATTTCTTGAATCATTGGTGGCAACTAAAGATTGTTGATAAAACCGTAAAGTAACTAATAATTATGATCTATTATTAGCGAATTAATTTTATTTTACAATAAATTATAAAATTTTGGCGAATCTGATCCAATCATGTATTGAATATTTTGGTGAATCTTTGAGTTCAGAAATTTAATAAAATAAACTCTTTGGCAATTTAAATAGGACTAAAATAAAATTTTGTAAAAATGTGGCGATTTAGGTCACCTAAAATCTTGAACTATTAGCCAAATTTTGAATTTTTTATTTTAAAAAATATCCAATTGGCGAATATTAGCCACTAAAAAAATCACTCGGAGAGACCATTCAACAATATGGAATAAGAATCAAAACTGTTGTTGGAGATATCAAGAGTGCAGGTGGTAAAATGGAAGATTCCACTATTGTTAGCAAAGTTTTGAGATCCTTATTACCGGTCTACGCAATAAGGGTTGCTGCTATTCAGGAGTTGAGGTCTGTAGACAAGACAAAGGTATCCTTGGACTCCATCATTGCAAAGTTAACAGCTTATGAGCTAAATAATTATGATGGCAGTATTCAGAAGATTGAATCAGCCTTCAGAGCATCTGTTGCACCATCTAGAGAAGGCAAAGAAGCTAGTACCAGTGGTTAACCAAGACAAAGTAGAGAGATGGGTGATGAGGAGATCCTGATGGAATTTGAAGCTCTTATTTCCAAGAGACTTCCCAAGGGAACTGGTAAATACAGAGGTAAGCTTCCTTTCAAATGATTTTCTTGCAATAGGATAGGACACATTGTTGTAAACTGTCATAATGGTGATAATAAGGACAAACTGGAAAAGTTCAAGAAGTTCAAAGGAGGAAACCGGAGAAACTATTTTGTAGCAGTTGATGAAGGTGTCACTGATGAGGAGTCAGAAGATGAAGAAAGTGAAGACATTGTGTTTGTATTAGTTAAGGAAGATGTGTTAGACAAGAAGGCTCTTGTCTCCCGCTTTGATAATTCCAATGAGTGGATTATTGACAGTGGTTGTTCTCACCATATGACTGGTGACCGGAGTAAGTTTCTATCTCTATAAGAGTATGATGGTGGTGTGGTTCATTTTGGTAATGATGCACTATGTATGGTAAAAGGCAGAGGGTCCATCTCTCTAAATGGAAGAAGCAATGCTGACAATGTGTATTGGGTAGAAGGTCTCAGACACAACCTTTTGAGTGTTGCTCAACTGAATGATAATGGACTCACTCTGGAATTCAAAAATGGAGTGTGCAAAATCAAAGGAAAGAATGGTGAACTGATGGCTACCGGTATGCAAACCAAAGGTAACCTATTTCAGCTAAATGCTAATGTTAGTACATGTCTAATAGCTAAGTTTGAGGATAGCTAGATATGGTATAGGAGACTCTGCCATGTAAACTCTGATAATATTGTGAAGGCCAGTAAGATCAAGGTAGTTAGAGGATTTCCTATGGTGAGCAAACCGGAGAATCCTTTGTGCAGAGAGTGTCAACTAGGGAAAATGTCTTCCTCAACCTTCAAAGGTAAACCTTTCACTGCCAACAATTTACTTGATCTTGTGCATACTGATTTGTGTGGTCCTATGAAAACTAGGAGTGTGTAGGGAGATAGGTATTTTATGATTCTTACTGATGATTTCTCAAGAATGATGTGGGTCACATTCTTGAAGGACAAGTTTGAAGCCTTTGGAAAGTTCAAAGCCTTCAGAGCACTGGTTGAAAAAGAAAGTGGTAAGAGGATTAAGTGCCTGAGAACTAATCAAGAAGGAGAATTCACTTCTGGTGAATTCAACAAGTACTTTGAAGAGAATGGCATCAAGAGGAAACTGTCTGCCCCTTGAACTCCATAGCAGAATGGCCTAGCAGAGAGAAACAACTGGACTATAGTTGAAGCAGCCAGAACAATGCTGATCCAAGGAAAAGTTGCTCACACTTTTTGGAGAGAAGCGATAAGCACTACAGTCTACACAATGAACCAAGTACTCGTCAAAAAGGGTAAGGATAAAACACCTTATGAGTATTGGATAGGTAAGACACCAGTGGTAAGATACTTTAGAGTGTTTGGTAGCAAATGTTATATCAAGAGGAATAAACATCAGAGCAAGTTTGATACTAAATGTGATGAGGGAATATTCCTAGGGTATTCCACAAAGAGAAAAGCTCTCAAATGTTTCAACAATAGGTCCTAGAGAATTGTTGAAAGAGTCAATGTTAGAGTTGATGAAACCTCTGAGAAATCTGAGGAAACCGACAGTGAGCAAGTAGGAGATGAACTGGTTGCAAAACAAACTAGCACCAGTAACAATGCTCCTACACCGGTAGATGTTGATGCTGATGAAGATGAGGATGAAGAAGAAAAGCAAGAGGAAACAACTAAGATCATTCCTAGGTATGTAAAGTTGAATCATGATCCAAAGCAGATCATAGGAGACAAGGATGCAGGAATTCTTACAAGAAGAAAGGTCAGAGAAAACTCTTGCATGATCTCTGAATTTGAGCCTAAAACATTCATAGAGGCACATAAAGATGAAGACTAGATCAAGGCAATGGAAGAGGAACTTGACCAGATAGAAAAGAATGGTACATGGTCTCTGATACCTAGACCTGAGCATAAAAATGTCATAGGCACCAAATGGGTTTTTGAAAATAAGCTGAATGAAGATGGCACAGTGGTAAGAAACAAAGCCAGACTAGTGTGCAAAGGATATGCTCAAGAAGAAGGAGAAGACTATGGAGAAACCTTTGCTCTAGTAGCTAGATTGGAAGGAGTTCGTATGCTTCTTGCATATGCAGCATTCAAGGGATTCAAAGTATATCAAATGGATGTTAAATCTATATTCCTGAATGGAATACTAGAAGAGGAGGTGTATATAGAGAAACCAAATGGGTTTGCCCTATCAGAGGACAGTTACATGGTGTGTAGGCTACATAAAGCCTTGTATGGACTAAAGCAAACACCTAGAGCATGGTATGAATGCTTGCACTCCCATCTTGTGAAGATTGGATTTGAGAGAAAAAGTGAGGATAGTAATAACTATCTGAAGTCAAAAGGAGATCAGATTCTAATCTATGAGGTATTTGTTGATGACATAATTTTTGGAGGAGATGACAAGATGAGTCATGATTTTGCAGATGAGATGAAAAAGGAATTTGAGATGTCACTTATAAGGGAGATTAAGTTCTTCATTAGACTACAGATTCAACAAATGAAAGATGGAATCTTTATCACTCAGTCCAAGTATGTCAAAGAGGTGTTGAAGACTTTTGGCATGGAAGACAGCAAACCAGTTGGTACACCAGTGGTGACTGGTTGTAAATTATCAAAAGAGGATGACTAAGGGTTGGTAAATGAGAAGGAATACTGATCAATGATTGGTAAATTGCACTATGTAGTACATAGCAGACCGAACATTGCACATGCACTGGGCATTATGCATGGTTCTAGAAAATCCCAAGAGAATCCCACTTGATAGCAGTCCAGCGGATTCTGAGATATGTGAAGGGAACTATTGACTATGGATTATAGTATCCATATAGTAATGATTTCAACCTGAAAATGTTTACAGATGCTGACTAGCCTGGTAATGTGGATGACCAGAAGAGCACAACCAGTGGTGCATTCTTTCTTGGTGGTAGACTAGTCTCATGGATGAGTAAGAAGTAGAGTTGTATCTCTCAGTCTATAGCAGAAGCGGAGTATGTTGTAGCATTTATGAACTACACCCAGACAATCTGGATGAAGCCTGTATTAAATTGATTCAAAGTTCCTGTATCTGAACCGGTAAGTATATTTTGTGACAACACAAGTGCGATTAACATCTCCAAGAATCCGGTTTTACATGCTAGAACCAAGCACTTCGAGCTCAAGTATCATTTCTTGAGGGAGAAGGTTCAAAACAAAGAAGTTGTACTGGAACATGTTTCCAGTAAGGAGCAGTTAGCAGACATATTCACCAAGCCTTTACCAAAGGCTACCTTTATCTATTTGAGAGGTGAATTAGGGGTGTTGCCCCTTCAAGAGGTGAACTAAAAGTGTGTGCTCCACATTAGTTAGGACTTACATTGATATATCTTTTTCAGGATTGGTGTGTTGAAGGATGCTACTCCTTAGGGGGAGCAGCATAGTGGGACATAGATGTATATGCCTCCACTTTGGCATTGTTGTCAAAGGGGGAGAAAATGTGAAGCGGAGAAGATATCTGCAATGTTGGGGGAGAAGATGTGAAGCAGAGAGATATCTTTGTATATTGCCATCAATACCAAAGGGGGAGATTGTTGCCATGTGTGCAGAGTATGATGACATGATGATATTGTATGTTGTCATTAATGTCAATATGTTGAAGAGTGAACTGGTATATTGAAGTAAGCAACTTGCAAGAGAACGAGTATCATGTGAACCGGTATATGTGAAAAAGTGAAGTGGTATGTCTATCCAAGTGACCCAGTATGTTGGAATGTGAACCGGTATATGGAATGTTTTGTATCAAGGTTTCATATGGTATGACTACCGGTTGGTAGTCTTAGCTTCAGGGTTTCCAGTTGAAGTGTTCCAAGCCTGTGTGATTCAACCGATGACATCATGTGATGAGTTAGCATTGTAATGAATAACAGATTGTGTTGCCATGTCAGCCTTGTACGCGTGAAGGATCTTGCATGAAGGAGATTGATCATATCTACCTCAAGAATGTGCAAAGTCTCTGTAAACGATGGAGAACGCGTGATGGGTTATCAGCCTACAAGAAGCGGTGAAGAAAAAACATTGGAGAACGTCTTGAGATCCGTTCAAGACTGTTGGATTCGATGCAGTGTGATTAATGGTCAGGATTGAACCGATTGAATTTCTTAACCTAAATGTTTAGGGTTTAGGGTTTATGCTACCGACCTATCTATTTCCTATAAGATCAATGTTTTTCATGTTGAGGTTGTTGGCAAATGTTGTGTGTGTATCTAAGTACAAAGATATGTGATTCTTGCCAAACCAGATAAGAGAGTAGATACCTACAGAGTGTGATTGCAAAAGGAAGGAACTAAAGCGGATCTGCATTGGCATTGAAGTGTTGTTACCAGATCATTGTAATACCTGTTGACCTCTAACCACTTCAATAGTTGGAAAATCTCTTAACAGGGTAGCTTTAACCGGCTTGCTGTAAATCCTTTAACAGGGTGACTCAAAATCTTTGTGTTCTTAAAATCCTCTAATAAGGTAACCTTTAACAAGGTTTAACCCTTAACCGGGTATTTTAGCCATCCCTTAACCGGGTGATCCCTAGCAGGATCGGTTCCTAATAGAACCAATTGTAAAGTATTTAACCAGACTAGGCTCCTAACAGAGCAGATTTCAAAAGGGTTCAAAGAACAGCTTGTGGGTATTCATCCCCACCATGGTTTTTCTCAGTTGGGTTTCCACGTGAAAAAATATGTGTGTTATGTGTGATGCTTTTCATTTGATGCTTTGTTATTTTCTGTCAAGCGGTAAAGCATGTTGAACCAGTAAGTCTTTACATTTATGTTGATGTATTACTTGTGTATGCATATGGGTGAAGTGGAAATAAGATGTTAGATTGTGTGGAAAGCTAAGAGTTATCGGTTTATGTCTTTCACATTCTTACTGTGATTAACCGGTAGTAATCTGGTTTAGACCAGTGTTATTGCTTGCCAGTCAAGTGAAGTGTTTTCAGTCAAACCAGTTCAAGGAAAAGTGTTTTTGTCTATATTGATTCACCCTCCCCCTCTTAGTACCGGTTTGGCACTAACTGTTCATCATTGATTCATCAAGTCCGCCTGTAATTTTTCCCTTTTAAAGTATTCTTGCTCACAGGTTTCCTTTGTGCCTTTACTTTCATCAGGTCATTCATTTTCCTTCGTACTTGAACCATTGAACTCTCTCAAAATAAAAGTTCAATAGGTTCAACGTACAAAGCAATTTTTGTAAAAGAGTCATTTGTGGTCTTCGTCGTCATGCAAACAAGTGCACTTTTGTTTGTAGTCATTGAAGTTTTGAACCCGTTGAACCAAATTTCAAGCGGTTCAAGGTTCAAAGTTCAAAATGCCTTTTCATGAGTCGTGGAAATGTATCGTTATATGATGAGCTTGAGTCCTTATGTTTTGAATTGATATGCGATCTTGAACCTTGAACTAAATTTCAAAGCGGTTCAAAAGGTTCAAGGTTCACGTTTAATAGTCCTTTTCTTTTTCCACTCGTTCTCGGTGTTGTTTTGTGTGCCGCCCACTCACTACTATATTTCTTAAGTGAACATTGAATTGATGAACCTTTTTGTCAAACGGTTCAAGGTTCATGGGTTCATTTCAAAACTAACTCTAAAGCTTTCTGATGGAAATAAAAGCGGCACAACAAGAAGGAATATTCCCTTATTCGGTAATTTAAAATTCTAAATGTGGAAAGTAATCATGAGAACATCAAATTACTTGTGCAGAAGTGGGATAATTAAAAAGGTGTCAGTTTGTGTCATTTCACCATTACTTCGCATGCTTGGGTAAATCATGCTGAAGCGTGTGTAACTCTAAAGATATTTATTCGTTCGATTGAAGGAAATGTGTATGAATTTGTTTTCATATTTAGGAAGGTCACAACTGCCATTCTTCAGTAAATTGGAGGCACCGAAGGTAAAATCAGCTCTGTTCTCCAGAAGAATTTCCAGTTTTCATGGTGTTAACGGGTAAGTTCAGTTGATTTCTCCTAAGTTGTCTTTCTTTGAGATTTTCAGGTTTTTATCAGTATAGAAAAGGGAAATCTCTAAATTATTGGGGTAGGATACTATCTTCTTGTTAAAATATCTTGGTTAAGGGGGTAGATAGTTAACATGAGGCCTATGCTGTCGAAGCTTGGCCAGACCTCATGTCTAGTGAGCATTTTGCCAGAATTGGAAGACGGCTCCTTAATTCATGTGGATTTAGGGGATTTCCTGGAAAGAACCAAGAACCCTAAGACTGGTTCATTAATGGAAAAGATAGTTAAGAGTGGTCTTCTGGAAGCTGTTGCATTCCCGCTCATCGCACCATGCCCAGATTTAGTGTTGGCATGCATGAACAGATATGACTCTGAGAACAGATGTATTAGAACCTGCGATGGTGAGGAGCAGGTCAGAATTAATAGAGAAACAGTGATGGCAGTAATGGGTATACCACATAAGGATGAGTATGAGGATTGGACTATTGGGAGCTCATACGCCAATTTCTCCAAAAAGAAGAGTAAGTATAGGAGTGTAATTGCTAGAAATTGGCTCTTGAAGATTCAGAAAGGAGGATCACGGTTACCGAAGCCCCTGACTAGAGAACACTTCATCCCAGAGGTGTGGGACATTGTTATACTTTTGAACAGAGTGAAGGGGAATTCACATTCCTTCTACTGGGATGATTGGATGTACTTTTTCATTCAAGTGGTTTTATCTAGTGACAGATTTCTGGATTGGTCTCAAGTAATTGTAGAGAGACTTCACGAAGGATTGAGCAATTTTGTGGGGATGACAGGGTTTTACATGTCTTCCTATCTTTTCTACATTTTATCTTGCACAAGGGATTGGTTTGGACTACCTAATGAACCCTCGATTGATGGAATGAGGGTATATAATTTTTACCCTCTATTGCAACAACAGAGACATGTTGAGTAGATTGACAGGTGGAATGGAGTCTTTGCAGAGAGACTTGCCTTTGAGCTTCAGGGTGATGCAAATAGGAAAATGTCAGTTGAAGCTATGGAATTTGTGAGTATATATGGAAGTTTCTTTATCCAATTTCCTTAGTTTACCTACATATGGGAAGGTGGCTTTGAAGGCCAACCATTCAAGCTACCCAAGTACGCTTTTGATAGCTACGTGCTTATAGAAGTGAGTAGGGAATTAGCCTACATAGACAAAATATTAGGAGCAAAGGGCCAGTCTAGTGTGGTATTTCCCATTGAACTCGGATATTATAGTTGCCAGTCTGTATCAAATGCCTTGAACCAGGAACTAGAGTTCAAAAGGATGAACCTCCAACCATATGTGGCAAGGCAAAAATTTGACAGCAAGGGTTATGCAAAGGAGAACCTTAATGTAGACAATTATTTTTGTCATGAGCTTCAGATAGAGGATTATTGGGAGAACTTCAAGGATGAGTATGAAGTGAGAAAGAGACTGTGGTCCAGATTCACTTTGCAGCAGATAACTACCATGAGGCTCCCAATTAATGTATCTGGCGTATCAGAAGATACAGAGAAGAATGTTTTGGATCCTAAGTTTGATACTGAGATTGAAGGAAAATCAATTCTAGAAATTGACTTGAACAAAAAGGAAGATGACAGTGTCCAAACAAGAACCTTCAATTTTGTCAGGAGAACAGAGAGATGGTTGAGGAATCAAAAGTTCAAGGACAGACCCCACATGTCCTCACACGAATCAAGAATTGATTCACACATTGTGGTTCAATTTCCTGTTTCTGCCACTAATAAAATTGCTGATGTTGCAGGTGTCTCAAAGCCCGTTATAGATAAAATTCAACCAAGCAGGCCAAAAAGGTTACCACCCAATCTCGCAGCTGCCCAAGTAGCTTGGTCCAGAAGAAAAAAGAGGAGTAAGGCACCTGTCCTGAAACAGGTCATTGTAGACTTGGACCCTAGTGAAGAGCTTGAACAAACAATGGATTCATAGGATCAAGGAAAGCTCGGGATGCAAGGAATGGACACAAATAAAGAAGTGGAAATTCAATAGGATCCCATGAATACCTTAGTAATTATTACTTCACCAAATGCACAGACAACTTCACCACCTAAGGAACCTGCAATTGCACCAAGATGGTTGGAAGCCGCCATTGGGAAAAAGAGGAGTGTGGTGTCGGTCACAATTCCAATAGAGGACATGGTTAGCAGATGCTTGGGAAAGACATCAAAGCCTAAAAATCTCAAAACACAGGTAATTCTTGATGTGGATGACACAACAAGTCACTGGACAGCTGAAGTTGCCAAACCCATTCCTGGAAGAGATGCAGACAAGGCTACAGAGGAGGATTTCACTGTAGAGAAGATAGATTTGGGGGTTGCTTCAAGGGCTGTAGATATTAAACATCTAGAATCCTCCACAAAGAGGATAATTTCAAGGACTTGGAAAGATGAAAAGGATAAGAGAGAATTGAAGCAAGTTGTCACATAGATGACTCAGTACATTAATGTTATCCACGACCCGGACCCCCAACCATTATCGCAGATACCAATGTCATTTGACCCTAAATCACCAGCAAACTAGAAGATGCTAGATCAAGTTCAAAGGAACAATATAGTGAAGGAGATGTTTAATAAATGGTTGGGTCTGATAATACAACAAGGGTCAGATTATATTTGTAATCTGGGTAAAGTTTATAAGGATGCTGAAACCATGAGTAAAGAGCTTGAACTGCAAACAGCCACCTGGGAAAAAGAAAGGATTAAGTGGGTATCAGTCCTCGCCTAGATGAACAATGGTCATAAGTATGGAGTGATGAAATTCTTGGCTGAGAAACCGATGGAGAAATTGGATGACAATGTGCTATCCATGTCAAAGAAAAATGTTGAATGGCACAATTCTATCATCAAGCAGGGCCATGAAGAATCCACCTAGCTACTAAAAGGACTGACTGCCTTGATTGACATGATGCAGAAGGACCTCAAGTGTATTGATATTCAACTCATGAAGGAGGGCACCAAGGTAATCAAAGAAGTTGTAGGAATGACTAAGGTCTTTCAAGAAAGGATCCAGTTCATTCAGACAATAAAATCCTCGATCATTGATGACTTTTCAAAAGCGGCAAGGATTGAATCAATGGTATTTACCTATTCAGACCATTTAGAGGTTCACAAGGCAAAAGTTACACGGGTAAATATGGATAAAGAAGTATGGAAGAAGAGGATCCTACACATCAGTCTACCCTATTTCCAAGTCATCTTAAACTTCTTGGCAGCGCACCTTGAATGGCGGGGTTCTACGGCAAAGCAAGACAAGCCCGTAACCTCCTCTGCCACGGTGGAAGCCTAGCTGATCTGAAAATGAAATGTCAGCCTTTTAGTGGCTATTAGTTTAGTTTTCTTTTATGTTTCTTTAAAATTTTATTTGATCATGTAAAAACTATGGCCTGGTGGCTATTTAAGTGGAAGAGCTTGTCTTTGTAAGGGTTCCGAAAATGGTGATTTTGGGAGCAGTGGATAAAATTTTGATATGAATTGTTTGGATGATACAATGACTGGTTATCAATGAAATGTTGTGTTATCTTTGGATTTGTGCGTTATGAGATTCATAATCTTTCTTAAGTTGTTATGAGCACAATATACTTTGATGGTCATTTATCTCTCTATTCCCTTTTCAATTCATGTTTATTATTGGTTGTTGGTCGACTAGCATTGTATTGATTTGTGTGATCCTCCTTGCTATGTGAAGCATGAGAGAGTATCGATCAAGACATTAGTTTTTGTTGAGTCCTTATTTTTCTTTGAATTTATACAGCAAGAATGCTATGGATCAGAGTCTGTGAACTCTCCTTTGAATATTCTCTGATACATTTTCCTATGTTGTAGTTTTGAAGGCGTTTATTTGTGTTGATCGATAAATGTTGGAGCCTTTAAATACTTTCTGGTTAAAAGTGTTAGCATATCAATTGTATAATAAATTCATTGTAAATCATATGAGGGGCTACCCTCTAATGTAGAGGTTGAATTTTCATTAATTCTTCCAAATGTTGGTAGATTTGTTTTTTTTCTAAAGGGTAAAACGGAGTCATATTTTACTTTAAGAAGATAATAGTTAAAATTTCAAGAAGTAGATAAATCTATTCGCCAACATATTTTTGGTGACTCTATTGGGGAGTCAAATTATAAGACTAGTCTCCTAATTGCAAGACTTGAGTCAAGGAGATATACTAGGTCCCAAAGAAGGGAAGGGGTATTCGATTTCGTCTTTCAGGAGTTACAAAACCTAAATTTTTAACCCATTTTCTCACCTCAAAGAAGGGCGAGAAGTAGACCTCCTTACCCATCGCCATGATCACTTGTGTCCTTAGTTTGTCAAGCTCTGACCTTGCACGGTGTGGTTTTGCCAAATATAATCAATCTGACTCCACTCAATATCATACTTCCAATGGCAGCAAACAATCCTTGGGGGGAGGCCATAGGCCCATTGAACTTAGGTTTAAATCTCAATGCCTTACCCAAAGGTGCTAGGGATCATTTGCCAAAATTTAGTGGGGATGGAAAAATCATCATTGATGAACACCTAAATGCATTCAATGTGGCTTGTGGGATAATAGTGGTTCAACATGAGGATGTGGATGTGAGGTTGTTTGTCCAAACACTAACTGGGGTAGCAGCAAATTGGTTTTATCACTTGCCAAATAGTGTGATAACAACTTGGCAAGATCTAAAAACAAGGTTTGAGGCAAGATTCAAAGTGGCTAAAGATGAACATTCCTTCTTGGCTCAATTGGCCCAATTAAAGAAAGAAATTCCTGAATCTATGAGGGATTTTGTAGCAAAATTTGATAAGATCTTACACAAGATTCTAGCTAATCAAAAGCCCTCAGATGAAAATCTTAAGTGTTTCTTTATTAATTCTATGCCTTCAAAAATAGGTTTCTCGATCCGCAGGCAAAGAGTTGCAGATTTAAATGCTGCTAAAACCCTTGCAGTTGAGTTATAAGATGATCTAATCACAGCAGGTAAATGGAAAAGGGAAGTATAGACACCTAGTGCTCAACCTTCAACTTCTTCTCACCCTATAATCTGGCGACTAATGAATGATGTAATCACCCTTAAAAGACAGTTGCCCAAGGCCAGTACCTCATACCCATCTCCCTATCAAGATGTCCCTAGAAGGAATACAAACCAATCTTTGGGCTATGGGAACAAGACCATGCAATTACCCCCTACTCAGCAAAGCTTAGCAATTGAAGCAGCACTTACTAAGTTCATGTCCTAAGATGGTGCGTTATGCACAATTGGTGAATTTTAAAGATACCTCAAGTGAGTGGGGAGAAGAAGAATCTTCAAAGCAACCTGGTGACTCTGAAATCCATTTTCTTGAGTACAAATCAGATTCAGAAAGAGGAGGTGATATTTTGGTTACTTTAGAGGATCCTTCATGTGTTGTGCTCACAAGAAACCAACAAAATGTGAAACCTCAGGTGGCTTCTTCATCATCTGTGGTGGCTTTAAAAGGTAAAGGGATTGACCCAAAATTTCATAATAATGATCAAAAATTACAAGAACCCTTTTTTTTAAAGCCTGTTGAAAAAGAAAGTTCATTTCATATTATAGAGTTTTCCAAGTCTTCTCAAATTCAAATCACACCTGCTGAGTACCTTAAGCTAAATCCTAAAGAAGTAGACAGATTTGTACAATTTGTAAAAGGAAATAATGCACAATGGACTAATGGAATGCAGTAGTCAGTGAATACCATATTGCCTTCACGTAGTAATGAGTTGGTTCATCCTTCAGTTTGTGAAAAGATACCTAAAATAATTACTCTTCAAACAGATGTTTCTACACCCCTCCTTGAGTCAAAACCAGAGCCCTTTTATATATAATTATTCATAAATGGTCATAGGTTGAATAATTGTATTATAGATTCAGGTGCATCCAACAATATAATACCCTCTGTTGTAGCCAAAGCATTAGGGTTATCATTGACCAAGACTTTTGGCAGATGCTATTCTATGGATTCAAAACAAATTCCTCTGCTAGGCCAAATTAAGGATGCTCCAGTAGTTCTTGCTTCCCACCCAGATAAAAGGATCAAGTTGACAATTTTGATAGCTGACATCCCAGCTAGTTATGGCATGTTGTTAAGTCATACTTTCTGTAGAGACTTAGGTGGTGAAATCGAAATGGATTGGTCTCAAGCCACAATTCCTATTGGGAAACAACAAGTTGTCCTGTAGCCTGAACCAAAGTCCAAATTCAATGTTTTCCCATCTGATGACCCTAGAGCCCAGATTTTGTATCATGATTGTCAATTTGGAAACTACATGATTTTGTCTAACAGTGAGGTAGAGGAGGATTCATCTTAAATTGAGGGAAAATAAATCTTGTGGCTAATAGAGTTTCATGGTAGTTGTGCAGCGTCAGGTTCTGGTGCAGGGGTAGTGTTAATACCACCTTCTAGCAATCCTATTCTTTTTTCTTTTAAGCTATAATTCAAAAAATACCAACAATACAGCTGAGTATGAGGCTTTGTTGTTAGGTTTAGATGAAGCTAAGAGATTGGGGGTGAAACTCTTGTGGGCTAAAGGAGATGCTGAACTAATCGTAAAACTGGTCAAAGGGTTGTTTAGTGTTAAAAATTAGAGGTTGAAACACTATCAGAATAGAGTTTGGGATGAAATCGAGGTTTTCAATGCATTTTCCATTGAAGAAATAACCAGAGAATTGAACTCAAAAGCAGATTCATTAGCAGTCTCAGCTTCAATGCTAGTCCCACATCCTAAATTTGTTGAGGATATTTACAGGGTAGAGTTGATATATCGACCCAGTGTCCCAGACAACTCTGATTCTTGGTAGGTATTTGAGAATGATAAACAAATAAAAAACTTTATGCAAAGTGTAGACATGTTTTCTGCCATGTATTTTGAAGGTTCAGATGTAGAGTGCAAAGAATTTTTGCCAGAACGAGCCAAGGAGTTGCCTGATGGAATCATGCAGTTGAAAGTAAACAAGATCCCTAAAGGGCGGGTTTCTTTGGAGTGTATGTTTGATCGTAGTGATGCCTACAATAATAATAAAGGTGACAAGCCCCGAGAAGCTCAGGATATTGGAGGGTATGAAAAGGTTAACATTGATATCGAGAATGAGCCCAAATATATCAATCTTGGAAAATGTTGTACGTCGGCAGAAAAGGAAAGGTTCATTAGCCTCCAGGTGGAGTTCAAGGATGTGTTTGCCTGGTGTTATGACAATCTTAAAATCTTCAAAGAAGGAAAATTCTAGCACCAGATTCCCCTAAAGCCTGGAGCAAGCCCTTTCTGACAAAAGCTTAGAAGCTTCAATCCAAAAGTAGCATAGGCTACATTCCAGGAAGTAGATAAGATGTTAAAAGCCAGGATTATATATCCCATCCATCATTCTACATAGATAGAAAATATTGTACCTGTCAGAAATAAAAACGGGGAAATAAGGATCTGCGTAGACTTTAGAAATCTTAACCAAGCTAGCTTAAAAGACAATTATCCCTTGTCGGCCATGGACCACATTCTGCAAATAGTCTCAGGGTCAGAGATGATGTCCATGCTCAATGGATTCTCAGGATATAATCAGATCAATGTTCAGGAAGATGATCAGCATAAAATTGCCTTTATTACTCCCTGGGGTACATTTGCATATAACCAGATGCCCTTCAGTTTGATCAATGCGGGTGTGACATTTCAGTGAGCTATGGACTTGTCCTTTGGTCACTTAAAGGATAAGATCATTGTTGTATATCTGGATGACTTGACAGTGTTCTCAAAAAGAAGGAAACATCACCTGCGGGACCTGAGACAAGTGTTGCAGAGGTGCCACGAGCATGGGGTATCCTTAAACCCAAAGAAATCGATGTTTGGAGTCACAGAAGGTAAGTTGCTTGGCCATATTGTTTCTAAGGAGGGGGTGAAAATAGATCCTGAAAGGGTAAGAGCAATTCAACAGTTAACTCTATCATCAAGTATGAATGTCGTCAGAACCTTCTTCGGACAGGTAAATTTTCTGAGGAGGTTCATCCCAGATTTTGTAGAAACTACCAGATACATTGTGAATTTGATGAGTGAGAAACAAGTTTTCAAATGGAGTGAGGAAGGGAAGAAAGCGTTCACCTCAATAAAGAATGCTATTGGTCAGGCACCTGTCCTGGTTGATCCTGATTTCAGTAAAGATTTGTCATCTATTGCTATACCTCAGAGCACACTATGTCAGGGATTTTATTACAAAAAAATGAGGATAATGATGAGGTCCCTATATCATTCTTGAGCGTACCCCTAAAAAATAATGAACTGAAATATTCAATAATGAAAAAACAAGCATATGTAGTCGTGAATGTGGTAAAACAGTTCAGGTATTATATTCTCCATTCCCGCGTTGTTGTTTATGTGCCTCATTCAGCACTCAAGAGCATATTGACATAGCAAGACATAGGGATGAATGAAAGAGCTTCCTGGGTGTCAAAAATTCATAGGAGTTCAATTTAGACATTAGGCCCACAAAGTTGGTAAGGGGGCAGGGTTTGTGCAAGTTGATTGTTGAAATCAAGGAGGAAGTGACAGAGGAATTGCCTTTAGTCCTGTTTGTTGGTCTTCAAGATTCATGGTTTGCAGATGTAGCCTATTATTTGACATATGGAGATTGCCCAGAACATCTTTTTGTGAAAGATAAGAGGAACTTGAGGCTAAAAGTTGCTAAGTACGTCATTTTTAATGATGTGTTATATAAGAGGGGATTGGATGGAACCTTCTTGTGTTGCATTGATAAATCACTCCAATAGTCCCTTTTGAAAATATTCCATGATGAAGCCTGTGGTGGTCATTTCTCTTCAACGGTAACTGCCTACAAGATCTTGAGGAACTGTTATTATTAGCTAGGAATGTTCAAGGACACATATGCATGGGTGGCCAGGTGTGAAAAATGTAAGTTGTTTACAGGTAAGCCGCAACTTGTAGCATTACCTCTTCGACCTATGATTGTAGATGAACCCTTCAAGCAGTGGGGTCTGGATTTTATTGGTCCCTTGACACCTACCTCTAGTGCAGGACACACTCATATATTGATAGCCACAAACTATTTCACTAAATGGGTTGAGGCCATTCCGATACGAAAGACAACCTCAGAGATTGTTTGTAATTTTCTGAAAGAGAACATCCTAGTTCGATTTGGAGTTCCGTTAAAAAATGTAGCTGACAACGCTACCAATTTCTCCTCTGCTGAAATTTCTTTGTTTTTCTATGATCATGTAATCTCTCTTGCTCACTCATCTGATTATTATCCTCAAGGAAATGGCCAAGCTGAATCCAGTAATAAAAATCTCATTAATATCATGAAAAAATTAGTGTGATAATTTTAAGGATTGGCATAAGAAACTGTATGAAGCCCTTTGGGTCGATCGTACATCACCAAAGAGGGAAATTGGGATGTCTCCATTTGAACTAGTCTATGGAGTTGGCACTCAGGCAGCACTTCCTTTGGAGCTGGCAGCTACCAAACTACAAACGGTTATTCAAGATGTTTATTTTTAGAGTTCTCTAGAAAAGCGGATCATGCACCTAACAAAGATTGGTGAAGAAAGGGATAAACTGGTGGACCGGATAATAGAACACCAAATGAGGGTGAAAAGGATATTTGACAAGCGAGCAAGGCCTTGAAATTTCATGTTGGGCGATTAGATACTACTCTGGGACAGAAGAAGAGAGCCCAAGGAAGCACATGCCAAGTTCGAGTCACTCTGGAAGGGACCAAATTCTTTCAAACTTGCATGTCTGGATGGTATCATTATTCCTTTGACTTATAATGGTCAAGATTTGAAATTATATCAACTGTAAACGAGATTCCCTCTGGTTTTTGTATATATTGTTTAGTTAATTTTGTAGTTGTTTGTCTTTTCAGTTTAGTTTTGTTTGTCTTTAAATAAAGTATGGATGTGAAACTAGAGATTTTGTAGTTCATTTCTAGTTCCTTCACAGTTCCAGTCCCCAGTCAAAGCTGATGTTAGTCCACCCATAATTTTCCCCTTTAAAGTATTCTTGCTCGCGGGTTGCCTTTGTGCCTTTACTTTCGTCGAGTCATTCATTTACCTTTGTACTTGAACCATTGAACTCTTTCAAAACAAAAATTCAATAGGTTCAAGGTACAAAGTGCGTTTTATAAAAGAGTCATTTGTGGTCTTTGTCGGCATGCAAACAATTGCACTTTTGTTTGTGGTCATTGAATTTTTTAACCCGTTGAACCAATTTTCAAGCAGTTCAAGGTTCAAAGTTCAAAATGCCTTTTCGTGAGTCATAGAAATGTATCGTTATATGACAAGCGTGAGTCCTTATGTTTTGAGTTGATATGTGATCTTGAACCTTGAACTAAATTTCAAAGCGGTTCAAAAGGTTCAAGGTTCACATTTAATTGTCCTTTTCTTTTGTTGCTCGTTCTCGGTGTTGTTTTGTGTGCCACCCACTCACTGCTATATTTCTTAAGTGAACATTGAACCAATGAACCTTTTTGTCAAACGGTTCAAGGTTATTGGGTTCATTTCAAAACTAACTATAAATATTTTTGGTGGAAATAAAAGCGGCACAACAAGAAGGAATATTCCCTTATTCAACAATTTAAAATTCTAAATATGGAAAGTAATCATGAGAACATCAAATTACTTGTGCGGAAGTGATGGATAATTAAGAAGGTGTCAGTTTGTGTCATTTCACCATTATTTTGCATGCTTGGGTAAATCATTTTGAAGCATGTGTAACTCTAAAGATATTTATTCATCCGATTGAAGGAAATGTATATGAATTTGTTTCCATATTTAGGAAGGTCGCAGCTGCCATTCTTCAGTAAATTGGAGGCGCCAAAGGTAAAATTAGTTTTGTTCTCTGGAAGAATTTCCAGTTTTCATGGTGTTAACAGGTAAGTTCAGTTGATTTCTCCTAAGTTGTGTTTCTTTAAAATTCTGAGGTTTTTATCAGTATAGAAAAGGGAAATCTCTAAATTGTTGGGGTAGGATACTATCTTGTTGTTAAAATTTCTTGGTTAATGAGGTAGATAGTTAACATGAGGCCTATGTTGCCGAAGCTTGGTCGGACCTCATGTCTATTGAGTATTTTGTCAGAACTGGAAGATAGCTCCTTAATTCATGTAGGTTTAGGGGATTTCCTGGAAAGAACCAAGAACCCTTAGACTGGTTCAATAATGGAAAAGATAGTTAAGAGTGGTCTTGTGGAAGTTGTTGTGTTCCCGCTCATCGCACTATGCCTAGATTTAGTGTTGGCAGCATAAACAGATATGATAGTTAAGAGTGGTCTTGTGGAAGTTGTTGCGTTCCCGCTCATCACACCATGCCCAGATTTAGTGTTGGCATGCATGAACAGATATGACTCTGAGAACAGATGTATCAGAACCTGCGATGGTGAGGAGCTGGTCAGAATTAATAGAGAAACAGTGATGGCAGCAATGGCTATTCCGCATAAGGATGAGTATGAGGATTGGACTCTTGGGAGCTCATACGCCTATTTCTCTGAAAAGAAGAGAAAGTACAGGAGTGTAATTGCTATAAATTGGCTCTTGAAGATTTAGAAAGGAGGATCACGGTTACCCAAACCCCTGACCAGAGAACACTTCATCCCAGAGGTGTGGGACATTGTTATACTTTTGAACAGAGTGAAGGGGAATTCACATTCCTTCTACTGGGAGGATTGGATGTACTTTTTCAGTCAAGTGGTTTTATCCGGTGACATATTTCTAGATTGGTCTCAAGTAATTGCAGACAGACTTCACGAAGGATTGAGCAATTTTGTGGGGATAACAAGGTTTTACATGTCTTCCTATCTTTTCTACATTTTAGCTTGCACAAGCGATTGATCTGGACTACCTAATGAACCCTAAATTGATGGAATAAGGGTTTATAATTTTTACCCTCTGTTGCAACAACAGAGACATGTTGAGTAGATTGATAGGTGGAATGGAGTCTTCGCGGGGAGACTTGCCTTTGAGCTTCAGGGTGATGCAAATAGGAGAATGTCGGTTAAAGCTATGGAATTTGTGAGTATATATGGAAGTTTCTTTATCCAATTTCCTCGGTTTACTTACATATGGGTAGGTACCTTTGAAGGCCAACCACTCAAGCTACCCAGGTACGCCTTTGATAGCTACGTGCTTATAGAAGTTAGCAGACAGTTGGCCTACATAGACAAAAGATTAGGAGCAAAGGGAGAGTTTGGTGTGATATTTCCCGTTGAACTTAGATATTATAGTTGCCAGTCTGTATCAAATGCCTTGAACCTGGAACTAGAGTTCAAAAGGATGAACCTGCAACCATATGTGGCAAGGCAAAAATTTGACAGCAAGGGTTATGCAAGGGAGAACCTTAATGTAGATAGTCATTTTTGTCATGAACCTCAGATAGAGGATTATTGGGAGAACTGCAAGGATGAGTATGAAGTGAGAAAGAGATTGTGGTCCAGATTCAGTTTGCAGCAGATAACTACCATGAGGCTCCCAATTAATGTATTTGGCATATCAGAAGATACAGAGAAGAATATTTTGGATCCTGAGTTTGATACTAAGATTGAAGGAAAACTGATTCCAGAAATTGATTGGAACAGAAAGGAAGATAAAAGTATCCAAACAAGAACCTTCAATGTTGTTAGGAGAACAGAGAGATGGTTGAGGAATCATAAGTTCAAGGATGGACCCCACATGTCCTCACACGAATCAAGAATTGATTCACACATTTGGATTCAATTTCCTATTTCTACCACTAATGAAATTGTTGATGTTGCAAGTGTCTCAAAGCCCATTGTAGAGAAAATTCAACCAATAAGGCCAAAAAGGTCACCACCCAGTCTCACAAATTCCTGAGTAACTCGGTCCAGAAGAACAAAAAGGAGTAAGGCAGTTGTCCTGAAACAAGTCATTGTAGACTTGGACCCTAGTGAAGAGCTTGAACAAACAATGGATTCACAGGATCAAGGTGAGCCCGAGATCCAAGGAATGGACACAAATAAAGAAGTGGAAATTCAACAGGATCTCATGAATACCTTAGTAATTGTTTCTTCACCAGATGCACAGACCACTCCGCCACCTAAGGAACCTGCAATTGCACCAAGATGGTTGGAAGCTACCATTGAGAAAAAGAAGAGTGTGGTGTCGGTCACAATTCCAATAGAGGACATGGTTAGCAAATGCTTGGGAAAGACATCAAAGCCCAAAAAGCTTAAAACACATGCAATGTTTGATGTGGATGACACAATAGGTCATAGGACAGCTAAAGTTGCCAAACCCATTCCTAGAAGAGATGCAGACAAGGCTACAGAGGAGGATTTCACTGTGGAGAAGATAGATTTGGGGGTTGCTTCAAGAGTTGTAGATGTTAAACATCTGGAATCCTGCATGAAGAGGATGATTTCAAGGACTTGGAAAGATGAAAAGGATAAGAGAGAATTGAAGCAAGTTGTCACACATATGGCTTAGTACATCAATGCTATCCACGACCCAAACAGCCAACCATTATCGCAAATACCAGTGTTATTTGACCCTAAATCACCAGTAAACCAGAAGATGCTAGATCAAGTTCAAAGGAACAAGGTAGTGACAGAGATGTTTAATAAATGGTTGGGCCTGATAATACAACAAGGGTCAAATTATATTCATAATTTGGTTAAATTTTATAAGGATGTTAAAACCGTGAGTAAAGAGCTTGAATTGGAAACAATCGCCTAGGAAAAAGCAAGGATTAAGTGGGTAGTAGTCCTCGCGCAGATGATCGATGTTCAGAAGTATGGAGTGATGAAATTCCAAGCTAAGAAACTGATGGAGAACTTGGATGCCAATATGTTATACGTGTCAAAGAAAAATGTGGAATGACGTAATTCTATCATCAAGTAGGGCCATGAAGAATCCACTAAGCTACTAAAAGGACTGACTGACTTGATTGACACGATGTAGAAGGACCTCAAGTGTATTGATATTCAACTCATGAAGGAGGGTGCCAAGGTAATTGAAGAAGCTACAGACATGACTAAGGTCTTTTAAGAAAGGATCCAGTTCATTCAGACAACAAAATCCTTGATCATTGATGACTTTTCAAAAGCGGCAAGGATTGAATCAATGCTCTTTGCCTGTTCAGACCATTTAGAGGTTCACAAGGCAAAAGTTAGATAGGTAAATATGGATAAAGAATTGTGGAAGCAGAGGATCCTGCACATCGGTCTGCCCTTTTTCCAATTCATCTTAAACTTATCGACAGCGCACCTTGAATGGCGGGGTTCTGCGGCAAAGCAGGACAAGCCCGTAACCTCCTCTGCCATGGTGGAAGCCTAGCTGATCTGAAAATAAAATGTCATCCTTTTAGTGGCTGTTAGTTTAGCTTTCTTTTATGTTGCTTTAAAATGTTATTTGGTCATGTAAAAACTATGTCCTGGTGTCTATTTAAGCGGAAGAGCTTGTCTTTTTAAGGGTTCCAAAAACTGTGATTTTGGGAGCAGTGGATAAAATTTTGATATGAATTGTTTGGATGATACAATGATTGGTTATCAATGAAATGTTGTGTTATCTTTGAATCTATGCATTCTGAGATTCATAATCTTTCTTAAGTTGTTATGAGCACAATATACTTTGATGATCAGTTATCTTTGTATTCCCTTTTCAGTTCATGTTTATTATTCGTTGTTGGTCGACTAGCATTGTATTGATTTGCTTGGTCCTCCTTGCTCTATGAAGCATGAGAGAGTATCGATCGAGCCATTAGTTTTTGCTAAGTCCTTATTTTACTTTGAATTTATATAGCGAAGAATGTTATGAATCAGAGTCTGTGAACTCTCCTTTGAATATTCTTTGAGACATTTTCCTATGTTGTAGTTTTGAAGGCGTTTATTTGTGTTGATGGATAAATATTGGAGCCTTTAAATGCTTTCTGGTTAAAAGTGTTAGCATATCAATTGTATAATAAATTCATTGTAAGTCATACAAGGAGCCACCCTCTAATGCAGAGGTTGAATTTTCATTAATTCTTCCAGCTATTGGTATATTTGTTTTTTTTCTAAAGTGTAAAACGGAGTCATATTTTGCTTTAAGAAGATAATAGTTACAATTTCAAGAAGGAGACAAATCTGTTCGCCGACACTATTGAAGGAATATCCTTAGTTGGTTTCGGTTCCAAAGCTGATGGATCTCCACCTATTATACCTTTACCCATAGCATCAACCAGGATGTCTAGAATGTCAAACTTGGGTAGTGTATCCAGTGATGTAAAGAAACCTAGTTTATCAAGAAACAACTTAACCCAAGTCTCATGAGTTTCCTTTACAATCTCATTTACTCTGCCCACCATAAGACTCATATGTTGGTGTCTACTCTGGAAAATTGTTTTGTTAACAAAATCTAGACACTGTCGCATCTCTTCTTCAGTTATAGCACCACAAACAGTTAGTAATTACTTAACCTTAATATGCTTATCCTCCTCAATAGCTGATAACTTCCTAGCATCTGACTTGTTATATAAATCTATCGGTCTTTGTTTTTCAATCTCAAGTAAAGTTTTCTTATATATATCTAAGTATAAAAAAATTGATTCTTCTATTTCCTTTTGCTCATTATCATCCATATCACCATATTGGTGTTGTATGTTACTCAAAATGCCATCCTTTGTGATTTGATCAATTAGTTCGGCAACAGAAAGAGAATCAATAACCTTAACACTTTTACCAGATTCAAGAGTTTTATCTAGGTCTGATTTCTTCTTCTTACCGGGGGTAGGAGAAAACTCCTTGGCTGGTTTTCTTTTCTTAGTAGGCTTCCTCTCCTTCAAAAAATTATTTTGTACTGTCGAAGGACTGACTTTGGTTTTCTGTAGCTTCCCTTCCTCAGGCTTCTTCCTTTGAATCCTCATGTAGATCTTAGGAATCTTTGGGGTTTCTTCCCCAGTCTCAGAACCATATTCAACAAGAGCAATAAAGGTCTCCAGCTTCTTCCTCTTCAATATACCCTTGCTGGTTCCTGCTTCCGGAGAATCTTGTAAAGCTATCAGAGGAGATTTCTCTGCCAAACCAATGATTTGTTTGATCTCAAAGGACATCTTCTGGACAGCTTGTCCAACCTTCTTTATTTGTCCTGCTCTTTTCTTCTTACTGAAACCTATTTTTACTTCAGATTCCTTCTTTGAAATACCAAAAGTTTTCTCCTTCTCATCAATCGGGGCATCTATAAGCATCTTGGCATAGAGATCCAAGATCTATGCATCAATCTCATAGCCCATTTCAGTAACCCAAATAGTTCTAGATTGCATTACTCCATTAAAGTTTCATCCTTTTTCACCATGAAGCATATGTTGGTAGAGTATTTTTCAACTATATGCTTAGGTATCCTTTCCCTCTTCTTCATTGCTTTCTAAAATTCTTTAAAATAACCCCACATAATGGAGTCTTTGTCCTGTCCCAAATTCCTCAAGACATCCTTAATCTATTTTCCTATCGGTATATCAAAGGCCCATTGCCTCTTACCGGATCTTGGTATCTCGTTCAAAAAGAAAAGCATTAAACAGACAATGAGATTTCCATACCAGAATGTACCTTTCACTTTTCCCTTAATCTTTCCCAAATTTGAAATAAACTCATCACACAACCACTAACAAAGATAATATTTCACATTTTCTTTTACCATCTTGTGTGCACAGTAGATACAGGAACTAGAAATAGAGTTCAACTGGTTGGATTGAGTTACCTTGTATCCAATCACCATGCTTGCAAACTGAACATCTATATTCCTGATGGTGCTAATCTGCATTGATCGGCTATCAAAGGTGGCATCGGTTAGCTTGTTCACCTCATTATTAGGAATCTTCCTCTTGCCTCATGCATGTCTGACCTGGGGTAAGCCGGTGATAGCACGAATCACCTCCTTGGTGATTTTTTAGGGTCAGTCAAGCCATATGAACTTGCCATGGACTCAGCTCGGCACATATGGAATCATCTCATCCTCAAACTTAGACATCTCCAGAATATCAGTGAAACCCTGATCCTTCATAATTTAAAATTTTGATTTGATCAATCTATCCTTGTTTAACAAAGTGAACAAATACATTGATTTAATCTCTGATTATCCCAAATCCTCTAGAGTGCAGTGAATATTTTCTCACATCTTCCACATTAAGAACTTCATCAAAAACCCTAGAAAATGCATCAATGGAGTCATCAACCTTTGCAATTTGAGGGCATTGCTTAAATCCCTGACGTGGATGATCCTTAATGTCCACCACAATAGGGGTAGCCACATCTGCTTGTTGTCATTCTACACTCTAATGAGAAATGATGGTGTTGTCATTGATGGCAACTTACCGGCAACCATATGGATATCTTTAGGCACCGGCACTGGCAGGCATCGGCACCAATAGACACTTCACCGGTAGCGACAACAATGTATACCGGCATCCCAGCCGACAGGAATAAAGTTTTGTTTATTGTATTTAATTGTAAATATATTTTGTAAAGCTGACATGGCATATTGTAATAAGACTCATATGTGTATGAGATCTTGTAAATCATTTTGTAATATGCATGGATGGACATAGATGGTAGAATTGATGAGCGAATATTAAGGCAGATTTTGTATAAGGTTTATGGTTATTGTATGAGCTTAAACCGGTACTACACCTGGCATAGCAGATGCTGAATTGTATCAGTACATTCTATTGGATTTTCATAATCCATTTGTAAGTCAATGAGACTTCCTTTTTGTGATTGAGCAGTGAGCTCCAACCAGTTAGCCTTCCTACATGTCCAGGCCCCTCTTGTAAGTAATATCCATTCATTGGCTAGTGAGTGAATATTGTGGGTCACAAATCCCACTGAGGTTTTTCCCACACCGGGTTTCCCCGTTAAACATCTTGTGTTATGTTGTGTTTTCTATGTTGTCTTTATTGTTCATATTTACTGCATTAATTCTTATTTATCAGTACACTATTTTGGAATGCAATATACTTAATAAGGTTAAAGAATTTGTTAACCAGTTAGATACCGATTCACCCCCCCCCCTCTCAGTATCTTTGGGACTATCATCAATCCTAACACTGTTGGAGTAGGAGCAAATCCAAAATCCCATGATTCAGAAAAGTAGCGTGAAAAATAGAGAAAATACCTCTCAACCTAAGTCAGTGAAAATGTTGAAAACCCGCTCAGAAAATACTAGGAATCATTGGAAAATGCTCTTAATCACCTTGATTGCCTTAAACTTGCTCTACTTCGCTCTAAGTGCTATGTGATAAAAAATGAAGCAACTTATCCTTTTATCCCATGAAACCCTAATTCCTTATTGACATTAATGCATGCAACCATATGATACTAGATTCAAAATCCATTATCTCAGCAATGGTTGTCCTCCAAACTGACTTCACCAAGATCTAAAACAAGCTTTCAAACCTCTAACGGGGGTAATGCAGAATCTTTCATTTATTTGCCTCCCCCTAAGGCTAATGCCTTAGTTACCGGATGTGTTTCTTACTGGTGCAGGAACACTCTACTCCATCGGTTGAGTAACCAATGAATTTACCTATATCGGTTGATCATCATATTTCCTAACCCACTATTTAGCATGAGCTTGTTGAATTTCATCAACCTTTTGCTTTCCCTTCTCATTAGATGTGTCATTCCCTTCTGGTGTATTCTTGCTTCTGCAATATTTAGTAATGTGTCCTATTTTGTTGCATGCATAGCAAGTAAAATTATTCTTTTGAATTGACTTGTTGAGTCCTTGACCATACTTTGACCTATATTGATTAGCCATATGTCCAAACTTTCCATATGGATGACATCTCACATTCATTCTACAATCTTTTGTCCTATGACCATACTTGTTACAATTTGAACACTAACCAGGAACCGCATTATGATTCTGATTTTCTCTATTCCTGCATTGAATTGCTCTATGACCAAACTTATTACAAACAAAGCATCTACCATTAAATTTGTCTGCATTGGGTTGCCTTACCAGTGATTTCAGATTTTGGTTGTCTGGTAGATTCCCCTGATTTGCAGTACCAAAGCTTTCTCCATGCTCAAATCCAAGACCTCTAGTGTCTCAAGTGTCTCTTTGATCCTTCAATAATTCATCAAGCCTTGCAAAACTAACTCTGAACATTTCTTTGTATTCATTTGCAACATCCACATCACTTCTTAGGACAGTCACCATTCTTTCCAACTCTTGCTCATTGTTCTATGATTGCACCAACTTGGTTCTCAACACATCATTCTCATGCGCCAGCCTAATGCATTCCTCAGATCTGTCTTTTAGAGATATAGCAAGATTTTCTTCATTCTTCTTCTAGTCTTCAATTTCCTTGGACATCCTCATGGTCATGTCTTGCATCTCATTCTTCATGACATTATTCTCTTGACTCAGATTCTGACATAATTCCTTAAGGGAATTCTTCTCTTCATCATCCAGATTTTGTAAAAGTTCCTTTATTTTAGCTTGAGCAGATGATAACCTCTCCTGCAGGGTAAGGATAAATTCCTTTGTAGAATTCAACTCATCTTGCAGATTCAATTTCTTCAACCTTTTAGCATCATAGTCTTCAAGTTCCTTCTGTAGACTCATCTCCATGGATTATGAATACAGGATCTTCCTCAAGTTGTTAGACTTATTCGAAGGCACCAAGTTCTGATACCAATTGTTGGAATCCAAGAACACTGAGAGGGGGGGTGAATCAGTGTTTTGCTAGATATAATATTTTTAACCTTATTAACAAATTCACTTAATAACCGGTATGCATTAAAGAAAGTAACAACAAGTAATATCAATGCAACCACATGAATCAACACCATAACATAGAGATGTATACATGGAAAACCTCAAAGAGAAAAAACCACTGTGGGATTGGAGACCCATAATATCTATCCACTGGCCAACTGAATAAATATTACAAGAGGGGTCTGCACATGCAGGAAGGCACATTGCTCATCACAAAAGGAGCCTCACTGACTATAGCTTTGAAGTACTAGATTACAAACAAAAATTAAACTTAGAATGAGCATCTGCTATCCTAGATGAGTTCCGGTTAAACTACTGTCTGTACCGGTTATACTATAACCTCCCTTACCGGTAGCTTAGATCACTTCCCAAACCTCTAGACAAATAATCAAGACTAACTGCAGATCATTACATTTGCATTCTATCGATCAAGATCTTGCTCATATACCATCACATAACCTATCTCATCTCTTATATGTCATATCCTCAAAATGACCTAACCCACACTGACTTATATACCCAATTACATGAATAAACACAAATGCCTTATGTCAGCTTACAACCATATTGCAAATGATAAGACACATGTCGGCCCAAACAAAATATAAATATGAAACAATATGATCATTATCGCTTCCACTCTTGTCGGATCAATATCCTATGTCAGTCTTAGAATACCGGTTCCAAGTTTGCCAGTTACATGTGTGTCAGTGAAGTGAATATTGGTTACCTTGATTCTTGAATCTCCCCTAAAGTGTGTTGCCAGCAATGACAACACCTATAACTCGGATGAGTGTCAATTGCCAACATACCTTTCCATTATTTATTTTAATATTTTCAATATTTCATTCAAGGTTAATTCCTAAACCAAGATTTGACTTAGGCAAACCCCTATTCCCAACCATTTTCCCTCTCTTTCTATATGTTGGAAATAGGTGCGAAGCTACAATTCTCAGGATCGACATTATTCACTAAGACAAACAGGCTCCCCTTTGGACAGTGAAAAGTGTGGAGGACCTGAGCAACAAGCATTCTGGTCGTGAAAAATTAGGAGATCCTTATAGGAACATATCCAAACACTCTTAAATTTTTCAAATCCAGGTTCATGGCTTGATCTGACAACTGTAGCTCACTATTTGTGCATAATTACTTTGATTCTATCTCATTTACCCTGATTTCAGCATTTCAACAATTCAACTTAAAAGAGGGTATCAATCACCAAACCTAGTGAATCTAATAAAGCTTCTCAGCCCTATCCTTTCTGATTTGACATTAGATCTATTAGGTTCACTCCCCTTTGTTTTAGTAGTTCCTAAGCCTAAAATTACTAGTTTCTACTACATCTAATAGTGGAAACCCTAATTTTTCACCATTACAAGAAGTTTGGTTGGAATATATTTCTAAAAAAGAGCAGGTTGAAGAAATTTTCACTAAGGAATCGGTGAAGGATACTTTTGAGTCTCTTCAGGAGATGTTTGGGGTTATTTCCTCTTCTTCCTCTAGCTAGGTGCATTATGAGGGTGTGCCTTTCCAAGGGGGTCTTTCATGACTAGTCTTTTTCCTGGATTGATGTTGTGACTGCTCTCAGTGGGAGTAGTGGAGTGTGTGTTGGTGTTGTGGCTTTTGTCTTTGATGGAAAAGGGGGAGAGTAAGAGAAAGATACTTGGGAGAGAAAGTGAGAAAGAGAAAGTTGTTGTTTCTGGTTGTGCAGTATTTTTACATTGGGAATAACAACGAAATGACAAGTGGAGCCATAAATGGAATAATGTAAGAGGGATAGGCTTAAAAGGATGAGAAGTGGAGAAAAGAGGAAAGTGTATGGTGGCTCTATGGGGGGAAATATCTTGCACATATATGAGCATCCAATAAAATAATTGGTCAAAGGACAAGGTGGAAGGATGAAAGTGACATGTGCATGCAAGCATTTATGAAGGCTTGGAGGACACAAGTGACATGAATACAAGTTTGGGGATTCAAGGAATTTAAAATTAGAAGAAATGTTAATGAGTGGTTATAGTTGGATTTATTAATTAATTAATCATATATTAGTTAATCAATTAGATTTAGAAGAATTTGGGAATGGGGGCTAAGGTTATGATATATTAAATAAATCATTTATACCTTTAGAAGAAGATTATGCAATACATTAAATAACTTTTAATTAATTATGGGGATGAAAAATAATTAATTAAATAATAAATTATTTAATTAAAAATAGCATTTGGTATATGTTTAAATGGTAATTATTAATTATATTTTTTATTTAATTGATTATATATAGATCAAAATTGTGGTGCCTACACTATTTTTTTAATGTAAATTTGATATTAATATCTTATCTTTGTTTCTAGAGAACAAATTGTGATGGAAAAATAAAATGGTATTTCACGATGTGAATTTCTTATGGTTTTGTAAAATATTTTGATAAAAAACTTAATTGACACTAACTTAATCATTCAACTGAGTTTCTATGGCACCTTTGGAAGGCTGGAAATAATGAAATGTTTCAAGGCAAGAGAGGTTATTTATAGAATTTTGTATTAAGTTCACATCTTCCTCCATTGATTTGTATATTGATTATAGCACTAATATTTATGAAAGCAATTATTGATTTTAATTATTATTTATTTAGTAGATGTGTATATAATTATTTTTTATCAAATAAATGGCTATTTCTTATTCAAGACCAATTTGAAATGACATACAATCCCAACCACTATTATATTAAGACCTTACAAAAACATAATTGCTCAGATTAAGTTCAAATTTTATAATGATATACATTCACATGGATCTTGGTTTGTCCTTGTGGTTTATAATAATAGTCTCAACAATCTTATTCATTCATGACACTCGGTTTGTCCTTATGGTTTACAATAACAGTCTCAATGCATATCACATTCAAATAATAGTTGTCTTTATTGAACACTACCAAATGCTCAGAGGAGGAGTAAATCAACATAGATGAAAATCTTATCAAATCGGACTACTTGTAATATATCAATCATCCAATTCATTGTGTAGGAAATTAAATGATAGAAATAGTAAATGCATCCACACAAGAACACAAACATTTTTTATGTGGAAAATCCAAACAGGAAAAAACCATAGTGAGAATCAAACTCACAATATGTATTAATTGTTTACAATGAATATGGATTTTTTCCAAAGAGCTCACTACTTTGAACTTGTAGACTAAGGTGCACAACCTTAGGCAATATACAAAAATGACTTTCACAACTAAAGATCACTTCTTTAGGGAAAGATACAAATTACTGTCCAAATACAATATAAGAAAATAGTTTAAACTATAGGAGAAAAGCATCTATTAGAATGTGGATAATTGTTCAGAGTTTAAGCACTCATTTGACCAATTTGAATCACTTTTGGATCTCTGCCTAACATCTTCTTTGCATTATATTCGCACAACAGATGTCTTCTTTTCACAACAACACTTCTCACACACAATGCATAACAATTTTGACATATATATACTATTTGGACCAATAGAAATCATCATGAAGTCGGCCTAGAGTAGACGTCACGTGTGTTCTTTGACCAGATCAATAATAATCGATTCCACCAATTGTAGAATGCACAAAATCATGTAGAGATGTTAACATCATTAGCTTCATCATCTAGAAGAGTTCTATCCAATCCACACGTAATCACATAGTCAAAAACATCTTCAAGAGATAGGTTGATACACACTAGCCCTTAATCAAGACCAAAGTACATTTTCCATATAATCTAAAACACATCATAATAATCTTACTTGATCTTCTTAACATCTTTAGATAGATTTTGATCATATGAATAATATATGTCTCATATATACATAAATTGTGCTTAAGCCAGACTAAGCTAAATAACATTGCATAATATCACCAGACTACTTCTGAACCTAAGGGTTGACATCAATGACAAGTTGAGGGAATATTTGCAACAATCTCCCCCTTTTTCATTGATGGCAACATTGTGCCAACAAAAATAAAAACTCCAAAACTTCTTCAAAGACACAAACCCAAAATCTCTCCCCCTTTGACAACAATGACAAAGGGTGCACTATACAAGAAATCTTCTCCTCCTATGAGAAATATTCCATAAACAAAAATATCCAAGAAACTTATACAAAACAAAAAAATTGTACCACTAATGTTTACAAACTTTGTAAGGCAGAGGAAATGATAACATTGTTAATAGTTATCAATGTCCACTAGGCAGAACTCCTATCGACTTCAACAGATACTAAGTTATTAGCCTAACTTTCCGTTTCTAGAATAAACTATTCAGCAATATTGCAATCCATTGGAACTGAACTAGATGCACACAAATTTTGCAAGTCTTTTAGAATTTTCACCATACTAGTGAGATGCATATCCACAATGTCTCGCAATCTGTAGAAATCTTTCTTCACAAGCTCTATCTAACTTACCAATTCTTTCAATTATTTTTATAACTCTTCAAATTCCATTCTTCCATTATAATCCTCATCATTCTTTAAATCAATGGCTTTGGATGACTCGAGGATTTTAGTCATAATTCTGATGTAGGAGAATCATTGGTTCTTGGCAATCTTGCATCACCCAAAAAAAAATTCCTTTCAGTTTCTTTGTTCTTTATTCCTTTCAGTCGTTTTGTTTCTGAAAGTTACTAGATTCCTTAGTGTTCATCATTTCTCCCACATAGCTAGATTTGAACTTCATTCTTGTTCATCTTTCTTTTTTTGGATTTGTGTTTCATTTGGATCTCTTTCCGGCAAGTTATCGCTTCTGGATTGGCTGACAATTTTATGTTTCCCAAGATGTTTGAGCTTAACGGCTAGTTGGTGTTCTCGGATCTTTTGGAGTGATTCATTGTTTTGTGGATCTGACTTATCATGTGTGGGATGATCTTTGATATTTGTTTGACCCTCTTGTTGGTCTGCACTTTGTGGTGATTCTTTTCCAAAGGATTTTCATCTCATCTTTAGGCCAACCTATCTACACATTTCATTTTCCTTTATTTGGGGAATGTAAACTTTCATGGCTGACCCAAATGTTCCTGAATGCTATATATGTTGGCATTATGCAGGAATTGATTATGTATTGTCATTGATGTCAACACCATTCCAGTTGGTTACTGACCTATTCCAGTTGGACATGGTTTTGGATGAGGTTTTCAGAGATTCTGATCCGGTATGATCAAAATGTTGGATTTATTTTTGGATGGTTAATCAGGATGATTATGTGCTTATCATATTCAGTTGGTTCATGATTAAGTGCTCCGAAAGCTATCATTTATGGTCTGGTTTTTTGGTTGATATTCTTGGTACCGATTGGCGATATCAGTTGGTGATATTTGATGAAATGGTTAATTGGTTTTGGTTTGACTTCTAGAAATAGTTCATAATGTATTGAAGGTGTTCTTGATCATGTCCCAATTGTTTTGTGGCTTCGCATTGGCTGGTGTGATGATTTTGTGATCCTATTTGAATCCGGCTAGTTATTATGTGTTATTGCACTAAGGGTTTCTAACGGTTGGTGAAACGTGTTGCATTTGGTCTTAGCAAAATTTTCACTGGATATAATTGCTTGGGAATTTGAATTAGGTTCATGCTATGTAATGTAAATCATAATATTGTTCTGGTGGTATCGTGTGATGTAATTTATGTAATATGAGTTATGGGTTTAGGGTTTAGCCGACCTTGTTTATAAAGGTTGATGATCTATATATATAGGTGATATATTCATGTAATTTATATGGTATGGTTATGTCTGCATTATTAGAGAGTGGTTTATGTGTGAAAAAAGTTATATCATTCAATGAAGGTTTGAGGAGAGTTTGGTATTGCAAGGCAGACATATGTGCTTAACCAGAACTGTATCAAGCATTAGGAGATGTTATTTCCATAGTTCATTTCCTCCAAATTGTAGTCTGATACTTATGTAAGTCATTAAGACTTCCCTATTGTGATGAGCAGTGAGCTCTAGGTGATTGGCTTGATAGCAAGTGCAATCCCCATTATAATATTTCACATACTACTGCAAAAGTATTATTTGACTGTGGGTAGGGTTTCCCATCATGGTTTTTCCCTTAACTGGGTTTTCTACGTCAAAAATATTGGTGTTGTGTGTTATGTACTTTCATTCTTTATCTTCCACTGTGTTGTTTTCATTGTGCTCCAGTAGAAGGTTTATAATTGCAATAATTGTTTAACTTATAGAAAACTGATTCACCCCCCCCCTAAGTTTTCCTCTGGTTCATTCTAATAATTGGAATTAGAACTTGTTAACAATTGGTATCAGAGAAAATGAGGAGACTGAGTCTGATGAAGAGGTGAAGAAAATAAATACCAAGGGCACAAAAGCTACAAAAATCTTTGTAGAATCTTAACCGCTTGAGGAGATCCGATGGCATCAAGTTCTACATTTAATCCTTGTTGTCTTCAAAATCTGATCCACTTTAACATCCTTATAGTGACATGATAACTCAATGTGTAGAAGATATATTAAAGAGAAAGAAACTTCTAGGACAACATATGACAAGGTTTGATTAACCTTCTACACTTCAGACTTAGTCAAAGTCCAGGCAGGTATACCTTTGTGAATTAAATTCACACTTTCAAAAGATAAATCCACAGCAAACCAGTCCAAAAACCAGTGGATCTAATCACCTTAAAACTAACTGAAACAAAGGAATGAAAATTATACTCATGTTCAGTATTGACCTACAAAATATGTAATAGACAACCTTGATCTATACCAGTGCCTTATCCAAAGTCACGGAGTCATCTAAGTTCAAACAATACTCCCACAATCAAATATCTCTACATATCCCATTAGTTTGGCTTCTGTAGATCCCTATATATGCCTGACACACATAAGAATTTATTCATACCAAATTAAACTACGCTCATCAAGATTCAAAATATCTCACAAGGAATTTACTGGTAGAAGTGATTCCTGCATATTTAATTCCCCTCCTGAAGAGAAAAGCTAAGAAACATATCTACTGAAAGTTGCCTTACAACCCCTATTCAAACGAAATAACCCTGGATTATTTAGAATGAAATAGTAAACACTTTCCAACACATTTTGAAGACAACACAAAGTTTTAACTCAAAACCAATGGTCTGTATATTGATATTTTCTTCAAAAAAGTATTACAAGAAACCTTCGAATATTCTCCATTAAAACTTGGAAAAGCTCAAATAAATTTCTGCAGCATTTTCTTACAATTCTTTGCAATCCTTTTTCTACTAGTCCTGGTATCCATTTATAACAATATGGATACACACATAGCTTCGGACTTTCCTAGGAGAGTTTGTTACAAAAATTACTTCTCTAAAGAAGTAGCTACAGAACCTTTCCCAAAGCGGTTACAAGTCCTTTTCAACCTCTGTGGCTTCTTCTACTTGTTGTCCAGTTGCAACCTCTTCTAACTGCTCTACATCCTATATGGCATATTTTCTTGTCCACTCATTGTATACATCATCAGCTAGCCATGCGAAGTTAATCACTTTTTCTTTTTCCTTGGCTAACCTTTTCCAATAATTCCTCATTTTGTTAACCTCTGAATTGAGAAAACCATAATGAGATTTTATTCTCTCTATCTCCTCAATTGTTATGAAAAAAAAGGAAGCATCTTCTGAGTTAATAATTCCTTTTATCCTAACTGACAATTTGGCTTCTAATTCCTTAAGCCATACTTGTTTGTCCTTCAATTGAACTGGGCTAGCAAAACCCCCTGGAAGTAATTCAAATACTTGATCAGTGTACTCTTTCTTGTACAAATTGATCTTCCTATCTGCATTATCTATTCCTTCTGCTAATTTTACTAGGTCCTTTGTGGTATCACAAGTGGATTTGATAATAGGATCAACCCCTGCTTCATCATAGGATACACAAATAAGCTCCAAATCCTGCTCTCTAGGCTTCCACTTGTCAAAAATAGGCATTAAAATGGCCTTATCTCCATTAAGTTCATTCCACATATCTAGAATCTTGCTCATGTTGTTATACAATAATGAGGCCCCCATGATATCGGCAAAACTTGAAATTGTAGCCCTTACTCTTTCTTCATATTTCTTTGCATACGAGGCTTGAGCCTATTTTAAATCCTCCAACTCATGAGGAGTGATCTCAACCAATTGAGAGCCAGAAGGTGCTAGAGATGGTGGGAACTCAATAATGGGGCTGGTAGGTGGAGGTATTGTACGAGAAGAAGAGATCATCAGTGTTGAAGACTCACCTTGATGGTACTGTCCTGCCAACTAGCTTTGTAGCTTGGCAATGATGTTGTCTTTACTCCTTGCCTCTTCCTTGGCACTATTATAGGCTTTTAAAATTGTCTCCGGCTTAACCTGGAGATCTGCCTTTTCCTTAGTCTCCCTTTCTGCTACTACAACACTAAACTTTGCAATCTTTAGCACAGTGCTAGCAGCTTCCACTACCCCAGTGCTCTGCACTCTTTTCACTATCATTCCTCCAAGGTAACTCGACCCTGAGGTGTCCTTATTCCTCTTATTTTCATCTCTTTTAAGAGACCACATGACCATTGCAGCATTGTCTTTGCTGAAAATGACTCCCTCCATAGGTTTGGTCTCTTTTCTTACTGCCTCTAATACCAAGGCATCTGCTATGTCCCACTCGGGGAGAATGAGTACCCCAGCCTGTGCCACCATGTCTCTTCCTTGCTCAGGTGTGAGGGTTTTAAACTCATCAATCATTTCTTGCTTTATTTCCTCCTCAACCACAACTGGATCTTTGTGGGGTTGCTCATCTTTTCTCTTTTCACACCTTGCATTATATTTGTCAATGTTCTGCTTCCACACAAATTGCATGAATGCTCCTGATGTGACAAAGTTATTGTCAGCCAAGAAATCTTCACTAGCCTGCTTAATCTCAGGATCCCACTCCTGGCCTTTGAACTCATTAGGAGTGATGTTCATCTCAGCAGTAAGGGGCTCTTCTGGCATCCCCTCTTCTACTTCATCATATGTGTATGCTATTTCTCCCAGACTGCCTAGCTGTAACAGTTGCTCAGCTGCTGCCTGTTCATCTCCTATATGAATAGGGGATTGAGATGGAGAGTATAAAGGTTCATCAGATTGTATTTCTTTTCCCACTCTTTATTTCTTTGGGTTATCTTGAATGTCAATGACATCTTGTATCTTCCTCTTCCCCTTTGAAGTAGAGGGCTCCCATGTTGTAGGCATCAACACACTGTAATTGGACTTCTTATGCAACATGTAGTCACCGGGAGGGATTGCTCTAGTGGATGCAGACCTACTTAGAACCAGTCTTGCTTTCTCAAGGTTGTTTTTAATTACAGCCTCCCTCTTTTCCTTCAAAGTCTGCATCACATCCTCAAAATAAAGAATTAGGAACTTTATCTTCTCCTCAAAAGGGTGGAAGCTAGACAATGTGTCATAGCTGGTATCAAATTGGTGTACAAATTCTAAGGCCTTTTTATAAGCCACCCACTTTTCCTTCCTCAGCTCTTGCTCATCCAAATCAAACTCATTCCTAATGAGGTCTTCAAGAAACTAGAATTGATGGGGTCTACCTCTGCATATTGCCCTCTTTCTAAACATGCCAGTGAAGAAATCTTCAGGGTCGGCACACCTGGATACTGCAGTTCACAAATGATACGGTTGAAGGAAATCTTCAAAACACTTCCAACCTCCTTTAATTATCACCAATTGGTGTGCTATGGTAACTGTAATCACACAAATCTATCCAGCTTAATTAAATAAATATTCGCTATTTATTTGATTAAAAATCCACTAGCCACCAGTTAATTAAATAAATATTTAATTAATTCATCCCCAAACATTCTTCTATTAATTAAATAAATTATTCAATTTATTTTAATTAATTCATAAAATCAAATTCAAATCAATTAAATAAATAAAATCTATTTATTTAATTAAATCCCCTTTTCCTCTTTTAAATAAATTAAATAAAACATTTATTTAAATCATTATCCCCACCTCACTTGCATTTTCCTACAAATGCAACTTGCACACATTCATTGAAATAAATGAATTTTTATTTTAATAAAATCCTATTTTCCCTCAACCACCAAATCCACTTACAAAATCTAATCCCCTTCTAGATTCTTCTAACCCCTTCCTAATTAGCCTAATCCATCCCCTAATTATTTTCACATCCCTAAGCAAAATGGAGTCACTTCTCAAAGACTCCAAAGTCTTTGAAAAGCATTTAATGCTTTGTGTGCTCAACAAATTAACCCCCAAAGTCTTCCAAGACCACTAATGGCTCTTACATGACCATTTATGGCTCTTACATAACCATTTATGGTTATTTCAAACTTGTCCCCCCAAGCATTTATTGTTTTGACCATATTCATCCATTTCACGTTTGCACAAGAGTTTATCCATTGGATAAAAGCTTTATTTCTTGAATAAAGAGTTTATTCATTCAACCAACCGTGACTCTAAATCCCAAAGTCATATCAGGCATTTAATGCTTATTCCCTCTCCTCTCAACCTATCTCATATTGACACTTATCATCCTGGGATTGGGTTGAAAGCCCTCACATGGATTTGAAATCATTCAATCCTGACCCTTGTTGAGATTGCTCAATCTCAACCATCCATTGCTCCATTTTTCCTATAAATAGAGCTCATTCCTTCATAATCCAGATCCTGAAAACTTGTATGCATTTAGGCTATAGACATTTTTAGAGAGCATTTTAGCATAATTATCTAATATCTTATCTTTTTGATAAAATAAATCATTTTAGCATCAATAGCATAGTATTAGCTTTTCATTTCACATTTAGAGTTACACTACAATCTCAATCCTCCATAAGCATCCATAGTACAAAAAGCTGCTGAGAGCTACACTATTTTGGAACTTGGAGAGGAGAGGAACAAGGGAGAAAGAAACTAAGAGCATGTTAGGAGGTATTTGGAGATGCCTCATCATTTGATAGTTAAATATGCTTGCATGTTTTTAGTGTCTCTCTTGGTATGCCTTTTTAGATTAGTTTTTGATTGACTAACACTAATGGTTTTGTGTCTTTTGTGTTGTTTATCATTTGCTAACCTTGTGCCATTTAGGAGGGCATCAGTAACTGTAGGGAAAATAGTCCCTTTACCTCTGCCTATTAACATTGCCTCCTGTACACCACCAATTTGCCTGAGGATCTCTACAATTCCCACTTTAAGAGGGACCTGATAGGGTAACAAAAATGGAGTGCCTTTGAAACCATATACTCTGAAAACTGTGGAGACAGGGTATAAGTAAATATCACCCCAATTGTGGATAATTTTTATATTCTCTGCAAACTCTTTTGGCCTAATAAATTCCAAAAGAACCTTGGAGACTCTTGGATTCTCTGAACAGAGGAGAGTCCTAATCTTAGATGCAAAACACTTATCAAACTTTAAGAAGCTTGCATCTTCTCTGTCCCATGACAGCACTGTACTCTATAACTGCACTAGCATCTTTTCTCCATCTTTCTCTTTTACAAGATCCATTCCACTTGCAAAATAATCACCACCCTTGAATAAAAATAAATGCATGAGGGAATACCATCCAAAAGGCCTATCTACCTTCCCATTCTTTATTCCTATTAATCCTTCATGGATAGCATCAGTGATAAAGGAAGAATAATCAAAGGTCACTACAAGAGAAGGATTCAAAATCTGAGCAATCATTAATATGTAATGAGTGGGCATATTTGCCTCAGCATCCTCTCCTAAAATTTGGCAAAGTGACCAGTATAATCCCTTGGCCCTAAGGGTGAACATATTTAATGAGAAGGGCTCTTCAGTATTGGGTTCTACAACTGTCAACCCACCTATCTTCACAAAGAATTCTTTAAGAGGCCCATTTCTAAGGTGGTTCCTCTGCACACTATATACCTGAGCTAGTGATTTAAAATTAATAGGCTCTAGAAAATTAGTAAATTCACTAAGCCCGAAAGCATTTATGAACTCCTCATTATTTATTTCAATGAGGGTTTTCCCACTTATATCTTTAACACTCCTTGTAATTGGGTCATAGTTGTGTGCAATCTGAGTTAGGAGATCCACATCCATGAATACTCCAGGGACCACTAATTTGCCAACATCCAACTCCCAGATACTGTTTTGTGGGGCTGAGGAGTTTCTCATGCCAAACCCAACTTTAAACAATCCCAACCCAGACAACCCAATTTGAGGGTCTCTTAGCCAGTTACCCTTATCATATAATCCCTCCCCTATTTTTAGGCGAGGAGCTCTTGGCACAAGTTCTTTTACCTTTGCAGCCACATTAGTTGACAATGTCAACTATTCAAGGAAGTCATCACAGATAGCCCTCTCCTAGTAATTAACCTTTCCTAAGAATTCTCTCTTAGGTGTCATCTTAAAAACTATGCAAACAATTTAATTACTAACCCCAATTGTTCAGTGACAAACCAAGACCTCAATTAAAACACACTGTTAAGTAAATGCCAAACAAGAGTATAAGAGAACCTATTTTTTGCTTGAAGAAATCTGCTCTGCAACTGAAGCAATTTGCTCTGTAAGCACTTCTCTGCAACTACTCTTCAAAATGATGCCTTCATTCAATTGATACGAGACAATATATGGTAGTCGGGCTCTTAACTGCAGCATTGATACCACATGCTTTGGTCGTCCCTTCAGAATTGAATTCATAGAAGAATTCAAAAAATTTGCTCCTGTAAGGAAGTTAAGTAGCGGAAACAACTTCCTACACTAACCTTGAGAGGAGGGTAATGCAAAACTTTTTCAGATCATTACAACAGTTACAGAAAATAGAAATAGATATAATAGCAATCATACCACAACACAATGATTTACGTGGGGAAAACCCTTTCGGGAGAAAAACCCCACCCTCCAAAAGCAGCTCAATATTTTATTCAGCAATCAAAAACAGATTACAAAATACTTGCAAAGCAAGCTCTTCGCAGGAGTAGCACTAATCAGAGATTCAGAGGCAACTCAATAGCCATAAGACTCTTACACACAACCTCTATCTCACACACCTCATAAATAGGAGATACAATACAAGAAACCGTCAAACGGTATTACAAAACCATGGGCTAAAACCACCCAATAAGGTGTAGCCGACCTTATCTCCTTTCTATGACATGTTAAAGCACACATCAACACGTGTCGCTCCCTTTTACAGCTCATTTATGTATTCGATACAAATTATTTTTCCTATTTCAGGAGTACAAACTTCCGGAGGCCATAACTTGAGAACCGGGTGTCCGATTGACGAACCGTTTGAAGCGCCGGAAAGCTCGCGAAGTGCTCTATCACCTCGTAACCCGCTTCGCCGGTTACGGCAACTTTTCAGGGCGTTTCGGAGCCTCTAAAGTCCCCAAAATTAAGTTTAAACATTTTATTGCACCCCTCCAAGATGAAAACTTTAATATCTTCAAAACTAGCCGTGACCTTGCGACGAAACTTTACCGGAATGCTTATCTAGCCAACCAGAAGCTTCAGGGAGAGTTTCGCACCATTTCGTGCTCAAATAAAAACTTACTATAAATAGTAACCTCACATAAATGCAAGGTTGAGACACCATTTTTCCCAACAGCTCCAACGAGTCACAACATGCCTATGTATTTTCCTTTTCACTCTTTCACCACTTCACAGAGCATAACGTCCTAGCAATTTCGCTTAATGAAATCATGCTAGCCGTCCAATTAGATGAGACTTGATCGGCCTTTACACTGTCTTAACATCTCTGCCTTTGCATAGGGCCCTACCTCTTTTTGCCACTTTGCAAGCTTTATCTCGTGAGCACTTTCCTTTCACGAAGCTACGCCAAACGTTAGATGGAACTCTAATCGCTCGGCCTTTAACCCTTACCGGGACCATCAGCTTTTCAACTAACCGCTCCTCATCCTGATGGCTAATGGTTTTTCGCTATTTCGCATAGCTTAACCTGCTTTCAACTTTGGGCCACAAAACAACGCGAAGCGTTGGATCAATCCTGAGATGACCATCCTTTAAGCAAGACCTTTATGCTTGCATCGCTTACCCCGCTCTTCCACTGGTTACCAAATACCACATGGCACTCAGCCATTAGCCTTGGAAAACTCTTCGAGTTTAGTTCAGAGTCAACCACGTGTCGTATTTCCCTTATAACTGCCGATTACACCTTGGCACCCTCAATCCCTTTTGAAACCACGTGTCAATCAACACGTCACCATCGAGCTTTATGTCAGGAAGAACCTTCTTTTCTCTTTCGCCATTTTGTAGGCCTTAACGCTTGGTTAATTCACAGCCATGAAACAACGCGAGCCCTTGGATCTTTTCGGAGTTGATCCCCTTTTACCTTCATGCTTTATCTATTCTTCGGGCCCCAAAAACCTTTTGCTATTTTGCAGGTTTTAAAGCATGAGAATTTTACCCTCGCGAACTCACTCGGACCGCTAGATTAGAGTTGACTTGCTCGATGCTTAACAACCTACTAAGGTTCGATAGACGTGGGCCCTCTGACTCAGCTCTATCCACCTGGTGTCTAATCATTCCCGAACTGACATGTCAACCTTTTATTCATGGAGAGAAAACATTGGATTCCACTTCATCCTTGCCACGTGGATCTACCAAGTCACTTCACAGCCTGCAACATGACTCATCCTCTTGGACCCACCTTTTAATCCTTAGATCCAACTTGCTGACTACTTTGACTTTCTGCTACGTGTCATTATCTTACTCGCCATCTCAACCAACTAGACTGCTTGCCTGGAACGCCATGTCATTTCGTCATTTCACGAAAGCTATCTTTCGAGCATCTCTCCCCTACGAAGCTGCACTAGCCATCCGATCAAATGAAACTTGATCACCTTTTAGCCATTTGAAAAGTCTTCACTGTCGGGTCCCACCAAGCCTTTTCGCCATTTCACAAAAGGTAATTTGCTTGTTGGTTTTGGCTGCGAATCAACGCCAATCATTAGATCTTGAGCGAGATGGAATCTCGTTAAACCAGACCAAATGTGCACCATTGAACATGCTTTTCCTTTCGCTATTTCGCAAGTCTTAAAGCACTCACAACTTCGCCTAACGAAATGGCGAAAGTCGTAGATCCATCTGAGAACTACATGGCACTTACTGGGCCCGACAACATTAGAAGGAAAAAGACATAAGGCATAAATTTTTTACGATTATTTAACGATCACCAAGGTAAATGACAAGGGGGAACACTCCATACGACCCCAAGACCCATTACTTAGGTGAATTAAAGTAACGCAGGAATAGAAACCAGAGGGTTTTAATCAGACATTTGAGTGATTTAAAACCAAAGACCCTAAACCCTTAAAGACTTAACACAGATTTGAAGCAGTTAATAGTGTGCTTGACTCAAATTTTCAAAAAACCTAGCCATTTATGGGAAAAGAAAACCCATTTCTTAAACAGTGATAACAATCCCTACCAAAAGGAGAGTCCTATATTTGATGGTACAAATTACAAATTGTAGCGTCATAAAATTGCGACACTTGCAATTTCGACTGCATTTGGGTCTTCACAATGGTGGTGCAACATTGAACCTGAATGGACCATGGTCTTTCTGCACCTTGGCCTAATCCTCCTTGCACCCTGTTGTCCCGGGAGGTGGGACCATGGCGCCCAGCGCCCTGGTCCTTCAGGACCATGGCGCCCAGTGCCTTGGTCCTTCAGGACCATGGCGCCTAGCACCCTGGTCCCTCAGGACAATGGCGCCCAGCGCCCTGGTCCCTAGCCCTATTTTGGGCCCAGTCTCTTGTTGGGCATCGGGTCTTCAAGTTTGCAATTTGGAAAATAATGCTCCTAGGTCGGCCTAAGGTCGGAAAAATCAGTCTCCTAACCCTAATTGACAAGTATATAAACTACATTTCCCTTCCCAAAAAAGGGAGGAAAAGACATATGTGTGCAAGAGGCGGAAGCGATAGGCAAACATTCAAACATTCAAACATTCAAGCATTCCTTCAAGCAATTGAGCATTCTAAGTCTCCATTCAAGGCTAGGTGTTGCATTCAAGACAAGGATTCAACCATTGAAGAGGAGATCACCTACAACATGCAACATACAACATCATTACACCTTCGCATGTAAGAATACAAACTGTAGTCACATAAATCTGTCCATTTTAATTAAAAAAATATTCGCTATTTATTTGATTAAAAAAAATCCACTAGCCGTCAATTAATTAAATTAATATTTAATTAATTCATCCCCAAACATTTTGCTATTAATTAAATAAATTATTCAATTTATTTTAATTAATTCATTAAATCAAATTCACAATCAATTAAATAAATAAAATCTATTTATTTAATAAAATCCCCTTTTCCTCTTTTAAATAAATTAAATAAAACATTTATTTAAATCATTATCCCCACCCCACTTGCATTTTCCTACAAATGCAACTTGCACACATTTATTGGAATAAATGAATTTTTATTTTAAATAAAATCCTATTTTCCCTCACACACCAAATCCACTTGCAAAATCTAATCCCCTTCTAGATTCTTCTAAACCCTTCCTAATTAGCCTAATCCATCCTCTAAACTTTGTCACATCCCTAAGCAAAGGGAAGTCACTTCTCAAAACCTCAAAGTCTTTGATAACCATTAAAGGCTTCAAGTCTTCAACCACTCAATGGCTCAAAGTCTTTGATAACCTTTGAAGACTTTCAACCTTCAACCACTTAATCCCCAAAGTCTCCAATAACCATTAATGGTTAACTCAAACCCTCCCACATGGTTAAAACATTTGTTTTGACTCAACCTCTACCCAACCCAAAGGTCTCATCAGGCCATTAATGCTTTGACCATGATTATCTCTTAAACATTTGCACAAAGGTTTATCCTTGGATTAACTCTTAATCCAGTGGGTAAGCTTAATTTAGACTTGACCCTTAGCCTTTAGATAACCATGAGGTCTTCTCAGGCCTTTAATGCCTCCAACCCCTTTTCTCAACCCAACCCTATGTTGACACTTGTCACCATTTCATTGGTGCTAATTGTGCACATGGATCCCCAACTTTCAAACTCAACCCTTGATTGAATCTTTCAATCTCAACCATCCATTGCTCCATTTTCCCTATAAATAGAGCCCATTTCTTCATACTTCAGATCCTGAAAACTTGTATGCATCTAAGCTATAGACATTTTAGAGAGCATTTTTAGCATAATCATCTAATACCGTGTTATTTTGGTTAAAATATATCATTTGAGCATCAATAGCATAGCATTAGCTTCTCATTTCATACTCAAAGCATCCATATTACAATCTCAATCCTCCATAAGCATCCATCGTGGCTAAATGTAGCATCATAAAATTGTGACACTTGCAATTTCTACTATATTTGGGTCTTCACGATGGCGGCGCAATGTTGAACCTGAATGGAGACCCCGAAACCTGTTTACGACATCAAAAACTGCATCTTTCTGCACATTGGCCTGATCCTCCTTGCACCCTGTTGTCCCGAGAGGTGGGACCATGGCGCCCAGTGCCCTAGTCCTTCAGGACCATGGTGCCCAGTGCCCTGGTCCTTCAGGACCATGGCGCCTAGCGCCCTGGTCCCTCAGGACCATGGCGCCCAGCGCCCTGGTCCCCGGCCCTATTTTGGGCCCGGTCTCTTGTTGGGCATCGAGTCTTCAAGTTTGCAATTTGGAAAATAATGCTCCTAGGTCGGCCTAAGGTCGGAAAAATCAGTCTCCTAACCCTAATTGACAAGTATATAAACTACATTTCCCTTCCCAAAAAAGGGAGGAAAAGACATATGTGCGCAAGAGGCGGAAGCGATAGGCAAACATTCAAACATTCAAACATTCAAGCATTCAAGCATTCCTTCAAGCAATTGAGCATTCTAAGTCTCCATTCAAGGCTAGGTGTTGCATTCAAGACAAGGATTCAACCATTGAAGAGGAGATCACCTACAACATACAACATGCAACATCATTACACCTTCGCATGTAAGAATACAAACATTCTTACAACAAGGTATCAGTACTTGATTACATTACAAACACTTACATTTACAGCATTCTCATTTCTTGGTTAATTCCAAAACCAGGGTTTGACCTAAAGGAAAACCCCTAATCCCTAACCCCCCAATCGTCCTCTCTTTTTTGTGTGTAGGTTGCAGGTACACGGCTGTAATTGAAGATCTAGAATCCTTGTGCAGAGACGAACAGATCCCACTTCATTTCGCGGATTTTTCGGAGGACCGTGTGCACTCTGGGCGCCATCATCCCGTCAACTTTTGCTCAAACTTGTAGGACAGCTTCGCCTCGACATTTTACTGCTAATTTCAGATCCGTATCTTCATCCCGTGTCCCTATCTCTGTCTACAAGCGAATCTTTCTTACTTTACATACACTCCTAGTTCAATCCTTCCATCTACATTCTTTACAAAAGAGGGTATCCTTGATGTCTCAACCCTTGAAACTCATTTAGAATCCAGTCTTGCATTGTGTGGGATTGGATCTTGTGGGTTTCAACCCCTCTTTTGAATGTAAAGTCTCTCCTAAGTGAAAACCATCAACCCTAGTGACCTCCTTTCTCTCTCCTTGGAGTGGGGGAACACCTAGGGTCCGATTTTCCGCTTTACACAAATTATGGAAGGAGCAAATGAAGATTCATCTGAGATGTCTTGGAGTTGAATTTTGGGAGATAGTAGAAAAAGGATATACACCTCATGATCCTAATTCTATAAGTCTGGCACCTCCTGATGAACAGAAGAGAGTTGATAATAATGTCAGAGAAAAAGAAGCATTGTTAAGTACCCTAACTGATAAGAATTTATTGAATGTCATAGAGCTGGAAAATGCTAAGCAGATCTGGTTGAAGCTTGAAACTCTATATGAAGGTGACCAAGCACTAAAGATTGCAAAACTTGAAAGTTATTGGGTGAGATATAAAAATTTAAAGATGAAAGAAGATCAGAAGATAAGTTCTTTCATGGATAGAGTGAATGAGATTGTCATAGGAATCAAATGCTACGGTGGAATAGTTAATGAGGATGAGATAGTTTCAAAAATTCTGAGAGTTCTACCTCCGGCTTACAAGATGAAGGTTGCTGCAATAAATGAACTTCGGACTATGTCAAATACCCCTATTACCAAAGATACATTACTTGGGAAGTTGACTCCTTTTGAACTTGAGGAGCTTGGAGAACAAAATGCTACTAAAACAGAGACTGCATTTAAAGCATTTGCCCCTGGTAAGAAGAAGATAGATTGGAAAGAGTTATATGCTTAGGAGTTGAAACACATTGAAAGAGTAGACAAAAAACTTGAAGAGTTGAAAGCCCTAATTGCCAGAAGAATCCCTAAAGGACCAGTTGGAAGTAAGTATGAAGGAAAATTTCCCTTTAAATGTTTTTCATGCAATAAGATTGGTCATTTTGCTTCTAGATGTCCTAAAAGAGCTGCTAGGAATCATGAAAGATTAATGAGGAATTATAAACCTAATATGGAATATCAGATCAAACCTAGATATAGAAGGAATAAGGACAAATCATGTTATTATGTTGGTGATGATGATTTTGGTATTTCTGATGATTCTGATGATGATGAACCTATGAGTGGATCCGGTAATGGAAGCTCAGGTAAAGATTGGGTCTTTATTGCTATCAAGGATGAATGTCTTGAACCTATCATTGATACAACTCATATTGAGGAGAAAGCTCTATCTACTAAAATTGAAGAGAAAGATGAATGGGTTATAGACTATGGTAGCTCACATCACATGACCAGCGATAAGAGGAAATTTCTAACTCTGCAAGAATTTGATGGTGGACTAGTCAGATTTGGAGGCAAAAAGGCATGCGGGATCAAAGGAAAAGAAACAATATCCTTGGATGGTAAGTGTGTGGGGGAAAAAGCGAGACTAGGTTAATCATGCCCTAATCCTACCTTTTGACACACATTACGGAATACGAAAGAGCCTAGAGATATCGCACAATTGGCTACTTCTTTTTGTGAAAGAGAGAGCCACGGGATATCTATTAGGATTTCTATTCCCTTGTTGAAATTGTAAGATCAAGTAATGCAAGTTCAAACCCCAATCCCAAAATGCAAGTATGAACTAATAACAAGATTGCAGAATTGAGATTAAACAATGAATAGCTGTAAATACAAAGATGAAATAAGAATGCAGATGTGTACCCAGAGTCAAAATCGGACTGAAAACATTCGGGACGGGGGTGCGGGCGCCACTGTCCTGAAAACTGCACCGGAAACTATTGTTTTGCACTCTGAAACACTATCGGGAAGCTGTCTGAAAGCTGTCTGTCCGGAGGACCAGGGCGCCCAGTGCCTCTGTCCCAGGGACCAGGGCACCCAGCACCCCTGTCCTGGCAGGACTAGGGCACCCGGCGCCCCTGTCCCAGTCTTCTGCTCTGCAATTTGATACAGGGTGCTGTCTCGACCTTCTCTCTCCGGATCTGTATCCCGCAGCGTCGTCTGAATCCTGAAACCTGCAATGATATCTGAAAAAGGGGGTATGGGCGGCTATAAAGGGTTTTGCCTTAGTCAAACCCCCGCTTCGGTGATTTCCACCTCCATGAATAGCCAAGTTGTTTTGTAAAATGTATTGTGTGTGCAGACCTAGTGTGTGTGCAAGGTCCTAAAATGCAAGAAAGCAAACTAGAGCAACCTAGAAAGTAAACCCTAATTGCTTGTAAATGATAACGTAAATTCTCTAAATCAAGATGCAAAGTGATCTAAAGCATGAATAAATGATGTATTGAAGCTTATGTAAAGACATGAAATCATACCCAACCCTCAAGGGAGGAGTACAAGCCAATCTTCAGTCGGTAATCTCCTATTGTTCTTCAATGTCTTCCAAGCCCTAAGTGGATGAATGAATTTGATAGATGTTTGATAGAAGGATGTTGTAAGATGTTGAAGTCTTCAAAGATCTGCTCTTTCGCTGCATATGAAGTTCCTAAAAACAAAATTCTGATCCCTTCAAATGAAGAAAGAGAGCTCTTATGTAGGAAACCCTAGATCGTAAATTCGTATTTTGGCCGACCTAGAGATTGAATATCCCGCCAATTTCTTGGGGTTAAGCTTTATTTTATGATTGGATCGCGCTCCTAAAATTTTGGGAAAAATGTCCGGGACCGTGTGCACTCCGGGCGCCACGGTCCCGACAACTTTTCACCAAATTTTCAGGGCCGTCGGATATGATGATTTTAGAGAGAATCCCGAAGTTAAAGGTGATTTCGAGATGTTTTGACCCCGAAACCAAGCCCCCAAGTTTGAAATAGGACTTAATTAGGGTTTTTGATTGAGTGATGTATTGGAGGAATAAAATGCGAAGGGCGCGCTTTAGTGAAAGGGCCCAACTTTATGATGTAGAGAATGATGAAATAGGACCTTTAGACCTAATTAATTTGATTAATTAAGTGCTAAAGGGGAAATGCAATGCAAAGTGCAACTGCGCCAAGGCGGGTGCTAAACTAGGTGTTAAATTGTACTGCTTTAGCAAGTGCGTACAATTTATGACGTTACATTTAGCCCCCACTTTAGCGGTCATATGAGTACTACGTGCATATGCAAGCTAAAGTACAGAACGTAAACATTATTTGAAAAAGGATATATCCATAAGTTGTCGGACGAAGCCCCCAGCGGCATCTGCAGTACACAGTTAGGAACCGCACCCTACAAAACACACGTTAGATCACAAAATCACCTAATGCTTACTAGGGAAAGTGATGAAATCTGTGAGTAGCTATATGCCCCCCCCTATTTCGACTTGCTTATTAGGGAGGTGAAACAGGGTAGCATGTTTACTTGCAACAAATTGTGTAAGGTAGTATTGATGAGGGGTGTTCACTAAATAGGCTTCATCAGAGCACTTTTTGGAACATCCTGAGAGTAGGGGGAAGGAAAATACGATTCCAATGCAACAAACGGCTCGAAAATCGCATCTCCCAAACCCAAGTTATGATAAAATGAATGGTAGAGGAAAATTAGGGTTTCAAAAAGTAAGAATAAATGAACGAGAGTATATACCTCGAAAGTGACACTTGTATTCGTCACTTTGTCGATTTTAGAATACTATTCAGTGCAGCGGAGCCCACATAGCCATCATCATGCCTTCACGACGACCGGAGCATCCCACGAGGATCGAGATCCTGTGCCAGGCCGTGATCGACGACGAGCCACTGGACGAGGTGAGTTGACTGAATGTTTGACTTTTGATTTTTTGCATGTTGACTTTTCTGTGATTGTATGCGAGCCCTGAAGGCTGACCGAGGCCCACCCAGGGCACCATGGTCCCTGTGGGGCGCCCCGGTCCCCCCAGGGTGCCATGGTCCCTGACAGGGGCACCATGGTCCCTTCAGGGCGCCATGGTCCCCTCAGGGCGCCATGGTCCCTGACAGGGCACCATGGTCCCTGACAGGACACTATGGTCCCCAATCAGGGCTTGGCGAGAGGTTTCAGGACTAGCACATGATGTTCGACAGTTTGCATTAGCGATTTTGATGATCGAGTACTGATTACAGTCATGTTTTTGTGTTGCAGGGCCTTCCATACATGAGAGAGCATACAGTGGGACATATTCTTCGCAGTTTGCGAGATCAGATTCCGCGGCTGACTCAGTCAGAGAGACACACTGTCGATAGTAGGATTATGGTATGTGATCCTCATGCCGGCCATTCGGTTCCATCCTGCGATGCTGATGGCATTGATGGAGCGATGGGATCCTGACACATGCACTTTTCACCTTCCAGTAGGAGAGCTGACAGTCACACTCGAGGATGTGTACCGTATACTTCGTCTGCCTATCAGAGGAGCGACTGTTACATACGCGACCGATCGGTCAACCGAGGATCATCAGAGAGAGCAGGTGTATTGCATAGGGAGAGTCATGCCGAGGGAGACGAGAGGTCGCATCATGGTCAGCTAGCTCTTACATCCTACAGGGGAGGTACCCCTTCTGAGACGCCTTATGATAGCCATCATAGCACTAGTCGTCTGCCCTAATGGGCGAGGCACGCACATGCATGGGGGTCTCACATGGTGTATCAGAGCGATGGAGAGACACAAGAGAGTGTATGCTTGGGGTCGGAGTATGCTTGCACATCTCTATCACGACCTTGAGGAGTATGTATTTGGACAGGGTTGCAGTTTGATGACATGCACACTTCTGTAGCTATGGATTTTAGAGCACTTCACATGCACCAGGCCCATCGGCTTTCCGCTGAGTACAGCGAGCGAGCGACCTAGGGTGTTCGCTTATCCACTTACCAGCGAGTGGAGATTTGGAGATTTGTTATATTGGAGAGTGATTTTTGACAGAGTGACAGCCAAGGTGACAGTGTGGAGACCTTACCTACGGATGCATAGATGGGATGGGATGGAGAGACAGTTAGCATGCCTACAGAGGAACCGCCTATTGCGAGGATGATATGCACACATCATAGTCCCTTTCTACTTCGACCGAGTATGGAGGCAGTTCGGACTAGAGCAGTGTGTTCCAGCCGATGTGCCCATCTATACTCGACACTCGCGGGTCCTTCCCAGACCTAGAGCAGTAGCAAGACCGATGATAGATGACATCGAGACTACAGACTTAGAGGGATCTGATCAGGATGTAGTCACTGACTACTCTGCAGAGCTTGGAGCACAGCGCAGGTACGTCTCATGGTTTATGAGATCGTATCCAGGTCCTATCTTTCCACCAGATCATCTGACAGGCTATCCAGGCCCATGGAGACATGGAGACCAAGACGAGGACCAGGGATCCAGGTCAGAGGAGCCAGAGGAGGGAGAGGGTCATGAGGAGGCGAGAGATCCTGATCCACCTACAGGCAATCAGCCTAGTGCCGAGGAGGAGGATACAAATAGAGAGGAGGACGAGGGAGATGCAGGTGATGATGCGGATGAGGACGAGGATGAGGATGATGAGGAGGATGACAAGGAGGAGGATAGAGATGATGAGGAGGAGTCGGATGCAGCTCCCCACCATTCAGGAGACGATACCATAGCACTAGATCCACCTCTTATTCCCCAACAGGGGGAACATGAGGCGATACGGAGGCCTATCCCTAGTATCGTCCAGCCTACACCCATCGTGGATAGATTATTCGAGCGTGGGGAGCCTAGCGGTTCCCAGGCACAGATACTATGATATCATGATCCCTACTAGCGCGAGGGAGATCCAGGTATAGTATTTCTATATTGATTGATTGATGTTTTGATGATATAGAATGGTACTAACAAAAATTTGTTCTACTACCACAGCTAATGTGCAGGAATGGTGTTCCCTGATTCAGCAGGCAATGACAGATATTTCCACGATAGCACAGATCCCCAGTTCCTCACAGATTGCCTATAGGCCTCAGGGGAATGCGGGTTGGCATGAGGATTTGTTTTTCCCATTTCGAGTACAGGTAGATATATGGAGGGAGAGAGAGAGAGTCCTATCAGAGGACCTCCAGCAGGTGCGGCAGAGAGAGAGAGTCCTATCAGAAGACCTCCAGCAGGCGCAGTGAGATCTAGCAGCGGCTCAGACCGAGGCTACCACCTATCGCGCGATCCTTATGGATAGGGATCGCAGGAGTTCCTCTCAGAGTCACTCACGATCTGTATCGTGCTACACACCCATGGGTCCACCTTCACGGCCAGATCAGGAGGGAGCGTCCAGTCGACATTCTCCAGCCACTAGCCCTAGGGATAGGAGATGATTTTATGATATAGGAGAGGTCACATTTTTGGATATACAATGACCTATATTTGTATACGGTCCACACATATATATATGTATATATACATGCTTCTCTTTTGTCTCAAATGTGTTATCTTTAATGCTTAAAACAATGTATGTTTTGTTTTGATTAAATCTAATACATCTGGTAAATGTACATGTATGTTCAGAATTTAATTTCCATGTGATTGATTTCTCAATGCTCCATGATTAAATTGATACATGTGTGACTTAATTAAATATTTAATCAAGTACTACATTGATGATAAGGAAGACATATGCATTAAGTCTAAGAATCATATAACTAATGTGTTTTAATTTTGAATTTAAACACAACATGATACGATTCTACTTAACACATAAAGACACTGTATAATATGCTAGCATAACGGAATGTAAATCTTTCACAATTTACATAAATGAATTCAAGACAAACCATAAGGTAAGAAGACACGCTTGTCAGGAACGAAGCAATATAGATTAAACAACATAACATTTAATTCTATTTTGCTTTAATTAAGAGACACTAACATATTATCCAATGTTGAAAAATTGAAAAGAAGATAAATAAGGAATGAAGAATTAAGCATAATATCTACGCAAGTGCATAGCATTGATAGGTTCTTTAAGAGGCGTACCATCTACATCCGCTATTTTGTAAGCACCTGATCCATAATCCTCAATAATGATGTATGGTCCAAGCCAATTAGGACTAAATTTTCCCTTTTCTGCAGGTAAGGCATTCACATTGCGCTGATTCTCATAGAGGACTAAGTCACCTACTGAGAAGGAACGTTGAATAACCTTATCATTATAGCTTCGTTGTAGAGTTTTGTGATACGCTTGAATATGCTCAAGAGCGTTTATACGCTGTTCATCAAGCATCTCAAGTTGTTGAAGTCGTTGTTCTCTATAAGAGTCATCATCTACTATACCTTTGAGAGAAACCCTAAGTGATGGAATCTCTAATTCTAAGGGCATAATAGCGTCAGCACCATAACAAGATTATAAGGAGTAGTTCCCGTAGCAATTCGTACACTCATTCGGTAGGCCCAAAGAGCATAGATTAGCTGGTTACTCCAATCCTTACCATGCTTACTCACGGTTTTGCAAAGAATTTGTTCAATTATCTTATTGGATGATTCGGCTTGACCATTTGACTGAGGATAGTATGGTGTAGAAAATCGATGTTTGATATGATACTTCTCGAGGAATTTCTTCACGTCCTTGTTCTTAAACGATGTCCCATTATCTGAGATAATAGTAGAAGGTATCCCAAATCGAGAAATGATGTTTTCTAGAAGAAATTGACAAATCACTTCAGCAGTGGTAGAGCGAAGGGGAATAGCTTCTACCCACTTCGTAAAGTAATCTGTTGTGGTTATAATGAAGGTGTGTCCTTGAGATGAAGGAGGAGAGATTTTACCAATAAGATCCAAACCCCATGCGGAAAAAGGCCAAGAAGCTACTTGAGAACGGAGCTCTTGGGCAGGAGCATGAATCAGATTATTGTGTTGTTGACATTGATGACATTTTTTAACAAATGAAAAGGAATCCTTCTGCATAGTTTGCCAATAGTATCCCATACGAAGCAATCTATGAACCAAGGATTTTCCCCCAAAATGCCCCCCACAGGCACCTGAATGTGCCTCTTCAAGAGCAACGGGGATTTCCGACTTGTTAAGACAATGAAGGAGAAGACCATCATAACCCCTTCGGTAAAGGATATTAGAAAGAATGATATACCTAGCAGACAGCTTGCGGATTCTAGCCCTAGTGTTCCTATTAGCGGAATCAGGAAAGGTACCATCGGTCAAATATCTTACGATATGCGAGTACCATTCATCTAAGTCTATAAAATCACAACATGTTACCAAGCTAGAATCGTCTACAATAGCTGGAGAAATAAGGTTGTGAATAACAAATTTAAGATCAACCACAGGGTCCTCTAAAGATACAAGAGAAGCCACACATGCCATTGCATCCGCATGTCGATTATCTTTTCAAGGAACAGGTTCCATAGTATAAGAATCAAAATTTTGTAATAAAGAGATAGCAAGGTCTTTATATTGTGATAATTTGTCTTGTTTTGCTTGATATATTCCTGTTACTTGTCTTATAATCAATTGCGAATCTCCATAGATATGTATGTGTTTTATATTCAGAGCTAAGGCTGCTTTTATTCCCGCTATAAGAGCCTCATACTCAGCAATGTTATTGGTACACAGGAAATTTAGACGATAGGATAAGGGAATGGGTTTCTTTGTAGGAGAAATCAGAACAACACCTGCCCCCGATCCCGTACGACACTTAGAGCCATCAAAGTATAACTCCCAAGTTTCATCTTTCTCTATAGAAAGAATGAAGTCATCAGGAAAAGACTCAGGGTTAGGGAAGGAGAAAGGTGAAGGGGCCTCAACTAAGTGATCGGTCAACGCTTGTCCTTTAATTGCTCTTTGTGAGACAAATTTAAGGTCAAATTCAGTTAACATCATAACCCACTTAGCTAGGCGTCCTGATAAATCAGTTTTAGAGAAAAGATGCTTCAAAGGATCAAAATTTACCATGACATGGACTTCTGAATTTAAAAGATAATGTCTCAATTTCTGAGTTGCAAATACCAAGGCCAAGCATTGTCTTTCTATCGTAGAATATCGGGTCTCATAATCGAGTAAGGTACGACTTATTTAATAAACCGGACATTCCTTACCATCTTTATCATGTTGTGCCAACAATGCTGCGAGAGCATGAGAGGAAGCAGCTATATACAGAAGGAAGGGTTTAGAAGGTTTGGTAGGTTGAAGAATAGGAGGACTAGCCAAATACACTTTTAAATCTTCAAATGCTTGCTGACAATCCTCATTCCATTGAAAGGTGATATCCTTTTTAAGAAGTTGAGTAAAAGGAAAGGTGCGATCCGCAAGCTAAGACACAAACCTACGAATAGCTTGAATCTTTCCTTGTAAGCTTTTAAGTTGAGACACATTTCTAGGAGGTGGCATGTTGACAATAGCATCTATTTTCTTAGTATCCACCTCAATCCCACGATGTGAAACTATGAACCCTAATAGTTTTCCACTATCCACACCAAAAACACATTTTCGGGGATTCAAGCGCATGTGATATTTACGAATTCTTTCAAAGATTTGACAAAGGATTTTAACATGATCTATGCGAAGAAAGGATTTGGCCAAAATATCATCAACATAATCCTCTAAAATCTTATGCATATAATCATGAAAGATAAGGGTCATCGCTCGTTGATAAGTTGCACCGGTGTTTTTGAGTCCAAAAGGCATCATTATCCAACAAAACGTACCCCAAGGAGTGGTGAAAGCAGTTTTGAATTGATCTTGAGGGTTAATAAAAATTTGATTGTAGCCTGAAAAGCCATCCATGAAGGATAACAAGGCATGTCCTGCCGTAGAATCAACTATCATGTCAATGTTTGGAAGAGGGAAATCATCTTTTAAAGAAGCCTTATTTAGATCCCGAAAGTCAGTATACATTCTTATTTTGTTGTCTGGTTTAGCCACAGTGACAATATTTGAAATCCATGGGGAATAGTCAATAGGGCGGATAAATCCAGCCTCCAATAATTTTTCAATCTCAGCCTTAACAAGCAGAGCCACCTTAGGATTCATTTTTTGAATCTTTTGTTTCACGGGCTTAGCATCAGGAACTAAGACAATATTATGAGTAACAATCTTAGGATCTATACCAGGCATGTCAGAGTATGTCCAAGCAAAGATCTCGGGGAATTCATGCAATAAATCTTCATATTGTTTTTGTTCCTCTTCATCCAAACATTTTCCAATTTTAATAACTTTCTCTTTATTGCAAAGGTCTATCTTAACATCAATGGTGTCACTTATGAGAAGATTACTTTGTTGAGGAGTATCCTTTAACTAAGGGAATTCTTTCACAATCTCGTCATTATCAATCTCTTTTCCAAAATAGGCTTCAGTGTTCAAACAATAAGGGAGTCCCCTATTGTGATGATAATGAGGAAGAGTGTCATAGGCTCCCAAGAACTCAGCTAAAGCATCGTCGGTAGGGATCCAAAGCACATGCACACGAAGGATCCCCATCAATATACTCAGGATGTTGTATTGATAAAGATGTAGAGATAGCATTAACACTAATGCATGGTCTTTTAGAAGCTTTAGTACGTTTGCAGGGATTAAAGCCAAGTCCAAAGGCATAATTGTGAAAATTAGTCTCTAGAGGAACTCTTATCCCTTGTTCATGAGCACCACAACCTTTTCCATGATACCCATGCTTAGCAAAAATGCAAAAACCATGACCATAACGATCAGCCATTTCAGGAAGAGAAGGTGGTTTTTCATAAGACAAAGAATCAAACTCTTCATAATTAGAGATGTGAGGAGAAGAAGTTTGAGAGGCGGCCACAAAATTATTACTCATAGATTCAGGTAAGGTTGATTCTTTCTTTTCAACTTTATGATTTTCAGCTTCTTCCTTCTTTTCAACTTTAATTTCTCTAGAAGGAACCTTATATTCACCCACAAAGGTAGGATTAAAATCAAGGGATCCCCAATTGTCGTCTTCGAGGATCTTCCCAGGATCAAAATCCTTCTTATGTGTAGTTTCAAGTCGAGAAGAATCTTCTCCAAGAGCTCCAGACTCATCCAAAGAATTTTGATCATCGGAGAGCGAGGATTCACCGATAGGTATCTTATTTAAAGATTCATCACTAGATGAGGACGGCTTAGAAGAACCCCCCTTAGAAGTGGATGTTTGCAAACAAGCTTGAAAATTAGTATCACCTATCAAGGTATATGTCTTATTGTTATAAATAAATTTAACTTGTCTATGCAATGTAGAAGGGACAGCTTGCATACTGTGAATCCAAGGTCTCCCCAATAGCAAGTTGTACGTTAGATTTCCCGACATAACATGGATAGGTGTAGGCAAGGTAACAGGCCCCACTGTGATGGGTAAGGTGATAGTACCTAATGAAGTTTTAGCCACATTATCAAAGCCTCGAATAGGATGAGAGTCCGGTTCAATTAAGGATGTATCCACATTCATCTTATGCAAAAGATTAATGCTACACACATTAAGACCAGAGCCATTATCTACTAGTGTTCATCTTATAGCAGTGTCTTTCATGATAACCACAATCATCAAGGGATCATATTGATGTTGGATTTCACTAGTAGGCAACTCATCTTGGGTAAACACAATTTGAGCTTTAGGATTCATCACAGAGTTAACCAAAGATGCTATATTACTAGATGTATTCGGTGGAGGAACATTCAAATCTTTCAAGGCATCTTGTAACATTCCATGATGAGCGGAAGAAGTTTGAATCAAATCCCAAAGGGATATCTTAGCAGGGGTAGCTTTAAGTTGTTCTATGAGATCATATTCCTTTCCAAGAACTTGTGAAATACGGGGAGCTTGTGGAAGCACCGGTTGAGGATTAGGAAGGGAAACTGGAATAACAGGAGGGGGATTAGGTTGCCTATTATTTCTGGTATGATAAGTATGGGCAACCGCATGATAACTCTCTCTAGTTATTTGCTTGGCATAATTATAAGGACTTATAGGTTTTCTTCCTTGTACAGTGATGATTGGTTTATTCGGAGTACGAAAGGAATCATGATCATACCCTCCTTGGACAGTAAGGAGAGGTGACTTAGAAACTTGAAAGGTGGGAGAAGGATAAGCTCCTTGGACTTCAAAGAGAGGCTTTTTATGCTCATTCAAGTTTATCATGTTAACCAATTTAGAGGTTTTGTTTTTGTCTAAAGATTTCGATAAAGCCACAAAGTCATCAAGAGCATCATCCAACAAAGCACGATCATATCTATTGAAAGGTTTATCTTTTGATTCAAAAGGAGACATCTCCTCATAGAGGGGATTGTTGAAAACAACCATGTTACTAGATTTAGTGGAAGAGTGGATAGGAATGTATCCTTGAGAGGAATGATTCGACTTATCTTTCTCATCACACCTAAATGGCATAGTAACAAGGTTTATGAGTTTTTGGTAAAATGAAGGTTTGGCATCTTTAGGGTTTAAAAACTCATCTAAAGCTTCATCTAATTCGTCTTGGCTATACTCATAATAATCATCGAAAGCATGAACATTTTGCAAATAAAAATCTGACATTTTGAAAAGATTACACAAAACTTAAACACCCAATGCAAAGAAACACACTTTTTTTTTTTTTCTTTTTAATGAAAATGAAATGAAAACACACTAAATCTAGATCTAGATCTAACAAATGCAATGCAAGAAGACGCAATGATAGATTCACGTCGGGTTCACCAAAATGTGTGGGGGAAAAAGCGAGACTAGGTTAATCATGCCCTAATCCTACCTTTTGACAAACATTACGGAATACAAAAGAGCCTAGAGATATCGCACAATTGGCTACTTCTTTTTGTGAAAGAGAGAGCCACAGGATATCTATTAGGATTTCTATTCCCTTGTTGAAATTGTAAGATCAAGTAATGCAAGTTCAAACCCTAATCCCAAAATGCAAGTATGAACTAATAACAAGATTGCAGAATTGAGATTAAACAATGAACAGCTGTAAATACAAAGATGAAATAAGAATGCAGATGTGTACCCGGAGTCAAAATCGGACTGAAAACGTTCGGGATGGGGGCGCGGGCGCCACTGTCCTGAAAACTACACCGGAAACTGCTGTTCTGCACTCTGAAACACTGTCGGGAAGCTGTCTGAAAGCTCTCTGTCCGGAGGACCAGGGCGCCCAGCGCCTCTGTCCCAGGGACCAGGGCACCCAGCGCCCCTGTCCTGGCAGGACCAGGGTGCCCAGCGCCCCTATCCCAGTCTTCTGCTCTACAATTTGATACAGGGTGATGTCTCGACCTTCTCTCTCTGGATCTGTATCCCGCGGCGTCATCTGAATCCCGAAACCTGCAATGATATCTGAAAAAGGGGGTATGGGCGGCTATAAAGGGTTTTGCCTTAGTCAAACCCTCGCTTCGGTGATTTCCACCTCCACGAATAGCCAAGTTGTTTTGTAAAATGTATTGTGTGTGCAGACCTAGTGTGTGTGCAAGGTCCTAAAATGCAAGAAAGCAAACTAGAGCAACCTAGAAAGTAAACCCTAATTGCTTGTAAATGATAACGTAAATGCTCTAAATCAAGATGCAAAGTGATCTAAAGCATGAATAAATGATGTATTGAATCTTATGTAAAGACATGAAATCATACCCAACCCTCAAGGGAGGAGTACAAGCCAATCTTCAGTCGGTAATCTCCTATTGTTCTTCAATGTCTTCCAAGCCCTAAGTGGATGAATGAATTTGATAGATGTTTGATAGAAGGATGTTGTAAGATGTTGAAGTCTTCAAAGATCTGCTCTTTCGCTGCATATGAAGTTCCTGAAAACAAAATTCCGATCCCTTCAAATGAAGAAAGAGAGCTCTTATGTAGGAAACCCTAGATCGTAAATTCGTATTTTGGCCGACCTAGAGATTGAATATCCCGCCAATTTCTTGGGGTTAAGCTTTATTTTATGATTGGATCGCGCTCCTAAAATTTTGGGAAAAATGTCCGGGACCGTGTGCACTCCGGGCGCCACGGTCCTGACAACTTTTCACCAAATTTTCAGGGCCGTCGGATATGATGATTTTAGAGAGAATCCCGAAGTTACAGGTGATTTCGAGATGTTTTGACCCTGAAACCAAGCCCCCAAGTTCGAAATAGGACTTAATTAGGGTTTTTGATTGAGTGATGTATTGGAGGAATAAAATGCAAAGGGCGCGCTTTAGTGAAAGGGCCCAACTTTATGATGTAGAGAATGATGAAATAGGACCTTTAGACCTAATTAATTCGATTAATTAAGTGCTAAAGGGGAAATGCAATGCAAAGTGCAACTGCGCCAAGGCGGGTGCTAAACTAGGTGTTAAATTGTACTGCTTTAGCAAGTGCGTACAATTTATGACGTTACAGTAAGACTAATACTAACAATGTTTATTATGTTGAAGGTTTGAAGCATACTCTTTAGTGTAGGTTAGATGGTGGATCAAGGATTTCATTTACAATTCAAAGATGGAAAATGCAAGATTATCAATAGATCTAGATTAAAAATTCCATCTGATACTTAGACCAAAGGAAATATTTTTTGTTTGAACTCTGGTGAGAAGGATTGATTGATTTCTCATATTGATGAAAGTTGGCTTTGGCATAAGAGGATGTGTCACGTTAATTTTGATTGCATAGTGAAGATCAGTTCAACCCAGGTTGTCAGAGATTTGCCCAAGATTATCAAGCCTCATAATCGGGTGTGTAAAGAATGTCAAATGGGTAAGCAAGTTAGAACTTCTTTCAGAAGCATACATGATAGATCCAATGGAATTCTTGATCATATTCATACTAATCTATGTGGACCAGCAAGGACTAAAATTTTTCAAGATGATAGATATGCTATGTTGCTTATTGATGATTACTCTAGAATGATGTGGGTTGCATTTCTGAAAGAAAAATCAAAAGCTCTTGAGAAATTCAAAAATTTTAAAGCTATGGTTGAGACAAAAATAGGATTGAAGATAAAATGCTTAAGATCAAACCAAGGTAGTGAATTTACATCCGGTGAGTTTAACAATTTTTGTGAGAAGCATGGAATCAAAAGGCAATTGTCTGCACCTAGAACTCCACAACATAATGGAATAGTGGAAAGGAAGAATAGAACTATCTTAGATGTTGCAAGGACAATGATGATGGAAGCCAAATTGCCTAATATTTATTGGAGAGAAGTTGTCAATACTTCGGCATACACTTTCAATAGAGTACACATAAAGGTGATGTCGTTAAGACTCCATATGAATTATGGTTTGGTCATACTCCTACTGTCAAGTATTTCAGAATTTATGGAAGTAAATGCTATATTAGAAGAGATGATGCATTAGGGAAATTTGATCCTAGATGTGATAAAGGAATATTTTTTGGGTTATTCTACTAAGAGAAAACCATATAGATGTTATAACAAAAGATTGTAGATGATAATGGAAAGCATAAATGTCAAAGTGGATGAGAAAAGCAATAGTCAGATAAGATCATATGACTATGGACTGGAAGATGAAATTGTCAGATCAGAAGCAGTTGTGCAAGAATCAATTCAGAGCATTGATCCAGTTGCTTCAGCAACATCAGAAAATTCCACAGTGACTGTTGAAGAGCATAAAGAATAAAAAAAGTCAAGATAATCCAAAGACTCCCAGGTATGTTAAGTTGAATCATTCTGAAGATCATATCATTGGAGATAAGAGGAAAGGTGCGAGGACAAGGAGAAGGTTAGCTGTTGAAGAGGTATGTTTAATTTCTCAAATTGAACTGAAATCATTTATTGAAGCATGTAAAGATGGGAATTGGATGAAAGCAATGGAAGAGGAATTAAATCATATAGAAAATAATAACACATGGGAATTGGTTCCTAGGCCTAAAGATAAAAATGTTATTGGAACTAAATGGGTTTTTAGGAAAAAATTAAATGAGGAAAGTCAAGTTGTAAGAAACAAAGCTAGATTAGTTTGCAAAGGTTACTCGCAACAAGAAGGAATTGATTATGATGAAACTTATGCTCTGGTTGCAAGAATTGAAGCGGTAAGACTATTTCTTGCCTATGTTGCACACAAGAACTACAAGATATATCAGATGGATGTCAAATGTGCATTTCTAAATGGAGATCTTGAAGAAGAAGTCTACATTGAGCAGCCTGATGGATTTTATTTATTAGAGGACAAGGAAATGGTTTGCAGATTGAAGAAACCCTTATATGGATTGAAACAAGCCCCTAGAGCCTGGTATGCTAGATTGGATAAATATCTTTCAAAGCTCGGTTTTAGCAAAGGTAATGTTGATAGTAACTTATATTATAAGATTGAGAATGATGACATACTGATCATTGAGATCTTTGTTGATGATATCATTTCTGGAGGAGAAGAAAGTCTATGCATGAGATTTGATGATGACATGAAGAATGGATTTGAAATGTCTATGATTGATGAGATGAAAATTTTCTTAGGTTTGCAGATTACTCAGACTGATAAAGGTATTTTCATTTGTTAAACTAAATATGTGAAGGGATTGCTTAATAAATTTGGACTTAAAAACTCAAAACCTATTGGAACCCCAAAAGAAGATGAATCTCCTAGAGTGAACCCAAGTAGATACAAATCAATGATTTGTGGATTAATGTACTTAACTCAAACCAGACCGGATATAATGAATATTATCTACATTTCTTCTATATTTCAGTCAGATCCAAGAGAAAGTCATGATATTGTTGTTAAAAGGATATTTAGGTACTTGGTAGGAACAACAGATTATGGGTTATGGTATCCAAAGGATGATGATTTCAGATTATGTGCCTATACAGACTCTGATTGGGCAAGAGATGTTGATGACTGGAAGAGCAATATAGGTGGTGCATTCTTTCTTGGGAAGAAATTGGTCGCATGGCTTAGCAAGAAACAATTATGCACTTCATTATCTATTACTGAAGCTGAATATGTAGTTGTTGCAACTAACTACACTCAGATCCTATGGATGGAGTAGATGTTGAAGGATATAAGGGTAAGTTATGATGAGCCTATTATTATTTACTATGATAATACAACTGCTATTGATATGTCAAAGAATACAGTATTTCATTCCAAATCAAAACACATTTCTATAAAGTATAATTTCTTGAAGGAAAAGGTTGAAGCAAAGGAAGTCAAATTATTTTATGTACCCACTAAGGAACAAATTGCAGATATAGTAACTAAGTTGTTGCCTAAAGATACTTTTGAATATCTTGAAGATCATTTGGGGGTCACCACCCCTCCGGAAGAGACTTAGTGATGCAGGGATGCATCAATCCGGTGAGATTATCAGAAATATCTTATGATCCTGGTTTATGGGATGATGTTGTTGCTCAAGGGGAGTAGTCAGCTATTTGGTTTGGCATCAACCCTTTGTCATTGATGTCAAAGGAGGAGAGGTGTTCATGTGAAAAACAAAAAATCTTTGGGGGATAGATATTTCAAATCAGTTATGGGATATTGTTGGCATTTCTTAGCACTTGGATGTTTTTCACATTCAATGCTGCCATCAATGCCAAAGGGGGATATTGTTGGCATAATGCAGGAATTTATTATGTGTTGTCATTGATGTCAACACTGTTTTGGTTGGTTACTGACCTGTTCTAGTTGGACATGGTTTTGGCTGAGGTTTTCAGAGATTTTGATCCAGTATGATCAGATTGTTGGATTCAGTTTTGGATGGTTATTCAGGATGATTATATGCTTGTCATATTTAGTTGGTTCATGATTTGGTGCTTCGGAAGCTATCGTTTATGTTTTGATTTGTTGATTGATATTCTTGGTACTGGTTGGTGATATTTGATGAAATGGTTAATTGGTTTTGGTTCAGCTTCTAGAAATGGTTCATAAGATGCTGAAGGTGTTCTTGATCATGTCCTAATTGTTTGGTGGCTTTTCATTGGCTGGCGTGATGATTTGGTGATCCTATTTGGATCTGGTTGGTTATTTTGTGTTATTAACACTGAGGGTTTCTACCGATTGGTGAAACGTATTGCATTTGGTCTTAGAATTTGGTCTGGTGGTATCGTGTGATGTAATTTACGTAATTATGAGTTATGGGTTTAGGGTTTAGCCGACCTTATTTATCAAGGTTGATGACCTATATATAGGTGATATATTCATGTAATTTATATGGTATGGTTATGTCTGCATTATCAGAGAGTGGTTTATGTGCAAATAAGGTTATATCTTTCAACGAAGGTTTGAGGAGAGTTTGGTATTGTAGGGAAGACATGTGCTTAACCGAAACTGTATCAAGCATTAGGAGATGTTATTTCCACAGTTGATTTCCTCTGTATTGTAATCCAATGTTTATGTAAGTCAGTGAGACTTCCCTTTTGTGATGAGCAGTGAGCTCTAGGTGGTTGGCCTGATAGCAAGTGCAATCCCAATTGTAATATTTCACATACTGTTGCAGAAGTATTATTTGATTGTGGGTAGGGTTTCCCACCGTGGTTTTTCCCTTAACTAGGTTTTCCACGTCAAAAATATTGGTGTTGTGTGCTCTATACTTCCATGCTTTATCTTTCACTGCGTTGTTTTCATTGTGCTCCGGTAGAAGGTTAATAATTTGCAATAATTGTTTAACTTATGAAAAATTGATTCACCACCCCCCCTCTTAGTTTTCCTCCAGTTCATTCTAACAATTGGAATTAGAACTTGTTAACAATATAATGATGTATTTGATCATAGAAGATTGAGTATTTGGGATATAGAATAGTAGATTGTAATTTGAATCCAATGTTTGCTTCTGGATTGATGCAACAATTGCCCTCATGTAAGTTGAATGTTACCGGCAGTTGCATTTGAATCGATGAAGTGATCCATGCCTAAGTTGGCATTCTCTCCCTCTCCTATATTGTTTTGTGTTGTTGTGATCTTGTTGAATGGACCGAACTTTCCTTTGGGGATGGATCCTCCTATTCATGGTTGCACCAGTTGGTATCAGAGTGAAGAGTTGTCCTATTGAATTTTATTGTAGGGTGGTGGATTGCATATCCAACCTGCAGCTATCAAGGACTTGCTCCTATGACGTGAAGAGGTAATGCGAGAGGTGGAAACCAGAGAGATGTTGATCCGGCGGTGATGGACATGTTGAGGCATTTTGTGGCTCATTGAGATGATGTTGAGACCACACAGAAAAGAGGTCGACATATTGATGATGTAAGTGATGAAGAAGAAGAACAAAATGCTGAACTGGAAAATGGAGGTCAACCAGAGTTGGCACAAGATGATGAAAGATTGGAGATTTGATAAATGTGAACAGTAAACCACACTTTAACCCACCGGAGTATAGTGGTAAGTTGGATTCGGATGAGTTGATAGATTGGATTATCAACAAGGAGAAATACTTTGATTTCGAAGGTACCGGTGAAGAGAAGGTGAAATTTTCTTGCACAAAGTTAAAGGGACGTGCTTCCTTATGGTGGGAACATTTGCAGATTGATAGACAAAGGAAAGGAAAGGGAAAAATTAAATCTTGGGATCGAATGGTGAGTAAGTTGAAGGTGAAGTTTTTGTCAACGGATTATCAAGTCAATTCATTCTGGAGGTTGCAGAACTTGAAGCAGAAAGAATATAGTGTGAAGGAGTACACTGAGGAGTTCTACAAGTTGAATATTAGATTTGGACATGCTGAAGATAAATTTGAGCCAATCCGAGGTATGTTAACGATTTAAGAATGTCTATACAAGATGAGATTAGTATGGTGAAATTGCAGTGTGGAAGAAGCTTATCAATATGCCCTAAAAGCTGAAGAAAGATTGAATAAGAGGCATGAGCAGAGACAAAGAGGAAAAGGCAGAATATTTCAGAGAGGTAGATCCTTTACCGGAGGTGGCAGATCCTTTTCATAATAGAATAAAGACAAGGCAGAAGATAAGAGTGGTGAAAATTCAAACCAAAGGAATGAAGGAAATTACTACCGGAATGGTGGACAAGGTGGTTATTGAAATGAGGGTTTTAAGAGAGATGATAAGAGAAAGTTTACTGGAACCTGTTTCAAGTGTGGTGGAAAAGGACATCGAGATTTTGAATGTAGACAAGGCATAAGAGGACTGAGAATGGTGGAAGAATCGCTTTTGCAGAAGAAGAACCTATCGGATCGTTGAACAAACTGAAGGATGGTGAAGCTTTGATGATAAGAATAGCCCTTGTAGACACCTAAAAATGTCTCATTGATCATGTACTAATTATTCCTCTAATTGATTAAACAATCTTTATTATTTAATTAATTTAATTCTTCTAAATTCTTCTAATTTCATATTTCTTCATAATCTTACTAATTATTCTATTTTCCTATTCTATCATCATTTAATTATTTCAATCATTTTCTAAATATTAAGTAAATATTTATTATTTGATTAATTCTCATTAATTCTTCAATTTAAATAATCTTTATTATTTAAATAAATTGCTAATTTTTAGTTTCTATCTCTAATCATCTAATCATTCAACCCTCTTCTAAATATTAATTAAATATTTATTATTTAATTAATTGTTATTTAATCCTTTAAATTAAATAATCTTTATTATTTAATTAAATTTCATTTCTAAATAATTAAATAGTTTCTTTAAATTATTTAATTAACTAATTAATTCTTCCAATTCCAAATCCCCAAATTCTAATTTCATTTAATTTCAATTTCTTCTAATTTCTTCCAAATTCAATTACATGTGCATGATTTCAAAAACCAAATTGAAAATCAAAGTCAAGTTCTAAATATATTCAAATGCTAAATTGAATTAATAAATTCAATTATTTGAATAATATCTCATGCAAAGATTAAATTAATAATCTAAATCTAAATGCAAGCACATGCTAAATTAATTAATTCAATCAATTAATTAATTAAATCATTTATCTCTTCAACTTCTATTTCCATCTTTCAGTTAGCTTTTTCTAAATTAAGCTCTCTATGTCATCCTCTTTATTTCCACCAATCATCCTTTTTCTTCCTTGAGTCAGCTTTTTCTCAATCGGTTGACTCAATTAATCTATTCAAACTATTGAGTTTCACTCCTACAATCAACAGTTCAACTATCAATTTTCATTTGAGCTCACTTGAGCTCCACCTCTTGATCAATATGTTCCACCTTTCAATCAATCTCATCCAATTTTCTATAAATTGAGCATCCAATCTCCATTTTCAACAATCACGAACTTTGAATCTTTGTGTCACTTGCAGGTTACCAGCGCAATATCTGAGAGCCATCATACCATGAAGAGGAGAAGAGCAATGGAAGCAATACGCAGTCACGGAATAGGGAGTTTTTATAGATTGAAATTATAATTCCTATTTTGCTTGATTGTATCATTTCATTGTCTGGTTTGTTAGATTTGTTGATTAGATAGGGATTCGTGATTTCCCTTGTGCTTCTAATTGATAACTTTGTTTATTTGAAGATGAATTCTAGCATGCGTTACAACCCTATGCCAGAATGAGACAGATGAGGAACCATTGCAAAGGAAGAATTTATTCCAGACAAGATGTAAGGTGGAAGGTAAGTGTTGTAAGGTTACTATTGATAGTGGCAGTTTAGATAATTTAGCCTCGGAGGAGATGGTGAATAAGCTGAACTTGCAGAGGTTGAAACACCCTAAACCCTACCACATAGCATGGATCCGGGATGATCATAAGATCTTGGTAAGTGAGAAATGTTTGGTTAATTCGAAGATAGGGGAATACTATGATGAAGTTATGTGTGATATTATGCCTATGGATGTTTGCCATGTTTTGTTGGGAAGGCCCTAGCAGTATGATAGACATGTTATGCATGATGGGAGAAGGAATATCTATACTATTGTTGCAAATGGGAAGAAGCAAAATTTGTTGCCTTTGGAGGAACCCCTGAGAAGTGAGATATGCATGAGTGTCAAAATCTGTTTGGTCGATGGGAGAAAGTTTATGGATGGGTTGAAGAATGAAAATGTGTGTTATGTGTTGATACCTAAGGAACCTGATTTGAAACCGGAGGAAGAACAACCAGAGGAGATAAAAGATTTGCTGACAGAGTATGAACAAATCATTTCAGATAATGTACCTAATTGATTACCCCCTATGAGAAGCATAAGTCATTGCATGGATTTGATTCTCAGAGCTAGTCTACCTAATAAGGCAGCACACTGGATGACACCGACAGAGAATGAAGAGTTGAATAGGAAAGTGCGGGAGTTGTTGAGGAAACATCTGATTAGAGAAAGTTTGAGCCATTGTGCAATACCTATTGTGTTAGCACCGAAGAAGAATGGAGAATGGAGAATGTGTACTGATTCAAGAGCAATAAACTAGATTATAGTGAAGTACAAATTTCCTTTGCCGAGAATGGATGACATAATGGACTGTTTGAGTGGAGCTAGATATTTCACAAAGATTGATTTGAAGAGTGGATATCATCATATTAGAATCAGAGAAGGTGATGAATGGAAGACAACATTTAAGACAAATGAAGGATTGTATGAGTGGTTGGTAATGCCCTTTGGATTGACTAATGCACCAAGTACTTTTATGAGATTGATGAATGAGGTTTTGAAGAAATTATTGGGTAAGTTTGTGATTGTATATTTGGATGACATTTTGATTTTCAGTAAGACAAAAGACAAACATTTGTTGCATATGAGACAAGTTTTATAGAGACTGAGAGAAGAGAAGTTGTTGATTAATCTGAAAAAGTGTATTTTCATGAAGGAGGAGCTTGTATACTTGGATTTTGTGATATATCCTGATGGATTGAAGATGGACCCTGAGAAAGTGAAATCAATTGTTTAATGGCCTACACTAGAGAGTATTGGAGATGTGAGGTCATTTCATGGACTGGCTAGTTTCTACTAGAAGTTCATCAAAAAATTTAGTGCAATTTGTAGCCCTATGACTAAGACAACAAGAGGAGACCAGAAGGATTTTAAGTGGACAGTTGGAGTAAACCGGAGTTTTGAATTGTTGAAGCAAAAGGTGACTGAGCAACCTGTGTTAGCTTTACTAGATTTCAGTAAAGTCTTTCAGGTGGATTGTGATGCAAGTGGAAGTGCAATTGGAGCTATGTTGACCCAGGAAGGAAGACCTATAGCATATTTTAGTGAGAAGTTGAATGATGCAAGAAGAAGATATTTAGTGTATGATCAAGAGTTCTATGCCATAATTCAAGCCTTGAAGAAGTGGAGACACTATTTATTTCCTAAGGAGTTTGTGTTGTACACGGATCATCAGGATTTACAATATTTGAGTAGTCAGAGTAAGTTGAATCAAAGACATATGAGATGGGTTGATTTTATACAAAGTTACACTTTTGTTTTGAAACACCGGAGTGGGAAGTGAAATAAATTCATTTATGCCTTGAGTAGAAGAAGAAATTTGATAATAGAAATGAGAGTTGCAGTATTGGGATTTGATGAAATGAAGACTCTGTATGCAAAAGACCCTGATTTTGCAAAACCTTGGAGAGCTTGTGTTGAACCAGTTGTTGCAGACCGAAGTAAGTGGTTGGATTATTTCATTCAAGATGAGATGTTGTTTAGGGGAAATCAATCATGTAGACCCCGGAGTTCTATGAGAGACAGTTTGATCAAGGAGAAACATAGTGGTGGATTGGAAGGACATTTTGGGATTGATAAGACAATGACTTTGGTGAGTGAGAATTACTTTTGGCCTCAGATTCATAAGGATGTTAGGAAAATTGTTTAGAGTTACAAAATTTGTCAAGCTGCAAACGGAAGTAGTCATAATACTAGATTATATAAGCCTTTGACAGTACCAAAGAGACCTTGGGAAGATATAAGCATGGATTTCATATTAGGATTACCGAAGACTCGGAGAGGAAATGTTTCTATATTTGTGATGGTGGATAGATTTTCAAAGATGGCACATTTATACCTTGTAAGAAGACAACAAATGCAGTTCATGTAGCAGATCTATTTTTCAAAGAAGTTGTGAGATTGCATGGGTTACCAAAGAGCATTGTTTCAGATAGAGATACTAAGTTTGTTGGTTACTTTTGGAGGACACTTTGGAAGAAGATGAAGATAGATTTGAAGTTCAGTTCTATATTTCACCCACAGATAGATGAGCAGACCAAGGTTGTGAACCGAAGTTTGGGAAATTTGCTGAGATGTTTGAGTGGAGATAAACTCGGAAGTTGGGATTTGATATTGGCATAGGCAAAGTTTGCATATAATAATTTCGTGAACCGGAGTACAGGGAAGACACCATTTGAGATACTTACCGGAGTGAATCCTAAGGGAGACTAAAAATTGAAAGATATCATTCATGAAGCTAAGAGGAGTGAAGAAGCAGAAACATTTGCAGATCATATAGAGGCACTACATTCAGAGGTAAAGAAACATTTGGAAGATATGAACCGGAAATATAAGGATAAGGAAGATTAGAAAAGAAGACATAAGGAATTTGAAGTTGGAGATGAAGTGATGGTATATCTGAGAAAGGGGAGATTTCCTGTTGGAACCTATAATAAGTTGAGAATGAAGAAGTTTGGACCGTGTAATATCTTTAGGAAATTTGATTCAGGTAATGCATACGAAGTAGAGCTATCGGACACCCTAGACATATCACCTATTTTCAATATTGCAAATCTTTATTAGTATCATGAGGCAGAACTCAATGACAGTGAACCAGAATTGAAGCAGTTTCCTGAGAAGAAACTGGATGAGATTGAAGAAGTTTTGGATAGCAGAGCCAGTAAGAGCACACGCAACAAGCAGTACAAAGTATCTTGTGAAGTGAAAAGGCAGACCAATTGAGGATTCTTCTTAGATTTCTCAGGCTGAGCTAGACCATCTTGGTTTTTCTCTAGCTTGTGCAAAGTGAGGGACTCACTTTTCATTAACCCTTAATGTCTGATGCAGGAGCATCCTTGGTTCTTGGCAATCTTGCATCACCCAAAAAAATGTTTCCTTTTATTTTCTTTGTTCTTTGTTCCTTTTAGCAGTTTTGTTTCGGAGAGTTACCAGATTCCTTGGTGTTGATCATTTCTTTCTTGTTATGGATCCGCATTTCATTTGGATCTCTTTCTGGCAAGTTATCACTTTCGGATTGGCTAACAATTTTCTGTTTCCCCAAATGTTTGAGCTTAACAGCTAGTTGGTGTTCCTGGATCTTGTGGAGAGATTCCTTGGTTTGTGGAGTTGACTTATCATGTGTGGGATGATCTTCGATGCCTGGTCGGCTCTCTTATTGGTCCGTACTTCGTGGTGATTATTTTCTGAAGGATTTTCATCTCATCTTTGGGCTGACCTATTTACATGTTTTATTTTCCTTTCTTTGGGGAATGTAAACTTTCCTGTCTGACCCGGATGTTCCCGGATGCTATATAATGATGTATTTGATCGTATCAGATTGAGAATTCAAGATATATAATAGTAGACTGTAATTTGATTCCGATGTTTGATTCTGGATTGATGCATATGGATATATTTTTGTAATAAGGCAATTGCCCGCATGTAAGTTGAATGTTACCGGCAGTTGCATTTGAACCGATGAATTGATCCACGCCTGATCTGGCATTCTCTCCCTCTCTTGTATTGTTTTGTGTTGTTTTGATCTTGTTGCATGGACTGTACTTTTCCTTTGGGGATCCTCCTATCCGTGGCTGCACCAAATCCCTTCAATTTCCTTCTAAATCTAATTAGTGGACTCAGGCCATGAGTGAGAGAACCTATAAACTTGCGTACACTATCCACAGTCTACTCAAATTTTGCAATAGAGTCCTTCAAACAATTGTGTGTCTCAGCATACTTATTCTTTAACCACTGCAAATGATTACCAATCAATTTCTTTTCCAAAGCATGTGAAATTGTTGTCTCAAAGGTTCATGTGAGGGTCCCACTTATCCATGTGATGGTCTATCATACTTGTATAGGATTTAAGGAGTCATACCCAATTGTGGTTGGGATAGCATGATATGATGAAATGTGGCCTTCCTGCTTAGAATGAGTTATTTGATGTGTAGGCCCTGTTGGAATCAAGGGAACACTGAGAGGGGGGAGGGGTGTTTAGCAAATTTAACTTTAATAACCTGATCTTACAACCACTTTATGCAAATGAAGAAAAGTAAGTGCAAAAACACAAAGATAATATCAATCAACACCATAACACCAAGATTTTTACATGGAAACATGGTTAAGGGAAAAACCACAGCGGGATTCAAACCCACAATATTAATATACTCTATTAGAAGTATAAAAATATTACATAAGGGGAATGCACATGCATTCAGACACGCTGCCTAGAGCTCACTGTTCAATTACAAATAAGGGCTACAACCCGGAAGGCTCACTGCCTTAAAAAATGATTATAAGAGATACAAGAGAGTTTTAACTACTTAATAGCATCAACAAATGCTTGAGTATAGTTGTGGTTAAGCACAAAACACATGATCACACTCTGCTCTACACTGATATTTTGCATTATACCGAAGCACAAATCTCTCAACCACATACGGGAAACTACGCACAATCACTCATACACGCTTCTTCCATCAACATTAACCTGCCAAATGATCATATCAAGCAAACTAATATATCCGCACCATCAAATTAAATGAATTCTATGTCAGCCCAAAAACTGCATAACACGCAACATGAAACGTGTTACCCAAGTCATCTCAATCCGATCCAAAAACAACTAAGGACCAAAACAAGATGTCCACATGCTTCCCATATGTCAGCTCGTCAACCTCGAACACACAAACAACCATCAAAATTACTCCACATGATCTACACAACAAATATTCACACGCTACTACACCAAAACACTGTTCTACCAGAAAAACCATCTACCGGATCTTCCAACCAACACCAAACTTAACACCAGAGGCCACAAACCTGGAATAAGGTAAATTGCATGTCCACAATACATATCCCAGATCTGCAAAGCAAAATACTCGACCAAAATAATCCACTAACTACCAAATTGTACACTATGTCGGATACACTATTCTTCTTACCGGACCTCACTGGACCTCAATCATTCTTCCGGAATGAATGAATCATGCGCTATGGATTAGATATCTGACTCAAGTTGCCATCAATGACAACATCTGATCATTGATGTAGTGTCTCTTGCCAACATGTCCTAGTTTTGACCTATAAAGTGATTTTATTGCATGACAACTTCTAATTGGTCGATGCAAGGTGATGTGTCATGTTCTCTAGGCCAAAATATTCAAATCTGGTCAAGTCTTGCAATCATTTTCAAGCTTTCCCATAAAATTTAGATCAATTTGAAGAGGTAGCCAACATCCAAGCTCTCAATTAGTAGGGTAAGCTTGATAGTGTAACTTTGGCATGTTGTGAAAACCATTAAGGTCCAAAAGCTTCTCCACCCACCATTTCTTGAATCATGGGATTTGTGGAACATTATGAATATGCTCTAACATAAATTTAACAAAAAGGAAAGTGGTCCATTCTCATCTAATTTTGCATACATTTCTAGTCCTCGAGCTCACCGTTTATCATTGATTATGCAAGTGATTTCGTCTTGAAATGCACTCAATATTAAAAGTCATAAATTCCATATCTGATTGGTTTGCAAAGGCATCCCTTCATGCCCCCTTTTGATTGTCTAGATCAAAATTGATTGGCTTAAGTGCCTCCATGTGATTGGTGACAATAGAGGCTAGGGTTCCTTAATGTCTTATTGCCCTAATTCCTCTTGATGCCAAACACAAAGATAAAATAAAAAATTAAATTCATCAAAAAGAAAAAGGACAAAGGAGAGAAGAGTTGTAGAGCTAGTGGAGGAATAGAATTCATGTGAAGCCTCGGCACTAATACATTTGGCCTAAAATTCTGACGGAGGTTTCCGACGAAGAAGGTATATTGTGATCAAATTTGTTTTTTTTTTTGAAAAAATGCCTGATTTCGTCGGAATTCCGACGAGGAAGCAACATTTGGTTTTGATGGAGAAGGAATTGGCAATGACATTTTGGTTTTTTTAGAAAAAGTGCCCGCGTTTGTCGAAATTCCAACGATCGCGTGCATTACTTCAAAAAAAAAAAAAAGACCAAGTCATTTCATAAATCCCGTGTCTTCATCCCGTCGACCTGTGCCCTCCTCTTCCTCCTGCCTCTACCATTACAAAATCCCGCCTCTACAGGGAACCAGTCGTGGAATGAAGCGGTGCTGCAGGAGCAGCTATACCAGGATACCAGGCGATGAGAAACTTTCCAGTTTCATGGTAGGAATTTTGTTATGTTTTTGTTTTCGTGTTTTGTTAGGAATTTTCAAGTCTGGGCATTATTTAATGTAATAAGGGCATGTTTTGATAATGAGGGAGAACAATCCAGTGGGGTAACGAAATAGAATTAAGTGGGGTTCCCTAAGAGCCTCCCTCCCTTCAACTGAATTGTTGAGAACCTAACTTCCTCAACCAGGGGTGAGCTACCTCCATCCTTTGGACCAGCTTCAATCCCTCTTCCCCACGATGGATTCCCCACTTCAATCCCTCTTCCCAAGATGGATTCCCCGGGATGGAGTGTAACAACTGTGGATCGATCCTTCGACCAGAAAAAAATCAGTTGGAATAGATCTTCCACCACCATAGAATAGTAGGGGCATACAATAGTAGGGGCCCCGGCATAACCCCTCTCTCCATTTATCATTGTTCTTGCAGACATGACTGTAGAAGTGACCAACGTCCATTTAGCTAATAAACCATCGATCAATTGATCATTTTTTTCTCGGAGACATGACTGGTGATGTGACCGAAATCAATGACCCTAACCTACACCGCACATTGAATGAAGGTTATCCCATAATCTGAAGCAGTGAAGGTGAGCCTCCATCTCGAACGGGGAACCCCTACAAGGAGAGGTGTTATTTGTTCCTCATTGCTTCCCTTCGTCCAACAGAGGCAACAAAGAAAGCAGCCTCAGTGATAGATCCATGTCGTGATCCTATGGGCAACTACTACTATAGTTGTCCTTCACTGCTCTATGCTTCGATATCTACTACAACTCAAATTGAGGTGAATATATACAAATTGAGGTGATATCCCTGTTGCAGAACCGTGAGAGCACTATGTAGTGATTGAGTGCTATTTTCTGTTGGTGTTTTGGAAGGGAGCATAAGTGTACCGTTAGGAAGGTGGTATAAAATGGTGAAAGATGATAAGATAGGGAGGTAAGATAGGGAGGTAAGTGATGAAGGATGTAATGGTGAAAGAGTAAGTTAGGATATGTTAGGGGTTTGGAAGGTAGGAAAGTGAATGGGGACCTCAAATCTTACAAGCCATGAGGATCCACTTGTAGTAGAGGAGCATATACTTGCATCTTGGGAGCTTATTAGGAGTTCACCTTGAATTTGGGAAATACACATAGAGGAGATAGAATATTGATGAATACACATTACCTAGCCTCATCATGCATAAATACAAGAGGTATAGACTATAGCAAGCACATATCATGAGCCAAAGGATCATATTCGAGAGTTGCTTCATCTCCAATCCTCTACATTTTTAAGATCCACAAATGGGGTTGAGGTTGAGTCTTGGTTACTTAGCTTGGACTATGCTTTGGGTTGCATCTATATGTGAGCAACTTAAAGGCATAATTTTCAATGCAATTTTTGAGAGGACTTGATTCCACCTTGTGGTACTGGGAGGATAAAATGCACCAACTCACATTGGAAACCCTCTCTAGATACCATTTTGGAGTGCTTCAAAGTGTGTTCTATTTCAAAATATTTTTGACAGAGATGCATAGATGAGTTTCACAATTTACATAATAAGGTTTCATAGTGGCTCAACATGAGAGTTAGTTTCTGGAGTTCTTGTAGTTTGTATATTACATTCAAGATAAGTTACTTGTAAATTATTTCATTAGGGGTGGAAAGCCCAAAATTTCAGTTTTCCTACACATGGCCAGTCCAAATGGCTTTACGGTTGCTATGGAAAAGTCTCTTGTGGAAAAGGAGGTACATGGGAGGACACAAGAGGCATGAGAGAAGTTTGTAACCAGCTATGGCAAAGTCTCTCATTTTAGGTATGAGAGACTATAGGGCTATCAAGCTAGGCCTTCTATGACTCAACAACCTTTTAGGGGAGAATCTAGTATTTTTAGTAATTAGGATCTTCTGATTATGGTGGGGCCTAGCCAACATAGGGTTATATGAGAGGAACATGTTATGTATATGTTAGTATCAGACAGAGAGTGCCCATAAGGTTTTAGAGTAGGTGGACACCATCCTAGGATGTCAAAGTAGATAGTTGATATGTGGGTCTTTACCCTCCCAACCACTCAACATATACCACCATGGGTATTTACCCTCCCAAACACACAAAGGTCAAAGGAAGATTCACTGTTGCAACACTCACTTTTTGTGACAGTCTCAAGCACTTAGGACAGTCACTCCTTTCGTGGCCATTCTTCTTCACACAACACTCTCTAACATTAATTATGATGATAGTATACCTCCTTAAACCTTCCACCAACACCTAACTCAATACCAAACTCTTTCCCAATCTCGCTAATGGACTAATTAAGTCAACTCACTATGAAATTGTGACAGTCAATGCAAGGTTTAGGACAATAGTAATTCGGATCTTCTAATTATTGGGGGGCCTAGCCAACATAGGGTTATATGAGACAGGGGTAAGTTCAATAGTGATTTCTCCTTCAATTCTTGATGAATGCTTCATTACCTATTCACTTGGAATTGAATTGATTTTATAATTAAGAAATGAACTGTTTGGTCAGATGCCTCAAAGAAATGTGGTCTAATGAAATGCTATGATTGCAAGATATGCACAAACAATGTTTGTTGAAATGGATTTACAAAATTCCAACGAAATCTGATCGGTGGGTATAAAGTCGGACCCTACAATGGCCAGTAGCCTTTACCCTCTACAACCTTTGCCAGCATTCTTCCAGTCTGTGCGAAATGAGAGCTTGAGAACATTCTTTCACTTTTAGCTAGCTAAATTTTTCAAGAATTTTATCTCTAGATTTAATATTTCTTTTCTTGCATGAATCTATTAATTTTGAGATAACAGATCTTGCCTTCATGAATTAATCCTAGTTTATCCCTTTAACCCTGATTAATTTATTTAGAGTGTTTAGTTCCATTTTAATCCTTTCTTTTACAATTAAATATTATTAAAAAAATTTATTATTGTTCCAAATTTTGTGGATATTTAGGAGACACAAATAAAACATAAATGTAATCATTCCATATTTTTGTAGGAGATATTGGGATGAGACTAATAGGAAGAGTAGTAAACATGAGTCACGATGAGAACTTTAGAGTAAATCTAAACATTATAAGGAAGAGTAGCTTGGAAAAATAGAAGCGTAACTTATTTTCCAATATGCAAGATTATTACTTGGGAAAGAATCTTGAAAGAGGATTGAAAAGATTCCTTGAGCTAACATTGTCTCACTTGTCCAAAATTATGAGGAAGGATTCATTAATGAAATGGTCATTAACAAGATGGAGAGAATAATAATTAGGAAGAGATAGATTTCACATGCTACTAGGTGACCAGATTGGAGAGAAACTAGAGTCAAATCGTTTAGCTTGGCCATGACACAGAGTCTTAGAATAGATGCCAACCTTGGTGAATGGAATGAAAATCCCAAACAATTAATGAATGGTGAGACAAGTAGAGGCATCTATAAATTTTGTTTTGAATAAAATAAAGAAAAAATGGGACTAAAACCAAAGGAAATGCACATGGAAAGGATAAAGGGTTATTTCTATGAATACTCATCCCACTCCATGCCTTCTTAGATATGAATAATATTTTAAAGGGAATTATGGATTTTAATGAATCCTATTCTCTTTGGTTTAATAATAAATTGAAATAAATGATAGATATGCAATGCAAAAACCTTGGTTATGATTTTGAGTGATTTAGGACTACAAAAAATTTACTAGACCATGCATCTTGGTACTTCTTACTTTTAGAAGCTCACTCCTCTAATGTTTGATAAGATAGATATGAATGATTGACCTTAAACTACATGTTTTTAAAGATGAAGGTGCATTCGGGGTTTAGATGATCTTCCATGACCAAGTCAAAGGAAAGTGATATAAACCTATTTTAAAAATTATATTATCATTATACTCAAGCCATTTGGAAAATATAAAAAAATATATCCAATCTCTTAACTATTTTTCTCAAACCTAGCATTTTGTTTGCCCATGTGAGTGCTCCATTCCTAGAACTAATAAATAAAGAGTGTATTCATGTAGATAAATGAATTAAAATCAATTTGTGATAGTAAACATTCACATAGCATGTATAATTAATTTATTTATGATGGAATTTTAAATGTAATAAATTATCTCCTATAGTTATCTCCTAAAGGTGGGGCAATTAGGTCCATATATGATGAAAATCAAAATAAATAGTTTGAAGATAATATTAGTTACCTAAAGGATATTCCACTTGATTATTTGGTATATCATAACTATTTTGACAAATTTTGAAACCATTAGAGGTACCTTTTGCTTCTATAGATGAGGCATTCATTCATGTTGAAGTTGTGATAGCTTATTTCCCTCTTTATAGACAACAAATTATCCATACGCATTATCATATATACTTGTAACCTCCATCCCAAATCACCTATTTCACTCTTCTTCCTTTGTGTACCTCTTTTATTCTTCCATTACCTCTTTGCTTACCTAAATTCAATCCAAAACATAGTGTATATGGCATCAAAAAAATTCCACATTTGATTAATATTATCCACAACATATCGAAAAGACAAATACCACACTTACTGTGTCATCAACCAAAAATAATTTACTTACATATTCAAAGAGTTCGATAATGGAGAAACATCCATGCGGTGCTCTACACATGTCCTCGAAGGTTCAAGAAATACTTATCCTCTATTGGTCCAAACTTTAAATCACTTTCCATGCATGAAAATAATTGCAACCATACACAATTTCCCACCCAATAGATTCTCTCAAACTAGTTTACTATCTTAACATAGGGTCAAGGAAAAGCGGGCCAAAATAGGAATCCAAGTGTCTTAAAAGCCTTCAAGACCATAGTGGTGAGGATTGAATTTCTTTCTTTAGTGGTATCTTTCTCTAGATTAATTAGTTGGGGATTCTATTAGGACCTTTTCCTAATTAAAAAATATATATAAAGATTACATCCCTAAATATTGCATTCATAATAGAATAAATTTCTGCAATATTGAGACTAAATTCATAATAGATTTATAGTGATGAATAAGAAATATTTAAGATTCTCAAAAATTTGATGTTTTCTTTCTCCCAACCGTCATTGGATATTGGGTGATCTTTGAGGCATTATGTCAAACAGTTCATGTGCCTTATCTAAGCTTACACATTTTGCATGCATGTGTACCTGGGCAGTTGCAGTACAACATCTATACTCACTAATCACATTTGGTTGGAAGTTTCTAAATCCATTTCAAACACATTTTGTGCATATCCTGCAATCATAGCATTCCATTAGATCATGTTTCTTTGATGCATCTCACCAAACAGTTCATGTGCTTTCATGTCTATACTTCCACATTTTCCAAGCATGTCAAACAGAGCATTTCCAACCGTAAGCATCTAATATTAATTGTCCTTACCTTCTACTTTGATGGAAGCCCATACTCTGTTCCAAAGCTCCCATTTTCGCACAGGTAGAGAGTACGTTGGCAAATAAAACTGATCAAAATGGAAATCTATTTGTTGCATTGACTGCATTGTGAGGATGCTTATGTATTTCATCGACAGCATAAAGCAGGAAAGGACATGAGAATATCTCCCCGGGGAGGTATTCTATGATAGTTGCGAAGTAGATGAGAGTTTCTTATGCCATTTGCTTTGTTCTATGCAGTCAAACGCGGGAACACTGTTTGAATTTAAATGCTAACGGTGATTGTCTTTTTAATGGAAATGGACGGGAAGAGACGTCAAGGGAAGGAATGGGCCCACAGCACACCTAAGTAGTAAAAGCTTAGCATGTGTTGTTTAAGGCTGCCCCCTTAAGACATCATAATTGATTGGCTCTTCACTCCTAAGACCTTCAAAAGTCTTTAATGGCTTCATCGAGTCCTTTGGTCTTCCAAATGCACCTGCACCAACTTGAATTCTCCTTCAATGCTTGATTGCCTGTTCACTTGGAATTGAATTGATTTTATAATTAAGAGATCACTTGAATTGTAGGTAGACCCCTTCAAATGACAGGGTAGGCTTCCTTTTATACCTAATATATGTCTTGAAGGAATTTTATCCTGATGGCTTTAAATTAAAGTACTTTCTCTTCTATCTGGTATTGGTGGAGCAAAGGTTGCATTGCATCGTCCTAGGATACATATTTCCGTAGATACAACACAAGTTAAATGTATCCCAAGTCGATGCAAAGCAAACTCTGCTCCAGAGTTCACCAGAAAATAGAGAAAGAACTTTCATTTAATGCCATCAGGATAAAAGTCTTTAATAAAGACAAATAAATGGTATGCAACTGGATCTATTTGGAATGCATTACCCAAACACCGCAATCGATCAGTCACCTTTGAAAAGAAAGTGGTATGATGAAATATTTAGGCATAAAATAGATGAAATGCACTCCATACTACTGCAGCACAATATTTTGGTCGATAATATTTTTAAAATAGTAAAGGAAGGTGTATGGAACAACCAAATTCTTATCATTATAAGCAATGAATATTTTAAGATCCTTTTATGATGTGTAAGTTGAGAATATTTTATGAAAGGTCCCTAAATGAATACACTTTAAACTTATTTTAATATACCTTGAAGTGTGCAATATGGAAGGTTTATATTCTTAATCTCCTGCCCATTTCTTAATTTAAAAGATGATATCTTTATTAAATATCTCCTCTATTAAATATCTTTATTAACTTGATTTCTCCTTCAATTCTTGATGAATGCTTGATTGCCTGTTCACTTGGAATTGAATTGATTTTATAATTAAGAGATCACTTGAATTGTAGGTAAACCCCTTCAAATGACAGGGTAGGCATCCTTTTATACCTAATATATGTCTTGAAAGCATTTTATCTCGATGGCTTTAAATTAAAGTACTTTCTCTTCTATCTGGTATTGGTAGAGCAGAGGTTGCATTGCATCGTCCTAGGATACATATTTCCGTAGATACAACACAAGTTAAATGTATCCCAGGTCGATGCAAAGCAACCTCTGCTCTAGAGATCACCAGAAAATAGAGAAAGAACTTTAATTTAATGCCATCAGGATAAAAGGCTTTCAAGACAGATAAAATTTGAGTTTGATTGTCATCATTTACTTTGCCAAATTCTTCACACGTAACTCCTGAATCAATTTCCTACTCACAAGAATTTTATTAAGTCTCAAATATAGGGAAACGGAAGGCTTGAAATAGAAAACTTGTACATGCAACTAAATCCATTGACTAATCAAAAGAACAAAATTAAGAAACGGTTTGATCATCTGAGAGATATTGTAGACTTGCTACTCACCAGCTACTTAGTTTTTGTGGGTAAGAATTTTTTTTGTTTTGGTTATGGTTGTGGTGTTTATAGGGAGACATTTACAAATTTATATCTATTTTCACTATTTAATGGTTTATGGGTTTATAATGGTAATTAATGTTCTTTCATATTTTTGTATATATTCTTTATAATAGCCTATTATATTGATTTGTTCTATTATGGATAATGGTGTGGGTCAGACGGCTTTGTCGTCGGTGCATGAAAGCATTGAACGGGTTCTACTTTTAAAAATTACATGAAACATTTTTAATTTATTTGATTAAGTGTTATTTGCAAAAATGATTATCAATGATGTTTCCTTTCTCCAAGAATTGTCTAGGATCTTTCCGTCAGATAATATGTAACATCGAATGACTAAATCTTTTCATTACAAATGCTTATTTTATTTAATTATTATCTGAGCGTGAATTAAAATTTATATTTGTACGGAAGCAGAACATACAAGTTGAAGAGTCATGTGCAAGCAAATTTCCTAAAAGAAAGCAAGCAGCCATTATCTTGAATGACATGGAAACAAGCTCATCAGTTGCCTAGAAGAGAACAATTGGAGAATGGCAGAGGAAAGTGTTTAAGGGTGATAAATAGATAGAGAGTATGCAATACAAACAAACAATGTCTGGAGTGTCTGATGTGACGTCTCTAATTTATGTCCGGAGGGACTAACTGGTTTTGGAGTTCCTACGAAACCTATTGGGCCACGCTTGGAGGAAATCAATGTGTTCATGCAAGGAGCACCTTTTTTCTATTATGAGAATGATCCTTTTGCACCGAGGGATATTTGGAAGTCAATATCCAAAAATTTCTATAGTGTGGAACTAGAGTTGGCGGACTCGAAGTAATTTTTAGCTTTCAGAAGACAAAGAGGTTATGTACACAATCTCCCAATAGAAGGGCGATTTCAAGCATTACCTCTCCCCCCCATGACTATTCAGGAAGCACTTCCTCAGACAAAGGACTATTGGCCTCCATGGGATCAAAGAAAAAAATTGAAGCATAGACTCTAGACGATGTGGTGGTGTCCTTTGTGAAGAACTCTACACTATAATTGAAAATTCACGAGGGAAACTGCAAGATAGTGAAGAGAAATACAATCTTGAAAAGTGGGAAGAATGGATCTTGGTTTGGGTGGGGCCAAGTCAGGTGGCTCCTCTAGAGGTTGACGAGATAGAAATCATATTAGGATTTGAAAAAGATCACACTCGTGGAACTTCGTGTACGAGTGATCAATTGCGGTGTTTGGGTAATGCATTCCAAATAGCTACAGATGCATTCCAAATGGGTAATGTCTTGATTAAAGACTTTTATTTTGATGGCATGCAACTGTATCTATTTGGAATGCATTACCCAAACATCGTAATCGATCACTCACACATGAAGTTCCACGAGTGTGATCTTTTTCAAATCCTAATATGATTTCTATCTTGTCAACCTCTAGAGGAGCCACCTGACTTGGCCCCACCCAAACCAAGATCCATTCTTCCCACTTTTCAAGATTGTATTTCTCTTCACTATCTTGTAGTTTCCCTCGTGAATTTTCAATTATAGTGCAGAGTTCTTAACGAAGGACACCACCACATCGTCTAGAGTCTATGCTTCAATTTTTTTCTTTGATCCCATGGAGGCCAATAGTCCTTTGTTTGAGGAAGTGCTTCCTGAATAGTCATGGGAGGGAGAGGTAATGCTTGAAATCACCCTTCTAATGGGAGATTGTGTACATAACCTCTTGGTCTTCTGAAAGATGACAATTACTTCGAGTCCGCCAACTCTGGTTCCACACTATAGAAATTTTTGGATATTGACTTCCAAATATCCTTCTGTGCAAAAGAATCATTCTCATAATAGAAAAAAGGTGCTCCTTGCATGAACACATTGATTTCCTCCAAAGCGTGGCCCAATAGGTTTCACAGGAACTCCAAAACCAGTTAGTCCCTCCAAACATAAATTAGAGACGTCACATCAGACACTCCAGACATTGTTTGTTTGTATTGCATACTCTCTATCTATTTATCACCCTTTAACACTTTCCTCTGCTTTTCTCCAATTGCTCTCTTCTAGGCAGCTGATGAGCTTGTTTCCATGTCATTCAAGATAATGCCTGCTTGCTTTCTTTTAGGAAATTTGCTTGCACATGACTCTAAAGCTTGTATGTTCTGCTTCCGTACAGATATAAATTTTAATTCATGCTCAGATAATAATTAAATAAAATAAGCATTTGTAAAGAAAAGATTTAATCATTAGATGTTACATATTATCTGACGAAAAGATCCTAGACAATTCTTGGAGAAAGGAAACATCATTGATAATCATTTTTTGCAAATAACACTTAATCAAATAAATAATAAATGTTTAATGCAATTTTTAAAAATAGAACTTGTTCAATGCTTTCATTCATCGATGGCAAAGCCGTTTGACCCACATCATCTCTCGCCGTCGGAATTCCAACAACAACTAATGAAACGTCCGACAAGGATGTTGTATATCCGACGTCACTTCCATGTCGGATGATCGTCGAGGAGCAATCATAATATCCGACGGAAATCCGCTGATATTTGTGGTGAGGGGTGCAAATATAGCCGCCGTCGGATGAGTTCATTACATCGTTGGACAACCAACGCAAATGGCATCGTCGGGAAGCCCGACGACGAGTTTTCGACAATAAAGTTGGTTGGAAGTCCGACGTTTGGTCGTCGCAAATCCGACAATTAGCCGTCGGAAATTAGGCCCAAATGTACTAGTGTGGGGTTTTGATTTTCACTTCTGGGTAGAGGTATTCTAAAAGTGCAATGATATAGGTGTTAACCAAAATTTGTAATAAGCATTTGAGTCTATTTTACTCTATTTGATTAATGGAAAAATCAACCTTAGTTGAATGCCTCCTAAAGTGTTTAGTTTCATTTCTAATGAATGTTGATTATTTTCTTAGCTGGATGTTTGTAAAATCCTTGCAATGGCATTGTCTGGTATCTTTTTAACATAATAAGGAAGTCAATTTGAATGTTCAAGGATTACCGAATAGATTCACTTAATATTGTGCAACTATATATTGTTTTCAGGTAAGTGTATATGTAGAGCCTAGCTTGCAATTCTGAGACTAGTGATAGTCTTTTATGATATCTTCATTAAAGTATCACCTTGGATTTAGTTTTTACATATTTTGTGTGATTCTAGAGACTTCTATTACCCAATTGTATATAGGCACCAACCTCACTTGTTTTCTCTCTCTCATACTCCTCAACATAGTTAAAAAATTAATCAAATTAAACATCTTTCAATTCCATTAGTTTTGTGTGTTTTGTTTCCATGTTTGAATATGCATAAAAGCATAAGGGGTGATTATAAAATGCATTCTTAGATGCTCATATAGAAAGCTATCTATTTGTAAGATGCTTATCTTTATATGGCTAAACTAGCACATAAGTATATTGTGACACTAGGTACATTGTGCTCTGGGTATTGTCTCCATTAAGAGAATCATGTCATGTCCCTTTTTTCCAAAAATATAAACAAACTAAATATAGTAATTCTCATTGTCCAAAATAGTAAGTCGAGATCACAAGACAATTTGGGAAAAATAATATTAATTTAATATTTTATTTGCTTTGATGAAAATCATATTTCATGGACAAACTAATATTAAAATAATATTCCTCATGAGGTAGATGTGGGATTTTTGAATATTCCATTAGCATCATTGGCTTTAAGTGGCTCCTATAACAATTATGATGGCTCATTGTGTTTATGATAGATTCCTATGATGGTTGTCATAAAATATTCATTTTCATTTCATGCAAGATTCCTCCATGTCAAGTAGTGGGATTTGGGTGCTCAGGTTGGTTTGAATTTGGATTTCATATATTGAGAAATTTGGCATTTGCAATTCATTCACAATTTGGCTTTTTTGTTTGAGCTTCGACTTACAATTTTTTAGTGGCTAATAAACCAGGGAGATGGATACATGTTGAATGGCATGTTCATGGTTTCCAAGTAATCTAAGTACGAGAGATTGAGGTTGTTCAGATTAATCTCATTCAAAGGTTGTTATTATGTAGAACAGTTGAAGATTTGTTTGCATTTTTAGCATTTTTATTTGTAGGCAACGTTTGTGTAGTTTGTTGCAATTTAATTGATATTTTATTTTTACGATGATATTGTGAAGTGTTTGGACATGGGCTTTCTATTTTGGGTTGTTCGTACCCTCTTTCCAAGTGCTAAGGTCATACTTTGCAATTTTTGGAGAGTTCTCTTTGAGTTTTGATAGATTGCACACGAGGGTTTGAAGTTATAGTTTAGGTTTCAGATTTTTATTTAGGTTTGTTATTATGGGATAGACTTCTTACTATTCATTTGCATTTCTAGATTTATTCCATCTATGTAGTATAACCATTTTATTATTTTCTTGTTGTTGAGTCACTTTATATTGATCAGATGAAATTGGGTGTAATAAAATTAATAAATTTATATGGAAAATGTTGGTTAATTTGATTGATAAATTTATAGTAGAAAACAAAATTAAGCCATTAAAATGATGTTACTTGTAGATATTGCCTACATGTACATTTTGGTAATTTTCCATTTGATTTGGTGAAATTTCCATGAGAACAATGTAAATCAAGGGCATAATTTGTGAAGAAAATTGTGAAAAATTTAACAATATCTTAGTTTATTTTGGATAAGTTAATTTCAAGGGATTTGGAATGATAAGTTAATTTCATTAGATTTCCTTTTCTAAAAAATTGATTAAATTACTTAATTAATTTAATTCAGTACATTACAATGGTATCGGATGCTATCTTGCAAGGTTTTGAGAAGCTAATCGTGGAAGGTTTCTTCCAATATATGTTCCAGAGTTGGTACAATGATATTTTAGCATCCAAAATATCTAGTTGGTGTGATGAATATTTGATGAAATCAATACTAATGCAACTCATACATTCTATGAATATGCAGAGCTTATAGGAGCGAAAATACCTTGAGTTGCTTGAATCTTCAAAGAGTTTCAAGGAGAATATGAAGATTTAAGGTTTCTAAAACCTGTCGTTCAATATTTCATGAAAGTGAAAAGAGAAGAAGATTGGTTAAAGAACGCTACAAAAATTAGGGAGAAGAATAGTTGGAGGTTGACTCACAAGACTCCACCACGTGGACAAATGATGAAGAATAGAAAGATTGCACATTGAAATTTTAAGGTAGAAATACTTCAACGGAAGATCAAAATATAATTTCTAATGATTATTTTCTTCAAAACCAATAAGTCAAGGAGGAAGAGACAATTTTGCAAGAAAAAATGGCACAAGAAGATTATTTGACTAACCCTTAGGTTTCACTAGACGAGTTTATTAATTTTAAAAACGAAGTGAAGAAGAATGTTTGGATTGATCACAGCTTAAGGTATGAAAATATTTCCTAGTTATTGGTACATATATCATTATAAAATTCTTGTCATTGTGGAAAACATGCAATAAATAGTTATAAATGAAGGGATATAACTTGCAACATAAGACGTAGACTCTTTATTTCATGTTTCAAATTGTTGTTGCACATGGAACCCAAGTAACATCATGAGGGTCAACAAAAGAAAAAGAATTGTTGTAAACCCACAATTAAAATAGTAAATTCATTGTTACAATTTAATTTATAAATAGACCCAAATGATTACCTAATGTAACAACATCTCCTAAATGTACCACAATTAAATAATTACTTAATTACAACATTATAGTAAATCATGTCATGCAATGTTGTACAGCACTAAATCCTAACATATTGTAGGTCTCTATAAGGCTCTTCATTAACTTCTCCTATATCCATTCCTTGTCTTCATGGAGTAAACCTAACATATTGTAGGTCTCTATAAGGCTCTTCATTAACTTCTCCTATATCCATTCCTTGTCTTCATGTCATAATACTCCATGAATGTCATTTTATGACGAATGACAAGATATAAAGCATTATAATCAACATGATACCTTGCCATGCCCTCATTGAAATTAGGTGGTCCCTGTTGATCTTCTTCAAGTGAGTCTTCCCCTCCTTTTTGTTAAAGATTGGCTCTGAATGTCTTGGTTGAAGGGTTGACTGAAACTCCATCATTAGCTAAGTGACTTCCTTCAACACTATTGGAATTGGACCTTCAAAGATTGGCTCTGAATGTCTTGGTTGAAGGGTTGACTGAAACTCCATCATTAGCTAAGTGACTTCCTTCAACACTATTGGAATTGGACCTTCCAACACTCCATTGTCGGTTCATTCCCCTCAAAGTCCTCACAATCTTTGCCCTTATGGAAGACTAAAATTCTCTGACCAACTATCTATTTTCAGTCCTAATGACCTCCTAGATGTTCTCATGTCTTTCACCCATAAATTCGGTTTTCCTCTTTTCCCTCTGCAGATTCCTGATTTCAAAATCACTTTTCTAGATAAATCTACATCACACCCACAAGCTGGTAGAAATAAAGGCTCTGAGACCACTATTATCTCTCTAAGGCGGAATTTAATATAGCTCCATGAAATGAAAGCAACTTCTTATTATCTCTCTGAGGCGGAATTTAATATAGCTCCATGAAATGAAAGCAACTTCTTAACTGCTGTTTTGATTAGATAAGCACAGGAAGGCCCCAGACCTGTTACAAATCAAATAGGACGAATCTCCTAAGAATCTAAAAAGCTTTTGACCAAAGCAAAAAATCAGTAGGAAACAAGGGTCCCAACCCCAAACTTGTCTTTCACAACACACAAAAGAGAAAGAGGAAAAGAGGAAGAACTTTTCCTTCTACAGAACACAATCTAAGCAATACCATCATCCAGGACTTCATTATTCTGCGAAACTAACTGTGACACCCCCACTTGGGGATCAACCTCAACCGGAGGGAGAGAACCAATAGGGAGACAGGTGTCAGCCACAGGAGGAGGCTAGGCCGAGGAAGCCACTAGAACAACAAGAGTCACTTCTTAATTGCTATTATTGTCTAGTGTTTGACATTTTTTTGGTTCATACAGAGCTTACATAACAATCAAATTGATTCAACATTCATTAAATCACATCACCATTTACAACAATAAAAGAAATTTCTGTCCTCGATCAATTTAGAGATCCAATGGATCATTGTGTAGATTTCCTTTCCAAGATCCCTGATTTCAATCTAATACATAAAAAGAACAAATTGAATTGATGTTGGCATACACTGATTTAGAGTAAATTGAGTTTCCTAATGTGCAGATCTGAGTGCTAAAAACAATCTACTCACTATAAAATGGTTGTGGTCTGGAGTTACCATTGCTAAAGCTCCTATCCAGGTTGTCAGTGTTGGGACCCCTGTGCAAAATAAGTTCCCCTTGTCAAATTTGTCGACCATGTTGGTTATACACTATTGTCAAAAGACACCAAACTGAAATGAGGATGTGATAAACCTTAATCCATGAACTATCGTCCTAATTAATTCGCTCGAGCTATGATGACTCCAATATATGATGATCAAATTGCCTGAAGATAATGACCACTGGTGGGAGGTTTGTCTTAAATTTGCACCTACCCGACTTCTAAGACATGGATGCAACCAAACCAAACTAAATCTTGCAAATCCAGTGAAGGATTGAACTTGCTCATAAGGAAGGTTTGGGTTTTCATCCTACCCGAAATTGCGTTCCTAGGAATTTTGTCCCAGTACAGCAGATAATGCGTGCAAACAGCAACTCCACAAAAATGTTTCTCTCCATTGAAAAATTCAATCTCTTTTTATACTTTTTGGAATTCCATGATAAAAATAAAGTCAGCCAGCTTTTTTATTTAGTTTATTTGTGCCATTTTCAAGTCGACCTAAAATCAAATTTAATTTTTTAAAATATTTTTAATAATATTATTGTTTTTGGTGTTTAAAAACACTTTTGGTAAATTAAATATTATGCCTCCTGAGCAAAAGAGACATGCCAATAATATTAAAAGAAAAAAACAAGACACATCGTTGATAAGACTAATTTTTTTAATTTCATATGAACATCCATAGTGGATATCATATATGTGCTAATTTTGCACCAGCATCAAACTTTGCTTTAAAGGGTTCAGGATATGATAATCAAAGATGATGTAACTAAAACCTGAACTGTGATATTGCAAAACCTAAATCTACTTCAATCTGTTGAAAGGCATGTGCTCCATGTTGAAATATAGCTAGGTTGTATCCCTTGATTGGGCCAACCTAGCTTGGTAAATGTTTGATGGGCTTTCTTATGTGATTATATTATGAAACTTGTAAATTTTAAAGGGCAGGTCCTATTTGGGCGCTCAATTTGTGTAACTTGTAATTGGGTCTGGCTCTAAATGGGTGATACAATGTAACTTGTTGATGTGATAGGGCTGACCCTATAATATGTAACTTGGATCAGACCCTATTTTGGATGCCAATTTTAATACATTTGATTTATGCTAGCCGACTTGAAGAATTAAAGGTCAAGTCGCCTATAAGTACAAAGTACTTATCATTGTTCACATCATCTTTTAGTGAAAAACTATCTCTGCAATATACGGCAGCGAACATCTGTAGATGCACAGTGAACACTGTTGGAAGCAACAGTGAACACCCTTGAAGGTCAGCGAACTCCATCCGAAGGGCAGCGAATGTTCCCTTCTGACAGCAGTCTCCACTTGAAGGTCAGCGAACTGTCATTGAAGGCTGTGGACATCATCAGCGAACTTCATCTTTGTGACAGCAACATCTGCAGATAAGTTCAGTGTGTTTAGTTTGCTGATAGCTTCAAGTGTTGAAGCTCAACTGTAAATAAACAATTGGCTATTGTTTAATAAAGATCTGAGATATTGTAGCTGGGTTTTTCACCTCCAAGAGGAAAGTTTTTCCAGGATATAAGCATGTTATGTGTGTGCTTTATTTTAGTTTGGTTTTCTGTTCTATACTGTTAGTCTGATCACTAAAAACTAACACTCCATGTTAAGTCCATTTGCAAGCAAATAGAGTTTAGAACATAAAAACCGATGTTCAGAAACTCTCCCTCTATGAAGTTATATAAGCTCCCATTAAAGTTACACTGATAAGCAAAATAATTTACGGAATGGAGTCTGCCATGGAATATAGATTCCCTCATCAAATGCAAAGTTAACATTTAGAGCCCATGTGAATTCTTTCTGTAGAAACATGACAGAAACAAACACTTACTAGTAACAAAGGCATAAACCCTCCCACACATGGATAATATACCTAAATAACCATCGAAACGACGAAATCCATAAAAGAAGTTGAAACCATGCGTAAACTTTACAGTGCAGAAAAAGAACATCCAAATTGTGTTGAACTACAAAAATTCGGGTTATAGTCAATCACAATCACCAGTCAATGATTCAATTAGAAATCGCAATGTTAACAGGGAAAGAAACACCAAATATATGTTGGGAAAAATGGTGTCTCAACCTTGCATTTATGCGAGGTTACTATTTATAGTAAGTTTTTATTTGAGCACGAAATGGTGCGAAACTCTCCCTGAAGCTTCTGGTTGGCTAGATAAGCATTCCGGTAAAGTTGCGTCGCAAGGTCACAGCTAGTTTTGAAGATATTAAAGTTTTCGTCTTGGAGGGGTGCAATAAAATGTTTAAACTTAATTTTGGGGACTTTAGAGGCTCCGAAACGCCCTGAAAAGTTGCCGTAACCGGCGAAGCCGGTTACGAGGTGATAGAGCACTTCGCGAGCTTTCCGGCGCTTCAAACGGTTCGTCAATCGGACACCCGGTTCTCAAGTTATGGCCTCCGGAAGTTTGTACTCCTGAAATAGGAAAAATAATTTGTATCGAATACATAAATGAGCTGTAAAAAAGGAGCAACACGTGTTGATGTGTGCTTTAACATGTCATAGGGCATCTAGAAGGGAGATAAGGTCGGCTACACCTTATTGGGTGGTTTTAGCCCATGGTTTTGTAATACCGTTTGACGGTTTCTTGTATTGTATCTCCTATTTATGAGGTGTGTGAGATAGAGGTTGTGTGTAAGAGTCTTATGGCTATTGAGTTGCCTCTGAATCTCTAATTAATGGTACTCCTGCGAAGAGCTTGCTCTGCAAGTATGTTGTAATCTGTTTTGATTGCTGAATAAAATATTGAGCTGCTTTTGGAGGGTGGGGTTTTTCTCCCGAAAGGGTTTTCCCCACGTAAATCATTGTGTTGTGGTATGAATGCTATTATATCTATTTCTATTTTCTGTAACTGTTGTAACAATCTGAAAAAGTTTTGCATTACCCTCCTCTCAAGGTTAGTGTAGGAAGTTGTTTCCGCTACTTTACTTCCTTACAATATATCGTTCCAAGATTAATCATGTATAATTGTAATTTTTGCTTCTTTGGTATAAATATGTGGAAGCACACATAATGCAATTTATAATAACTGCAAAACCTGCAGAGAATGTGATGTAAAAACTCCAAGCACTGAAAATTCTGTGCTGAAGGTTTAACAATGACAGATATTGAAAATGTCTGAATAACACCATGCATTGCTTATTAGCTGGTGGCCAACGGACTTCATTCTGAAACATATTAAAGACTGAGAATCTTCCAAACATATATCATTGTCATCTGGAACCAGAAGTCCCTTACAGTAAATGACTACAAGGTTTGTTTAAAAATATTGTACACATCGAACAAAAATCCATGAATTGAGATTGTACAATTTTCATTAAATACCAAGAATTGAGATTGTACACATTTGTATCAAAACCCATGAATTAAGATTACACACATTTGTGTGAATAACCATGAATTGAGATTGACAAAATTGTATGGTAAGTCATGAATTCCAGCATAGCTGGAGTACAGTCATATCAATAACTGATCAAACTAGCTCCAGCACAAGGCAAAAAAGTGTGTCAATCTCCATTGCAAACATGGCAATTACAAATTCATATAATTAAGAAAGATTTGATATTTACTAGGGGAAACCCAAGAGCAAAATTCATAATGCTGACACAAAAAATAAAGCTCGTGAAGAAAACTTGCAAAAAGAAGCTAACCCTTATATTCTAGGACCTGTGACAGCCATTTGATATTTCCACACTTTTCAGTAATAGCTTACATTCATCGTTCAGCAATTCCAAGTTTTCAGAGAACGTCTTCACCTTCTGTATCTTGATCTTGCGCCATTTCTGCTGCAATTCCCAGGACTCTACAGCATCTCCACACGGAAACTCCTCAACCAAATTGACATCATCCATCAGCTCTTGCATTCTTCTTGACAGGCTCGAAAAAACACAGCTCCCCATTTCTGCTACACTCCCAAATCCTCCGGAGGGCTGAAAAGAACCAGCAAAAGCAGCATTAGTGCAGCTAATGGAGTTCTCAATCACTGCTTCTGGTTTTGACTCTGTGTTTTTTATCATGCTTTGTATGTTGTTCTGTAAACTCCTGTTTTTGCATTGCCGCAACCAATTTTGTCTCTGATTTTCCAATAGGATTTCTTGATGCGGACATTCCTGCGGCCTTTGCTGTTCCACAGTTTTCAAGAACAACTTACATTGATCATTCAGCAATTCCAGGTGCTCAGAGAAAATCTTCATCTTCTGTATATTGATCTTGTTCCATTTCCTCTGCAATTCCTGGGCCTCTGCAGAGTCCACACCATGAAACTGCTCAACAAAATCTACACGATCTATCAGTTGCTTCATTCTTCTCGTCGCACTTGAAAGCCCACACATTCCCATTCCCAACTCTGCCTCAAATCCTCCCAGAGTTTGAAAATTGGCAGCACGAATAACATTGCTAACACAGTTCTCCATCACCTCTTCAAGTCTTGACTGTGTGTTATGAATCATGCATTGTATTTTACTCTTCCAATCCCTGCTTTCACCTTGCAGCGCTTGGTGCCTTCCATTTTCACTTACATAGTCTGTTTTAGTTTCTTTAGATGGAGATTCCTGCAAGCTTTGCCATTTCGCTGCCCCATTCTTCTCTTCATTTTCCTTCTGCTGCTTATACTTGTGCTGGACTTCTCCTCCATCTCCACAAGCTGTAGAGCGTAATCCAGAGTCACCTTCTTTAGGATTTCTACCTTCAATTTTGTTGGAATTAGGATTCACAAATTCATCAAACCTAAGCTTTTCAGCTTCATTTATCCTAGGGCTAGAATTTCCAGCTTCAAGTATCCTTGAATTAGAGCTTTCATCTCCTATTCTCCTAGGGGTAGCCTTTTCAGCCTCAATTATCCTAGGCTTGGGGTTCCAGACTACAACTTCCATAGGAGTAGGGTTTTCAGCTTCAACTTCCTTAGAGTTGGGGTTTTCAGGGTCAATTCCCTTAGAATTAGTGCTTCTAACTTTACCTTCATTAGAGTAAGGATTTTCGGCTACAATATCCCCAGGGTACAATTTTCTACCTACAGTTTGTAAAAAATCGTTGTTTTGGCCCCAGATTTGTTTCCATATCATAAACAGTGCCGGTTCGTGAGGGGTTCTGAAAGCAAAATTATCCTCCTCAATGTTCTGCTCTTTTAATTTGTTTTGTATATCCCTAAACCTTTTTCTCATCCTCTTCATTTTCCAATTAAGCCTATCGTTACTTACCTCAAAGTCAAGCTCGGCCTTTGCTCGCTGATAATAGCCCGCTATGTTAACTTTCCCTCCCGGCGGACACGACTCCAACAGAGCCATGGCGAGGCATACCTCTTCTTCGTCATTCCATTTCAGGGCGGAATTCACGCCCTTCCGTAGCCTGTCCTTACGTTTCGATCCCTCGACCTCGCCTTCGCCTGTGATTTGCTTTGCATTTGTGATCTCCTTTGGGTGTATTTGCGCCACTAACTCTTCTGAATCAATTACAGATTTCTCACTGCTTTTCTTGTATGTTTTATGTCTTTTAGAGAAAGACGAAGCAGCCTGCGATTTGACTTCTCTGCATCTCTTTGCGTTTGGCTGTGCAAAGGTGCCGTCTTTCATTTTGGGGGGATCAAGGCGAACCCAAGAGAATCGAACACGAGACCTCTTCCTTCTGAAATGATTTATAACAAAGCGCGCAAAGTCCTTGTCATACAGATTTTCAAATGTGGAAGCTTTTCATTGATATCCATAAAAATTCAATTATAACAAAGCGCGAAAAGTCCATCTAGTTCTGTATATTAATTTTGAGCATTAAAAATTATATTACACGTGGTGATGTTGCAATTATATTATATTCGAGGTTTCTCCATGTCCATCTTATTAATTTTGATGTCATTAATATACATAGTGGTATAATTGTTAAAGGTTTTAGGTTAGTTCTCTCTGGAGGTCTCTAGATCATTCTCTCTATTTAAATTTATTTGGTAGTTGGTTGATTTGAGTTTGGTCCTCCACCTCGAAAGGTTATAGGGGACTTAACCTGTCAAAGAGATAAGCTTAGGGTCATTGGACTAATCAATCGATTTCAATTGATAAGAAAAACAAGTCACAAAATGTGTCAAAAAGATCACTTTTTTACATGATACTCAATTGTCATGCCCCATTACCAAAATTACTTATACCTATAGTTAAAGATTTTCTCCCTAGAATAATGTTAAAACGACTAAAATCCAGAAATAATCATCTTAGAAAAAATAATCTATATTCCTCAATATAAAAACATAAAACTATGAAATCAAACATGATATTAATAATTAAATACTTTTACACTACATTACTAGTAGTTGCACCTTGGTGTGCAATGGGTTGTCGAAGAGGTGTGGAATGTCAATTAGGGGAAAAAAATGGTTTATTTTTTGCATAAAATTGTGTAGTAAGGTCATCTAGAAAATGATGTTGTTTGTGCGATAAAGCTCTCAATGGAGAAGTGATAGCTTCAAATCAACTATGCATCCACTTACAAGGATCCAATCATAACTAAAATAGAACCTTCAAATCCAAAAGATGATCAAGTTCCACTACCAACAAGCTCATGTTATGTTTGCAATAAGGTGATAGGGAGAGGGAGGGAGACCTAGAGATAGGGAAAGAAAGAGGGAGAGATAGGGGGAAGAGAAAGAGCGGGGGGGGAAGAGGAGAGAGAGAGAGAGAGAGAGAGAGAGATAAATATATAAAGATAGGAGGATACAGAGGAAGATATATAGACATCTATAAAGGAAGGGGGGAGATAGAGGGATATATAGATGGTGAGATAGAGTGATAGAGAAACAAATATATGAGGAAATATAGAGAGAGGGGGAGAGGAGGAGAGATAAAGAGATAGACAAATAGAGAGAACTAGAGATAGACAAATAGAGATGGAGAGAGGGTGAGATAAGTAGGGGAGATAAAGGGAGAGATAGACATATATTGAAATATATAATGAAGTGTTTTATATTGGATATTAGGGTTTCAACACCTTAAGGGATAAAGCCACTATTTTTTCTTAGGACCACCAAAACATTAAGGAGAGGGAATTGAATTTGATTGATCCAACCCTAGAGGGTTTGAATATAGACCATATTAATTCCTCCCTCCTTATTTGAGTTGAAAATTGAATTTGAATTTGGCTTGAATTGCAATCATAGCTAGTCACACTATCCTAGATCTTATGTGTCACTAACATTTATAGCAAATGGAGTTCATTAAAATGCAACAAGGAATTTAGATATTAAATTAATTAGTAGTAGAGAAAAATCAAATATGATCTTCAAGTTTATGCAAGTGAGATTTTAATTTAAGAGAGATCTCATTTTAGGAATGAAGGAACATACTCCTTATATTAAATAGTTCATCCTATGACAAACACGCTTATGTATATGGAATTGATGTCAATTAAATGTTAATATGTTAGACCATACCACAAAGATATGATTTTTCATTAAAAAAAAAAAAGTGTATTTAACCTGAGAAGATTTTATCATTTTCTCATTAAATTGTCCAGCTACTAGCTTCAAATCCACACAATCAAGTACCACCAATTTAAATTGACCATATATAGGTGTAGACCAAACACTATGTCACCTTGAGCCCCATATATTTTTTTATGTCTAGTAAACTTTTTAACGTGACTAGTGGCATTGGCACGCACATCCTCCAGGTCCATGTGAAACACTTTTGACCTAGAGCTATGAACTAGTGAGGCCACAAATGAGGGACCTCATCCCCACACTTATTAAAACTCGCAAGCTCAATGACCCAGTGAAGGCACAAGGTTTGCGAGCACATGGCCCGATAGGGGTTTGAATTGTGGTGGTCGCTTCACCAACAAAGTATTTTATCTACAACACTACACGTCAGAAGACATCCTTGAGCCCCACATTTTATTGACATGTTGAATTCTCAATTGCTTACAAACACCACTATGACCAAATATTATTTTCATTGATTTTAGAGCTCAAATTTGAAACCGTTATGGTAATAATAAGATGAGCTCATCACCCTCAACCATACCACATGACATAAAAATCTCCTCCACATCATTGCACACATGACCACAACTCACAATATCACACATGTTGAACCTTCTTAATGATCACTTGAGCATATGTGAAGATTGATAATGGCATTGTAAATTGATCCAAAAGATCAACAAAATGAAATGAAGTAAAGGTGTGGAAAAGGATTCCTACACTTATTTATGAGAGGAGATATATGCAAATAAATCAAATCTTTGCAACTACAATGAAATAAACACAAAAGCAATATACTATAACATGATGATTTATATGGGGGAAATCCTTTCAAGAGAAAAATCTCACACTCCATAGCAACGTAATGTACTTTTTAGTTTTCAAAGGTTATAATATGCTTACATAGTCTAAGTATTTAAAATATGGCATCACCAACAAGAGATTTGGAGTAATTATTATAGCATAACAATATATATATAATTCACTATAAAAACCTCCATCAAGGCTTAGATGAATTCAAATATTACGAGTTGGTTCACATATATAGAAAGGCAAGTCATGATGTTGGTGTGCTAGAAAATGAAGCAATTGTCATGGATTTAGGTATTGAAGCCTAGGGTTGAGGGGGTTGAATACAAGGCTACCATTTCTCAAAAAGGAGATTAATGTTGTAATGGAAGAAAAGTAGGGTTTATATGTTTGGGCATACACACTAGACCTTTTTTCCAATATTGCATTAGCGAGAGGGGTGAGATCAATATATTCAACCTCTCTTGTTGTGAAGATGGGTCGAATCTTGATTAAATTTCCCTCCTCTTTGTTGGGGGTTGAATTGGATACTAAAAATATGAAAATTAAATGCTAGATCTAGGGTTAAAGATGGAAAGTTTATGTTAATGAACATAAACAGACAATTGCAGATTTGAACTAAAGTTGTAACTATAGGTATGAGATGAGGAAGATGAATGGAACCTATGACTGGAAGTTGAGCCAAAAAAAGCAAGACAAGGTAGCTTCGAATGACCCTATTGTAGGATGCAGACAAATTTAATTGGTTTGGGAACTAACATGTTGCTTAGAATCTACCCCAAACATTGTGTGGGAAATTCGTCAAACACTATAGTATAGACTGAATTTTTCCTCTTCTTTTTGTCCATGCAAAAACTGGATTTAATCGTCTTTGTCTACTTTGCCTATTTCCAAATTTATAGCTCTTGAACCTATCACATGCACATAGAAAGAGAAGAAAGATGTTGTGGGTTGGTGTTTGCCTAAGTCAAATCCCAGTTTCAAAATTAAACCTTTAATTAAAATGTAATGGAAATGTAAAGCATGCCTTTTGAGGGAAAAGATTAGATTTGAGTTGAAATGCTGAAATTGAAATGGTATACATTGATAAGTCTTACTTAAAAGTCTCCATGCAAGGTTGATCATGTCATGTAAGATGTAGGATGTATACATAGAATCTTTATCATGGATGCCATGTTGAATTCTTGAATCGTGAATACTTGAACTCTCCTTCAATGTCTTATTTCTTTCTCACTCGAATTGAATTGAATTAGGACTTCCATCATATGAAGAACTAATTAAGAGATGTAAGATGGATGTTCAAATAAGGGGATAGGCTTGTTTTTATACCCCAATACATCAAATGCATTTGAATTTTTGAAGTAGGCCAACATAGGAAGGGAATTATCACCCACATTTTATAATTATTGTCAAGACCAAAATTGGGCCCCTTTTGTTAAAAAAAGGCCACCCAGGGCACCACTATCCTGGGACAATGGCACCTACAATACCTTCGTCCACCCAATTAGGGTTGGATAGAGGTCCACAAACCAAATGCCAGGTGAAGTTTGGGAATTGAAGCCAGTCGTGCAAAATCAAACATGGTCAAAGCACGGAAGATCATGACACCAAAGTGAGGACAAAAATTGTATGGGGATACAATTTACGATGCTACATTTAGCCCCCACTTTAGAGGGAGTATGAGCCTATACTCATACTCTCAATAAACTATATAGTAGCATTGAAAAAATTTTATCAAGATATTAAAGAGGCAAGACACACCAAGCTCTCAAGGGCGTAGGATCTAATCAATCTAATATGAAGACAAAAGGAGAAAAATATGAAGAGAAGAGAGACCATGACTATACTGGCGTAAGGCTTATTCTTACTATAAGTCATGTTGAGAGAGAGACAAGTTTGAATTGAAAAATTGGTACAATATAATACAAATAAAAAGACTCATTTGCAAAGTAATCTGAATATTGAATTGAAATGTTGTGGTGTGTGATCAATGTGTACAAACCAAACAAAGAGCGGAGTGTATACCCCAATGTTAAAATGATTGTGTGCACCTTACCAAGAACAATTACTTTGAGGTAGCATGCATGTATCCAAAAGACAAGGACGTCACTACAATGACAAGCAAGGACAAATCAAGGGCAATGGAGCGCATGATAAAAAGAGAGCACATAAGGGGTCCACTAACTAGGGTTAGTATGTGTGTTTGATAAATTGTGTATATTAAGTATAATTGCATGGAATCGACCTCATCCCCTATAGGTAGTGGATTTGTGAACACAATGGAAGAAGAGAACAAAAGATCAACAATAAAAGTCTTTTTGGGTCAACATAGTACATGCCAAAAAGAGAGATCTCAATGCTTTGCATTGTACCTAAGTAGACAACACAAAGACACATTTACAATAATAGCACATGTTTGACATAACATGGATATGACATACAAAATAATTGAGATACAAATAACGTCACAAAATTTTTGGCCTCTTTATTACCTTGCACCAATAGAGTAACAAGGGTCATCCGAAGAGAACCTAATAGAACACAAAGAAAATATCAAGCAACACATCATGAGGGAAGTGTTGATGTTTTTTTATGACACCTTCAAACATAGAATATAATACTAAGTATCTTATCATTTCTTGAAAAAAGGCCTCTTAAATGCTAAATTATGTGATCAACCAAGACAACTCCAAGGTTCTGATAGTTAGTTCTTGACATCATACATGGATAAATTCAATTATTGTGATGCGATTTTTTGGAATCACAAGGGGGGCTTACATTGAACATGAATGTTTGAACGTGAAATTTTACTTGATTTGGGAAAAAAGGATAAAAAGAATGAGGGTTTATAAATTTAGTCTAATCTTAGGAATGTAGGAAACTATGAATGACTTAGTGAAATAATACTAGGCTTTGCTTTTCCATGCAAATAACAACTCCACAAAGCTAGTGAGATCTTCTAAGATAATCTTATGATGTTCAAATCACCACCAACAACATAGACACCATCAATGTGATGAATATCAACAGGTAAGTAGCAATCAAAGTTAAGCTTGTATAAAGAGTTCAGTTGACCACGTAAATTATTTAGCAATCAACAAAATACAAGTAGTATGAACATGCGAATTTCACCATTAATCATCCACAATAGCTTCCATCTATCTAATCAATAATAAAATAAATGAGAATTCGAGACCATGCAAATGCTGAATCAACACTTTAAATTCACCATATATTCAGTGAACGTAATATGCTTCTTGCAACAAAACCTTGGCAACAATTTGCTTTTCTCCTACTCTACTCTAGCTATCTAAGTATAGTATACCACTAAACTATTAATGTTTACAAATGAGAGGGATCCTTTTATAGTGATCTTAATACAATTGAATGGCTAGGATCAAATCCACATCAATGGCCAAGATTGAAAGATATAAACCCTAATTAGGGCTTGTTACACCCATTACATAACATTTAATGCTTGACCAATGATAAAATTACAATGAATAGGACACATGTCCTTCTTTTAATGTCAACCAATAAATTATGAGGTTAGGTACATAAAACTTTGGGCCCCCACATGTGGTAGTTATCCTCTTCGTTGGATGAGTTAGGTGCATAGAATTTGGACATCCTGACTTGGAATGAAGTGATTGGTGGATGAAGATGACTAGGTCCCACCTCAGCTTGCTCCTTGATTAAGTCAGCCTTGTTATCTCAATTTCAGCTGGCGAAATTGGGATAACCCCCACATTTTTTGTCCAAATTGTGGCCCATAAGCTCTAAGCTCGTTTTTGATCCTGAGTGATTAATTCATTTATGGATCATTCTAGGAGTTTTTTATTTTAGTAATTTTGGTGTATTGTCAGGTTTAAAACTTGACTATACACCTAGAGATAAAGGTCAAGTGCATTTCGGCTATGAACCCAAAATGCACATCTAAGTGTATTTCAGGCCCATGAACCCAAAATATACATATTAAATGATAACTCAAGTGGCATTTATGTTTTCAAATTGACCTTTTTCGCTCATCTATTTTATTTCCTTCTTTCTCTTTTTGGCCTTTTCATTTTCTCTCGCTTGTGACTGGTGCTTTGGCCATGTGCATGCATCCTCCATTTTTTTCCAACTTGACTCTCTACTCTCCTATTAGGCTTATTATTCTTTTCTCTTTTTTTTTTGTTTTTGATCAGTTTATTTTTGTTCTTTTGTTCATTTTTAGGTTTAGTTTGGGCTCACGGCTCTGAACCATTTCCCCCCATGCTTTGTGTTTGTGTAGTTTGGGCCGGTGGCCTTGAACTATCCATTTTTACTCACCAAACTTCCACTATGAAAAGGTGTGGTTCAAACCAATGAATCCAAACTACACATTCAACAAATGTTATTTGGTGTAGTTCAGGTTCATTGACTCAGCCTATACCAAGATCTTACCTTCAAACCCAAACAATGTGGTTTGGGTTTTCAAACCTGAACTACACCTAAAGTCATTCAAATCATGTAGTTTGAGTCTACAAACCTGAAATAAGCCTAAGTTATCCTTCCCTTGTGTGGTTCAGGTCCACAAACTCGAGCTACACCTTAGTGTATGTTTTACCATGTGTAGTTCAGATTTGTGGACTTCAACCACACGAATAGAGCTTTAAATCGATTGTTGATCTTCTCAAAGGTGTGAACTGGGTTCGCAAATCGAATTTACATAATGTACACACACTTTCATTATAGGTGTAAATCAAGTTTTTGAACCCAAACTGCACTTGATCATTTGATTGCCCTAGTTTGTCTAAGGTACAAATTGGGTCTGTAGACTCGATTTCACACCTGATACTTAGAAATTATTCTAAGTATAAATAATGTACCACTATTGAAGATCTTTGAGTATTGATGTTATTTTTCTCATCATGGTGATTTCATCTAATCCTTGAGGATCTCTTTGAACTTTTCTACAGTTCAAACTATCTATACATGTCAGAATCATCTCTGAGAAAGAAGACAACTGTGAGATTTTGCCAAGATCTAGAGGCAATGGAAAGCACAAATAAGAGAGACAAAATATATGATAGGAATAGACTGTATTCTATCAAGATACAAAATATGATCAACTCGATCATTGCAAGATGTTCAATGAATGCTCATACAAACAATGTAGATGAGCCTGCTTATATAGGAAAGGCTTATGGATATGTGAGCACACAAACATGACATGTGGCTCAATAAGAAACAAGGGTAGGTAGGAAATAGGTGTGGGTAGGTAGGAGAAACAATATAATATTTCACATGAGGTGGAATATAACAACAAGATAAGATCAATGCCATAAAAGGTGGAAATTCTCCTACACACACTATCCCAATGTGGCACAAACACCCAAGTGTCTCATACCCAAACTACTATTAAATGCATGTACCTAAGTAAACTTAAGTAAAGTGTAATAATATCCATGATGAATAATTATTTACACCAGCAACAATGAAGTTCAAGAAGCAAGACCCCTATCCAGTCTTTCCATCATTTGTAGTGGTGTTAAAAAAATTGCAAATATATAAGATACTAAAATAGTCCATGGGGATGTTGATGAGTTTCTAAGGCGACTTCAAAATCCTCCACACTACTATTCAATGGAACCTACCATCAATAATAGTATTCATTTGGTGCAATATTTCCTATGTTCGCTTAGAATCTAGAGTTCATGCTTACAATAGCTAATCATTTTGATCATGTACGTCAGAGTGTAAAAGATGCAGATGGTAAGAAGGTGATCACATTGAATGAAGATTTTTTTGATTCCTTGTTCAAGTGTCCAAGTATATATAATTATGCGGATATAGACATAAAATTTGTTGATGCCTATTATGAGAAACATTATGATAAGTGTAGGAAGAACATTAATGATATTTGGTTGAAGACTCCCAGGCCTACAATTTCTAGATGGCCCAAGACCTTCCCTCGAAGCAATTTTAGGGAATAAGTGAATCATTTTATATCTCTTCTCAGAAGGGTAAAAGAGCTTCTTACTTCAAATACCTATTATGAATGGATGTATCAGTATATTCATATCATCAGAGAAAACAACAACAAGATCTTCTAGGGAAAGCAGATTAGTGATGTCGTGTATGAATAGAACACTAAGGTACCTACCACTTTGAAGTTTTACATGACTTCTTGTTTGGTGTATGTTGTTGCTAATATAAGGAATTTCATAGATTTATCTACAGATGGAGACAAAAGACATGTTCCAGTCTAAAAAACATTATTCCCAGTTAAATCTTAAGGAAAGTTTACATCATTTTACAATAGTTAATGATGTTTTGTTAGGCTATTATATGTGCCTATTTGACAAGGGTTTAGAAAACAATAGAGTATTTGATGAAGCCTGGGAGGACGTCAACGATTATGGATGTATGTTATTTTAATTTCCTACCTTCCCTTATCTACAGATAGGATGTTATGATGATCAACCTTTCATGCTTCCAAGATATCCATCTAACAAGATTGTTCTAATGGTGTTGGCATAGAAAATGGTGGTAACTATACATGAGAAACAATCAGGCTCTCATAAAGTAGGTTTGAAATTTTCACTGCCTATTGGAAGATGCTCCATCAATTCAGTTTTCAAGGCAAGAGCTATGGAAGATGAATTGAGGAGAGTAACAATGAAACAAGAGCTATACTCATGTTCACAAAATTGAGGATATCTAAGCAGATTGAAGGACTAAAGATATCAGGAAACCTTATTATTGTCACCTCACCAAAGATCAAATAATAAATATCAAATTGGCAAATGTCCCCGATGACTTGGTTGATCATAGTAATGTCCTAGATATTGTGTTTAGTGTTGTAAATTGTACACCCTTAATTAGGGTTGTCCAATTCCATGCTTAGGTTAGCACCCACCTTGGTGTGTCCCATTGCATTTTGCATTTTTCAAGATTACTTTAAGAATTTAATTATTAATTAAATTAAATCTAAGGTCCTCTCTTATCAATTCACATATTATAAAATTAGGCCCTTAACCCTAAGCATGCCCCTTTTTATTCTATTTTAATTGATCCTAATAAAGTTCTATTTCCCATCTTCAAGGCACGTTTTTGCATATCTAAACAACTTGGGTTGACCTACCATGTTGGATTTGACATTATAATCACCATATATTGCGTCCCTCTAAATTTGGAAAAAAATCGATCGGACCAGAATGATACCATTTTGGTCCCAACTTTTTCTCCCCGAATTTTGAGAGCTTAATTTGGTGGTATTATAATGTTTAGTCCCCACTTTTTGTCAATTTCCATCAATTCTAAGTTGGCCAATGATCAAATTTAAAGTTATTGTTTCATATATATAACCTTTTCTTTCCCTTATTTGAGGATCCATTCTCTAGCAATTGAAGGAGATCCTTTTGTGAAGTGAAAGTACAGGTTTTATATGGAGTCTACAATCAAAAAATTCATCATTGATCAAGTCTTTATCAACCTTTTTCATCAATTATGGAAGCTTCAAAGATTTAATAGAATGATAAGGAGATCACTGACTGTTGATTGACTTGTACCTCTCCCTTAGGGTATGGTATTGTTTCATGTTATGTTCATATCTCTATGTGATTTTTCATATCTACACATCATTCATTTTGAAGCAGTCATCGGTGAGGAGGGACCTCAAAGAGATCAATCTAGACCGGTCAGCAAGAGTAAACACAATGGTAACACAAAGATATGATGGAGGAAATGAAAAACAAGTTGATTTATTGTTGAACTTCTTAAGTCTTTGTAAGTGTTGCTAGTTGTCTAGGTCTTTCTTTCTAATTTTTTTTGCTTTGTTGTTCCTAGTTTTATGTTGTCCATTCGAGTTGTTGGCTTTCTTGCCAGTCTTTTGTTTATTGTATTTATGTTGATCTAGTTGATCCTTGATGATCTTTCTTTTGATCTTTATGTAAAAGGTTTCGAGTCCTTAAAACCTATTTTTCTAATTAATCAGAACAATCGGGACCTTGAATCTTATGATCTATCTTCTATGCACAGTCTGACTATCTGGTTCTCTGATTGATTCTAATTGAATATATTCTAATGTGTAATTACAAATATATATCGATCCAAAGGATCCAGTCGGCCCAGAAGGGATCAAAACCCGAAGAACAAGACCTAACATGCAAAATAAACAAGGTCAGCCTCCACCAAGAGATTCCTCCAGAAAATCCAAAGGATGAAATGTAGATCATGGGAAAAGGTTGGTCACACGCCAAGGAAAATCAAGATCAACGCCCAAGGTTCCATAAGCTTTAGAAGGGTTTTGGTAGATCACCAAAATAGGTCTCAAGCAACCGGTAACAAAGGAACAACAGATTACAAGAAACTGTCATGGAAATTGGTAGCGATATCTTGCTAGAAAATGATCCAAATGCGATGTGGTTTGGAAGAAAGAAAGATGATCAATTCTTTGAGTAGAATCCAACTCCACAGGATCAGGTGAGCTAAAACTGCAACACACAGAAAGGAAAACTGAAACAACAAACATAAAGGAAATTTTTTTTGGTTGATGCAAGATTGTTGTGAACTGGGGATGCTCCTGCATTAGACATCCAGGGTTATTGAAAATGTGAGCCTCTCACTTTGCCGAGGTCAGAGAAAAACCAAGGCGGTCTACCTCTTCTTGAGAAATCCACAATGAATCTTCAACTGGTATGTCCTTCCACTTCACAAGATATTCCTTTTACTCACTGCTCCAGGTACTACGCCCAATCCTACTATCCAAAATCTCTTCAATCTAATTCAGTTCCTTCCGAGGTAACCATTTCTCCAAGTTTGCAACACTGTTCTTACTAAATTCTGGTTCATGGTACTCATGAAGATCTACAATTTTGAATATAGGTGAAATACTCAGACTATCCAGTAACTCCACTTCATATGCATTTCCAGAATTGAACTTCTTCAAAATACTGCAAGGTCCAAACTTCTTCATCTGCAACTTGTTATAATTTCCAACTTGGAATTTCTCTTTTCTCAGATATACCATCACTTCATCGCCAACTTAAAATTCCTTATGTCTCTTCTTCTCATTTGCCTTCTCCTTGTACTTGTTGTTCATGTCTTCCAAATGTTGCTTAACCTAAATATGTAATGTTACCATGTGATCTTCAAAGTCTTCTGCTTCTGAACTTCTCCAGTCTTCACTGCTAATGTCTCTCAATTCTAATATCCCTCTAAGATGCACTACGATAACAATCTCAAAAGGTGTTCTTCTGGTACTTCTATTCACTGAATTATTGTAGGCAAACTCTACTTGTGCAAGGATTAAATCCCAACTTTCGGTTTTGTCTCCCACTAAACATCTCAACAAATTTCCCAAACTTTGATTAACAACTTATGTTTGTCCATCAATTTGTGGATGAAAAGTAGAACTAAACTTCAAATTCATCTTCATCTTCTTCCAAAGTGCTCTCCAAAAATATCCAACAAACTTAGTATCTATGTCTGAAACTATGCTCTTAGGTAATCCATGCAATCTCACCACTTCCTTGAAAAATAGGTCTGCTACATGCAATGCATCTGATGTCTTCTTACAAGGTATGAAATGAGACATCTTGGAGAATGTATCCACTACCACAAATATAGAATCATTCCCTCTCGGTGTCTTAGGCAATCCAAGTACAAAATCCATACTTATATCCTCCCAAGGTCTTATCGGTATTGTCAAAGGTTTATACAATCCCACATTCTAACTACTACCTTTTGCAACTTGACAAAATCTACAACTCTACACATATCTCTTAACATCCTTATGAATATGGGGCCAAAAGTACTACTCACTCACCAATGCTACTATTTTGTCAATGCCAAAATGTCCAGGTAAACCTCCACTGTGTTTCTCCTTTATCAGTTTTTCTCTGATAGAACTCTTAGGTATGCACAACTGAACTCCTCTGAATAACATCCCATCCTGAATGAAGTGATCCAACCATTTTCTTATGTCTACCATAACCGGTTCTCTACATGCTTTCCAAGGTTCTGCAAAATCCGGGTCATCATCATACAAGGTCTTCAAATCTTCAAATCCTAATAATCTCACTCTCATCTCTGCCAACAAATTCCATCTCCTACTCAATGCATCAACAACTTTGTTAGATTTCCCACTTCTATGCTTCAACACAAAGGTATAACTCTGCAATAATTCTACCCATCTCATATGTCTTTGATTCAACTTACTCTGACTATTCAAATACTGCAAAGCTTGATGATCTGTATACAACACAAACTCCTTAGGCAACAAGTAATGTCTCCACTTATTCAAGGCTTGAACTATGGCATAAAACTCTTGATTATACATTGAATATCTCCTCTAGGCATCATTCAATTTGTCACTAAAATAGGCTACTGCTTTTCCTTCTTGACTCAAGACTACTCCTATTGTTGTTCCACTTGCATCACATTCCAGTTGAAATACTCTATTGAAATTCGGTAAAGATAACACAGGTTGCTCAGTCACTTTTTGCTTCAACAATTCAAAACTTTTGTTTTCTCCCGTGGTCGACTTGAATTCCTTCTGATCTCCTCTCATGGTCTTAGTCATAGGGTTACAAATTAAATTGAAATTTCTGATAAACTTCTGATAAAAACTAGCCAATCCATGAAATGATCTTACCTCTCCAATGTTTTCCGGTGTAGGCCATTCAACTATTGCTTTCATTTTCTTTGCGTCCATCTTCAAACCATCCTCAGATATCACAAATCCCAAACAGACCAACTCATCCTTCCTGAAAGTACACTTCGTGATGTTGATCAACAACTTCTCTTCTTTCAATCTCTGCAATACTTGTCTTAACTACAACAAATGCTCCTCTTTTGTCTTACTGAAAATCAGAATGTCATCCAAATACACAATAACAAAATTACACAATAATTTCTTCAATAACTCATTCATCACCCTCATGAAAGTACTTGGTACATTAGTCAATCCAAAAGGCATCACCAACCATTCATAGAGTCCTTCATTTGTCTTAAATGTTGTCTTCTACTCATCACCTTCTCTGATCCTGGTCTGATGATATCCACTCTTCAAATCTATCTTTGTAAAGTATTTTTCTCCACTCAAACAATCCATTATGTCATCCATCCCAGGCAAAGGAAACTGGTATTTCACTATGATCTTGTTTATTGCTCTTGAATCGGTACACATCCTCCATTCTCCATTCTTCTTAGGTGCTAATATTGTTGGTACTACACAAGGGCTTAGACTCTCCTTGATCAAACCTTTCTTCAACAGCTCCTGCACTTGTCTATTCAGCTCTTCGTTATATGTCGGTGTCAACCGATGTGTAGCTATGTTAGGCAAACTAGCTATGAGAACCAAGTCCATGCAATGACTAATACTTCTCATAGCTGGCAATCCATCAGGTACATTATCTGAGATGATGTCCTCATATTCTGTCAACAAATCTCTTATCTCTTCCAGGTGTTCTCCTTCTAGTTTCGGTCTCAGTCTTCTTAGGAATTAAGGCAAATCACACATTCTCATGTCTCAGTCCATCCATTAATTTCCTTCCATCTACTAAATAGATTCTAGCATTCGTACATACTTCATTCGTCAAAGGTTCCTCCAAAGGCAACAAGGTTTGCTTCATCCCATTGGCCACAATATTGTATGTATTCTTCCTCCCATCATGTATTGCCTGTCTATCAAACTACCAAGGTCTTCCCAACAAAAGATAAAAAATATCCATAGGCATAATATCACACAAGACTTCATCATGATAATTCCCATTTTTCAATTTTATCGAACATTATTCACTTACTAACAACTTATGTTCATCCTAAATCCATTCTATCTGATAAGGCTTAGGGTATTTCAATCTCTCCAATTTCAACTTATTCACCATCTCTTCTGAAACAAGGTTATTTGAACTACCACTATCTATAATAACTTTACAACACTTATTGGATACCTTACATCTGGTCTTGAACAAATTCTTCCTCTGCAAGGGCTCTTGATCTCCTCTGGTATGACACAAAGCTCTCCTCATCACCAACAGTTCTCCATCTTCCAGTTTATTTTCTGATCCGGTGGGGTTTTCTTCCACCACTGCTTCTCTTCCAGTAGTTTATGTCTTCTTACACTTGAATGCACGATGTCCTTCTCCTCCACACTTAAACTAGGTTCCTCTGAATGTCCTCTTGTGTTGTCTTCCAAAGTTCTCATTCTAGTAACCATCTGGTTCTCTCCTCTGGTAGAAATTTTTATCATCCTTTGGGTATAAATTATTAGAATAATCGGTGGACGACTAAGAGGGGGGGGTGAATCAGTTGTCAGCAGATTATATTAATCAAACCACTTTATAGCCTTTAACCGGAGCACATAAACATTGAATATCGGAATAGAAAAAACAGATACCGATAAGCAATAAAACTTAAGAATGAAATAGAGAATTAACACAATGCAACCATACCACATAACACCATTATTTGTATGTGGAAAATCCGGTAAAGGGAAAAACCACAGTGGGAAGCCTACCCAGAGTCAGATGATACTTCTGCAGAAAGTATGTGATACAATGAGGGGCCTGCACATGCAGGAAGGCACATTGCCTAGAGCGTACTACTGATTACAAAGGAGTCTCACTGACTACAAAGAGGCTATAACCACCTCAATATAATTGGACAACAATCCAAAAGAATGAACTGCCAGTGATAGCATCTACCATGCCTGATTACACTCCCGTTTAAGCTCAATACCGGAGGCCTTTGACCTCTTACATAAACCCAATTCGATCACCTATGATCGACCAAATCTCTTTTGCTTATGATATTTCATTCCATGACCACGACATGATCTACAATGAGATCTTACATCAATTTATACAAACCCTAAGGCCTAAACTAATTAGGTCGGCCACCTAAAAGATATTACAACAAGACCATTACATACATCCATATAACAATGATATGCCATGTCGGCTTTAAACCAAAACAACATTAACCAATCCATAAATCATCTCGTTAACGTGTAGAGAACACGTTAACATGATACCAATCCATAACCTAGATAGGTAGCAGACCTAAATAGATTAACCATGCCAAAGCGATGTCTCCAATCAGTCGAGGTACAATCAAGGATCACCTTCTACATCCTGAATCTAGAAGCTACACCAACACCACTTATGCATCCTGGCAAAGATTCTCAGTAAAATCTATGTCGGTAAAACTTTAAACCCTTACCGGTAACACTAGTTCTTCTACTGGTAAGCAAAACCTATCTGTCAGTAACCAATCATAACAACTAGTGTTGACATCAATGACAAATCATCAATGCAACACATAATCAATTCCTCCATATTTCCAACAATATCCCCCTTTGGAATTGATGGCAACACTAGATGTGAAAAAGAAAACATCTAAGTGCTAAGAAATGCCAAACATTTCTCATAGAAGATATAACAATAAAAAACTAAAAAATCCCAACAACTCCCCCTGAGGAGTGCAGTCCAATCTAAAACTGATCTAATTTTTTCACATATAACTCTCCCCCTTTGACATCAATGCCAAAGATATGACATAGATATCAAAATCCTTTGAATCTCAAAGCTGACTACTCCCCCTGAGTAGTAGCACCACTACATCAACCTGGAGAAAAGGATAAAGTTGATGATGCATACCGGACTGATGTACTACTCCATCAGTTAAGTTTCTATCAGAGGGGTAGATACCCCTAACCTGTCTCTCAAATATTCAAATGATTCCTTAGATAGTGGTTTAGTGAATATATTTGCAATCCATTCTTTAGTGTTCACATAAACCAATTTGACTTCCTTTTCTTCCACCTTTTCCTTCAGAAAGTTATATTTTATTGAAATGTGCTTAGTCTTAGAGTGAAATACCAGATTCTTAGATATGTCAATAGCTGCAGAGTTATCGCAATAGATAACTATCGGTTCACTGCAATTTACCTTGATATCCTTCAACATTTGCTTCATCCACAAGACTTGAGTGCAATTAGTTGTTGCTGCAACATATTCAACTTCTGCAGTAGATAAAGAAATGCATAACTATTTTTTGTTGATCCATCAAACCAATTTATTTCCAAGAAAGAAAGCTCCACCAGAAGTGCTCTTCCTGTCATCAGCATCTCCTACCCAATCTGAATCTGTATATGCATATAAAGTGAAGTTATCATCTCTAGAATACCATAAGCCATATTCTGTTGTTCCTTGCAAGTACCGGAATATCCTCTTTACTACACATTCATGATTTTCTTTAGGATTACTTTGATATCTTGAAACAATACTTATTACATTCATAATATCTAGTCTAGTCTGAGATAGATATAACAAGCCACCAATCATAGACTTATACCTTGTCAAATTTACCTGTGCAAATATGTCTTTGATAGATAATTTCTCACTTGTCACCATAGGAGTACTTACCAGTTTAGAATTATCCATACCAAACTTCTTCAACAATTCCCTTAGACACTTAGTTTGACAGATAAAAATGCCTTTGTCGGTTTGAGTAATCTGCAAACCTAAGAAAAATCTCATCTCACCAATCATAGACATTTCAAATTCATTCTTCATATTATTAGAGAATTTCATGCACAATTTATCTTCACCTCCAAAAATGATATCATCAACAAATACTTCAATAATAAGAATATCATCATCAGTGATTTTGTAATATAAATTATTGCCAGCACTGCCTTTAGTAAAACCAAGCTCCAAAAGATATTTATCCAACCTTGCATACCAAGCTCTAGGAGCTTGTTTCAATCCATATAATGCTTTCCTTAACCTACAAACCATATCTTTGTCATTGGTCAGTGAAAATCCATCAGGCTGCTCAATGTATACTTCTTCCTCAAGTTCACCATTTAAAAATGCACATTTAACATCCATTTGATAGATCTTATAGTTCTTGTATGCTGCATAGGCAAGAAATAGTCTAACAACTTCAATTCTAGCTACAGGTGCAAATGTCTCACCATAATCAATTCCTTCCATTTGAGAATATGCTTTACAAACCAGTCTAGCCTTGTTCCTTAAAACTTGACCATCCTAATTTAGTTTATTTCGAAAAACCCATTTAGTTCCAATAACATTCTTATTTTTAGGCCGGGGAACTAAAGTTCAAGTCTTATTCTTCTCTATCTGATCTAATTCATTTTCCATAGCCTTTAACCAATGTTTATCTTTACAAGCTTCAATAATAGATGTCGGTTCAATTTGAGAAATAAGACGTACCTCTTCATTTGCTAGTCTTCTTCTTGTCATAACTCCCTTGTTCCTATCTCCAATGATTTGATCTTCAGAATGATTTAACCTTACATACCTTGGTGTCTTCTGAACTTTAGGTTCATTGTTCTGATCATCAGTCACAATTGAATTTTTTGATTGTACTGGTGTAACTATCTTAGTGTCTTGTACTGGTTGAAGCATTGCCTATTCAGCTATGATCATTTCCACTACCAATTTCCTGTCATATGATATAGATTGATCTTTTTATTTCTCATCCACTTTCACATTTGCGCTCTCTACAATTTTCTGCAAACTTTTGTTATAACATCTATATGCTTTGCTTTGAATTGAATATCCAAGAAATATCCCTTCATCACATCTAGGGTCAAACTTCCCAATTGAATCATCCCTTCTGATATAACATTTACTTCCAAAAATTTTGAAATAATTAATAGTAGGTGTATGTCCAAACCATAATTCATAAGGAGTCTTACCGGTTTCACCTTTGATATGAACTATGTTGAATGTGTATACTGTTGTACTCACTACTTCTCTCCAGTAGATGTGAGGCAATTTGGCTTCCATCATCATGGTTCTTGTTGTATCCAAAATGGTTCTATTCTTCCTTTTCACTACTCCATTCTGCTGAGGAGTCCGGGGTACAGACAACTATCTCTTTATTCCATTTGTCTCACAAAAACTATTAAATTCACAAGAAGTGAACTCACCACCTTGATCTGATCTCAAACATTTGATTTTCAATCCAGTTTCTGTTTCCACCTTTGCTTTAAAGATCTTGAATTTCTCAAGAGCTTCAGACTTATCCCTTAAAGAAATCACCCACATCATTCTAGAATAATCATCAATTATTAGCATGAAGTACCTATCACCTTGAAAGCTTATGATCCTTGTTGGACCACATAAGTCAGCATGAATCAAATCAGGCACATCATTAGATTTATCATGTATGCTCTTAAAATAAGTTCTAATTTTCTTTCCCAATTAACATTCCTTACATACCGGATTATGAGGCTTTATAATCTTAGGTATATCACTAACTGCCTTTGTTGAACTGATCTTAACAATAGAATCAAAATTAACATGACACAACCTCTTTTGCCATAACCAACTCTCATCAATATGATCAATCAAACATGTCTTATTACAAATTTTCAAGTGAAAGATATTACCTCTAGTCTGAGTACCGGTTGCAATCTCCAAACCAAATCTGTTAATGATTTTGCATTTTCTATCTTTGAATTGAAGTTGGAATCCCTTATCCACCAATTGATCAACACTTAAAAGATTATGCTTTAAACCTTCTACTTAATAGACATTATCAGTATTATGTTTGCCATCCAGAGAAATAATACCTCTACCTTTGATCATACATACTTTGTCATCCCCAAATATGACTTGACTGCCATTGTATTCTTGCGGGGACAAAAAGTTTCTTTTATCTCCAGTCATATGATGTGAGCATCCACTATCAATTACCCATTCATCCTTGCCAGGGCCTTTTCTTCATTCTTGATAGCCGATTCATCTTCCTTTAAAGCATAGAACACCCATTCCTTTCCATTGTCAGATCCACTAGCATAGTATGTTGTTGGTTCATCCTCTGAGTCATCACTTACTCCTTCCTCATCCACTATGTAGCATTGTTTTTTTTTCTTGAATCTATATTTTTTTTATTAGGCCTAAATGATTTCTTAACTCTTTCTTCAAATCTTGCATTCCTTTCAGGACATCTAGATGCAAAATGACCAATCTTATAAGATGCAAAACATTTAAAAGGTGTTTTTCCTTCATACTTACTTCTTATCAGTCCTTTAGGTACTCTTCTAGCAAATAAGGCATCAAGTTTCTCAAATTATTCATCCTCTTTCCTCATATCTTCCAACTCTTTTGCATATAGGGCTTTCCAATCACTTTTTTCGGTAGATGATGATGCATGAAAAACAGGTTCAGATTTTGCAGCTCCAGAGGGTCCAAATTCTTCAAGCTCAAAAGAAGATAATTTCCCAATCAGAATGTCTCTGTTAACTGAAGTGTTTGTCATTGTTCTCAATTCATTAATTGTAGTAGCCTTCATCATGCAAGCCGGTGGAAGGGCTTGTTAGGACCCAGAGGCAACTGAGAGGGGGGGGGGGGGGGGTTGAATCAGTTGTCAATTAATTTCAACTCAAATATAACTTAATCAAACTTGATACTGTAGACGTATAAAAATGATCATATTCCTAAATGAATATTTAATGCTCATTTTATTCTCGTTCCTCTATTTAATTAAGTAAATTATTCAATTTATTTAGTTAAATTCACTTAGGCCCTTTTTGCATCATTTAATTGAATAAATCATTTTATTTAATTAAAACCCTTCTCTCTACTTTTAATTAAATAGTTTACCCCAATTAAATAAATCTAATTTATTTAAATCCCCAATTTGCAACCAAATTGAAATAAAGCAATTTATTTTAATTAATTCTATTTTCCCTCACCCACTTGCATTTTCCTACATCTTCCACTTGATAACTCAATGATGAACGAATAGTACCAAACCGGTACTGAGAGGGGGGGGGGGTGAATTAGTACAGGCAAAATACTATCCAAAACCGATTTGTCAGCAAATACTCCAAGTGACTGGCAAGCAGTGACTCTAGTTAAAATAGAGTGCAACCGGTAGGACCCAGAACAACTAAAACAATCATAAACCGGTTACTCACTAAGCTTTCCTCTTAGCTCAATACTACAGTACCATTACACCCTCATGCATGAACAGGTAAACTATCATCAGATCTTCACAATAGTTAGTTCAATATGTTTTATAGACAGGCATAAAACACAGAACCATCATATGCTCAATAGGTAATAACAAAGCATCACAAGATAAAAGCATCACACATGACACACATATTTTTCACGTGGAAACCCAACTGGGAAAAACCACGGTGGGGATGAATACCCACAAGTTGCTTTTTGAACTCTTTAGAAGTCCGCTCTGTTAGGAGCCTTGTCCGGTTAAAGACATTACAATATGTTCTGCTAAGAACCGATCCTGTTAGGGATCACTCGGTTAAGGGATGGCTATAATACCCGGTTAAGGGTTAAACCCGGTTAGGGGTTAAACCCGGTTAGGGTTACCTTGTTAGAGGATTTCAAGAACTCAATAGCTAAAGGATCTCCAGAGCTCTATAGCTTCCCAGAACTCAATAACTTCGAGTTACCCTGTTAAGGGATTTGTATCAAGCCGGTTAAGGCTACCCTGTTAAGGGATTTCACAATTGTTGAAGTGGTTAAAAATCAATAGGAATTACAATGATCTGGTAACAACACTCAATGCTAATGCAGATCCGTTTTGGCTCATCTCCACCTTCTGCACATTCACTTTGCAGGTATCTCTTCTCTCCTTTAGTCTGGCAAGAATTACGTATCACTTTCTTTAGATACATACATACAACTTTTGCCAACAACCTTAGAAAGAGACACAATATCGACCTTATAGGAAACAGACAGGTCGGTAGCAAAAACCCTAAACCCTGAACCTATTAGGTTAAGCAATTCAAACGATTCAATCCTGACCGTTGAATCATACTGTATTAAATGCAACACTCTTGAATCGATCTCAAGACATTCTCCATCGTCCATTATCCACCGATTTCATGGCGGTTGATAACCCATCACGCGTTATCACTGTTTGACAAACTTCGCACATTCCTAGGGTAGATAGGGATAGTCTTCTTCATGCAAGATCCTTCATGCGCACATGGCTTATGTGGCAACATGATATGTTCTCTGTTATACTGCTAACTCATCACACAAAGATCACCGATTGAGTTACGCAGGCTTGAGGTACTCCAATCGGAAATCCTGAAGTGGAAACTACCTACCAACTAGTAGTCATACAATGCTTCCATGTGTCGGTTCCCATAACTACATGTCGGTTCATCTTGACATGCCGGTTCATCTTGAACAAATATACTGCTTCACTTTGGCATATATATCAGTTCATATATATATGTCGGTTCTCTCTTCTCACATGTCACATGTGTCAGTTCACATCATGTCACATATTGACATCAATGACAACATACAATATCATTATGTCTTCATACCGGTTCACATAATGCCAACAATCTCCCCCTTTGGCATTGATGGCAATATACAAAGATATCTCTCCGCTTCATATACAAAGATATCTCACCGCTTCACATCTTCTCCCCCTTTGACAACAATGCCAAAGTGGAGGCACAAGCATCCCTGTTCCATTATGTTGCTCCCCCTGAGGAGTAGCACCCTTCAACACATCAATCAACAAAAAAATTGACTATGCAATACCTGACTGATGTGGAACAAATACTTTTAGTTCACCTCCTGAAGGGGCAGTACCCCCAATTCACCTCTTAAATGCACAAATGTAGTCTTTGGGAGAGGCTTGGTGAATATGTCTGCTAACTGCTCCTTACTGGAAACATGTTCCAGTGCAATCTCTTTATTCTGAACCTTTTCCCTCAAGAAATGATACTTAAGCTCAAAATGCTTGGTTCTAGAATGTAAAACCGGATTCTTTGAAATATTGATAGCACTTGTGTTATCACGAAATATACTTACCAGTTTAGATACAGGGATTTTGAAGCCATTTAAAACATGCTTCATCCAAATTGTCTAAGTGCAGTTCATGAAGGCTGCAACATACTCTACTTCCGTTGTAGACTGAGAGATACAACTCTTCTTTTTACTCATCCATGAGACCAGTCTACCGCTGAGAAAGAATGTACCACCAGTTGTGCTTTTTCGGTCATCCACATTACCTGCCCAATCAACATCTGTGAATACTTTCAGAATGAAATCATTGTTGTATGGGTACCATAATCCATAGTCAACTGTTCCCTTTAGATACCTAAGAATCCGCTTGACTGCAACCAAGTGGGATTCTCTTGGACTTTTCTAGAACCTTGCAATAATGCCAACTGCATGTGCAATATCCGGTCTGCTATGACCTACATAATGCAACTTACCAATCATTGATTGGTATTCTTTCTCATCAACCAGTGCGGAATCATCCTCTTTTGACAATTTGCAACCTGTCACCATCGGTGTACCAACTGGTTTGCTATCTTCCATGCCAAAGGTCTTCAACACCTCTTTGACATATTTGGACTGAGTGATAAAGATTCCATCTTTCATCTGCTGGATCTGCAGTCCAATGAAGAACTTAATCTCCCCTATGAATGACATCTCAAACTCTTTCTTCATCTCATCAGCAAACTCATGACTAATCTTGTCATCTCCACCAAAGATAATTTCATCAACAAAAACCTCACATATCAGGATCTAATCTCCTTCAGACTTCAAGTAGATATTACTATCTTCACTTGTTCTCTCAAATCCAATCATCACAAGATGGGAATGCAGACGTTCATACCATGCTCTAGGTGCCTGCTTTAGACCATATAAGGCTTTATGTAGCCTGCACACCATATCACTGACTTCAGATAGGGAAAGCCCATTTGGTTGCTCTATATACACCTCCTCTTCAAGTACACTATTTAGGAATGCATATTTTACATCCATTTGATATACCTTGAATCCTTTAAAAGCTACATATGCAAGAAGCATACGAACTCCTTCCAATCTAGCTATAGGAGCAAAGATTTCTCCATAGTCTTCTCCTTCTTCTTGAGCATATCCTTTGCACACCAATCTGGCTTTATTCCTAATCACTGTGCCATCCTCATTCAGCTTGTTTCTGAACACCCATTTGGTGCCAATGATATTTTTATGCTTCGGTCTGGGTACCAAGGACCATGTACTATTTTTCTCTATCTGGTCAAGTTCCTCTTCCATTGCCTTGATCCAGTCTTCATCTTTATGAGCCTCTTTGAATGATTTAGACTCAAATTCAGAGATCATACATGAGTTTTCTCTGATCTTTCTTCTTGTAAGGATTCATGCATCCTTATCTCCTATGATCTGCTTAGGATCATGATTCATCTTGGCATATCGTGGAATGGTCTTGACTGGTTCTTCTTGCTTTTCCTCTTCATCCTCATCTTCATCAGTATCGACATTCATCGGTTCAGGAACACTGTTACTGGTACTTGGTTGACTAACAACCAATTCCAAGAAGGTTGCAACCGGTTCATTTACATCTTGCTCACTGTTGGTTTCCTTAGTTTTCTCAGAGGATTCATCAACTCTTACATTGATACTTTCCATAATTCTCTGAGTCCTATTGTTGTAGCACTTGAGAGCTTTACTCTTGGTGGAATATCATAGGAATATTCCCTCATCACATTTAGCTTCAAATTTGCCCTGATGTTCACTCCTCTTGATGTAACATTTGCTACCAAATACCCTAAAGCAGCTAACCACAGGTGTCTTACTGGTCCAATACTCATAAGGAGTTTTGTCCTTACCTTTCTTGATGAGTACCTGGTTCATTGTGTAGATTGTAGTGCTCACCACTTCTCTCCAAAAGGTGTGAGCTACCTTCCCTTGAATCAACATGGTTCTAGCTGCTTCAACCACAATTTGGTTATTCCTCTCTGCTAGGCCATTCTGCTATGGATTCCGGGGGGCAGACAATTGTCTCTTGATGCCAAATTATTCACAATACTTGTTGAATTCACCAGAAGTGAATTCCCCCCCTTGATCAGTTCTAAGACATTTGATCCTTTTACCATTTCCTTCTCCACTAATGCTCTGAAAGCTTTGAATTTCACAAAGGCTTCAGACTTGTCTTTCAAGAATGTGACCCACATCATTCTTGAGCAGTCATCAGTGAGAATCATGAAGTACCTATCACCCTCCACACTTCTAGTTTTCATAGGACCACACAAATCAATATGCACAAGATCAAGCAAGTTGTCAGTAGTGAAAGATTTACCTTTAAAGGTTGAGGAAGACATTTTCCCCAATTGACACTCTCTACACAAGGTATTATCTAGTTTTCTTAGCACTGGCAACCCTCTAACTACCTTGATCTTACTAGCCTTCACAATGTTATCAAAGTTTACATGACAGAGTCTCCTATGCCATATCCAGCTATCATCAAACTTAGCCATAAGACATGTGCTTATATTTGAGTTCAGATGAAATAGGTTACCTTTGGTCTGCATGCCAGAGGCCACCAATTCACCCTCTTTTCCTTTGATTCTGCAAACTCCATTCTTGAATTTTAGAGTGAGGCCACTATCATTTAGTTGGGCAACACTCAAAAGGTTGTGTCTGAGACCATCAACCCAATACACATTGTCAGCACTACTCTTTCCATTCAGAGAGATGGACCCTCTACCTTTGACCATGCATGGTGCATCATTGCCAAAGTGAACCACACCACCATCATACTCCTCCAAGGATAGAAACATGCTCCAGTCACCAATCATATGGTGAGAACAGCCACTGTCAATGATCCACTCATTGGAATTATCAAACCGGGAGACAAGAGCCTTCTTGTCTGCCACATCTTCCTTTACAACAACAAACACAATGTCTTCATTCTCTTCATCTTTTGATTCCTCATCTGTGACACCTTCATCAACTGCTACAAAACAGTTTCTCCGGTTTCCTCTGAATTTTTTGAACCTTTCTGGTTTGTCCTTGTTATCGCCATTTGGACAGTTTATAGCAATATGTCCTATCCGGTTACAAGAAAAGCATTTCAAAGGTAGCTTACCTTTGTATTTACCGGTTCCTTTAGGAAGCTTTCTTGCAAGGAGAGCTTCAAATGCCATCAGAATCTCCTCATCATTCATTTCTTTGCTTTGTCTAGGTTCACCACTAGTGCTAGCTTCTTTTCCTTTTCTGGATGGTATAGCAGAAGCTTTAAATGTTGATTCAGTCTTTTGAACACTGTCATCAAAACTATTTAGCTCATAGGCTGTCAACTTGGCTATGATGGAGTCCAAGGATACCTTAGTCTTGTCTATTGATCTTAGCTCCTGAATAGCAGCAACCCTTATTGCATAGACCAGCAACAGGGATCTCAGGACTTTGCTTACCATAGTGGAATCTTCTATTTTACCACCTACACTCTTGATTTCTCCAACAACTGTTTTGATTCTTATTCTATACTGCTAAATGGTCTCACCTTCAACCATCCACATATCTTCCATAAGGGCTTCCATGACTTGCCCATTTTCTTGTATCTCTCTCTTTTGGTCATCGGTGAGAGTACCGGTAGGGACAACATAGACATTCTCAACATAACTCCAGTGTTGAGCACCCATGCTTCTGATGAATATCTTCATCCTATCTTTCCATATACCAAAATTTTCCCTGTTAAACTTTGGACCTTCCCTCTTCATCATTTGACTGGGATCTTTACCTCAAGCGGTTAAGCTTACAACACAGAGGACCTAGAGTGCTCTGATACCAATTGATAACTCAATGATGAACAAATAGTACCAAACCGGTACTGAGAGGGGGGGGGTAAATCAGTACAGGCAAAATACTATCCAAAACTAGTTTGTCAGCAAATACTCCAAGTGACTGGCAAGCAGTGACTCTGGTTAAAACAAAGTGCAACCGGTAGGACCCAGAACAACTAAAACAATCATAAACCGGTTACTCACTAAGCTTTCCTCTTAGCTCAATACTATAGTACCATGACACCCTCATGCATGAACAGGTAAACTATCATCAGATCTTCACAATAGTTAGTTCAATATGTTTTATAGATAGGCATAAAACACAGAACCATCATATGCTCAACAGGTAATAACAAAGCATCACAAGATAAAAGCATCACACATGACACACATATTTTTCACGTGGAAACCCAACTGGGAAAAACCACGGTGGGGATGAATACCCACAAGCTGCTTTTTGAACTCTTTAGAAGTCCGCTCTGTTAGGAGCCTTGTCCAGTTAAAGACATTACAATAGGTTATGCTAAGAACTGATCTTGTTAGGGATCACTCGGTTAAGGGATGGCTATAATACTCGGTTAAGGGTTAAACCCGGTTAGGGTTACCTTGTTAGAGGATTTCAAGAACTCAATAGCTAAAGGATATCCATAGCTCTATAGCTTCCCAGAACTCAATAACTTCAAGTTACCCTGTTAAGGGATTTGTATCAAGTCGGTTAAGGCTATACTGTTAAGGGATTTCACAACTGTTGAAGTGGTTAAAGATCAACAGGAATTACAATGATCTGGTAACAACACTCAATGCTAATGCAGATCTATTTTGGCTCATCTCCACCTTCTGCACATTCACTTTGCAAGTATCTCTTCTCTCCTTTGGTCTGGCAAGAATTACGTATCACTTTCCTTGGATACATACATACAAATTTTGCCAACAACCTTAGAAACAGACACAACATCGACCTTATAGGAAACAGACAGGTCAGTAGCAAAAACCCTAAACCCTAAACCTGTTAGGTTAAGCAATTCAAACGGTTCAATCCTGACCGTTGAATCATATTGCATTAAATGCAACACTCTTGAATCGATCTCAAGACATTCTCCATCATCCATTATCCACCAATTTCATGGTGGTTGATAACCCATCACGCATTATCACCGTTTGACAAACTTTGCACATTCCCAAGGTAGATAGGGATAGTCTTCTTCATGCAAGATCCTTCACGCGCACATGGCTTACGTGGCAACACGATCTATTCTCCATTATACTGGTAACTCATCACACAAAGATCATCGATTGAGTTACGCAGGCTTGAGGTACTCCAATCGGAAATCCTGAAGTGGAAACTACCTACCAACCGGTAGTCATACAATGCTTCCATGTGTCGGTTCCCATAACTGCATGTCGGTTCATCTTGACATGCTGGTTCATCTTGAACAAATATACCGCTTCACTTTGGCATATATACCGGTTCATATATATATGTCGGTTCTCTCTTCTCACATGTCACATGTGCTGGTTCACATCATGTCACATATTGACATCAATGACAACATACAATATAATTATGTCTTCATACCGGTTCACATAATGCCAACATCACTTGCCTCCTAACCCTATTCCTAATTTCTTCTAGAATCTATCTAATCCTAATCAATTAACCTAAACCCATCCATTATCCCCTTTCCCTAAATTTGAGGAGGTCACTTCTCAAATTTGGAGTAAAGTCTTCAAAAGGCATTAAAGCCTTTATCCATTCAACAAGCTAACTTGTTGAATTTCCCCAAATTTGGAAGGACTCTTACAAATTTTTCCCCAAAGTCTTCAAACCATTAATGGTTAACTAACCCTTAGTGGCATGGTTAGAGACTTTTTGCCTAACTTAACATCCATCTAACCCAAGGGTCTCATCAAGCATTTATTGCTTTAACCATGGTTATTCCTTTAACCTTTGCACAAGAGTTTACCCCTTGGGTAAAAGCTTTATCCAATGGATAACCCTAACCTAACCTTAACCCTTACCTCCTGGGGTAACCACGAGATCTTCTCAAGCATTTAATGCTTCTTACATCTCCTCTCAACTAGCCTTATGTTGACAATTGTCACCATTTCATTGGTGAAAATTGAAAACATGGATTGACAACTTTCAAACTTGACCCTTGATTAACTCTTTCAATCCTGACCATCCATTGCCCTATTTTCACTATAAATAAAGCTCTCATTCCTCCATTTTAAAGGATCCATGCAAGCTTTAGTATCTCATTTATGCTCAATTTTATTAACACATCTAGCTTCTCTTTGTTACAGGTACAAATCTAATAAGCATTTTAGACTATTTCCTTTATCATTAGCTTAATTCATAAACTAGTATATCATGTTAGGATAGTATTGCTAGTAATCTTCTCATCTTTTAATCTAGTTTATTGCATTTGTAGAATCATGCATAGATAGGATGCATTTTCATAACTAATTCAATCATAAAGCATCCCTTGTTGTTGCATTTGTCATCCCTAAGCCACTTTGCTTAGTGATCTGATAGCAAAGGCATTGGCTTGAGGGACCTTGTGAGATAGAGAACCATGGAACCATCCTTGGGAAGTTGAGTCATTCTTCATGACTCCATAACTTGCACCAAGAAGTCTTGTGGGTGTGTGGACAAGCCTCTTGGAGCTTCATTTTTCACATTTTAAGCTTTATAGCCCCACTTTTCCCACATACAGATACTTAATATCGGTAAACCAAACTTAATCCCGGTTGACAGATTAGCAGTTAATATTAATATCGGTGAAACTCAATGCATAAAAAAAAAGAAAAGAGAAACAACATCCACAACACATAACACAGAGATTTGTACATGGAAACCATGTAAGGGGAAAAACCACGGTGGGAAACCTTACCCACAATCAGATGATACTACTGCAGATAGTATGTGTATACAAATGGTGTCTGCACATGCAGAAAGGCCAATCGCCTAGAGCTCATTGCTCAATGACAAAATAGGAGTCACACTGACTACAATTGGATGGTTAAATCCAATGATAATGTACTGCTCAAAGTAGCACCTCCAATGCTGGATTCAGTACCGGTTAAGCTCTGCTAATCACCTTCAAACCTTCCTTGAACCTTCTCTATGTTCTGCTCATATGATCTTCAATATTTGCACATACCATGTTACAAAACCTTATACCATATACCATTATCTTCGTTCTCCCTTATTCCATCATCTCACAAATGAGATCTTACATATATACCAAAGCCTAAGACCAAATGTGTAGGTCGGCTTTACCAAGAATATTACAATAAACCAATTACAAATAAGTCAAGATGCGATGCATCATGTGGACTCAATACATTTACACCAATATCCAGTTAATTAAATCATCTCCATAACTTGTTGTGCTGATCTGGAATAGATAATGCATGCCAGTCCATAACCTAGACCAATTTGCCAGTAACAACAAATATGTCAACCCGATTAAACCAATAACCAAAATACCAAAACCAAGTGTCCAAACCATGTCTTTGACATAACCAAGTGATATCCGGACGATAACTAGTCATCTTCAATACCGGTGTACAATATAACCCGTTGGTGAGTGATATACCGGTGACTGTGCATAAGTCACTGAACTTGCCGGTGAACATAATGTGTCGGTTCAACATAACCAAATATGTCTAGAAGATAAGTGTTGACATAAATGACAAAACCAATACAACACATCCATAATACCAACAATCTCTCCCTTTGGCATTTATGGCAACACAAGATGGAAAAACATCTAAGCGCCAAAACAAAATGCCAAAAACCAAAAACCAACAATCTCCAGAATAGATCAATACCATAAATCAAAATATAAATGCAGAGAGTATATCTCTCTCCCCCAATGAATAATCTCTCTCTCCCCATAGGACAATGTTTTTCTATAGATATCTCTCCCCCTTTGACATAAAATGCCAAAGCAATACAAATACCAGAACATATAGCCAACTCATAAAACCAATTACAATAACCAAAACTACTCCCCTTGAGAAGTAGCTCTCCTCCATCAAAGCCGGAAAAAGGTTTCTCTGTTAATTTTGTTAGTTTGTTGCCAATCATCAATTGTCTAAGTCTCTACCGGTGAGGGTATTACCCCAAGCTGCTCTCTGAGATATTCAAAAGTTTCCTTAGGCAAAGGCTTAGTAAAGATATCTGCAATCTGCTCTTTAGTATTCACATAAACCAATCTTACTTCTTTTGCTTCAACATTCTCTTTCAGAAAATTATATTTGATAGAAACATGTTTAGTCTTAGAGTGAAATACCAGATTCTTAGATACATCAATTGCTGCTGAATTATCACAATAAATGATTATAGGTTCTTTGCATTTTACCTTGATGTGCTTCAACATTTGTTTAATCAGTAATGCCTTAGTACAATTAGTTGATGTTGTAATATATTCTAATTTTGTTGTTGATAATGATGTACAACTCTATTTCTTGCTCAACCATGAAATCAATCTGCTACCAAGAAAGAATGCCCTGTCAGCGGTGCTCTTTCTGTCATCTATATCTCCTGCCCAATTTGCATCGGTGTATGCACATAAATCAAAATTTTCATCTTTAGGATACCATAAACCAAGATTTGTTGTGCCTTGTAGATATCAAAAAATCCTTTTCATTGCTGATTCATGATTTTCTTTAGGATTACTCTGAAATCTTGAAACAATACATACCTGCATTCATTATATCAGGTCTTGTTTGTGTCAAATAGAGTAAACCTCCAATCATAGATTTATTTCTTATCGGATTAACAGGAGCTGAATCATCCTTCAATGTCAATTTATCAGTTGTAGTCATAGGAGTACTTACCGGTTTAGAGTTTTCTATACCAAATTTCTTCAATAGTTCCTTCAAGTACTTTGTTTGACATATAAATATACATTTATCAGTTTGTGAAATCTGCAATCCTAAAAAGAATTTTATCTCCCCAATCATAGACATTTCAAATTCTTCATGTATCTTATTAGCAAAGTCTTTACATAATCCATCTTCTCCTCCAAAAATGATATCATCAACAAAAACTTCAATAACCAAGATGTCATCATTAGTCACTTTGAAATATAAGTTGCTATTAGCATTACCTTTAGTGTAACCAAGCTTCAAAAGATATTTGTGCAATCTAGCATACCAAGCTCTAGGAGCTTGCTTCAATCCATACAAAGCTTTCCTTAATTTGCAAACCATATCTTTATCATTTGTCAATGAAAACCAATCAGGTTGTTCAATGTAAACTTCCTCTTCAAGATCACCATTCAGAAATGCACATTTTACATCCATTTGAAATACTTTATAGTTCTTGTGAGCTGCAAATGCAAGAAATAATCTGATTGCCTCAATTCTAGCTATCGATTGAAAGGTTTCATTGTAATCAATTCCCTCTTTTTGTGAATATCCTTTACACACCAATCTTTCTTTATTCATGATTACCTTACCATCTTCATTAAGTTTATTTCTGAATACCCATTTAGTTCCAATTACATTTTTGTCTTTAGGTCGGGGAACTAATGTCCATGTATTGTTCTTTCAATTTGATCTAATTCATCTTCCATAGCTTTAATCCAATGTTTATCTTCACATGCCTCAATAATAGATGTTGGTTCAATTTGAGAAATTAAACATACCTCTTCATTTTCCAGTCTTCCTCTTGTCATAACACCTTGATACTTATTCCCAATTATCTGACTTTCAGAGTGATTTAGTGTTACATACTTGGGTGTGTTCACTTGTTATTGTTCTTTAGTCACAATGGAATTCTCTGATGATGCTGGTGTGACTAGATCCACATTCTGTACCGGTGCACTTTGTATAGGTTCATTTATGATCATCTTTGTCATGCCTGTGAAGTGTATACCTGTAGCGGCAACACAAAACACTCAATAGATCGTTACAAGCATGGTTAGCAAATTTAAAACAAAGAAAGATAAAACCATGGCTAATCGATCTATTGCCTCCTAATAAATGCGAGTGTAGATTTGCTCTCAGATCTAGATAAGCAAATTCCAGTGACTTGACTACATCTAGATGGAGGATTTAAGATGATAATGATGCATTTAAGCTATAAAAAGAGAATGATTAAACTACATGATTCAACAATTATGCTAGAGAATAAGCTAGATCTAAGATGCAATATGCCTATAATAACAATGCCCAAATGATATGCTAAGATCAATATGCCTACAATAACAATGCCTGAAATGCAAATGAGATGGGATGATTATTGCTCCAAAACAGGGTCTATTTATAGGATTTCCAAGGCCAGGGGTGAGGTGGCGGGAATCAACGGTCAATATTGAGTATGAAGATATCAATGGTGAAATTAGAGGAGGTCGGAAAAGAGGTTGGATGAAAAGGAACATTTGCCATCTCTATGGTGACTGTATACACCTAAAAATTGGCTATGAGCAATTAAATAAATATTTTATATTTATTTAATAATTATTCGTCTATTAAATAGTTAATTTGAAAAGATTAGTTTATTTAATTCATTTTCGTGTCTTTCTATTAATTAATATTTTATTAATTAATTCATCTATCTTATTCCTCTAATTTAATTAAATATCTAATATTTAATTATTCCTTCTAACCAAGTTAATTAAATATCTAATATTTAATTATCTCCTCCAAACAATTAAATATTTAATATTTAATAGTTATTCTCCTATCCTATAGTCTCAAATATTAAATAATTCCTAAATTATTTAATCCCTTTTTCCAACTCATCCCTCCATCTCCACTTCATCTTCCCTTTGCCAACTCATCAAACATGTGGCTAAGGAAATTAATATTTCTTAATATTAATTCATGATTCATCTCCAACTTCCAAATTCAATGAAAATTGTGTACGTACACATATTTCATAACCATTTCCTATATTCTTTCCAACACCCCCTACATCTTAGGAAGGACTTGAGTCCACTTGTCCTCTCATGCCTAAATTTCCTCCAACCATCCCTAGATTCTCTCAGTCAGCAACCCAGTCAAGGTGAGATGAGTGACACTTGTCTTCTCCTTCCCCCTTTCTCTCAACCTTCACCTTTGCTCATAGCCATTCAAATCTGTAAATTTGATCATGACCATTGATTTGAGCCACATCATCTTATCCTCTCAAAGTCTATAAAAATCAAGAGCTTCAGTTGAGAGAAAAAAATCTTCAAGAATCTTCAAGTTAGTCTTCAAAATAGTTTTCAATCAATCATATGTATTTGTGAGTTTTTGAAGCAAATAGCAAATATCATTTTAGCAATATAATCATATAGCATTATCATTTTAGCATAATCATGTAGCTTTGCATATCATACTATCAGTTAACTACAAGTTATCAGTCCATTCTTCATATGCCATCTTGGAAGCCAACAGGCATTGTCTGAGAGCACACCATCTGCAACCAGGAACAGTGGAGTTAGGACACAATGAGACATAAGCCATGAAGGTAAAATAATGATTTATTTTAGTATGTATTTCATGTAGTTTCATTGGTGGATTTTGGATTTCCTGTATGCATTTCCATTGTATTTTGTGAAACTAACTTATTACATGTAATATTCTAAGGATGAAATTCAAGCTCACACAGTGACAAGTGTCAAGAAGCTTCTATAAAGGTTGGATGAAAGGGAACATTGCCATCTCTATGGTGACAAGTGTCAAGAAGCTTTGCTCATGAGAGAGCAAGTGTCTAAGGAAAGGGGACATGTGGCCCAAGAATGCCATGTGTCTCAAGGGGAGAGTAGGTTTAATTAAACCTAGGGTTAGATGGAATGGATTAGGTTTAGAAGTGGTTAGGTTAGGTGGTTAAAAGTTAGGAGGAATGTGGGTAATTTGAATTTAAAATTCAAATAAGACTAATTAATTCTCAACAACTCATAAATTGATTTGTTTTAATTAATTATAATATTAGAAGAATTAATTGAAGATGGGGGGAGAATTAATTAATCAAAGGGGATTATGAAAATGAACCTATTAAATAAATCCTTAGATTTATTAATAAGTAGATGAAAGGGGGAATTTAATCAAATTGCTTAATGAATTCAATTAAATTGGGGAGGAGGATTAATTAAATAATTTCTTATTTAATTAATTATCTTCATACCATTTTTAGGTGTATACATTTTGCCCCTCTTTGAAGTGAGGTGTGATAACGCGTTGATTCAAAGAATAATCTCATTTCAATGATGATATCTGTTTGATAGGATGCCCCAGCTCTTGATTGATAGATTTCCGTATGATGATACCCCCTTGGGAGATCGATTGAGATAATTGATCTTTGGAGTTTTTGGATCTTTGTGAAATTGATGTCCTAACTAGAAATGATTTGATTTATGCAACTGTGGTTGATGAAAGTGCGAGTTCTACAATCATGGTGATGTGGTTCTTGATTACTGATAAAGCTTGATTGGTTAGATTGATAAGATCGAGATTCAATATGGTTTCAGGAATGATACAGGTCTTGTATAAGACAAAGATGATCAAAGCGTCTGGTTTCAAGAATGATATATCCTGTATAAAACATGATCAGAACGTCTAGTTTCAGGAAAGATACATCCTATATAAGACATTATAGAATCGATTAGATTAGATTAATAGAATTGGTAAGATTGATTAGATACAAAACTGATAGTTTGTTGATATCAAGTTGCAGAAAGATTCGAATATGTTGTTGTTGGTTCTATTGAGAGGGATAGCATAAGATTTTTGTTGGGTCAATAATATATGGAGAGATGTGAATCATTAGTCTGATTGCATATACATGTGATGATACCTTGATGATTCTTGTGATAGATTTAACCTTGGATAAAAGGAGCATAAAGAATCCCATGCAAGAATGAAATGCAAGCTAAATGCAAAGCTACGATCAAACCAGTCACTGGATTATTGCATTTTTGTCATCATTGAGCTTTTGAAATGTGGGAAGTGAGTGCAAAAATTGATGTTATAATTAAACCATGATGACCTAAGCACTTCTTTCTTGGATTTTGATATGGCAAGTTAGCACAAGCATCGAAGTATAATTGAACCAAGATGACCTGAGTGTTGCTTGCGTAAAATAGGCAGTATTAACTATTTCAATACGCAAATTAGAAATGTCTTCGATGATACTCCAATGATCATGTACTGAGACAAATTTGCACATATTAATGATTAATTTACAGACAACAAACAAGAAAAATATCATGTTCCTTCCTTGTTCCTCTAGTCAAAGACATCCTGGAGTCACTCAGAAATCATGATAGCGAAAATTAATATAGAAAAGAGTTGAACAATCATGTTAAAATCATTATCCAAAAGATATCATCTATTGAAAACAGTGTGAATGTGCGTAGACTGACTTTGTGATAGTTTGATGGTTGATAATTTGATCTCATGTTCAATGTTGGACATGTCTTAGTTTTCGCTTGTTAAAATTTGTCTAACTATTGTTCTACCTATTTGATTAAGCTCAAAATGATCAAGAGTCTGCCCCCAGCTAGGTGTAGGATTTTGCCCCAAGCCTAGAAACAAATTCATTATGATATACTCAATGATCCAAACCATGGCGAGAGATTAGCTGGGATGCCTACGTATGTACAAAGGCTTCATGATGGATATGGATAGCGCTGATGGAAAAATGAATGCAAGTGGAAAGATGCATGAACTAATAGATGGAAGAGCTAGCAAACAGATAGCGCATGTTTTCCAGGTTTTCACCATCTATTTTTATTGCACTTTTTCTCATATTTGATTTTGGGGGGGGGGGATTTTCTGCTTTTTCACTTCTTTTTTTCTACTTTTTCACTTTTTTTGATTTTTTCAGACATAGAATTTCTTCATATGCATGCTATTGATGGGTTCTTCAAGTTGATCTTCATCCTATGTTGATAGCTGATATGCTCCTGATCCAAATACTGCTATGACCACAAACGGACCTAACCAATTTGGTTCAAATTTTCTTTTCTTTTCTCAATCTGCCTAGTTGCATGGATTTTCTTTTAGTACTAATTCCCCTACTCAAAAGATTCAGGGTTTGACCCCGTGATAATATTTTTGGCACATTTTTTGCTTATATACCTTTAAATGTTCAAGGGCATTTTGTCTTCATTCATGGATCAGTTCTAACTCTTTTAATCTAGATACTCGTTGTTCTTCATCTGGGATGAGACCTTTTAATAATACTCGTAGAGAAGTTATCTCTACTTCTATTGGTAGTATTGCTTCTAATCCATAAACAAGAGAGAAAGGTGTGGTCCCTATTGGCATGCGGATACTGGTACGGTAGGCCCATAGAGCAAGGTTTAATTGAATATGCCAATCTTTTCCAGCATCATTCACTATCTTTTTTAGGGTTTTCAGAATAGTTTTGTTTGATGCTTCTGCTTGCCCATTTCCCTGTGGATAGTAGGGTGTGGAGAATCTGTGTTAGATCTTGAAATTCTCACATAGCTCTTGTACATCCTGATTCTTGAACGGTCACCCATTATCAGTGATAATGGTCATTGGTATTGCATAGCGACAGATGATGTAATTTAAGATAAATGCAACAATTTGTTTTCCTATGATATTTGTGAGAGGTACTACCTCTATCCATTTTGTGAAATATTATGTATCTACAAGGATGAATTTGTGACCATTAGATGAAGAAGGATTTATCTTTCCTGCTAGATCAAGACCCCATTGGCAAAAAGGCCAAGATGTTGCCAAAGCATGAAGTTCTCGTGCTGGTGCATGAATCGAATTCCCATGGATCTAACATTGTTTGAATGTTCTAGCTATCTAAAAAGAATCTCGTTCCATAGTCGACCAATAATAGCCCAAGCATATGAGTTTTTTCGAAAGGGTAAGACCACTTGAATGAGTGCCACAAATACCGTTATGGACTTCATGTAAGGCCTTCTTAGATTCTTGTTGTTCGAGACATCTTAAAAGAGTACCGTCTAGACCTCGTTTAAACAGGGTATCTGCGACAAGAGTAAAATGGGAGGATTAGCGAATAAAGTTTCTCTTTTGGTTTTTTGATAAGTCAGGAGGTAAGGTGTCATCTTTCAAGTATGTGTAAGTTTGACCATAACAGGATGAATCATGCCCCACAAGGTGACAGATAGTTTGGGAATCGGGACAATTATGAGCAGGGTAAAACAACTCTTCTACCAGGAATTCATAACGTTGTTGATTTTCCCGTGTCTGAAGGAGAGAAGCAAGTGTAGCCATGGCATCTATTGCTTTGTTGTCATTTCTTGGAATCTGCTGGAAATTTATTTCTACAAAGTATTTCTTGATATCATCAACCATCTTTTTATAAGGCATTAATTTTTCGTCCTTTGTTTGATAGTCATCATTAATTTGATTAATGACGAGCCGAGAGTCTCCAAAGACTTGAAGTTGTGTAATGTTCCATTCTATAGCCATTTTGATACCTGTAACCAAAGCTTCATATTCTGTTGTGTTGTTGGTGCATGGAAAGCTTAATTTGTATGCTTTTGGGATTGTTTGACATTACCTGCTCCTGATCCGTGTTGTGTATATGAACCATCAAAGTATAATTGTCATGTTTTTGTTGTGGCTGTTAGGATATCAACATCGGGAAACTCAATCTGTAAAGGATGATCACCTTGGAGTGGTGCCTTTGCTAGTTGATCTGCAATGACTTGTCCTTTTATAGCTTTTCTGTCAACATACTCAATATCGAACTCACTCAGGATCATGATCCATTTTGCTAGTCGTCCTGTTAATGTTGCTTTGCTGAGCAAATATTTCAGAGGATCGATTTTAGCAATCAACTTGATGGAGTGAGATAATAGATAGTGTCGTAATTTTTGAGAAGCAAAAACTACAGCCAAGCATGCTTTTTTTTGTTGGTGAATAGTTGATCTCGTATCCTACTAGTGTTCTACTGATGTAGTAGATAGCTCATTCTTTTCCTTCATTATCCTGTTGTGCAAGCAAAACTCCTATTGATATTTTAGTCATTGATACATAAAGTAACAATGGTTTTCCTAAAATTGGTGACATTAGGATGGGTATTTGTATGAGATATGCCTTAATCTTGTTGAATGCGTCCTCACATTGATGGTCCCACTTGAAATGAACATTTTTGTGCAATAGATGAGTAAATGGTTGACATTTATCTGCTAGTTGAGCAACAAATCTTCTAATTGACTAGAGTCTTCCTTGGAGTGATCTTAGTTGACTTATATTCCTGGGAGATGCCATTTCCATGATTGCTTTAACCTTAGCTGGATCCACTTCGATACCTCTAGCTGAAAAAATGTATCCCAATAGCTTTCCTGAAGTGACACCAAAGACACATTTCTTAGGGTTTAGTCATAGCTTGTACTGCTCTAACCTGTCAAAGATCTTTTCCAGTATCTCTATATGTTCTTCTCTATTGTATGATTCAACCAATATGTCATCCACATAGTCTTCCATGAATGTATGCATCATGTCATGAAATATAGTTGTCATATCTCTCTAATATGTAGCACATGCATTCTTTAATCCAAAAGGGATGGCGTTCTAGCAGAAATTACCCAATGGACATGTGAAATCTGTCTTTTTTTGGTCTTCAGGTGCTATTTTGATCTGATTGTATCCGAAGAAACCATCCATTCAAGAAAACATGGAGTGTCCGGTAGTTAAATATACAATGATGTCGATGTTAGGCAAAGGAAAATCATCCTTTGGACATGCATTATTAAGATCTCTGAAGTCTGTACATATTCTATTACTTTTATCTGGTTTTAAAATAGGAACGATGTTGGATACCCATTGAGGATATGCTACAGGTTTGATGAATCCTACATCCAATAATTTCTTTAGTTCTACTTTGACCAGGAGAGCGATATGAGGATACATTTTCCTTAATTTCTGTTTGACTGGTTTGGCTCCTGGACTAACATTTAAGTGATGCATAATAAACTCTGGATCTAACCCTGGCATGTCTGCATATGACAAGGCAAAATTGATTTGCCATCATTTGAATAATTCTATATATTGTTGCATTACTTCTTCTGGTAGAGAAGTCATTGGATGAAGAATCTTTGGTTGCTCTGTAGTGCCAATGCTAACTGTCTCTGTTGGTTCGATCAAAATGGATGACCTTTCTTGATAGTGCTAAGGTAAAGTGTCAAATCTCCCATCTTTCGACACCTCAAGGAGGTTTTCACCATTAGATGTCTCCTTTCTTTTTACTTTTTCCTGATCTAATGTTGCCAAGAAATGGTTTTCAGCATTAGACTTGATATTCTTTTCTTTATTTTCACTTTTGCGACTAGGAGATTTGGCACCCACTTGACTGGAAGATGCGTTGCCAAAATTCCTGGTGAGAGTTGTTGTGGGTTCGATTGCGTTATGATATATAGATATAGCATGGTCATTTGGAAAGGTATTAATGGCGGTATGTCCTTCATTTTCCCAATCAATAAGCTCAAGGTGGATTATAGGTAAGGGATCTTCAGGCTGAGATGTTTCGAGGGTTTCAGGGGTCATTATAGATGTATCAAAATTTTCAATAAGTATGTCGATGTCTAGAATGGTACTCTCATCAGAATGACCTCACATAAGAAACTCCTGATCATCCCCGGTTACGTCCAAGTTAGCCAAATGTGATTCTAATTCAAGTGAACTATTTCCTGACATTTGTCTTGCATACGTGTGAACTACATCGACTCCTACATCTCCCTCAAAGAAATTTTCTTCAGCTGATTCTTCAAAGTGATAGGAAACCCATTCCGATTCATTAGAATTTGTATCACTTGCAGCTTGCAATCTATAGATTTGGTCATATAACACTTCTTCTGCTTTTCTGGCTATATCTTTTCTTCTTTCATATTCAACTTCTTCAGGACCGAGATTGAGTTCTGTCAATTTTGCTATGAGCTCTCCTTGATAAATATTAGCTTCTTTCTTGTTTTGATTGAGATTTAATGCTGCTTGAGAGGTACCATTAGTTTGTTTTTCTTGTTGATTTGAAGCTTGCTTCTTTTCCCATTTCATGTTTGCTGGTGTTTGTTGCTTAGCTGATGTTTCTTCTCTTTCAATTACCAGTTGTTCTTGTCTGTTTTCATATTCCTCTTGTTGTTGACTAAAAGATGTGTCTTTTGGTAAAGTAGCTTGTCCATATCCTAAGCCTGTTTTGTCTGTAGTCTGCTGAGTGTAAGGTTGGATAGGTTTTGAGATACCTTCTTTTCTTTTTCCTATAGGACCTGTTCCAGTGTATCCCATTTTTCTGAGAATGTTAAATCCTTTTCCATAATTTTCTATAGGTATACAGACATTATTGATCTTTTATTGAAATTCTTCGTCCTTGTATAGCCATTGTAGCACATCTTTGTCTTCTATTTCCTCTAATAAGGTTCCATCACTAACAAATGCTCCATCAAATATCAGAAGATGTTTTACAATTGGTTGTTGTTTAGAGTTTGATGGTTTTTCAAATGATTTAGGAGAAAGTGGTAATTGTGATATTGAATATTCTTCGTTCCCTCGATCTCTTAGCTGCATTTGTTTTTCCATACTTGACAAGATAGAGGCAAATGATTATTCCTTGGATTGTGTGTTCGAAGATGATGCCTCCTTATTATGAGGAACAATGACTTCTTGAATTGGTTTAAGATTACTACAATACTGAAATGGATTTGAATCCGTTGAGATCGTGATTTCCTGCCCACTATAGGGAAACTTTAAGCACTGATGGTATGTTGATGGAACAACTTGTATGTCATGTATCCAGGGTCTTCCCAAGAGTATGTTGTATGATAAATCTAACTCTATAACTTGGCATGATGTGTCTTTCTACAAAGGTCCCACTCTGATGGGTAACATCACAATTCCTTTAGAGGAACATTCTTCTTCATCATAGGCTTTAATGGTGATCTTTTTTCGAGGATCAACTGCATCTTTTGAATAACCTAGAACATAGACAAGACTCAAAGAGCAAATGTTTAAGCCAGCTCCTCCATCTATAAGGACATATTTAACTCGCGTCTTATGAATGATGACTTCGATATGCAAGGGAGCATTATGGGGATGTTGCAAGGACATGTCATCTTCTTCGATGAATAATAAGTAGTGAGGGGTTATGAGGTATCCAACCATGGTTTGGAATTGATCGACATCAAGATATTTGGGAACTTTTGTATCTACTAATGCTCGTTCAAGAATTTCTTTGTGTGCAAGTGAAAGATTTAGCAATTCTAAGATGGATATTTGTGCGGGTGTTTTTTGTAATTGCTCCACTAGATTGTATTATTTGGTAGTAGATGATGCATTTGTCATAGGACCCAACAAAACAACTTTGGCTTTACTTCTTGTGATAGCATGAGCAGGTTCTTGATTTTTATTTTCTTTAACTACAATTACGTTTACCACATTATCATATGTATGAGCGTAGTTTACCTTCACTTTACCCTTACCATTATTTTTTGTTGATGATTCACCTTTCTCATAGTTTGGAAGCGGACTTTTAAAAGCTATATGAGATTCATTTGTTGTATGTCCATCCACAGTTATTACTCCATTATCAATCAAATCTTGGATGACATGTTTCAACTTCTGACAACTATCTGTGTGATGTTCTTTGTTTTGATGGAAATCGCAATAATGGTTATGATTCCACCAAGGTGGTTTTATTTGAGGTTTGTAGTTCCTTTCTTCTGGTAAAGTGATCGATTTGTTTGCAAGAAGCGTCTTTAGTGCTGACCCCAGGGATTCACCAATGTTTGTAAATTGCCTTCGAAATAAATTTTTGACAGTTTCTTTTTGGTGATGGTTGTTTTGTTGAGCCGCTGTTGAGTGAGTGGATAAATTAAAAACCGGTTGCTTTGGTTTCACATTGTTGTTATCCACTATTCCATCATTGACAACATTTCGATTTCTATTCCAAAAATTTGGCTTATCATTGTGATTGTTGTTATTGGTGTTGTTAGGAGGATGGACTCCGTCTTTGTATATTTTCAATTCACCTTTCTTTATCATGGCTTCCTCCATTCTGATTCCATTATCAATCATTTTTCCAAAACTTTGATTTCCTTGTATTTTTAAGTAATAACTCATTTGATCATTTAAGTTCTCGATGAATATGTCCATTTTTTCGTACTCTGGCACTGTACGAGGATATTGCGAAGCTAATCGTCTCCATCATTGTAAAAATATCATGAAAGGTTCTCCACTTTTTGTTTAGCATTACATAGGTCTAGCATTGTTATTTCATGTTGTATGTTGTAAGAGTATTGTGAAAAAAACTTATCCACCAACTCTGAGAATGATCTGATTCCAAGTGGAAGTTTGGAGATCCATTCCATAGCTAGTCCAGTTAAGCTTTTCAGAAATAATCTCATCAAGTAGATATCCTCATGTGCAAACTCCATACTCATTGTGCAAAATTATGGTATATGATCTTAAGGGTCAGTGCTTCCATCATATTTTTCGTATCTAGGAGTTTCAAAACCTATAGAAAATGGTATCATGTTTAGATTTATGTCAAATGGATAAATGGTATCATGTTTAGATTTATGTCAAATGGATAAGGACAGATTTCTTGAAGTGAGTATCGTCTAACATTTCCTCTTTTCATATCTTGAATTTGTGTTTGCATTGTTTGTAGCTGTTGCGTGAGAGTTGTGATAGGATTATCAACATGATTTGGCACTCTAGGAGGATCTAGATCTCTTCTTGTGTCATCTCTAGTCCTTCTTGTATCTTCATTGGATTGAATGTTATTCAGAATTTCTACTTCATCTCTTTTGGGAACGTAAGTTTCTTCATTGGTTTTGGTGTTACTAGGAATTGATGTGTCATTCATGTGGAGACCAAAAATATCTTCGTATTGTTTGTTATTAGGAGGAGGATCACTTTTATTTTGTGTCAATTTGTTCAAAACAAAATCTTAGGGGAGTGTAGCGTCGGATTTTGCTAAGATTAGGAAATATTTTTCTTTTTCCCCTTCCAATAATTTCTGCATAAATTTATCGAATTGAGGATCTTTTTTTATGTCTCTGATATTTTGTTTTGTTATTTCTCCTTCAACTTGTATTTCATCTTCATGTTCCATGGTTATATTCTCTTCAATTGTTTCCAATGTTTCAATTTCCGTCTTTGCGATTCTTCGTCTCTGAGCTCTAGTTAGAACGGGCATACACGTGTGTTAGATATTGTGCTAGAATTTGATTGTCCAAAAGTTGTTTTGATAAGTAATTCAATTGTCGTTGTAAATGTGATATCGCGATATGACATGAAAAGATGATTCAAGTGTTTAGAAGTTTGCAAGTTTGTTCGCTCTTCGGTTTTGGAGTGCAATGATGATGATTTGATAAAAACCAAGTCCAGTAGGAATGATATATCCTACGATGTGGGACAAGATTATCCTGACCAAATGTTTCAATTTCGTGATAAAGGATGATGTATCCTGATGAGAAACTATGCTTGAGTGATCAATTTATCCAATAGGGTGATAATGCACTTTGAGATGTTTAGATATTGAACTTGTTGAGGGTGAGAAATTAAAAATCTTGAGGTGTTTATGTTCTAAAGTCTAATTTTGACGGATGATAACTTGACCAAGAAAACAAAGAAGACAATCCAAGCACAAAGCGACAAATATCAGGTATTTATGGTTATTGCAAACTGATCAAGCAAAAATGACAAATCTAAAAATAGCATGCAAGACACAGCTCTAGACTGGTAGAAACAGAGACTCGTATGACAGACTATACAGCGCCAAATGACAAGAGATACAAAGCCATATGACAAACTAGGAATTTTTATATACAAAAGAATAGGCTCGCACGGCAAAAATTTCTGCACTATACGATAAAACAGATTCCTCATACAACAAGGAATACTAAGCAATCCGACAAATCACCAGTTTGTACAACATACTTTTCTAAACCATACAACAAGATAAATGCCTCGTACATTAGAGAACATGAGAGAAAAATGTGTTTGTTTGGTCAAATTTTGATCACTGAAGTCTGATGTTTTGCTTATGTTTTCCAGTTTTAGAAGTCTGATTTTTCAATTTAGGGATGAATACACAACAAACATGCAATATGTTAAGTGACCTCAAGCATGCTAAACCTTAAGGAAGTTGGCTAAGGAGAGAAAACCATTGCTTGCAAACTTAGGTACACACCCAATAGCTAATCAGAATACGACTGCTGAGTCTCACATAATGGATTCTCAACGCCGTATTATCCGACTCCAAATGCTAATGGGGGCATGATATGGCAAGTATCTTGGGAGAGTTACTATCTCTTGCACAAAGAATATCACCCTTCCGGAGATGAATCGGGTAGCTTCTAATTTAACCGGAACTAGTAAGGGATCCATTCGGCGCGTCAAGGTATAATACTCAATTAAGAGGTCTCCCAGCCTTGAAAACCAAGGTTTGCTATACCCGAAGGTATGGAGGAGAGTTGTTCCCAAGCACTGTCATTGACTTGATTTTCATAAAATCACATTTATTTTATAGTGGGTTGGATTACTTGGCATTAGCCGTTCCCACTTAGGTCATTCCCCTCTCACCGGCCTTAATGGCTAAGAGTTATTAGCTCCTCGGGAGGGCAGGCCCACTAAAGATATGCACTAATGAAATTAAAAGATGAGTCTATCTTTCTGATCACCTAAGAAAGGTGAGAGCATACTCGCCTATCATCAAAAACACAAAATACATGATTGTTCATTCCTTTATCAAAAGATACGTGTGCCTAGAAAAATTTAAGAAATACACAAAGTTTTGTTGAATTCTTTTAGGCAACCTGCAAAATAGATCCATTAGTAATCATGATGTGTTTGGTTGAAATAAATCTTTGGCTAGCGTATCTTTGACAATCGTCCTGCAAAACTAATTAGGCTACCGAAAAGCTCATAAACAAATCAGGGTTAGCATTAATAATGATCAGATTAAAACTTGAAAACCCTAAAATGCAATCTTATTTTAAAAAAACAGAAAAAAGAAAGTCATATGACACGCTTTACCAGCTCGTACAACAGAACTGTAGATCTCATGCAAAAGAAGAAACAAGCTCGTACAACAGAGAAATGAGCTAATACGAGTAAAGAATGATTATCGTGCCAAATCATAAAGAAGTTCGTACGAGTCAACAAAGGAGCTTGTGAGAGTTTTTGGTTCCAACCCGATTAGAAATGAAGGTTGATGAAGCTCGAGAGGCCAAAAATGATAATTCCGGCCCCATAGTGGGTGCCAAAATATCGTGCCTGTGAAGTGTATACCTGTAGCGGCAACACAAAACACTCAATAGATCATTACAAGCATGGTTAGCAAATTTAAAACAAAGAAAGATAAAACCATGGCTAATCGATCTATTGCCTCCTAATAAATGCGAGTGTAGATTTGCTCTCAGATCTAGATAAGAAAATTCTAGTGACTTGACTACATCTAGATGGAGGATTTAAGATGATAATGATGCATTTAAGCTAAAAAAAGAGAATGATTAAGCTACATGATTCAACAATTATGCTAGAAAATAAGCTAGATCTAAGATACAATATGCCTATAATAACAATGCCCAAATGATGTGCTAAGATCAATATGCCTATAATAACAATGCCTGAAATGCAAATGAGATGGGATGATTATTGCTCCAAAATGGGGTCTAATTATAGGATTTCCAAGGCCAGGGATGAGGTGGTAGGAATCAATGGTCAAGATTGAGTCTGAAGATATCAATGGTGAAATTGGAGGAGGTTGGATGAAAGGGAAAATTTTCCATCTCTATGGTGACAAGTGTTAAGAAGCTTTTCTCATGAGAGAGAAAGTGTCTAAGGAAAGGGTACATGTGGCCCAAGAATGTCGTGTGTCTCAAGGGAAGAGTAGGTTTAATTAAACCAAGGGTTAGATGGAATGGGTTAGGTTTAGAAGTGGTTAGGTTAGGTGGTTAAAAGTTAGGAGGCATGTGGGTAATTTGAATTTAAAATTCAAATAAGACTAATTAATTCTCAACAACTCATAAATTGATTTGTTTTAATTAATTGTAAGATTAGAAGAATTAATTGAAGATGGGGGGAGAATTAATTAATTTGAATTAATTAATCAAAGGGGATTATGAAAATGAACCTATTAAATAAATCCTTAGATTTATTAATAAGTAGATGAAAGGGGGAATTTAATCAAATTGCTTAATGAATTCAATTAAATTAGGGAGGGGGATTAATTAAATAATTGCTTATTTAATTATTTATCTTTAGACCATTTTTAGGTGTATACAATCTCAATTACCGTTTTAGAATCCACAGACCTTGAATTTCCTCTAAAGTGTTCATCTATCTTCACATTTGCACTTTCAATGATTTTCTGTAATCTTTTATTAAAACATCTATATGCCTTGCTCTTAGATGAATAACCAAGAAATATTCCTTCATCACTTCTAGGATCAAATTTACTAATATACTCATCTCTCCTACTATAGTATTTGCTTCCAAATATTCTGAAATATTTAAGAGTAGGAGTATCACCAAACCATAGTTCATAAGGGGTCTTATCGGTTTCACCTTTGATGTGAACTCTATTAAAAGTGTAAATCGATGTATTCATTGCTTCTCTCCAATACACATGAGGTAGATTTGCTTCTAATATCATGCTTCGAGCTGCATCCAGAATAGTTATGTTCTTCCTTTCCACAACCCCATTTTGTTGAGGTGTTCAGGGTGCTGATAGTTGTCTTCTAATTCCATTCACTTCACAAAATGTATTAAACTCCTTAGATGTAAATTCTCCTCCTTGATCTGATCTTAAACATTTGATTTTCTTACCAGTTTCATTCTCTACCATTGTCTTGAATAGTTTGAATTTCTCAAAAGCTTCTGATTTCTCCCTGAGAAAAGTAACCCAACATATTATAGAATAATCATCAATTATTGGCATCAAGTATTTATCTCCCTGTAGACTTCTTGTTCTTGCCGGACCACACAAGTCAGTATGAATTAAATCAAAAACATTATTGGATTTCTCATAAATACTCTTAAAAGTTGTTCTAACTTGTTTTCCCATTTGACATTCCTTACATAATGGATTATGAGGTTTCACAATCTTAGGTAAATCCCTTACTACCTTAGATGAACTGATCTTTATAATGCAATCAAAATTCACATGACAAAGTCTTTTATGCCATAACCAACTTTCATCAATATGTGCAATCAAGCATGTCTTTTCATTGTTATTCAAATGAAAGATATTACCTCTAGTCTGATTACTGGTTGCAATATCCAAACTAGTTCTATTCATGATTTTGCATTTACCATTCTTGAATTGTAACTAAAATCCCTTTTCAACTAATTGACCAACACTTGAATGCATACTTAACATCCATTTGATAAACCTTGTAGTTCTTATGGGCACCATAGGTAAGAAATAATCTTACAACTTCAATCCTAGCTACAGGTGCAAAAGTCTCACCATAATCAATTCCTTCCTTCTGAGAATATCCTTTACAGACCAATCTAGCCCTATTTCTTATAACTTGACCATCTTCATTCAATTTATTCCTAAAAACCCATTTAGTTCCAATAACATCCTTATTTTTAGGCCGAGGAACTAAAGTCCATGTGTTATTCTTCTTAATCTGATCTAAATCTTCTTCCATAGCTTTCAACCAATATTCATCTTTACATGCCTCAATTACTGACACCGGTTCAATTTGAGAAATTAAACATACATAATTAGTTGTCAGTCTCCTTCTTGTCATTACTCCATTGTTCTTATCCCCAATGATCTGATCTTCTGAATGATTCAATCTCACATACCTAGGAGTCCTCTGACTCTCTGTTCCTCTTCCCGGTTCTTCAGTCATTGTAGAATTTTCTAATACTACTGGAGTAACTGGTTCAACACTCTATTCTGATAAAGGTGCTACCAGTTCAGATATAATCATTGCCATCATCGATTCCTTCTCATAAACTCTGATTTGACCTCTATTCAACTCATCCACCTTGACGTTAGCACTCTCAACAATTCTCTGCTATCTCTTGTTATAACATCTATATGCTTTACTTTCATTAGAATAACCAATAAATATGCCTTCATCACATCTAGGATCAAATTTTCCAATGATATCATCTCTCCTGATATAATATTTACTACCAAAAATATTGAAATACTTAACTATAGGTGTATTCCCAAACCATAATTCATAAGGTGTCTTATCGGTTTCTCCTTTGATATGTACTCTGTTGAATATATAAACCGTTGTGCTCACTACTTCTCTCCAGTAGATATGAGGTAGAATAGCTTCCATCATCATTTTTCTAGAAGCATCCAAGATAGTTTTGTTCTTCCTTTCCACAACTTCATTATGCTGAGGTGTCCAGGGAGCAAAAAATTGTCTCCTTATACCATGCTTCTCACAAAAGTTATTAAACTCACCAAATGTGAATTCTCCACCATGATCTGACCTCAAATATTTAATCTTCAATCCTGTCTCAGTTTCCACTTTAGACTTAAAGATTTTAAACTTTTCAAATGCTTCAGATTTCTCCCTTAGAAAAATAACCCACATCATTCTAGAATAATCATCAATGATTAGCATGAAATATCTATCACCTTGAAAAAATTTAACTCTAGAAGGGCTACACAAATCAGTATGAATAAGATCAAGAACATCATTAGATTTATCTTGTATACTCCTAAAAGAGGTTCTGACTAGTTTATCCATTTGACATTCTTTACATATCGGATTATAGGGCTTCACAATCTTAGGTATATTTCTAACTACCTTAGTTGGACTGATCTTTACAATGCAATCAAAATTCACATGACACAACCTCTTATGCCATAGCCAACTCTCATCAATTTATGAAATCAAACATGTCTTCTCACCATAATTTAAATGAAATATATTACCTTTTGTTTGTGTACCGGTTGCAATATCCAAACCAGATCTGTTAATGATTTTGCATTTTCCATCCTTGAACTGTAATTGAAATCCCTTATCTACCAATTGTCCTACACTTAAAATATTATGATTTAAACCTTCAACATAATAAATATTATCAGTATTGTTCTTACCATCCAATGACATCGTTCATTTTCCTTTGATCATACATGCTTTGTCATCCCCAAATCTAACCAGACCGCCATCAAATTCTTGCAAAGATAGAAACTTCCCTTTGTCTCTAGTCATATGATGTGAACAACCACTGTCAATTACCCATTCATCCTTGTCTTTAATTTTAGCAGCAAGTGCCTTTTCTTCAGGAACATTCTCTTCCAGTGTCAAAACATCTTCCTTGATAGCCAGGAACACCCATTCCTTCCCATTGCCAGAACCACTAGCAGAATCTTTTGTCGGTTCATCATCCGCTATGTAGCATGATTTGTCTTTGTTTTTTCTGTACTTATATTTGTTTTGATATCCAGGGTTAGGCTTAAATGATCTTCTAAGTCTTTCTTCAAATCTTGAATTCTTTTCAGAACATCTAGATACAAAATGACCAATCTTATTACATGTAAAACATTTAAAAGGTACTTTTCCTTCATACTTACTTCATGAAGGTCCTTTAGGTACTCTTCTAGCAAATATTGCTTCAAGTTGCTCAAATTCTTCATCTTCTCTTTTCATATCATTCAATTCCTTTGCATATAAATCTTTCCAATCTTTCTTACCAGTTGATGATGCAGATGCATGAAAAGCTGGTTCAAACTTCACAACTCCAAAAGGTCCAAATTCTTCAAGCTCAAAAGCAGATAGTTTCCCAACCAAGGTATCTCGGTTAATAGTAGTGTTAACCATAGTTCTCAGCTTATTAATAGTAGTAGCCTTCATCTTATAAGCCAGTGGTAGGTCTCTCAAAACTTTAAAAATACTTTTATCTTCTCTGAGAGATCCACCACAACATTGAATTCCCATAACAATCTCATTTACCCTTTCCATAAACGCAGTAATCCTTTCATCTTCTTCCATCTTCAGATTCTCATATCTTACCCGGGTAACCATCAAGTTTAGCAATCTTCACTGTAAGGTCACCTTCATTAAGAGTTTCCAACTTATCCCATATAGCCTTTCCAAATGATTTGTTAGTCAATCCCATTATTTGTTGATCAGAGAGTGCACACAAGAGGGCTTCTCTTTCTCTACAGTCATTCTTAAGCTTTTTATCCAAGTTTTCTGGAGGAGGATTGTCAGATGCTGGATTATGAGGTGTAACACCATTCTATGAGATCTCCCAAATCTCCTTGCCAACAGACATCTCAGATGAGTCTCCATCCGAATCTTCCATATTGTGTAATTTGTTCCATCAAGCCTAGGAATATCTCTCTGAAAGATAGCTCCAAATGAACTGGATGAACTTGAATTGTTAGTCACCATAGGATCTTCCTCAAGCGATTAAGATTTTTGCAGAGAGGACCAAGGCTTTGATACTAGTTGTTAGACAATTTAAATAATCGGAAGACAACTGAGAGGGGGGGGGGCGTGAATCAGTTGTCACAGATTACCAGAACATTTAGCAATTAAAACTTTAATACCGAAACCCAAAACATTAATACCAGAATGCTTAAACCAAATACCAAAATAGCAGTTAAACCAATTAAGAATAAACAATAATCATAGAATAAATACCATCCACATGACACCAAGATTTATACGTGGAAAACCTGATAAAGGAAAAAACCACAGTGGGAAGTCTATCCACAGTCAGATAATACTTCTGCAGTAAGTATGTGAATTACAATTGAGGGGCCTGCACTTGCAAGAAGGCCAACAACCTAGAGCGCACTGCTCATCACAAAAGGAGTCTCACTGACTACATAGAAATCCATACTACAATCCGGAAGAAGGAATGAACTGCAAAGATAACATCTCCTATGCCCAAGTATAGTTCCAGTTAGGCTCAATACCAGAGGACTAAATCCTCTTACATAAATCCAATTTGATCTCCAATGATCGACCAAATCCTCTGCCTGAATGATATTACATTATTCACACATCACACCCCTTGACCATAACCATGATGTTCTACAATGAGATCTTACAATATGTATATACAAACCCTCAACCATAAACAATCAGGTCGGCCACCAGACAATAAACCAATTACATAATTACAAAACATGTCTTCCTTAGACCAAACAAATAATATCCAACACATAAGACATCCCAGAAACGTATCGAGAAGTCCAATCCACACATTACACTAAGCCGGTCCATAACCTAGATCAACCGAAACCCAATATAGGTCCACACGCTAAAGCAATGATCTCCATTCGCCAAGTCTCAAATATGATCACCATCAACATCCTGAAACCATACCAAAAGCTACACCAACACCACTTATGCATATCATCAAAGATCTTCATCAAAAGCTCTACTGGTGAAACCCTCGCCGGTACCACAAGCCAAGCTTCCAAGCAAATAGGATAAAATCCGATCACCAGATCAAAACCAACTGACTGAATATGAACATGAGTATCATAAATAAGCCAATTCCATAACCAAACTATACCAGAGCATACTGGATCATGCTAGATCCAAGCCAACCAGAAACTACTCAACCTACCAGGACCAGAAGGGTGTCGGTAAAGCATCCAAAAAAGCTAGTGTTGACATCAATGACAAAACATTAATGCAACACATAATCAATTCCTCCAAATGGCCAACAAAAATAAGGTGCAATGACAATTTATTGTGATAGTCAAAGTGTAATGTGCCTAGCTAATAATCTGACATTTCATGCCTAGACCAAACACATTGATGTTCAATATCATTTTGTTAGAGATATGGTCGAAGATGGCAGGTTGAAGCTAGTTAAGGTAGAAACTTTGATGAATGTTGCAGATTCTTCAACTAAGGTTGTCAGCATAGAGAATTTTAGATGGCATTTGGAGTCTATCAACCTCATGGCCCCTAGTAATTAATTTATTGCTTAGATACTCCCTTTGCTCTTGCAAGGTGCTTGATAAGTGGGAGAATGTTGGGAAAACGGTGTCTCAACCTTGCATTTACATGAGGTTACTATTTATTGTAAGTTTTTGTTTGAGCACAAAAAGGTGTGAAATTATCCCCAAAGCTTCAAATTGGCTAGATAAGCATGCCAAGAAATTTTCATCGCAAGATCATAACTAACTTTTAAAGATATTAAATTTTTCATCTTTGAAGGGTATGATGAAAGATTTACATTTAATTTTGAAGACTTTAGACCCTCCAAAATGTCTTGAAAAGTTACCGTAACTGGCATAGCCAGTTACGAGGTGATAGAGCACTTTGTGAGCTTTCTGACGCATCAAACAACTTGTCAATAGAACACTCGATTCACAAGTTATGGCCTCCAAAAGTTTGGACTCCTAAAATAGGAAATATAAAATGCATTGAAGAAACATAAATGAGTTGTAAAAGGGAGGAACACGTGTTGATGCATATTTTGACACATCATAGGGCATCTAGAATGGGGATAAGGTCGAATCTACTTTATTGGGTGGTTTTAGCCCATAGTTTCTTGTATTGTATCTCCTATATATGTGGCGTCGAGATATAGGTTGTGTGTAAGAGTGTTATGGTTATTGAGTTACCTCTAAATCTTTGATTAGTGGCACTCCTGTGAAGAGCTTACTCTGCAAGTATATTATAATTTTTTATTGATTTTTGAATAATATATTGGGCGACCTTTGGAGTGTGGGGTTTTTCCCCCGAAAGGGTTTTCCCCATGTAAATCATCATGTTGTGGTATGAAAGATATTATGTTTATTTTTGTTAAATTTATGTAACTATTATAATGATCTGTAAAAGTTTTGCATTATTCTCCTCTCAAGGTTAGTGTAGGAAGTTGTTCCGCTACTTAAATTCCTTACATCTCTCTCATCATTCTACTTTATCATGAGTATTTGTATAGGCTCATACTCTCGTTAAAGTGGGGGCTAAATGTATCATCATAAATTGTCATAAGTGCAATTTACACCTCATGTTTGTGCTCCCACTTTAGTATGTCCCTTCTTCATCCCCTCTCTAGGTCTGTTCAAGCCCGATTATCCAACTTTGATGTCATGTACACCCTTTGGTGGGTCCCACTGTGATATACCCACCCCCCTGACTGCTTATTTTGGTCCCCTTTGTAGAAGGATTAGGGCATGAAATGCATTGGTCTAGACCAAGGTAACCCAAAATGCCCTAGTGCGTCTCAAAGGGGGCCCAATTTAAAATAGGTAGGTTCTATATCTCCTCGCCATAATTTGATTCTTGAGTCTACACATGACTGTTGGAGGTTAGCCTAATTGGTAAATCACCTAAGAAACCCTATATAAAGATATCATATCAATTCATTTTAGATCTAAGAAGCAATCCATCATCTATCTATAACATTTGTGCATCTGTGAAGCATTCATTATCAAATATCTTTAGAGACTCAAGGCTGCATATTCAGCATTCAAGCATTGCAGAGCAAAGTTACATCAATGTTCATGCAAGCATGCCTGTGTGATTAGGGTTTTTCATGTCCTTGTGTTTGTCATGTCATTACATTCAACATTTGTGATTACATTCAAAGAGAATTGCACCATCATCAACAATTGAAGATCTAAGTTATATATCCTTAATATTTATTTCGGTATTTGCATTATTTCATTCATGGTTAATTCCAAACCCAAGGTTTGACGTAAGGCAAACCCCTATTCCCAACATCTTTTCCTTTCCTTCTATGTGTAGAAAATAGGTGTCGAACTATACTCAAGAAATCCAATAGAGTCAACAGTGACAAACAGGTCAGCTTTCAACAAAGGAAAATTTAGAGGACCAGGGTGGACCTGTGCTACCTGGTCCTGAAAAATTAGGCCAAACTTCAAAGGATGGGTTTTAGACATCTCATTTTTCTCAGACCCAGGTTGGTGGCTCCATGGGACATCTGTAGCTTATTGTTTTCGTTATATCACTTCAATTATCACCTATTTTGCCCTAATTTACAAATATCCAACATTCAACTTATAAAGAGGACTAATCATATCAATCCAATGGAATCCATTCAGAAATCTCATACTCCTTTCCTCACAAGGATTGAGACTAGATCTTTTGGGTTAAACCTCTTTCAATATATGTGTCTTAATTGGTTTATTTAGTGGTTTTAGTATCTTGAACCCTAATTCTCAATTTCCATACATTACAATATCAAGGTGATTAGAGGAATTGGTTTCGATCTTGATGAAATTATTTGTTTTTAAAAAAATTGAAATGTTTGATGTTGCGTACCCTCATTCTTATCAACCAAAGCCATTAATGAAGAGGATTAAAATTGACTCACTTGAAGTTGATAATTATGAAACATTGTGCATAAATGTGTGATAGATTGAAAATGAGAAAACAAAAAGTTATTTCTAATATTCTTTTGAAAATTATTAATGAAAATTCTTCGAACATCACCATCAAACCTAAGATAAGAAATTTGTGCATGCAGTATCTACTATTTATGGTGAAAATGGATAAAACAATATTGAAAGGCTAAATGAATTCAACCACAAAACCCTAGCCTAACAACAACAAAGATCCACCATAACATATGAAGATTACCTAAGACAATGCAAATCAAATGAAATCACAAAGATTATACCATCACATGTCCAATAGGGTTTGAATCTCCATTCTTCCTATCTCCATTGATATTTCTTGATATATTTGCTCTCAGATTTTATGTGTACACAAGAGCTCAACAAAGAACGGAAATGTGGTTGCAAGTAGGCTTGATCGCATATGAAAGTTCGAATGCTAGGATGCTTGATTAAAATGTATATGTCCAGGGGCTAGATAATGAAGGAAGCATCTCCTTATAGAGAGGACACTATATGAAATGGAGGGATAAGATTGAGAGGTGTAAAAGATAAATGGTCGGCTATGATTAGAGGGTAGGTAAAGAAAATAAGAAAATAATAAGAGGGTAGGTAGTGTAGGAATTAAGAGATGAATGACATGTGTCATAGGTAGAAAAGGTTAATGAATTAATTAAATAAATAAAGATTTATTTAATTAATAGAAGAAGTGAGATCAATTAAATAAATAAAAGTATTTATTTAATTTAGGAAAAGGGGAATTTAAATAAATAAATGTATTTATTTAAATGAGAAATAAGGCTAGAAGAGGGTAAATGAATGAATTAAATAAATATAGATTTATTTAATTAATAGAAGAATTAGGCTTAAATAATTAAATAAATAAAGATATTTATTTAATTAGACAAGACAATTTTAGGTGTCTACATCTAGCAATGAAATCAATCGACTTTTCTTTAACTCATTGCTTACAATGCATTAAATCAATTAAACTAATTTGAGGACCAATATTATTTTGAAAATGTTGAACAAATTCCCTAGCTAATTATTGAATAGAATGAATTGATTGAGGATGCAAGGAACAATACCATTGTGAAGCCTTATCTCTAAAGGTATGAGTGAATATTTTTTCCGTAAGTCTATGATCATGAGCAAATTCACTACACAACGTTTGAAATGTTTTCACATGAATTAGGGGGTCATCTTTTCCATTGTGTAACTCCAAATGGGGAACATCTGTGTATTGAGGGGTAATAACATGGACAATGTCATTGAAGAGTGAGCTAGCTACATCACATGTGGGAACATTAAATTTGGATTGGGTTAAAGAAGCCAATTGTTGTTGTAGGGATGAAACACTTTGAGCTGGATAGTTTATAGTGGCTTCATTGGATGAAATGGAATTGGACATGTTGGATTGTGATGGAGGTGTAACATGAGGATAAATCGGTAGAGCTTGAGAATAAGGAGGTGGAACGCTATGGTAAATGTGTACGAGAGATGATTGTGACACAAATTGGAGACTAGTGGAAGGAGGTATGTAGGAGTATTGATTAAAAGAATTTCCCCCATTACTAACATGTGTGTGATTAAGATTTTGTGTAGAGGTAGCCATGATTGAAGATGCATAAGTAGGCATAGGAATGGAATTCTCAACTTGAGTTGTAGGATTGGGAAAAGCTAGAGCTTCAACACAACTTTTCATTGGCATAACATTAGAGTCAATAATATGAGCAATGCAACACAACACTTCCACACCAATTTCATCACTTTGAACCATTCTCCTCAAGACTTCAATTAAGAGGATTGGCTCATTGTTGAAGTTTATCCAATTCATGGTTAATCTCCCCAGTTAGTCAATAATTACTCTAGTTAATGAGTCATCCTCATCATGAGAAGTGTGAGGGGAATGGTTCTCCATAATATTTTGAAGGGACTTGAAACCCTTAGATTTTTCACAGATCCAAAACCAACAAAGGAATGCTGCAAAAAAGATACATCAAAGACATATAGTAGCTTAGCCACAACATAACAAGATGGATCAAATGTTACAGTGTCGGTGGCAAAAAAGAAGGCCCAAGCCACCCCAAAAGATTTTACATAAACATGAACATAGGGAATAAGGCTCCCTCATCCATAACCATGGGTTTTATCAGGATCCCACAACCATATCCTTGAGATTGATCTTTGCAAACAACAACATGCACATTGAAAATGGGTTTTACACGACTCCCACAACCCGAAACCATGGGTTTTTTAAAGGCTCCCATAACCTTGAGCTTGAGAATGAGCAAAGAAGAACACAAAAAACCCTCCAAGATCACCACCTCAAAAGGTGAAAATGAAGAGGAACACCAAAAATTACTATTCATTGAGCTCATACCTCCACGAAACATGACACCATCTGATGGGGGTTCACCTAGTTTGCTCAACACTTCACCTAGTTGGTGTTGCTCAATTCCACCAACTCTCTAGGACTAATTGCTTTCTAGACCTCCAAGTCCTTCTCAATCTATTCTAGGGCTTTCCTCTTAACCATTCCAAGGTGTTTTCTTCAACTGTTTTAGCTAGGAACCCTACCAAGTTACAATGCTTCCCATGTGCTCAATTATGGTTTTCTTGGCTTCAACTTGTCAAATTGACCTTCTACTATTGTGAGTTGATGCAGAGGTGTGGAGGTGGCTAATAAAATGTTTTTAATTCCTTTTGGGTCCTTTAAATGTTTGATTTATTTTCCCTCCTTATCGATTTCACCATTTTGCCTAGAAAAGGGCTACAAGGAAAGAGCTCCAATTAGGCCTCCAAAATCAGGTTTTCTAGGGCTTGGAGGAAAATGGTTCAAAAGACCCCATAGAAAGTTTGGATTTTATTCAATGAATCATCTAAACTCAAGTGATTTTTTTGGTTTTGGTTCCTTACTCCACCGTACATTGTCCTAACCCCAAAATGAGGGTTTTGAAGGATTTCTAGGCCTTCTAACCGACAATGACTGGTCAAGTTGGTGTTTGGGAAACAAATTACTTTGTCAAGGTTTCCCCTTGTATTGGAACTCTGTAATAACTTCATGGACCCCTCCAAAATATTTGATGGTGGTTTGTCATTCACCCCTGCACTTTGCACATCAATTTCACTATGTTTCCTCTAGCCAGGTTGTTCTTGGACTCGCCTAGAACAAGGTGACAGTCATATTGAAAATCATCTCCAACACTTTTCCCTACACATGTACACTATACAAGTCATTTCCCTTCATGTACCAATAGGCCATGATGGTAGCACATGTGTAATTCATGGGGCAATCATTTTACATAAAATTGCTATATACAAGCCAAAACTGGCCGTGTGCAAACCAAAACAAGAAAACACTAATGTAAACTATCTAAAAAGATTGAAATGGAACTAAAAACTTTGTAACACACCAAATAAACTCAATCCATTGCTGGATTAATAGATTCAACCCATTTGCATTTACAAAAATGAACAAAACAAGCCAAAATGCTACCAACTAGTCTGAAAATGAGTAGTTTCAGATTGTTGAACTTACAAAACCAAGTCTCCAACCTTGGTAACCATGCAAGAGAGGTTTATTATAGGATTTCCCACATGTGGAGTCTTTCTAGGGCATTTTAAAATCCCTAACTCCATCTCTAATCAAATTAGGACAAAAGTTGTCATGACAAATTTTTGCAACTTTGCACTTTTTCACTTTTTGGCCTTCTCAACCTATGAGGCCTATTCTAAGTAATCACACATGACTTTTAAAACATGGCTAATACTAATTTAACCCTCCCTAATGCCTATACCAAGTTTTGACATTTTTTACCATCAAGAAGGTCAACTACCTACTCAAACCACTATTTATGCACAAAATGCAAACCTAAGAAGAATGAACTCAACCTAGGCCTACATTGACTCTAAACACTAACTCTTGGACCCTCCTAGAGTCCTTATTCACTAGCTGACTTGGCTAGGGTCAGTACAAGCCAAAATTGAGAAATCACTACTAGCCTAAGTCCTAGGTGCTCCTGCACCACCATCCGCCTCCCACCAACATCTCCCAACAACAATCGTAGCACCCAACTCCACCTCCATAGGAGAAAGGAAAACTCTGGCACCAACCACTGAGGAAAACAACATCTCCAATCTCTCCACCTCAATAGGAAAAAATGGGGAGTGTACACCTGATTTGTTGGAGGCCTGCAAGACAACAAGCAAGCATCAAATGCACCCATTAAACATTATATCAAGAAATCTAAATGAAGAAAACATGTTCATCAAATAAAATTGCTCAAAACTGTCTCATGGTCCTCTATCTCCAAGGATTTTCAAGATTCAAGGTGGCTCTCAGCTTGGAAGAACACTTGATCTTTTAGATGTCAACCTAAAGAATGAGATTGAAGGATAATCTAGGATAAAAATGGATGCAACTAAGATCCTAGTGATTAGATGAAAAACTATTGATATGATATGGATGAAGAACTATGATAGATGATATGCAAGATGAAATGAAAGATATGAGATTAAGATTGATTCCAAATTGAAATCTTAGATGTGATAATTAAACTAACATGGAGATTACTATGAAATTGATATACAATGGCTATGAATTAAGATAACATGGAAATGGGATTAGCATGATACTATCAACATGATGTTGGTAAACGGATTTGTTGCTTTAAGAAACTTTCTTGAAAAACTCTATTTTTCCCTGTAATTAGCAACAAAGCGTTCACAACAGTTGAAGAATCACAAAAAAAAAGAAAAAAGAATGGTAATCCTTCTCTGCGTTTGAGAGGGGCAGCTTCCTCGTAAAATGGGGGTATTTGGATTTTTTAAAGATTTTAAAGAATGAACAATAAAGAAAGATTGAACGCCATATAAGGTATGAATCTAGATTAAAATAAATTCCATATAATCAAGTTTGAGATACCACAACTTGAAATAATCTTCTTCACATTCAATGTTAAAAGGAAAGCATTAGGTAATCATCAATTAAACATAAGAACATTGATAATAACCCATGAGAATAAGTTGAACACACATCCAAATTGATCTCTATTGCTTAATTGCTTGAATAATACTATCCAAGTCTCTCATACAAAGCTTGTGAAAAAGTGGAATCCCCCCCACCCCTTGAATAATAATGAGGTATATATAGGTGAAGTGATAACCACCTGAGGTACCTACCCTAACCACCTTTATAACTACTTGAAATAACTTCCTCAACTACTTGAAATAACTTCCTCAACTACTTGAAATAACTTCCTCAACTACTTGAAAAATAACTATTTAGAATAACTACCCAAAATGAGAACTTAGGATAACTACCTCATATGAAAAGAGCCAAGATTATCCTTTATTACAATAAAGAAATAGAGATGAGAGAGAGAGAATCTCGATCATGAGAGTTATTTACAAAGAAAGACAAAAACATGATGTGAGTAACACAACAAAAATGAAGACTATACAAAATGCATCCTTGCACTTATTCTAAGCTAACTCCTTGTGTTGCCGATGAGGTTGTTGCTTCTGTAGGCACATTATGTTGTCTAGGTCCTTTGTCTCTGAAGATTCTGAAAAGTCGGATGGCTGAAGTGACAGATTTTCCTTTGGGAATTAGGATGTAGGCTATCCTCATTTTCCATGTCTTCAAGTTTCTATGAATGCCACTTAGTTTTGTCACCATGCTGAGTATCTGAGACATAGAGATTCTCAAGGAAGAGTAAATATCAATCAATTTTTCCATGGTATTTTCATTGAAGTTTGTCCTATTAAAAAGCTGCTGATCCAACCATGTTCTGGAAGCTATTCTGTAACACCTGCAAATATTCCATCAATGTCACATCTGGGAAAAGAGCAGTGAGTTGTCCTTGGAGTTTGGTACACACTTGATCACATGAAAGCATGAGCTTTTCTAACTCTGATGAAACTTGATCTATGATCACTAGTTTCCAGTTAATGCTTTCTATCCATATTTCTAGATAATCTTTTTCATTATTAGGTAGGATCTTCTCAGTTGCAAGGGTGTCCATTCCAATTTCTATCATTTGTTTGAAATCATTCACAATTTCCTTCCAAGCTGTTTCCTCTTTCTTGACATTCTTCAAGTCTTTCTCAATAGTATTTTTCTTTATTAAGGCCTCATCATGGATAGATTTTGCTTGGACTAGGAAATCACATGCAAGAGTTTTGACCTTTTCTACCCAACCTTCAATTACCTTTCCATAGGCTTGGTACTTTTGAAGATTATCCATAACATTCCTTTCAATTACTCCTTCTGGTGTCAATATAATTGGCTGGCGATCTACACTTAGTGGCATAGTGGAGGTATCAACTACGGATTTCAAGTAATAAGACAAAGTGTGCACTTGTTGTTTCAATTGATCCTTGGATTGCTTATCCCTTTCACTTCTCTCCACCATTCTGGCTGCCATCACATTAAAGTTCTGAATATCAGACTCATGAGAAGAAGGTCCCATATCAATCTTTGTCACAACAAAGTCCGCAGAGGTAGCCTCATTTGTATCTTTCTCAGATATGGGTTGAGCAATCTCTAAGCACATATTCCTTGAATTTGGATCGTCTTTATTCTTGAGGATACTTTGAGTTTCTTCTGTTTTTCAGTTCTTTCAAAGAGAGCAGATATGCTACTAAATTCAGGTACCACCAGCTTTTCTACCTTCCTCTTCTTCAATAGACTTTGTTCTAACCATGGGAAAGAAGAATTTTCTATAGACTCTTGGATGATTTCTTGTCTTGCTACCATTGTTGTTGTCGCCTCTCTGATTTCTTCAAATTGATCGCTTGGATTGATTGGAAATGATGAATCCATGACTAAAGTATTTTGTTGTACTTCTTGTCGTGGGGATTCGATGGGAACTGAGGGAGATATGGAATGCATTCCATCATCAAATCTCATGTCATCCAAGAATTCCACTGGAACTTGATCTTTTTCTTGATTCGCAATAGAATCTTCTTCTATGCCTTTTGCTCTAGATTTCTTTCTCTTTTGTCGAGGTTCATCACCACATGTGTTCTGAAGATTGTTCCTCCTTGGAGGGTCTTCATCTCCATCACTTCCTTGAGTATTCTGGTAAGAAGGAGTATCCCTAGTTGGAGTATGGGAAGAATGCAGTGACGTAGAGCTCTCAAGCAGATTTCCTTTCCTTCTTGGAGTTTCCTTTGTTGGTCTGGTAGCAGTCATTTGAGTAATCTTCTTCTTAATCCAGGCTTCAGAATTCTTGATTACAAAACTTGTTCTTTCTCTAACATCTCTCATTTCCAGATCTGCCCAATTCAAACTGGGAAGTGGCTGGGACTGGACTTGCTCAAAATAGATAGGATCAATCAAATCAGATCCATCATCTTCAATGCCTTCTATGGTCCAATCCATCTTGAAATCTTTCATTTGCTTCAAATTTAACCTTGTCCAATCTCTTTTTCTAACCTCGAACTCATCTTCACAATCTTCCCAAAAGTCTTCGAGATTAGGAAAATGAAAATAGCCAGGACCTAACTTTAAGTTGTTCTTGACATAATCCTTGCTATCAAAAGGGAACCTCATCTGGTATGGATACAAGTTGATCTTAGATAAAGCTTTTTCTACCTCATCTGCTCTTGAACTTGACTCACATCTATAGTGCCCAAGACAAATAGGAAAGGCTACCCCTTTATTCTTTCTATCTCTACATTTCTTTTGAACTGAAACCAATTGCCGACAAAGCTCAACTAAAATGAGCTTATCATCAACATATCTGGGTAACTTGTGTGGATAACCTTCAAATCCTCCTACTCGAAGATAGGTAAATCTCGGAAACTGGATGAAGAAACTTCCATATTTCTTTATCAATTTAGTGGCTTCCTTTGATATTCTGGTGGCAATGTCTCCTTGTAATAACCTTACTGCCCACATTGTGAAAGAATCATTCACCCCCTTGAAATACACAAAGCTTTCCTCAAGTTGCAATTGCTTGTAATAATGGTAAACTTGAGTTTCTTGATTCAGGACACCATTAGTACTTAACCCTAGCCATGACCTCAAATTAGCAATAGCATATATCAAGTAAGACGTCATATGGAAGCGTTGACTTGTTTTGAAGTGCACTAACTGGTCATGTATGCAGTTGCTGATGAAATAGCCCCAGTCAATGAATTGCTTACCGGCAGAGATGACTGTTATGAAGAGGTACATCCACATTTCGAACTCAGTGGAATCAGGACTTCCTGTCACTCTATGGAGTAAGATAATCAAGTAACAAATTTCTTTGATGAAAAGAGAACGATGGAGTGTTTTTGGAAGCTGAGACTATCCTCCTCGTGGTGCAACCATCCATTCTTTAGCCAGATTGTTGAGGCATTTGCTTCTATTATCGCTGAAGTATTTGTAAGCTTTTTGCTTATCGATGTGAGTGAACTTTTCCTTATATGGCAAACGAAGAATAATAGCTATTGAAATTCCATCAAGTTTGGCCATTAAGGATCCATCTGCAACTCTTATCTCTCTTGCATTTGGATTATATCTTTTTGAGCATTCCATCATCAAATCTGTACATTGAATTGCTATGGGAAAACATGATGCTTCAATCAAGCCGCTTCCTACCACTCTACAGGACAACTTTGATCTGTTGCCTTCCATGAAGAACTTTTTGATTTCCTGCAAATTAATATGCCCAGTCTTGGTATCATGAACCTCCAGAAACATGGTGTTGATCATCGGGGCATACTCATACTCCTGAGCCTTGTACTTCATGATGGTATTTTTGCAGATCCTTTATATTGAATTTCTCTATGTCAATGTTACTGAAACTTTGAGGCTTCGGTGATGTGTTCAATAAATTATCCCAACCCCATATATTGTCTGGTTTGTATACAGGCAGGCTGACATGACTATAATCAAAACTTTAATCTTTATGCTTTCATAAATGTCTATAGCCACTTCCAACACTTGAATTTTGCACCAGTGGAGAGAATATTGGCCTTTCATGCTCAGAACCTAGCTCAGTAATGATTGTATTTCTTTGAAATATTTGAACAAATCCCTCAACGCACTGTTATAAAGCCTTCATATCTACATGCAGGAGTGAGGACGCTAAGGAAGGTGGCGTATTGCTATTCACAGCTATCCATGAGATAGTATCCTTTCTGAGAAACTCTGGAACATCTGATGACTCCATATTCATTGTTGCGTACTTCTTGTGCATCATCGATACATTCTGAAAGACTTTCGTTTCTCCATATCCGCGAGGAGGAATAGCAAGCTTTAACTCTGGATTTTACATCTTCTACCGAGTCAGAGGATTCATGTAATGCTCACACAGTTGTTTCAGCTGCAAATAATATGTAGATAGATACGCAAAGCATATATTCTCCTCTCTTGCATCTCATTCACTGATTTTTAAAAAATTATTGTTATCGATACTCTGCAGAATACACGTCTAAACATAATGCTTCATCTTTGATATTTGCAAGTGGAGTTGGGTAGCACGATATGCATCTTTATCGGCATGCAAAGCAAATGGTGAAGGTAGTTACAAACCGACTTCCGCCTTCCTTCCTGGCCACGTGGTAAGTTCCTTCCGCCAACTGGGGTTTCAGGCGAGCTTGGTGCCACTTTTCAATTAGCAAGGTATCGGCATGTTGATCAACTTTGCCAAGTTGCCGATAACAACCAAAACATGACTTAAATCTGAAAGTTGGTTGCTGATGTTTGTATTCGGCTTGTTTATCTTTTTGGTCAACTTACCGATATCTTTCATGCATAAGTGAGTTTGATGCAGTTACTGATTTGAGTGGAGAGATAACTTTGGGTTTGAATGCAAATTGAATACTCAACATACGTATCGGCCAATGCTCAACTTGAACAATTTGATAAGACGTAACGTGATAAAAGAGCTATCGGCTACTTCAACTTGAACAATTTGCAGATGCTTGGGCATTATCGGCAACGTGTGTCTTTCTTCCAAATGACCGATGAAAGAATGTATCGCGGCTCACTTGCAATTTTACCAAAAAATAAATAAAAAAATAACGAACCCTTTGATGAGCAAGAGTATGTGATCGGCCACTTAATAATTTGTTCCAACTTGCCGATTTTAACATCATAATGCCATTTTGAGTGCTTAACACTTCATTATCGACCTTACAAATATTTGTTCTATAGCAGAAAGCAGGCAGATAGAATGTTGGCGAAGGTTGCTGCATTATGGTTTTACGCCTTTGACTTTGTATTTGCATCTGATTCAAAGTTTTCGAAGTCTTTTCTCCAAGTTTGTTTAGTGCATGTTATATTTCAAGGCTTCGAATAACATCGAGTCATATGCTTGTCTACGCTTCCTTATTGTGCACACAACATCTAACAAGATTTCCCTTTTGTCATTTTAGTACAATACACATGGTTGTCAATTTGCATCAGCTAAATGACTTGAGCTCTCAACTCGTCCCTGCTTCATGGATGTTTGCATGTCATGAGAGAGGCAGGTGGATTTGGCTTTATACTTGCAGATTGTATTCACTTGAAAGTCTCTGAACTCCAACATTTTTGTCACACAGTTCATGCAAGACTAATACATCTGTATTAGGAATTGTTTAAGAGATTTGAAATTTCAATTCATACATTTTGTGAGAAGCCTGCAATCATTTTATTCCATTCTGCACACACATCTACAAATGATCTATTACACTTGTACACTTGGCTGCTATAGGCCGAACTCTCATGTGGATGATATGGCTTTGGGTTTGTTTAATACGAGTGATCAGAGTAAGTGTTGATATTGATAGTAATGAATATCAATGTTTGTGACGACATGAGAATGCCATAAGTCTTCTTTGTCAATACTTTCAAAACATTAGTCGTCTCTTATACGAAAAATGAATATCATTTATTACTTTTTTTTGCCAACATTTCCTCTACAAACCTAAATTTGGATCACTCTAAGGACTTCAACTAAAATGGAAGATAGCCCTCTTTCAACCATTGTACCCTCCAAAATAAATTGAAACAACCATGACCATTTGAAGATGCATGAAGACAATGAAACCACATGAAATGCATGCGAGTATCTTCCATCAACTTGTGAAAATTTTCAATGGTTAACAATATTTTAACTTTTGTCGCCCAAAGTTTAAACTTTCACTATTTCACAAATGGGACAAACACACAATAAAAGCTAAACTAGCATGCAACTAGGATGATCTAAGTGCTTGAAGGTGACAAATTGAGCTCCTTGATAACCCGCAAAATGACTATAAGTTTGATGCATAAGATGATGGCTCCTAAGATTGAAGAAATGGGCTCTATTTATAGAGAAAATAGAGAAATGGATGGCCAAGATTGAGCAATCTTAACAAGTGCTAGGACTGAAAGTTATCAATCCATGAGGGGGATTCAATCCAATCCCAAGTTGACAAATGTCACCTTGAGATGGCTTGAGAGGATGGTAAGCAAGCATTAGATGATAAGTGAGCATAAGGGATAACCTCAAGAGATGACATCATTGGATAATGCCATTATCCAAGGGAGCATGCTATTGTCCAAGAGGTAAACTCTTGTGCAAAGTTGAAGGATGGCCAAAGGGACAACCATCATGGGCTAGGGTGATGTCTTGTAAGAGGCATTAAATGCCTTTGAAGACTTTGGAGGTTAACTTGTTGAAAGTTGGATAACCTTACAAGTTTGGAAGACTCAACAAGTTAACTTGTTGAAGAACGTAGAGTCTTCAACACTTTTTGAAGACTTTCCCCAAATTTGGAGAAGTGACCCCCCCAAATTTAAGGATGTGACATGATTAGAGGAATTTAGATAGTTAATGAGGGGTTATAGGGGTTCTAGAAGAATATTAGCATGCTAATGGAAAATGTCTAGGAGAATGCAAGTGGAGGGAAATAGGCATTTTTAGATAAAATAAAAAGATTTATTTTAGCCAAAAGGGGTGCAACTTGCATTTGTAGGATTTTGCAAGTGGGGGGACTATTCACAAATAAATAATGATCTATTTAAATGCAAAGAGATTTTAATCAAATGTAAATTCAATTAAAAGGGGAAAAGGGGGTTTTAATTAAATAAATAAGATTTATTCAATTAAATGGCTAAAGGGTATCAAACCTTAGTTTAATTAATAGGTTAGGCTAGAAGAAAATGATTTTAATCAAATCTTTCATTTGATTAATAGGCTAATTGGAAGAATAGGGATATTAATTAAACCATAGTCTAATTAATAGGTGAATAAATGATGATTAAATGATTAGTTGTGCAAGTTTTAGGTGTCTACAGGGAGAACTCTAGAGAGAGGCCAAACACGGTCCCAAAGAAGCCAAGGGGCAACAAACCATCAGCTCCCCGACAACCATTTCCAGCATCAACCACAACAAATACCTTCATCTTAATAGAAGGAAGATCAACTCCAACACCAACCATCTTCACCTCTACAAAAGATAGGGCCACCTCAATAAGGAAAAGTTAGAGAAGAACACACATGCTGAGGAAGAAGCCACAAAAAGCAGGGGAAACTGACCAAAGGGCCACAAAAGACATGAACATTCAAAATAGCCCAAAGGAAATGAAATACAAACAAAAATAGGGGGGCCAAACCACTCAACCAACCCCTAACAGAGAGCAACCTGCAAGAAAGTAAGAAAAGTGCAAGAGGGAATAGACAACAACCTTCTTGAGCAGGTCAAAGGACAAGAGAACAAAACAAAGAAAACCAACCACCCAAAACTCCACCTCAAGAGAGGCCTTTAAAACCGAAGACATAGCAACATAAACCCTAGGGCATCAAAACAAAAAACCTCCAGCCAAACCAGTCTCCACCTCAAAAAAGAACAGATACAACTCCAATGGGAGGCCAAAAGATGACACCACCACAAGCAACACCACGAAGAGGAATAGGCCCCAAAACTACAGAGAGCATATGACCCAAAACACGATTGAGGGCCCTATCCTCAATAGGGCGATAGCACTTCCCAAAAGGAAAACAGGGGCCGAAAATAAAACCCTAAACACCGTCCAACCGCCTAGCTCGCACACCAAAACAAATCTGCAAGAAAAACAGAGCCTCCGCAAAAGGTGGACCAATAGGAGCCGCCGATGACAAACCCTCCACTTTGAGCATAGAGAAGAAGCGAGAAAAGCCTGTATACCCCCAAAGAGACCCTTGAACTGGTGCATCTCCCAATCAACTGCACCAAACACAACCCCTATGATGACCGAGGAAAGCCAAAGCAAGGTCATTGTCATCATCAACATCTGCATCTGCATCCCCACCATCGACCTCCCTTGTGACGCCCGCTCCCTCCTTTTCTCCCATCGAAGCTCTTTCCTTCCTCATTAAAAAACCCCTCAATACAACATTACATGGTTCTCCATAATGTTAGGTATGTCTTGTGTAGGGATAGAAGATTCACCCAAGTTCCCATGGAATAGGTTATTCAACAGAGGCTTACACTCCTTAGTGGTAAAACTTTGGGAAGCCATAAGTCTATAGCTTCTTCTCACTAGGATATTGGATGTAGGTGAAAGGGTAACAAAACTCACACATAGAGAGAGGAAAACTAATTGAATGGATTTGTACTCACACTACCTCTTATGTAATTGAAAATGCAAGTAAAATGTATGATTAAACAATGCAATTTCCCAATAGAATGTTTCATTAACAAATGAAATTCACTAAAAACATGATAAATGCAATTAACAATTTCTTCCAAATCTAAAAATGGCATGTAATAACAATAAGATATGAGCATATAAAGTAGAAATTATGCAATCCACAAGTCAATTTTATCCAAATATTTAGGGTTTTTTGTGAATTAGACCTTGAAATTTATATAATTTAAGTGCATAAATGATGCAATTCAAGAATGATTGCAAATGTAATTGAATTAAATGCATACATGTCAGATTTGAAAAAATGAAAATTAATGGAAGCAGTATGTTGGGCTCACTAAAATGCAATGAAAGAAAAGTAGGGTTTATATATCTAGTCATACAAACTAGACCTATTTCCCAAACATTACATTGGGGAGAGGGGTGAGATCAATAGATTCGACCTCTTTTATTGTGAAAAGGGCTGAATGTTGATTAAATTTTACTCCTCTTTGTTGGGGATTGAATTAAATATTGAAAATATGAAAATTGAATGCTAGACCTAGGGTTAAAGATGAAAAATTGATGTAAATGAACATAAACATACTTTTGCAAATATGATATGAAGTTGTAACTACAGGTCTGAGATGAGGAAGATGAATGGAACCCATGACTAGAAGTTGAGCCTAAAAAAGTGAGACAAAGTAGCTTTGAATTATCCTATCCCTCAAATGTTGGATGTAGACAAAATTAATTGATTTGGAACTAGAATGCTACTCAAAATCTACCCCAGAAGTTTTGCGAGAAATTCATTTGACACTATAGCATAGACTGAATTTGTCCTCTGCTTTTTGAGCTTACAAAAGTTGGATTTGATCATCTCTATTTACTTTGCCTGGTTCTCGATTATAGCTCTTTAACCTGACACCTGAATATAGAAAGAGAAAAAAGATGTTGTGGGTAGGGGTTTGCCTAAGTCAAACCTTAGGCTTGAAATTAACCCTTTAATTGAAATTATAATTGAAATATAATGGAAATGTAAAGTGTGCCTTTTGCAGCAAGAGGCTAGATCTAAATTGAAACGACATGGTATACCTTGATAAGTCTCACTTTGAAGTCTTCATGTAGGGCATGCAAGATGTAGGATGTCTTTATAGAATCTTGATCATGGATGCCATCTTGAATGCTTGAATCACGAATACTTGACCTCTCCTTCAATGTATTGAAGATGCTTGATTGCTTGCTTACTTGAATTAAATTGAATTAGGACTTGCATCTTGTGGAGCGCTGATTGAGAGATGTAAGATGGATGCTCAAATGAGGGGGTAAGGCTTGCTTTAATACCCCACTACATCAAATGTGTTTGAATTTTTGAAGCAAGCCGATACAAGAAGGAATTCCCACCCACATTTTATGATTGTTGTCGGGACCAAAACTGGGCCCCTTTTGTTGGGACATGGGGCCCGAGGTGCCACTGTCCTAGGACGATGGCGTGTGGAGTGCCTTTGTTCACCTAATCAGGATTGAATAGAGGTCCACAAACCAAGTGCTAGGTGAAGTTTGGGAATTGAATCCAGTGTGAGCATAATTAACATGGTCAAATCACAGAAGGCCAAAATGCCAAAGTGAGGATGAAGATTGTAGAGGAATGTAATTTATGATGCTACAAATGTTAATGGGCGTGAGTTTAGAGCAACAATGGACAAGGGCATGCAAAGTACACTAGACTTTTGTGTTAAAAGTGGCATTGATATGCGTACTTGTCTTATTTTTTTTTCCGACTAGCTTAGAAACTTTAAGAGTGAATTCTAGATTGTGTTAGTGTTTTGAAGAACATAAATGATGGAACCAACCACAGTTCTTTATGCAAATTCAAAACAAACGACTTTCAATAGAATTATCATAGACCTTGTAATTTTATTCTCCTTCTGAAAATACATAAAATTTCAACTATTAACCTCAACAATCTACTAACCATACCCTAAGTGTTATGTATCTTACAAAATACCTATTTTCTACTTTTGAACGTGTTCATCTCAAAAAGGTCAAAAACACTCAGAAAAGCAAAATGCCACTAAAATCTCATAATTCGCTAACGGTCAAAATTTTGAAGGTTCAACGGCCAAATATTTTTAAATTCCTATTAGATGGTGTACTTACAAAAGCCCAAAGGGGGAACAGATTACGAAAAACCGAACGCATTTGCTCTCGCCAAATCCTAACGCCATATCCTCCGGATTTTGATGGAATACACGCTGAATAATTCATCTACAGGCTTCCAAGAACTATCGGTCAGAGCCCCTGTAGCTGCTTCTTCAGATCATGATAACCTGCAATTTTCGTTGAACTATAGCCCTCGTGATCTTGGAGACATGTCGACCACGTTTTCTCAGGCTGAGAATGAAGATATACAGAATGGGATTGAACACCCAAATGATATTTCAGAAGAAATCTATACATATTGTAGCGATGAGGGCTCAGACAGCGACTTGGATGACCCTGTGCTGTGCAGAACAGGGCTCAGGCTATTCACATACAATGGGAAGATGGAGCTAAATCGGGGTAAGTAAACTGAAAATTAGGTTTTCTTCCTTTAATGGGTTAACTTTATTATTCATTTGACACCACTAGAACGCGCCGTCAAGTATAAAACCCCTTTTGGTTTAGAACAAATGTAGGGAGGGGTTTATAGTTCTAGCCAAACAGGTTTCTTGCACCATCAAAGCTCAAAATACCTTTTAGCTTAGAACCCATGTCATAGACGTTTCTATTCCGAATTCACCGGGCTCATCATCATAGCACCACTCCATCTAGCCAATGGACCATAGCAGGCTGAGCTGAGATTTAAAGACTGAATCATTACCACAATCCCCGAATATGATGCTAACCGATCAAGAATTATCTCACCCTGACGACAACACTCTTAGCTTTGTATTCTGTTTCCCTTTCTTTTCGCTTCTAAAAGTGGTTGGTTTCTGCAGAGAATGGCATACTGTGCATTGATGCCAAAGGCTGAAAATAATATTGTCGGAGGTGGGGTGTCTATTCCACTGCATCTGCCTTGTTGCTAGACCATGGCCCTGTGACTGAGATTCGAGCTTTTGTTTTTTTCCTTTCTTTCCTCTCACTAAATTAAACTCTTAGAGTTTAGCTAGATTTTTTGTGAAGACCTGCTTCAGCAGAGAAAGACACCCTGTTGTGGATGGTTCACTTTTTCTTTTCCGTTCCTTCTCCTAAATACTATTATTTAAAGTTTTTCTATATCCCCGTTTACCCCCTCTTAACCAAAGGGTTTTTGAAGGGCAGCCAGTTAGAAAGTTGCGTTCTAAATCCTCGTTTGCCCCTGCTGAACCCAATTGTTTAGATTTTAGCTGGAATTTAAAGGAATGCATTTCTCCTCTTCCCCGTTCTAGTGACGGCCGTCCACAATTTAGATTCATTATTCTTTAACGAATCCAAAGCTTTTGTAGAGGATGTCATCTTGTTCAGAAATGCCAGTTCCCAATATTGGGGCTGTTTATTTTTTCTTCTTTGTTCTTTCCCTTAGAAAACTGGTTTTTTAAAGTTTATCTAGATAATTTTGATAAATCTAATACTTTCGGAGAGGCTGCTATTCTGTGCAATTAACGCCAGGAATGAAGCAGCGAGTAGAATTTAGCTACACTATTTTTCTGATTAAAAACATGTACTTCGCAGGGGATGTCGTTCTGAGCATTAATGCGGGAGGACAGGCAGTGCAGGATGCTTTGTTGGGGCTGGAATTAAAAAATGATGTATTCTTTACTGGAGGGGATGTGCTGAGAACAGAGGAGAACATTGCAGAGGACGGTTCCTGTGTCTACCAGTCTGCTCGTTATGGAGATTTCTGCTACATTATTAAAGACCTCCCTGCAGGAGATTATTTTGTGGACCTTCATTTTGCAGAGATAGTATTTACCAATGGGCCTCCTGGGATGAGAGTTTTTGATGTGTTCATACAAGATCATAAAGTAAGAGAACCCAACACCAACTGTAATAAATCATTTCTCTGCATTATCGGGGTTTCATTTTCTGAACTTTTTTCCGTACAGATTCTGTCAGAGCTGGATATATATGCTCGTGTGGGTTCAAACACTCCACTTGTTCTGATGGATGCAAAGGCAATGATTGCTAAAGATAATACATTAACAATAAGATTCCAGAGTGTTATTGGAAGTCCTATTGTTTGTGGAATTTGCATTCGAAAGGTGCCCTTGCTTTCAGGTACATAATAGCTATCCCTGTTCACCCACTAGTTGAGATGATGCTTTTAAATTTTAGTAAAATAATTTTTTCTTTCTGATTGTTAGTCTTCTAAAGATACTATATACACAAAAATTTCAGATGGGTATCCTATTAATCATGGACATTTATTCCTGGTTCTAAATTTCAAACAGTTTTTGTTCTGAAAGGCTTGACAGCCCAGACAAACAAATCTGCATTATTGGAATTGACTTAACATACTGTAAATATGATTATGGGCCATCATGCAGGTTCAGAACCAGAACCATCAATTGTTGGATGCCATGAGAACCTCAAAAGAAGCATTGATGCGGCTAATGGCAATGCAATTCAAGAAGCTGTCAATAATCAGTTACACGGAACAAGAAGTGGTAAAAACATGGAGCACAGGGTATGGGAAATGAATGCTCTCTTGGCAATGTTTAAAAAAGAACTTTTCCCTCTTTCAAGAAATGAATTTCTGATCCATCCATTGATTCACTAGCAGGTTAGAAGAAAAACTGCCAAGTATATAGAGGAGTATGAAAAGAAAATTGATGAGCTTACTAGAGAATATGAATTGAAGAAAAATGAATGTCATGAAGCATGGATGTCCCTCAACGACTCCAACCATCAACTTGAGATGCTGAGGATTGAACTTGACAGCAAGTCATTTCTTGTTCAATCTCTAGGTCAAATGGAGCATTCTTGAGTTTCTTTTTCCAGTTTATGTAGCCACAGATAACAGAATAGGTAACCTCTGATGCAGAATATTTGTGATGTACAGAACAAGCCATAGAGGGCCCATCTTCTCAGTTAAGGGAGCTTCAAGAGAATTATAAGAGAGAGAAGAAATTTATGGCTTCATCAGTTTCGGACTTGAGAGCTCAAATCCAGGTAAAATGAGATTGTCATAAGATAATTTATTTTTTCATGATGACCCAGGTCTTTATTGTATAACTATAATCCCATTGATTTTTGGCTGGCAGCTCCTAAAGAAAGATTACATTATACTATCAGAAGAGGCACATAACTGTGCCACTGCCATTCCTAATCTCAGCGGAATGACATCTGCCGTGCAAGCTCTGGGTAAGTGTGACACTTTTTTTCCATAAATCCGTGAACCTCTTGCATGGTCTTTATTAAGTTTTTGATTTTTTTTGCAGTTTTGCAGTGTGAAGACCTCAAAGTAAAGTACACCAATGAAAATGCAGAAAGGAAAAAGCTTTATAATAAGGTTTTGGAACTAAAAGGTGAGTTTCTGCTTGCATTTCTACTTTAGTCTCTGCTTGAGCAAGGAGCTGCAAGTAAAATGATCGACCTTCCTGTTCAGGAAACATTAGGGTATTCTGTAGGTGTCGCCCATTGAGTTCCGGAGAAACTTTAGCAGGTGCTTCTTCAGTGGTGGAATTTGATGCAGCCAAGGAGAATGAATTGAGTATTCGTGTAAATGGGACTTCAAAGAAAGCATTCAAATTTGACCGTGTTTTCACTCCTCAAGATGATCAGGGTAAATCTTTTTTTGCCAACTCCTTTGGGGTTTAATTTGAGTTAGTGTATGAACTAATAACTTCAGTGCTATTGGCATGGGCAGTGGCCATTTTTGCGGACACTGCACCAGTTGCTGTGTCTGTTTTGGATGGATATAATGTTTGCATTTTTGCTTATGGGCAAACTGGAACTGGGAAAACATTCACAATGGAGGGAACAGAAGAAAACCGAGGAGTTAACTACCGCACATTGGAGGAGCTGTTTCGAGTAGCTACTGAAAGAAATGGACTATTTAAATATGATATCTCTGTAAGCGTGTTGGAAGTTTACAATGAGCAGATACGTGATCTACTGGCATCTCCACCTCACCATGGGCAAATTGTTAAAAAGTAAAATCCTACCTATTTTGGTAGTTTAACTGTACTTTTCTTAGTTCATTTTGAAGTTTCAGATTATGTGTTCTTTAAAATATAGAGTTTAGAGCTCTGAAAATAGCTTTTTAGTGGATTACCATGGGAAAATTGTTAAAAAGTAAAATCCTACCTATTTTGGTAGTTTAACTGCACTTTTCTTAGTTCATTTTGAAGTTTCAGTTTATATGTTCTTTAAAATATAGAGTTTAGAGCTCTCAAAATAGCTTTTTAGTGGATTGAGGGCTTTTTGGTTTATGCTCAGGCTTGAGATAAAACAAGTAGCTGAAGGTGTTCATCATGTTCCTGGACTTGTTGAAGCACAAGTGCACATAATGAGTGAAGTGTGGGAAGTGTTGCAAACTGGAAGCAGTGCTAGAGCAGTTGGTTCCACCAACGCTAATGAACATAGCAGTCGATCTCACTGGTAAATTATTAATAAAATAGATTCTTTAATGCAGTATCACCTCACATGGTTATATTATTAATAAATTAGATAATTAAGCTTTAAACACATTATCATTTTATCTTTCAAATGAATTCAAATATTTTGTCAAATATAAACTATCACACAACCTGTTCTTTGCAAAATGATATTAATGGATATTTAATCTTTTTCTTGATAAGCACAGCATACTTTGTGTGATGGTAAAGGGAGAGAGCTTAGTCACTGGGGAGTGCACCAGAAGCAAGTTGTGGCTTGTTGATCTGGCAGGAAGTGAGAGAATAGCAAAAACTGATGTACAGGGAGAACGTCTTAAAGAAGCCCAGTCTATCAATAAATCACTTTCTGCCCTTGGTGATGTCATATCTGCCTTAGCAACCAAAAGCAGCCATATTCCTTACAGGTTTGTGTTACATCAACTATCTATATTTGAAATTTTATCTTGTTCCTTAATCCTCTTTTTCATACTAGTCTTCAATGTAGTTGGAATTAAAGAGTGACCTGATGTTGTTTTATTGATCATTCTAGGAACTCCAAGCTCACACATCTGCTACAGGATTCCCTAGGTAATTTAATGCCAATTTCTCTCTATTCTTCAATGCCTTACTGGTGGGCCCATTGCTTTAAGTCTGAGGGCAACAATTGAAATAAAATTTGGACTGTAGGAGGAGATTCAAAGACGTTAATGTTTGTGCAAATTAGTCCCAATGAGAGCGACTCGGGAGAAACCCTAAGCTCATTGAACTTTGCCACAAGAGTCCGGGGCATAGAACTAGGTCCTCCAAAGAAACAACTTGATTCCAGTGAACTTTTAAAGTACAAACAAATGGTATGGTATCTGATTCAATCAATCAAGTTGCTATTCACTTTGTTTGCTCTAGCTGTGCAGTATTTTATTTTGCAATTTTCATTGTAGATAGGCTGATTTCTGAATCTGTGACTTGCCTTGTGTAGTTTGAAAAGGCCAAACAAGAAGTAAGGATGAAGGATGACATGATAAAAATGATGGAAGAAAATACACAGAACATGGAAGCTAATCTCAAGGGGAGAGAACAGTTATGTAGAACACTTCATGATACGGTACCTACTATACATTCCTTTGTTTTGTACATGTCATGAGGAGGTAACTGATAATGTGTAATGTATTAAGGATTTTTGAGGTTCTGTAGGTAAAGGAACTAGAAGAACAACTTGAAACCATGCATAAAGAGCACCAGGAACAGTTGGACAAAGAAAACATGCAATACCTTGAAAAGCTAAATGAAAGAGAGCAGATTTGCATAAATCTTGAAGAGAAGGTAAAGTGACTGAATATTTGTTTCCTGTAAGAGTTAAGGCTTCTTATTTGTTAAGCACTAACCACTATTTTTCATGCAGGTAAAACAACTTCAAGGGCTATTGGATTCCAAGATAAAAGAGCAGCAACTACTGTCACAAAAGTTGTCTGAGAAACCACCAATAGTCCTTCAATCAGGGGAATTGAGAAGCATTCCTGAAAATGCTCCTTTTAGAATGGATGAGAATAATATGAATGATCCATTAACAGAGAATAAATTGGGACCATATGTAAAGGACAATGTGATAGCAGGCACAGAACTAATTGACAAACAGGTAAAGTCAACATATATTCTCTTTGTGCCAAGTCTTCTACTTTTGAGTGTTAACCAGTCTTAATTTTGCAGTTAAAAGAACTTGAAGAACAACCTGAGTCCAAGTTAAAAGATCAGCAATTGGAGAAATCAATGATTGTCCATCAATTAGAGGACTGGGGAAAAATGAATGAATGCACTCCTTTTAGAACCGATCCTACTCTAGTGAATCCTTTAACAGAGAGTAAATCTAGAGTGGCTTCAAAGGGCAATGCAATTGCAGGCAAAAAAATAACCCAAGAGAGGGAATCGTTAACAAAGATAAATGCAACTGATTTTTCTGGATTTTGTCCAGAAAGAGGTATTATTGTACAGAAAGAAAATAATGGGAAGTTGGATGATCTACCTTCTAAAACTCTTCCAAAAGGAATTGGGCGAGCTTCCTGCCCAATGGTTCAAAGGGCAACTGCATCTTCTGCAATGAGAAGAGTTACTGTGCTTCCTTTACCTGTTAGAAAGAACCAGATGTCTGAGCTACCTTTCTTGGATAAGAATGGAGGAATGGGAAACAATGGTGATCACCAAATACAGCAATGTGATATTAATTCTCGAGGGCTACACACAGCAAACCGAGTCCGCAATGGGATCCAAGGAAAAGTCCAGTTTAGAGGGCCAAATGTTGTTGAGGACAGAAAGAAGAGAAAACAGATTACAACTAGCAACGAGGAGGAAATTGCAATTAACGCTTCTGCCACTCTAATGTCAGGGGAGCAAAACCTGCACTCTGTTGATAATGGTAGATTAAAGCCTTTAAGCTCCGCAAGAACCATTGGGAAAGGAACTATTGGTCCTCAAAAAATCCTCCGTGGAAAGGAAAAGCCAATCAGAGGATGGAGCAGATAGGTGACACCACTTGCTTATATTTGGGCTTTGCTTGATTTGTTTGGGTTATTTTTCTGCTTTCATTTTTAACCTGTAACATATGTAATAGATTGATAGCGGCTGTGTAACATTTTTATCTTCGAGTTGATAGCGGCTGTGTACATCCCACCAACAGAAGCCTTTTTCAACTGCCATTTTAACAGAAGCCTTTTTCAACTGCCATTTTATTGGTCAAATGGATAATTGTAGTGGGGAGAGCCTTGACCTTGAAATTTGAGGTCAGAGGGCCTTGAGGTTTGGCCTTGAGGTTTGGCCTTGAGGTTTGAGGTCAAGATTTTATCATAGGATCCTAATGAAATGTTCACAGAGCATAATTAATGAAAATTAGTTTTCCATTTGGCAGCTAATTACAACAGTTGTGACAAACAGACTACTATAAACCGTTATAGCAAACTAAATGATAGAGAAAAAAATGAACTTACAGAATGTACAACCATTAAAAAGGTAACCGTCATGTTTGTCTCAAAGGTACTACCTATATGCTGTTTAAGCATTACCATGCCTGGAATAAACCGCAATTTACCAAACTACTTATATCGGGGAATCTGCTCATACAAACGTCTTCTTTTATTTTCGGATTTTTACGTTCTAGCAGATTATTCTAATCTAAACCCCACAGCTACAAAAACTTTCTCGTTAACACATCTGTGAAAAAGCACCTGTCCAAACAAATCAACACTGCAATAGGTTTCATTTACTACTTACAACTATTTTTTCATATGCTATCATTCCAACGGGTTATGAAAGATACTAAAAATCTTTATTATAAATTTTACTGCCAGATCCCAAATCTACGGTGCAATATAAAACCCCTACGAGACCAATGATTTAGCATATACATTTTTACCAAAATAAGTTTATCCATTGAACTACTGTTCTGTTCATAGGAATTTTTCCCTACTTCGCGGCAATATTAGAGTAATATACTATCAATTGAGAGATAAGTGGCAATGGCATGTCAAGGTTTTTCTCTGTTTTATTTTGAGGTTTCCTGTATAGCAAAAGAAATTGGGCACTTAAGTTTTTATCTGTACGTAGTTTTTCTCTGTTTTCCATTTTGTTAAAATATTTGCTTGTCTCCAACTCATAAGAACCAAAACTCTTTTAAAGACTTTGGACGTTTCAAAACTCATTTAGTCCATAGAGTGTTGGGAAAAGGTGTTGAGATAATAAAACATGAAGGAAAAAGAGAGACATGATATCCCCCATAATGCAGAAGCTCTTGTCAAGGAAGTATGCCTGGAAACAAAAGATGATCCCATGCCTACAAGCAACACATCTCCCATTAGGTAGAAACAAGTCCATTGAATGATGAAACACAATCTCCAAATGCCCAATTAAAAGAAGGAAGTCTCCAAATGTAAATGAACACAATCTTAGTTGAGTTTGATCATGATTGTATACAATCATTATCAAACTCAACCAAGAAATGTGACAAATCAAGTGAATGAGGGAACTCATCAATGTCAGTCTCCAAAGACAATGTAGATGATTAAACGGGCCATGTTGAAACCCATGTTGCCAAAAATGCGTCGGGAGAATGTTGTTTCACATTTCAATGGTCGAGATATGTTTCTCTGTCATGAATGGTCATTTCCAAATTTCAATGAGTGCACTTTTAGCCGTTTCTCACAGTTAGAGAAATTTAAGAGTAGGAGAGTTTAAGTATTGGTTTTCTAACAATTGCAATAAATGGTTATTAATATTTCTTAACTACCAACTATGCCTTTAGAAGTAAAAAGAGTATGGGCGAGTTAACCATTGTTTTTTTAAATGATTAAACTTGTAGATTGGGGCACTTATCCATTAGTTTTTAATCCTTGTTTTTTATTAATGATTAAATTATTTCACACGTGTTATATTTAAAAAAATAAGTTTATTATTTTGACATCACAAGTATGGAAATTCTCAAAATGGTTTTGATTATATTTAATCATGTAGTATAAAATAATTTATGTTTTAATATTACTTTATTTAATTGATATGCACATATATCCAATTTTATTATAAGATCTTATCACATGAATAAAAACATAAATTGATGTACATAACCTTTTGTTGGTGTAAATTATGTCTCATAATTACACTTTACTTAAGTTGACTTAGGGAAATGCATTTCATAGTAGTTTGGATATGAGACATTTAGGGAAGTGTGCACATTGGGATGATGTATGCAGGAGAAATTTCACCTTTTGTGGTCTTATCTTGTTACATTCCACCTTCGGTGGGTGATTTGTAGGATATTAGAGTTGTTGGAATGTGTTGTTGTCATTGATGTCAACATATTCCTGTGTTTCTTGTGTTTTGGTGTTGTAGAGTGTTGGTTTGGTTGCATATATGTTGATGCAGAATAATGAGTTAGATACTTATCTCTAATTGATTCAGTATGAGTTTCAGTGTTCCAGAAGGTGTTTTGATCGAGTTATGTGATCTGGTGTGATGATTGGTTCTTCTGTTGGTTTTGTATTGCAGAGTTGTGATTTCTGGTTTGTATGGCTCCTGAATTGATTCTTTATATTGTGCGGATTTTGGAGAGTGTTTGGGATGTTTATGTGTGTTCTCAATTCAGGTGGTTCATGATTTGGAACTTCACAAGCGTATCTTTCAATTGTTGTTGGTGTTCTTGAGCTTAGGTGATGAAATGATGATTCTAGTTATCCGAGTTGTTGCGGTCGTTGCGGAGGAATTCACGTTGCTTGTTGGTGTTTCTAGATTGTGTGCTATGTGTTTTGGTGGTTTGCATTGATCGTGGTGCGCGTTATTGAAGATCTTATTGGTCTGGTGGTATTCTTTGTGTTATACAACTTTTTGGCCGATCTGATAGTTGTTGCGTGTTGCAGATGATTTTGATGAGGTATTCGATGGTGTTGCATGTTCGAGGATTTGATTTGGGTCCATGCCATGTCCTTGCCGACATTGTATTGGTCCGCATATTGATTTATATATATCGTGTGATGTAATTTTGTAATTAGGTCTTATGTGTTGAGCCAATCTTGAGAGTAAGGTTGATGAATTGTATAAATACATGTAATATTTATTTGTGAGATGTATATGCATGTGTGAATATTGTTTTGATCCTTCAGTAGCATAGGAGAAAAGCGAAGAAGTGCGAAAGAGTGTGCAGAAGTGTGAAGAGCAGAGTTTGAGTAAATGTGCTTAATTGGAATTGTGATCAAGCATTTGGAGATGCTATTCTTTCAGTTCATGTAATCTAGATTGTTGTCCGATCTTTGTAAGGCAGTGAGCCTTCTTAAGGTTGTAGCCCTTTGTTGTTTTGAGCAGTGAGCTCTAGGCAGTGTGCATGAATGCATGTGCATTCCCCATTGTAATATTTACACATACTACTGCAAAGTATCATCATATTATGCGTAGGTTCTCACCGTGGTTTTTCCTAGATCGAGTTTTCCACGTCAAAAATTTGTTTGTCATGTGTGTTGTTAATGTGGTGTTTATCTTTGTTATTGTTGTTCTTGACCAGATCTGAAGTTGAGGTTAATTTGTTTAAGTTTGGTGAAAACTGATTCACCCCCCTCTCAATTTTTCTGTATTGTTGTTGCCAACATGATCCACCTCTTGTGGAATATTTTATTATTTCTCCTACCTACTCCTACCTACCTTCACCTACCCTTGTTTCTCATTGAGCCACAAGTCATTATTGTGTGCTTACATATGCATATGGCCTTGCCTTTATAAGCAGGCTCATTTACATTGTATGTAATTTTTCAACAATTTCAATCAATCAACTCATTCAGTTGGGTATTTTGCATAATTGATAGGAATACCGTTTATTCTTGTCACATATTTTGTTCTCTCTTGTTTGTGCTACTAATTGGACTCTAGATCTTGGCAAATTTTCACACCTTTAAATACCCCGTTTTTTGTCACATTGTCATTGCCATTGCCTTTCTTTTTTTTGGTAACATAGGTTGAAACTGTCATCAAATAGGAGTAAAATCCCCTCAAGTATGTCTCCCAAATTTGCAAGATGAGACTCCACAAACAAGTTAAATACTTGTCAAATACTCATCCAACATAGCAAGATCTAAAAAACTATGATCAACTTGCTCAAGGGTAGAACTCAAATCTAAAGAAGCAGGAGATGGAGAAGGAAGATCAACACTAGTCTCAAGAACACTAAGTTTCAAATGACCAAATTTCTCCTCACAAACATGGTTTACCCTTGATGGAAGGGTGTGAACATCCACCAAAGGAATATTATCATTAGGAAAAAAATGAGAAAAGGTATACAATTGTGATGCATGATCAACCATTTTTGTAGCGATGATATCTCTAGTTTCCTTATCTCTAATGAATACATGATTAGGAGTGAACTCAACTATTCTACATTATGCACCATGAGTAAATTGATAAATTGAAAGGAGAGTAGTGATCAAGGAGGGTACACAAAGAACATCATTAAATGATATTGTTGACCACTAAAATTACTTTTAGGACTACAACCTTATGGGAAACTCAGTGATGGGGGACTTGCGTGTTTTCACTGAGTAACCTTCGAGATTTTAGAAGCCAACTCTTCATTTGGGGGGGGAAAAAGGAAGGAAATGAACATTGAAAGCAAAACTATTCTAAAGCAATGCGCCGAACTGATTTTGATGCAATAAGGGGCACAAAGAACTTCACATACATGTTATTCTGAGGCCCATTCAACAATCTACATGCCCAGAACCACGATTAAGATATAAGCAAAAACCCTTTTAACATAAAGCAATACATACCATGTATCCACCAGATAACAAGTGCTAAAACATAGTTTAATCGATAGAGTATTAGGCATATATTTCTAAAGTTACAACAAAATTTCACAGATGCACATAAAACTATCCAATGCACACTGAATATCAGCAATCACAAAGGCTGCAGGCACAGTTTGATTATCTTGTCTCCAGAAATACAAAACAACAGATTAAAGGCTAAAATCCTATAGAATATCAGTGTATCTTTTAAAATAGGTTATGAACCCCATTACAATACGCCCGTAGGCTTATATAATGAAAATATCTTTGATCTGAAACAACAATTGCAGCCAAATGGGATTTTGCATGCTCGTCGCGTGTTCGTCATCATCAAGGAGGTTGTTGCAACCGTCCAGATTGTAATCGTTGTTTTCCTTTCATGCGCGTGACATGGACACCACCTGGAAATTCCCTTTCTTTGTTGCAACCGCTAGATCATGCGGGCTTTTACTTTTCCTTCATTCGTGCCCTCTGATTTCACTATGCGACGCCTCCCACGACCTTTCACCCCCGAAAGAAACAATGGCGTGCTTTTGAAATATCCCCGGCTAAAAAAATCTCTGGGCCACGCTTTGTCGACATGCGACAAGCGGACGAAGCTCTTGGAGCCCTCTTTCCCTTCGTCGTCGTTGAACACCCCGCGGTGCTGACATGTGGCACCCCCGTGTGCCTTCGGGAGAGTGCGAAGCCACGGTCCTGCGAGAAACTTGTTAGGTTCTTGAGACAACTGAGAGGGGGGAGGGGTGAATCAGTTGTCAACAAATTTCAAACCAAAAACAACTTAACCAATTTAATGCTTAATACCGGTAAACCAGTTAAGTATGCTGGTAGACAGTGTTAACAGTTAATTGCTATACCGGTAAAGATTAATGCATGAAACATAAACATAAAGTCATCCACAACACATAACACCAATGTTTGTACGTGGAAACCCTGTAAGGGGAAAAACCACGGTGGGAAACCTTACCCACAATCAGATGATACTACTGCAGATAGTAAGTGTACATAAATGGGGTCTGCACATGTAGAAAGACCAATAGACTAGAGCTCACTGCTCAATCACAAAAAGGGAGTCACACTGACTACAGTTGGATGGTTAAATCCAATAAGAATATACTGCACAAAATAGCATCTTCATATGCTGGATTTAGTACCGGTGTAATGCTGATATGCTTCTTAAAAAACCTAGCTTCACCTTCAAATGATGTCTTCGTGTATAGCTCTGCTTAATCTCGCATATACCTTCTCACAATTCTTTTTCGCATTCCACATTCGATCTTACAAATAAGATCTTACATTTATACCATAACCTAAGACCAATTTTAGTAGGTCAGCTCTACAAGATATTACAATAAAACATTTTACAAACAATATGATATCCGATGCAATAACCGATTAAACATGTCGGCTTAATGCATTTACAACAATAATAAATCATCTCCATAGCGTGCCATGCTGATCTGGAAAAGATAAACCTGCTGGTGTAACCCTAGGTAACCCTGGACCTATTTGCCGGTAAAAGCAAATATGCAAATATGAATATACCAATGATTAATTCTTCAAAACAAAGTGTCCACACAATGTCTTCGACATTACCAAGTGTCTTCCATATCATTCCAAGTGCTGGTGATCATTATATCCTGCCGGTGAACCATATACTAGTAACTGTGCAATAGTTACTTGTTTGCCGGTGAATGCTGCTGGATCTCCAAAGTGCTAGTGTTTTAGTAGGTGTTGACATCAATGACAAAACCATACCAAAATACCAACAATCTCCCCCTTTGGCATTGATGGCAACACAAGACAGAAAAACCATCCAAGTGTCAAAACAGAAATGCCAAAAACCAAAAACCAACAATCTCTCATAAACAACAATCTCTCCCCCTAGGAGCAACATGTGATTCAAAGTTCTCTTAAAAGATAATGTGTTTTTCCATAGATATCTCTCCCCCTTTGACATCAAATGCCAAAGTTATAATAATACCAAGTTCATATACAAAATACCAATCAATTCAATATACCAACTACTCCCCCTGTGAAGTAGCTTCCTCATCAAAGACCGGAGTAAAAGATTTGTTTGTTAATTCTGTCGGTTGATGACAATCATCAACTGTCTAAGTCTCTATCGGTGGTGGTATGACTCCAAGCTAATCTCTGAGATATTCAAAAGTCTCCTTAGGCAAAGGTTTTGTGAAAATATCTGCAAGCTGTTCTTTAGTATTCACATAAACCAGTTTTATCTCTTTTTCTTCAACTTTTTCCCTTAGAAAATTCAGTTTGATAGAAACATGTTTTGTTTTAGAATGTAATACCAGATTCTTAGATATATCAATTGTTGCAGTGTTATCACAATATACAGTAATAGGTTCCTTGCATTTTACTTTTATATCTTTCAACATTTGCTTAAGCCATAGTACTTGTGTACAGTTAGTTGCTGCTGCAACATATTCTGATTCTGCTATTGATAAAGATGTACAATTCTGTTTCTTACTCAACCAAGAAACTAATCTCTTTCCAAGAAAGAATGCTCCGCCAGTGGTGCTTTTTCTATCATCCACATCTCCTGCCCAATTTGCATCTGTGTATGCACATAGATCAAAATTTTATCTCTAGGATACCATAATCCAAGATTTGCAGTGCCTTGTAAGTACTAGAAAATCCTTTTTACTGTCGATTCATGATTTTCTCTAGGATTACTTTGAAATCTAGAAACAATACATACTGCATTCATAATATCAGGTATGGTTTGTGTCAAATACAGTAAACCTCCTATCATAGATTTGTATCTAGTTGGATTAATAGGTGTAGATTCATCCCTTTGAGATAATTTGTCATTTGTAGTCATAGGTGTGCTTACTGGTTTAGAGTTCTCCATCCCAAATTTCTTTAGTAACTCTTTCAAGTACTTGGATTGACTAAAAAATATACCTTTGTCAGTCTGTGAAATCTGCAATCCTAAAAAGAATTTTATTTCTCCAATCATAGACATTTCAAATTCTTGCTGCATTTTAATAGAAAATTCTTTACATAGTCCATCTTCTCCTCCAAAGATTATATCATCAACGAATACTTCTATAATCAAGATATCATCATTAGTTATTTTGTAATATAAATTGCTGTCTGCATTTCTTTTAGTAAAACCAATCTTTAAAAGATACTTATCCAATCTTGCATACCAAGCTCTTGGGGCTTGTTTCAATCCATACAGAGCTTTTCTTAACCTGCAAACCATATCATTGTCATCTATCAAGGAAAATCCATCAGGTTGTTCAATATAGACTTCCTCTTCAAGATCTCCATTCAAGAATGCACATTTAATATCCATTTGATAAACTTTGTAGTTCTTGTGAGCTACAAAAGCCAAGAATAATCCAATTGCCTCAATTCTAGCTACCGGTGCAAAGGTTTCATTGTAATCAACTCCTTCTTTATGAGAATATCCCTTACACACTAGTTTTGCTTTATTTCTGACAACCTTACCATCTTCATTAAGTTTGTTTCTAAATACCCATTTGGTTCCAATTATATTTTTATCTTTAGGCTGGGGAACTAATGTCCAAGTATTATTTTTCTCAATTTGTTCTGACTCTTCTTTCATAGCTTTAATCCAAAATTTATCTTCACATGCCTCATTAACAGATGATGGTTCAATTTGAGAAATAAGACATACCTCTTCATTTGCCAATCTTCCTCTTGTCATAACTCCTTTAAATTTGTTTCCAATTATCTGATCTTCAGAATGATTCAATTTTACATACCGGGGTGTTTTAGTTTGCTGTTGTTCTTCAATTATTGTGGAATCCTCTGATGGTACCGGGGTAACTGGATCTTCATTCTGTACCAGTGGATTTAGTGTAGGTTCATTTGTCACAATTTCTGTTGTCGGTTCAGAGTCTATATACCTTGAAGTTCCTTTGAATTGTTCATCAATTTTTACATTTGTACTTTCAACAATTTTCTGTAATCTTTTGTTAAAACATCTATATGCCTTGCTCTTAGATGAATAACCAAGAAATATTCCTTCATCACTTCTAGGATCAAATTTGCCAATATACTCATCTCTTCTAATATAGCATTTACTTCCAAAAATTCTTAAATACTTAAGAGTAGGAGTATTACCAAACCATAGTTCATGAGGGGTCTTACCGGTTTCACCTTTGATGTGAACTTTGTTGAATGTATAGACGGCTGTGCTGATTGCTTCTCTCCAATATACATGTGGTAAATTTGCTTCAAATAACATACTTCTTGCTGCATCCAAGATAGTTCTGTTTTTCCTTTCAACAACTCCATTCCGCTGTGGTGTTCGAGGTGCTGATAGCTGTCTTCTAATTCCATTCACTTCACAGAATGTATTAAAGTCCTTAGATTTGAATTCTCCTCCTTGATCTGATCTTAAACATTTGATTTTCTTACCGGTTTCATTTTCAACCATTGCTTTGAACAGTTTGAACTTTCCAAGTGCTTCTGATTTTTCTCTGAGAAAAGTAACCCAACACATTCTAGAATAATCATCAATAATTAGCATAAAATATCTATCACCTTATAAACTTTTAGTTCTAGCTGGACCACATAAATCAGTGTGAATTAAATCAAGAGCATTATTGGATTTTTCTGGAATACTTTTGAAACTAGTTTTAACTTGTTTTCCAAATTGACATTCCTTACATTTTGTATTCTGAGGTTTCACAATTTTAGGTAGATCTCTAATTGCCTTAGAAGTACTGATTTTTGCCATGCAATCAAAGTTTACATGACATAGTCTCTTATGCCATAACCAACTTTCATCTATATGTGCAATCAAGCATGCCTTTTCACTGTTATTCAAATGAAAGATATTACCTCTAGTCTGATTACCGGTTGCAATTTCTAAACCAGTTCTATTCATGATTTTGCATTTTCCATTCTTAAATTGTATCTGAAATCCTTTTTCAACCAATTGACCAACACTTAAAAGATTATGTTTTAATCCTTCAACATAGTAGACATTGTCAGTGTTATGCTTACCATCAAGAGATATTGTACCCTTACCTTTGATTGAACAGGCTTTGTCATCTGCAAATCTTACTAAACCTCCATTGTATTCTTGAAAGTTCAAGAATTTACCTTTATCTCCTGTCATATGATGTGAGCATCCTGAGTCAATGATCCATTCATCCTTTACTTCAACTTTAGCTTTTAGGGCTTGTTCTACCGGTTGAGCAGTAGGTGCCGGTTGATCTTCTGTTATAGCAACAAAAACCCATCCATTGTCTGTTGGATCCTCATCAGAATCATCAGTTACACCTTCATCAACAATGTAACAAGATTTGTCTTTGTTCTTCTTAAATCTGTATCTCTGATATTCAAGATTAGGCTTGTATGTTCTTCTAGCTTCTTCTCTTAGTCTAGCATGTCTATCAGGGCATCTTGAAGCCATATGACCAATTTTATTGTAGTTAAAACATTTAAAGGGTGCTTTACCTTCATACTTACTTCCAATTGGACCTTTTGGCATTTTCCTTGCAAATAGTGCTTCAAGTTCTTCAAGTTCTTCATTCTCCTTCCTAGTTTCTTCATGTTCTCTTGCATAAAAGGCTTTCCAATCTGATTTGTCAAATGATGGAGCAGATGATGTTGATGCTTTAAAGGCCAAATCTGTCTTTATAGTAGCAACATGACCAAATTCCTCAATTTCAAAGGCTGAAAGTTTTCCAATCAATGTATCCCTAGTTACTGATGTATTAGGCATTGTTCTCAACTCATTTATAGTAGTAACCTTCATTTTATATGCCGGTGACAAACCTCTTTAAGATTTTTGAAATAATTTTATCCTCACTCAAGGTTCCTCCACAACATTTAATACCCAAAACAATTTCATTTACTCTTTCCATAAAAGCAGAAATCCTTTCATCTTCTTCCGTTTTCAGATGTTCATACCTGACTCAGAAGCTCTCAAGTTTTGCAATCTTGACTGTGGAATCTCCTTCATTCAGTGTTTCCAAATGATCCCAAATAGCTTTAGCAGTAGACCTATCTGATAGTCCCATGATTTGTTGATCTGATAATGCGCTCAAAAGTGCTTCTCTTGCTTTGCAATCATTCTCCTCATCTTTAGCTAAGATAGTTGGAGCGGTCTTACCAGCTACAACAACAGTATAGCCATTCTTTGTAACTTCCCAGATGTCTTTACCAATGCAATTCAGATGTGTCTCCATCCCGATCTTCCATATCCCATAGTTGGTTCCATCAAGTTTAGGACTGTCCTTCCTGAAATAATTAGTAGTCATTGGATCTCCTCAAGTTGTTAAACTTCTGCAAAAGAGGACTAAGCTCTGATATTAGCAATCACAAAGGCCGCAGGCACAGTTTGATTATCTTGTCTCAAGAAATACAAAACAACAAATTAAAGACTAAAATCCTATAGAATATCAGTGTATCTTTTAAAATAGGTTATGAACCCCCATTACAATGCACCCGTAGGCTTATATAATGAAAATATCTTTGATCTGAAACAACGATTGCAGCCAAATGGGATTTTGCATGCTCGCCGCGTGTCCATCATCATCAAGGAGGTTGTTGCAACCGTCCATATTGTAATTGTTGTTTTCCTTTCATGCATGCGACATGGACACCACCTGGAAATTCCCTTTCTTTGTTGCAACCGCTAGATCACGTGGGCTTTTACTTTTCCTTCATTCGCGCCCTTTGATTTCACTACGCGACGCCTCCCGCGACCTTTCACCCCCGAAAGAAACAATGGCACGCTTTTGAAATATCCCCGGGCTAAAAAAATCTCTGGGCCATGCTTTGTCGACATGTGACAAGCGGACAAAGCTCTTGGAGCCCTCTTTCCCTTCGTCACCGTTGAACACCCCGCGGTGCTGACACGTGGCACCCCCGCGTGCCTTCGGGAGAGTGCGAAGCTATGGTCCTGCGAGAAACTACGCTATGCTGACATGTGGCACACTCGTACATACTCCCCGCAAACGACAAAAAAATGGTCTTGACTTGGTGGGATCATGACTTTCCGCTCGACACTCGAAATCTCAGTGCACTTACACCGTTGGAAAGGTCTTCAAAAGATCTAGTTTCAATCCCTTAACACTATGCCTTCGACTATCGAGTTAAGGGACCGAGAATAGTTTCGACCCCAAATATTGCTCCAAAGGCCTCCGAAAATGCAAAATACTGAAACAAAGGCAAAATACCGAAAATTGGATTTTCAGTTTTTCTCACCTCTGATCAGTCCGGATCTCCTTCGGGCTGATTTTGATATGTTTCGATCAATGCCCTGATCATAAACCCCCGAAGGTGTAGATATTATCTACATATACCTCATGCATATCAATTCCCTGATCATAAACCCAAGAAGGTGTAGATATTATCTACAGATACCTCATGCATATCAATAGAACCTTTCCCACAAAGCTTCATATATGCATTGTTATCCATCAAAATGTTAGGTGACATACAAGGCTCAAAAGAATTGAACATATCTAAAGGAGATGCTATATGATGAGATGCACTTGAATCTAGAAGCCATCTCACATTTTCAGGAATAGTTGAGGCCGAGTGCTTTACCTTTCATTCCATTTACAAATCCTATGTTCCCTGGCTGTGTAGATGAAGATACCATCGAATGAGAAGTTGAAGAATGAGACACTAATGAGGGCAATGAGATGTTGTTCCCTTGAAGTGTGTGTAAGCTCATCAATCTTCTTAGTATAACACATATGCTCATCACATTCTGATCTCTTGCAATAAGCACAATTCATCTTCTTTTGTGATGATTCCTCTTTAAAAGAGGTCTTGAATTTAGGGGTAGGTTGTGAAGGATAATCCTTAACTCTATCATTAGACTTAGAATCCTTATTTTGTTTCTTGTCCTTGCCACTTGAAGCCTTTGGATGTGGATCTTTTGCAAGAAGTCCTTGAGACCTTGAATGCATCAATGTGCCCATTTGTGCCAACTTTACTTGTTCCCTTGTGAGTTGTGTTGCAAAACCATCAATAGAAGGCATTTTGTGTGCACTACCTGAAGCATCCATAGTAGCACAAAATGCAAAACAAACACAAAATAATTATGACCGAGCTTAGAGCGAATAAGTAGAATCAATTGTTCATCATCTTATGTAACCCCGCATTCAGACAACTTCATTGTGAGATAATTAAGCCTGGTGAAGAAGTCTTGGATATTGTCAAAATGTCTAGGATCAAGAATAATTCGTTCATTCTCCAATCAAAATTTTCTCATCTTATCTAGCTTACCAAAGAGACTCTCTAAGGTAGTCCAAATTTCATCAGGACTTTTACAAGATACAACATGATATCTCAAATTGGGAGAAATAGACATAATGAGAGTACCAAGAGCTTCATCTATTCAATCAAACCATTTTCTCTTTTTAGTAATACCTGTGGGTTATAGATATTGGCCAAATGCGATTTGCTTCAATTGCAATTTCAACAACAAAATCTTCATGTTGGATTTTCATTTATGATAATTGTATGGAGTTAGAAGTTCTACCTTAGGCAAATCCATGATGAAACAAGAGAATGCAATAAATATCCCTTACAATTTAATTAATGAACCCCTTGGTTCACAAGAATGGAGCAAAACCAATATTGAACTTCAATGTATTGAAAATATCATCAAACAACAAAATATTTGAAAAATACCTCATTTACTCCAACACTTATGATGCATTCTTATGACATGTAAATTTGATTATAGATCATGTTACATTGGAATCTTGATGATCATTATGACATCCTTATGGTGGATCCTTTTGGTACATAAGAGGAGGATTATAGGGGGTTTACATTGGAAACTTGAACAACACTATAATAGTTTTATGATGCATGTCATAAAGCATCTTTGAATAGAAAAAGAGGAAAAAATTGGGAACCCAAGTGATCAACTATGACAAGTTATGACAATATGATAAGGTGTAACAAATATGATAAATATTGCATGAACACTAAGACAAAGAATGGGGCAGTAGGATTTTGTCATTCAGGACATCACTTTTGGGCTCATGGATTTGGTGATTTCTTGTTTGTTCATCTTCTATTCATTGGCTCTTGAGATGGAGTTAATATGGTTAATTTGTAGGTACTATTATGTTGTTAGAAGTACTCTAGATTTGCACGTTGCTAATGTTGGGGTATCCAAGATTTGGAAAAATAAGAAATATCATATGCATTTTATGTAAAATGTACAAATCTTATAAGAAAGGATGAAGAGGTGAGAAGGTAGGAGTCAAAATCTAACTATCTTTTCAAGTATGAAACAAGCGTAGGACTCTATAGACAAGTGTCTTAACGCTTGGTGAATCTACATGAGGTGAGACAAAACTCTAAACAACCTCTAAGTGAGCTTAAATCTAGTGTGGATAAGACTCTAGTAAGCAGGCTAAATTCTAATTAGTTTAATAATACCCCTTTTCACATTAACATCTCCCCTTACGCATTAGAGAGTAAGATAAACATTGAAAATATGAGTTCTGAAAACAAGGTTTGATGAGGTACTCATGTACACATGGATATCTCTCATAGATAGAGAGAGGGAGAAAAACCGATGAGAATAAAGCACCTTTCCTAAGGAGAGAAATAGAAAGATAAGACCTAAGAAGATGTCCCACGAAGATAGAAACATGATGACAAAGAACTCCTGAAGCATGTCAAAGTTGTAAACTTTATTGAAAGATAAATTGCTGTTAGCTAGAATCAATGAATCTACAAATATGTAGGTCAAGAGAATATATACAAAATAATGTATGAGTGAACCTATAGAACATTACTCAACCATGAATACATAGATAACACAAAGCATTCACTCTATGAAGTTTAAGTTACAAACATTACTATGATTTTGGAGCATGATCAACAATACAAAAGTGACCTATAATATACTACTAAAATGTGTATTGTGCTCTACATAAGTATAAAAATATAAATCAAAATATGACCCATTAAAATAGTTCTGCCATAGGAGTGATATACATAGTAGTTCTATGTGATATCTCTATGTCCTTGCAACTAATGGTTTTGGATATCACTTCAAAATGTCAATAACATGAAGTTGATTTTAGGAATCTTTATTCCTAATGGTGTTGTTGTAACTAACTCTCATTATGTAGACGACAAATTGTTATTTTTACAAAATTTTGAAAAAGATATTTCTAACACAATGGATAGATTGGAGTTGTATTGTGTCATTTTAGGATCTAAACTTGCACATGATAAAATTGAATTCTTGATGGTTTAAATTGGGGTCTATTCCCCAATGTATTTTTCTTTTTAATTGGGAAATAACTTTCTTTTTTTGGCTAGTAGAAATCAGCTAGCCATTAAAATATTTATTGCAAAACACATGTTTATTAATCTTCATGTTGGTCTAGTATAGTAAATTGTATCTTCATACAATTTACTGATTATTTGAGTTTACCTTGGTGATTTTTCCTTTCTTTCCCCGATTACACTTGATTCTATTTAAAACAAGGTCAATTATGAGGTCTTTGCTCTTCGCTTTTATTTTCTAACCTTGTTCTATCCCGGAAGGATTGGTGTCCTAGTCCTCTTGGATTGGGGTGCTAGATGCCATAGCACATGCAAAATGGGCCCAAATTTGAACCCTCTAACAATTGTAAAAAGTTGAGTAGGAAAAGATACTCGATGTCAGCCTTCTTCACAATTTTCAACACATTTTTTGAGGTTGAATATAAAAGCAAGTCTTACCTCTCATTTGAAACATATCTCAATCATCTCTCATCAAATAATTCAATTCACATAAAGCAATTCAAGTGTACAAGCAATCACACATTTTTAAGCTATTGAGGGAGAAGTCAAGTATTCAGGTTTTCAAGGATTTAAGATGGCATTAATGATCAAGTTTATGTGAAGACATGCATGATTTTCCACCTAGCAACATCAAATTTAAATGAAGACTTCAAGGCAAGGAGATTCATTAACATAGGTATAAGATATCAATTTAGTATTTCTTTTCAAATCTAGCCTTTGCATTGCAAGAATAAGCTCTCTTTTCTATTGATTATTCATTTTAAGGTTAATTTTGAACCCGAGGTTCGACCTAGACAAACCCCTATAAACCCAACATGAATTTTCCTTTCTTGTGTGTGCATGTTTTAGGTTTAGTAGATAAGGATTATAGATTCAAAAATTGTAGATTGAGACAAAGAGATCCCGACTTTAAAGAAGTGGAAAACACTATACATTGTGGCTTAGCCACATAGTCTGACACATTTTTTATGAATTTTCAGGAAGATATTATGAGCGACATCCTAATCTCAAAATTACTCTTGACATTTTCATCAAACACCTTGAGGACTAGGATGCCTTGCCACAAAGTCCAACAATTTCATGCTCAAATTGTAGACATAGGTTCCTTTTTATCCCCGTTTCTAGATTTGTTCTTAATGTTTGCATATATGTTCTATAGCCTACTGCTTATCTTGATTACTATCAATTTTTTCATCATTAGCCATTGTTATTGCATTTCATCATTCTATCCTATAAATTCATATCAAACCATAACAAAGAGAGACAACCAACCATTGTGCCCAACTCTCCCAAGGGTTTGTTATTGGGCCTATTGGTTGTTTCCCCAATGTGAGTTGATGTGAATGGGTTTGATTCCTACTTTTCGTATTTAAAATAGTGAACCCCGTTCAACCACTCTACAATTGGATGCTTTCTAAAAAGGGGTACAAGGATTTAATCAAAATTATTTGTCGATTTATTTGGACTAAATAGGTGGTAATAGGGCATTTATACCCACAACATGGACTCATTTTATTCAACCTAAATGTAAATGTGGTTTGGGGTTAATAGGTCCAATAACACAAGGGTTTTGTTTAGATGCCAAATGGATTATTAAAGCAATCCATGGTGATGAACTATGGAAGATACTCATACGAAATCAAATTAATCTTGCTTTTGTCAAAGGTAAATCGTAGCATGTGGGGTGGTTAGATAAAATCCTTCATACCTCTTTTTCCTCAATCAAGGCCTATCTACATATTTTCCATCTTCTCAAATGAAGAGAAAAATCACTCCAACATGGATTCAACTTCTATATCCCATCTATTTGGTTGAACAAACACATTCTTTATCAAGATCAACACCTTGCCTTAAAGTTTCCAAATTAATCCCACTTTCTATTTGATTTGGGTGAAAATTGAATCAGGTATTATTATAACCTAATCCCACTTTCATTAAACATTAGAATATGAAAGCACCTAGAGGAGTGATCCTCTTGACTAACTCTTGTAAAAGAGAGTCAAGAAATACAACTATGAAAGGAAATATGTAGAATATAGATATGATGCAAAGCTACAATGAGGATGCAAACAATAGCGACTAAACAACAATAATAGTCAATTGAATGATAATAAAATTGGGACAACAAGTACAGATCTGAGAATGGAATTCTGGTGTGCACCCGTGAGAGAAAACTGATCTTGAATTGACAAGACTAGGGTGTTGTACACCCTGGTCTGAGTAACATTGAAGAGCTGCAAACTGGAAACTTAAATTTTGAGATTGTCTGAGCAGTGCTTGCAAAATTTGAAGTGAAACAAGGAGGACTAGGGTGTGGGGCACCTTGGTCCTGGAGGACTAGGGCATGGGGTGCCCTGGTCCCTAAAATCCAAGACCATTTTCTAACAGAGAACCTGTGCTTTTTTGTTGAGACTTCTTGGAAATCACCTGCTTCAACAAAAACCTATAACTGCACCTACAATTTGAAAAATGGTGTGCTTGTGGCTATATAGGGTTTTACCTTAGTCAAAACCCTTGTTTTGGTGATTTCCACTTCCACAAATAGCCAATATTGTAACTTAAAATTTGTGTGCTCTTGAATCTTATTTGTTTGTAAGATTGCTACAAGCTAGATGCAAACTAGAGTTCTACCCTATGTTTTTGAGCAAACCCTAAATGCTTGCGATGATAATGCTTTAAATCACAATTGTAATGTAAATCTAAGGCAATAATGCAAATCTGAAAATTAATGTAATGCAGATCTGAAGCTCAACATAGAGAAATGAAAACAACATGAAAGCATACCAAATCCTAAGAAAGAGGTACAAGCCAATCAACAATTGGTGATTTCCTTACCATTCTTCAATATCTCCTAAAGCTTCTATAATTGATGAAGATGTTGATGAAGACTTGATTAATGGATAGATTTGTAGATTTGAGATTTCACACAAAGCAATCCTTTCACTTCACACGAATCTCCTTCAAAATGCTAGATTAGGGATTCTCAAATGAGGGAAAGAAGCGTAGTGTATATGAAACTCTATATTTAAATTTGATAAAAGGTTGACTTAGAACTGATGAAATTTGACACCAAGTGGGATTTGAATGGGGTAAGGCCACCAAATCTAGCTCGGTGGTACAAACCAAGATGTGTACATGTGCAAAATATATCTTGAAGATTAAAATTAAGATAAGATTAGGATTAAATAAAAAGGGGCACACCTAGGATCAAGGGCCCAATTTTATAATATATAAATTGATGGGAGATGACTTAGGTTTAAGAAAATTAATAATTAAATGCCTAAAGAAGTCCTATAATGAAAAATGTAATGAGACACACTAAAGTGGGTGCTAACTTAAGCGTGGAATTGAACAACCTAATTAAGGGTGTACAATTTATGACACTACACTATTTAAAAAAGGAGTTTACAATGTTAGATACTTTTGAGATTTTCTTACAATGGGTTAGTTACCATGAGAATTGTTTAAACTCAATTCAAGTTGAGCAACAAATACACAGTGTTTTTTTATTTTTTTTGTAGTCTCTGGTGCCATTAGAACTATCTATGAAATTATGTACCTTAATCCAATGCAACTTCTTCAAAGATTGGCTATGGATGCCATCATATCCTTTTCTATTTTTACCTTTAAAGAAGTTATACTTGCAACTACTTCTTGATTTTTCCTTAAAGCTTCGACTAGATTCCAAATGGAATTGCAAGTTGAGTGAATTTTTTTGGACAAAACTATCTACTCAAATTTGAAGATCAAAAGTTGAGACAAATGTACTATTTATTGTATTATTTTATTGTATTATTTTTTAATTCTCTAATACGTTTTTCTTATTTAATCATATTGTACTATTTTTCATTCCATTTTTTTGTTATCTAGTTCACTCCCATATTATATTTCTCCAATTTTATACCATGTCCTTTCTTTTTGTTATTACCTTATTATTCTTTGTTTTAACATTATCCCTTATTCTTGGCTTCATTTTATATTATAATCTATTTATTACTTTTTACTTTTTTTTTTTTATTGTATACTTAAGGATATTCACTTTCTTCATTTTCTATCAAGCATCTAATTTGGTTTTTATCTTTAATTTCTACTATCTTTTTTTATTGTATTATTCTATGCCTTTATTAGCTCTTACTGATTACACTATATTAATTTTCATATATACTCCCCTTTTTAATCTTTCTTTCTATGTTTTCTTATTTTAGAGCTAGAGAGCATTTGCATTTCTATGTATTTTATGCTTTTATTTTCATTGCTTATTTAGTGTTTTTATGTTAGTCTTTTTCTTTAAAAAATTAATATATTGAAGAAGTTTTGAACTCAACATCATCTAAGTAGGTGCCTATAACAACATGAACTTTGATTTCTCATTTTGTTACATTTTTCTCCCTTTATTGTTTTCATATATTACTTTGTTATATATAATGTCTTTTCATATTTATTTCCTTCTTTTTATTATTTTGTCTCTTTTATATTTCTTGTCCCCTTTTTAAATTTATTTCTTATTAGTTGTCTTTGAGTTTTATTTTCCCCCTTTCCCCTTTCTACTCACCCTTTTAACCATCCCTAGTCTGCATTTTCATGTATTTTCTTTCCACAACTCTCTCAACCTAACGATGTATCATGGAGCACAATTCGAAATGTTGATGCAAATAAATGCTACATAGTTGAATCCACAAGCATAGTGCATTTTATAATTCAAACACTCAATTAATTTCTTGGAAGATTCTACATTGCAATATTCTAGTCTAGCCAATTAATTGCCCTTTTTGTCATAGACACGAAATTATAAGGTATATATCTTGAGGATGTCATTTTGTTAAAAAATGGTGGAATACTTTTTTTAAGGACCTTATTGCTATTTTTGAACATAAATTAAGTTGGAAAGTGGCCCTTCTTGGGTTGGGTTATATGCTAATAGTATTGTTGATGGTGTTAGACATGTTATTTTGTTGCATACATAAATATTATCATTAGAAAGCTATTTTTTTAAGCCTTTACTACAAGTAGAGGCTAAGAGGAATTGTCCATAAGACATGATGGACTTCCAAACTCAACAAATAAAACTACAAGTTAAGCATTTGCTAAGGGAAATAAGGTTGGCATGGTGCAAGGATTAAGACCTTTTCGTAGGATTGATTGTTGCTCCCTTTTATTGCAAGATTGATTGTTGCTTAGGGTTTTCTTTAGACGGTTCCTTCTCTTCAACTACTTTGTTTTGTGTTGTTATTTTGTCATTGATTGTTCTATTGTTAGTATGCACTCATGTATATGTCAATTTTGTGGTAATAAATATTGTTGGTTTGTTTTGTACAACTTAAATATAAAGTTTCATTGATGTCAATTTTATGCCTATAATCTAGTAATAGATATTGTTGACCAGTTTATTCTTCTAATTCTTCTATATAATTTATGTTTTTTTTAATATAACTTATAAAATTTGATAAATTGAAACAAATAAAAAATTTCATTCACCAATGACTAATTAGTGTGTTGTAAGGTAAAAGTGAAATTCCACTAAGTTGGAAAGATTAGGTAGAGGCTCCAAATTCCAACAAACTTGGGAACGTGAATGATCAAATAGGGAAGGCACAAACAATATTTAAGTTTTAGAAAAAGCAATAAGTATGTCATTGTGTGTTAGGAGTTATTTATAAAGTGGGATGGCATGTCCGTGCAGGTGGGGGCGAGACATATTCAAGTTTTGCCACCCTTTTTTTTCAAATCGCTGGTTAGTATTTGAAATTGTAAGATTCTTTTTAAGACATGCAATTTTTTATTCAAAATGCATTTTTAAGGGCTCTAACAACGTTTTTAAAATGAGAATATATGATAAAAAATTAATATTTTATGTAGTGCTACTAATTATTAAAGGTGGTTAGGGGATTTTGTTTAAAGAGTTGATATAAAATATTATGTGACAAAAAATTCTTTTTGTTCATTTTAGTATTTAATGTTTGGTGTTTTTTTAAATGACAATTATAAAATAGGAAAAAATAATATGTTTCACTTTAGTTTACATTTGTATAGAGATCTTTATATTTGTGAAAATGAATTGTGCATATGAATTTGAATATATTTTGTGAAGGTGATTTGTGTACTTTCTTTTGTCTAAAGATTTGTTTGCATTAATGTTTAGAATCAGTCACATTTTCCTTGCACATTAAAAATCAAGATTACATGAATTGGATATGTTATAATATGAAAAGATAGAAGTGTTTATTTACCATCCTTGAATTTGTCACTGTCTTGTTTAATTGGATTTATGTCCATTCCCTTTTCTCCTTGTTCTATTTTATGGAATAATACATCTAGTAAAAAGGAGAAAATGATGACTAATGAAAGTTGAGGACCACTATGATGTGTGTGAGCATAGGTCTGGGAGGTTAGAGGGGTAGATGAAGTGAAAGCTTGGGACAATCACTAAAGAACATAAGGTACTTAAGGGTATTAAGGTTATGTGAAAGTGGCCTAGCTAAGTGAGGTAACAATAGACCTAATAGTAGTAGATGAAAGAGGCATGGAAAGTTGGTGCATTGTGTAGCTAATGAATATCTCAAGAGTCAAATAACTAAAAGGTAAACTATAAAAAGGAAGGCATGTGGAAACATGATAGGTGTTGATTGATATGCGACGATTAGTGGTGGTACTATGGGAATGAGTGGAGGTGATGGAAGTGGTAATAGTAGAGGATGAATCTATGATAAAAGCAACACTAGATATAGATTGTCTAGTCACAATAGATGAAGTAAGCTCAGCACAAATTGCTTTCAAATCCTCTAATCCATATGGTTTGTTAAAGGATACATCATGAAATAAATTTATTATTTTTATGGATTTATACATTAGCTAAACTAGCTAATTCATTTGTAAAGTCTTCACTATTCACGAGCATTAGAATATTCTTTCTTATTGTTAGTTTAGGTGAGCATGTTGGGGTTTAGACAAGCACTCCTTAATGTAAGATTACAACCTCAAGTAACTCATGATATAAACAAAAGGTTGGAAAATAAAGCTCAGAATTTTAGTTTCACATAGAAAAATTCGAAGTATTAGTAATATATCAAAATGAAAGTGAATCCCTAATGCGGTTACTAATGAATCCTACTTAAAAAATTGTAACAATATAAAGAAAATGAAGCAAATGGATGCAAAGAGCTACAGATTTGAAAATGAAATGAATAATTACGTAAAAAAAAGATCTAAAAAATCTAGAAGACTAAGTCATGTAGAATTAAGTCCAGGTTCATAAAAATGTATAAGAAAATAAACTTTCTTTAAGAATGATTTAACCTAATCTAATGAAATGTATACACAAAAGCACAATTAACCTAGATCTTATAGGTAATGCTTTGTGAGCTAATACTTTTCGATATCAAATAATAAGCTATGACAGGTATATGCAATGGGTATGGATTTTTAGTTCTAATATGAAGAATGAGTGTTGCTTGATAAAGATACAAAACTTTCATCCAAAGTGTGATCTATTTGTTAATGAAGTGCCTCAAATCTTGTGTTAAATTTATGTTCTATTTGAGATTAAATTTGCAAGTCAAATTAACAACCATATATTCATATTTATGTTTGGGTTTGACCCTAGATAGTGTATACCTTAATACAAGCTAACACAATTTACCTTCATTTGCTTGATTCTTCTACAATATTTGTTGATTAGTAATGTTTAAAAACATTTAGAAATGGTTATCATCGTTTCATAAGGATATGTGCTCTATTAGTAAAATCTAAAAAATATATGTAAAAGATCAAATATAGCATGCAAAACAATGTATGAAGATTTGTCACTCTGTTACTACACCGAAACTAAATCTTTCTTTATTGAATATATCTTTAATGCTCTGTAATGAAACAAAACTTGTAGATTCTAGATGATACTTAAGAATGATAAATAAATGCTTTTAAATATACCACCAAATTTTACAAAATGTATATATAATAAATTCATGGTTGAAAAATAAAAAGCCAATTGACCAAAATATATTCAATTTAAAAATAGAGTTGGAAATGCAAGAGGTTCCAAATTGACACTAACTTCCAAATGTGAATGATCAAATACCGAAGATACAATATTCAACTTTTGCATGATTTCTTTCACCGTCTTATTTTAGAAAAGTGGATCCCATGTAAGGCAAAACTTTAACGTTATGGCAATTTGTATGCATGTTGCTAATAGGGTCCCATTCCCACTCACTCTAAAAATAATAATTATTATAAAGTGGGCTATTGTACATTATGTGGGACAACAAATATTTAATCATCATGATGCATAAATATATATTATGAAAATTTGATCACTATAAACATCTACTATAACTTTTTGGAGAAAGTTTTTTATTTTATTTTTAAATTGTAAAGATCTTTATTGGAAATGTAATTTTTAAAAAATATTTTAATTAAAGGATTTTTTTCCATTTAAAAAAAAAAATCTAATAGTGTTAAATGATTTTTTTAAATATTAGATAAGTATTGTTAAGTGTAAAGTATTGAGGATGAGGACAAGTTAAGTGTAAATGAATTATGTCTTTAGATAATTTTGGTTATTCTTAATATTAATGGTTTTTGTTTTAAATTACTTTAAAAAAAAATCTATTTTCAAGATTTTGTTTATATATATATATATATATATATATATATATATTTATTAAAAGATTTACAAGATATTATTATATTATGTCATAAATATATAACTTTTAATTATTATCTTAATTGATATAAGAATCATAACATATGAGATTATATATATTGATATGACTCAATCTTCTAATTAATATTTAAATGTAAATAAATATTTTTCGCAAGTGGTTTGGCAGGCCTTTAACAGTGGCTAACTTGTTGTTATTGGCCTGGTTGACTTGAGCTTATTTAGGGACAACACCCTTGTTTTGTTGTCTTTCTTTTTGGCCGCCTATGGGCTATTTGTATAAAGGGCCAATTGTTAGGAATTGCATGCAGAAAATATCAATTATATGCAAATAAAGATTAAATAGAGGAATGAAAAATACATAAATAATAACAATGAGGAGACAATTTTTAATGTGGTTCACCCAAACTCGGGCTACATCCACCAAACAGAGAGTCCAATATTATTACCCAGCAAACCGAATTGATTACAACCAGTAACCCCTTGCAACTCAATACCATTGCAAAATGCTACAAAATTCTCTACAGAAAACCCTAACCCTTAGCCATTTTATCAAGACTTATGTTAGTTACAAAAACAGGGTTAGAATATGTCAACCAATAGGAAAAATAACTCTCGATGCCTTTATAAAATAATAAAAGTTGTTTGGGCCCGCAGGGCACTGCTCCTCGACCCCGCCTTGCCCTTGGACCTTGCAAGAGGCGTTGCCCCTTGACCCCCACCTTGGGGGCGTTGCCCCCAAACCCTCGCTAAATAATTTGGGGGGAAACTGCACCGATAGAAGGGGGGGAAATTTAACTTCCGAGTCTGATTAGGATCCATACAACAACACCAATACCCTTGTTTTGCTGCTTATTATAATACAAAAACATAAATAATTATAAAAAGGTACTCTTTAAACATATTGAATTTATAGAGAAAAACTATATTCAACTTAAAGGAAAAAAATACTTACAAGCATTTTTTGTTTCAAACTCACTTTTTTTTTTATAAAGAATTGTTACTTCTATTAAAAAGATATTATTACAATAATTAATTTGATGAATCTTATTTTTAAAAAATCAATACAAAGGTGGAGAGGAAACTAGCTCTACTAGGTTTTTTGTCCTTTGCATAACTTGGCTTTGCATTGCAGTTCTTCCTTTTGTCATATCAAATTTATTGTGAGATTTTTAAGCCTTTCTTTAAATGGCCTCGACTAACTTTAATACAACAATTTCTATTGGTGTTGATAGTTTGGCGACTACAAATCATGGCTCCTTCGAGCAAGAATCCCCAAAATTTTGTTTGAAGGTTCTCATGAGGTATGCATTTTGAAATTCCCACAGATGTGATGTGGTTTACCCATCTCAAACTTTGATACTACATGTCAATGGTTATAGCAATATACTTTTATTGATTACTTTGTTGGGAGGTCTCCTTTGAAAGCATGCTATGAGATTTGGTTGCTAAAACATGGGCTTCTCATGGGTTCCACCTTTATGGTATTCAAAACCTCATGAAGGGATTCTTGTTTTTCAAAATTTTAAAGTTAGAAATGTCTAGGCTATTTTTCAACATGGTCCTTGGTATCTCCACTCTTCTCTTTTAGTTTCTAGCCATGGAATACAATTTTTTCTATCTTGGATGATAAGAAACCTCATGTGGAACAGTTTGTCTTGATTTTATTGGCCTTCCTTTGTCTTTCTTGTATTTTATTCCAACCATTGCCTCTTCCCTAGGGAAGGTTATCTATGTTGAACCAAATAATTTTTATCAAGCTTGACTGTATAAATTATTGAGGTAGAGATAGTGCTTTGAAACCATGGTGAAGTAAAGATTGAGCTTTGATTCCATGTTGAATTAAAGATTGAGCTTTGATACCATGTTGAATTTTTCAACACAAGCCCGCAAGATCAAACAAAAAACTAGAACACCTTCAATAAAAGAGAGTAGAAAGAAAAATATATTATATTCCTCAAAAACAAATATTACAAGGTAAATTACAACGAGCTTCTTATAAAGAAAACACTGAGATAAATATAGGAGAACTAAAGGGAAAGCATGAGGAGCTAAAAAAGGCTCAACTCTAGTTAAACTAGATGCACCAAAATCTAAACTAGAAGCAAGAACTTATAAGAGAACTTAAGCAAAAAAGCATAACTAGTTGTAAAAAGCAACTAATAGCTAAAAATGCTCTAATAGAAATGAATTTTTGTGGGGTTTCACTTATCTCGAGATCTGAGTTGATTGGCATTTAAATTGGCAACTTTCGCTACACTCAATGAGATTTTTATCTAAATTTTCCCAATACTTGTTTTTAGTGCTAATCTATGATACATAAAATCAAGGATTGCCTTTTGGTATTTCCTAGGGTTAAGACCCTGCTACGAGTTTATAACCCTTCATGAGCTTTCAAATCTCTGAAAACCAAAGAAAAATGAGCTACAATGAACCTTAAGGGTAAAATCATTTATATCAGTAATGCTTAAGGACAAATTTGGGAGCCTACTACAATACATCCACAATAGATTATTTTAAACCCTTCTACAAAGGGGAAATATTTTGTTAATACCATTACTTCTAAGGTTTTTGTTTGACCAAAATTTGTGCAAAAACCTTAGCCAATATTAATGCTTTCTTCTTAGTCACCTAGCTTACACCATTTGCACAACCCAACATGGCCCTTGGAGGATGGTGAGTTTGTTTCAAAAAATGATGAAATGGAATGCCAAGATTTCAAATAGGTTTGTAGTTTTTATAAGATCTCTTCTCCTCTCTAGAGAAAGGATATGACATGTAAGAATTTCATCCATGAATTTTCTCTCTTAGAATGATTGAGATCTAACTGACTTATCTAGGAAGTATTCCATGTGAGATACTTGTTAGAATTATTTTGGTATTGATATTTTTCATCTTCATGAAGTTAAATATTTTTCTTTCACTCTTTATGCATAATGTCATGTTATTTGTCTAAATAACCTTTTTCCCCCTCCAATTACAAAACCAATCTTAGAGGACTTGTCACTTTTCTTGCGCAATGGTGGAAATATTGTGTGGTGGATCACTGGTTTGATCCAACTTAGCATCTTGTTAGGATCCTCATGAATATTGATAATCATTCTTTTGGGATCATTAATTTTTATGTTTCCAATGATTATGTAGAGATGTAATTTGTGGCGGTGGATCGGTGAATTCAATACCCCAAGTACTTGGGTTTTATGCAATGATTTTAATATGATCGATGTGGAATATGATAAATATGTGACATTTTCTTTTTAGGAGATGGATGGTGAGTGAGAGGCATGGTATTACATGTGTAACAAATTGGGCCTTTATGAACCCAATTTTCATTGCCATCATTCTTGGGCTATTTGACATATGTGGAGCAATTTTTTCAGGAAAGAAACAATAGAATTTTTGAATGGCTTGATCATCCTATGATCAGTGCAATTTTTTTTTTCATTTTCCTCTTGTAATGCATTTTTGGTTATGCATCTTCCTGAGGTGACCTTGTCAGACCACTTTCCCCCCAAGTTCAACATTGAATGGCACGTGGGCCTAGTACACCCTCTCAAGTCCCAGTTATTTTTGAATACTTCATTGATGACTTGACAAACCATGCTGGCCCACATCCAATGGATTTGGAATCTTGAATTTCATCCTTCTTAGCAAATTAGATGGATTGCTTGGTGGAATTGTTCCATCTAGTGCACCATACACTTTCTTTGCATTTTATGGTCATCAATTGACCATCTTTTATTGACGCTCATACAAAGCCACCACATTGGATCTCCATCGTGTCATGAAATATATTTATATAGACCCATTTTCTCCCACCTTTCAAGTTTTTGTGACACAACTTCATCAACAAAAGCAAATTGTTGATAATCATTCTACAAGAGGCATTCAAAATAAAGCCATATTGCATTGGCTTAAAGTGGGTAATCGTGCATCTAAAGAGTTTTTCCTAGCTCTTACAAATCATCATTCTTCCTAAGGCATAAAAAATATTAAGTAACACTAATTGGTGCTCTCTAAGCTACCAAATATTCTCCAAGTCTTTGTTTGCCATTATGAGAAGGTCTTTAATTCTTAGGAGCCCTCCCATAAGTGAGAGTGTGCTATTCAAAACTACCTTTGATTTGTCCCATGCAGGCTTTCTAAAGCACATTTTTTGTTTGTGATCAATTGCTATCCTTGTAGGATCTCAAGTTAGTATTCAATTCTATGGTTGTTGATGAAGCATTAGGGTGTGATGGTTTCCCCTATGAATTTTACAAAGCCTTGTGAACCTATGTAGGCTCCAATCTTCATAATGTCTATATCAAATATTTTTATAGCAAGTCTTTAGGAAATCTTATATAGAGAGGAAATACTAAATTCACACCTAAGTTTGGTGATCCTAAAGACATTTGCAACTGGTAGCCGATCGTGATTCTCAATGTTTCTTACAAAATTATTGCTAAGGCCTTATATTTGAAGATTTTCCATATGCTTCCTCAGATTATTCATCCTAAGAGAATGATATTCGTAAAAACTAGATTCATTATGGATAATATTATTGATGTCTAGAGAGATATGGAATGTGTGTTCCATTCTAAACGAAAAAGCCATCTTCTTGAAAATTGACTTCACTAAAGCCCATGATTGCATTGAGTGGCCCTTCATCCTTGTCATGCTCCATTCTTTGGGGTTTAGCCTCAAATTTATTCAAATGGTCAATATGATATTTGAAAATTCCTCTACTCAAGTATTACCATCAATAGCCACTAGTCTTAGGCCCTTAACCTTTTATATTCCATCCAAAAAGGTTGGCTTCTTATACCCTCTTTATATGTTATTGTCGTTTAAAGGTCTAACTATTTGTTGGCGAACTCTATCTCTTGTGGGCTGCCTAAGTCATTGAACCAATTAGTCAATGGTCACTTCCTGGGTGACTTGTTCCTCACTCTCATTAAAGCAAAGCAAAATATCAAGGAGTTGCTCCAGTGTCTTGAGACTTTTTGCTTGGCCTCTAGCTCAACTATTCAATGGAATAAGACTATGTGTTGTCATAAATCCACTCTCATTGCACCACCTTGGCTTCTCATCTATGGTTGGAAGTGGATTAGTCACAACAAATTTTTTAAATTTCTTGGCATTCTCTTTGCTTTTTAGGCCTCTCTAGTGTACTTGTTGAGCATAGTTCTTACTAGAATTGAGAATAATCTCTCATACTAGATTACTAAGTCACATCTCTGACCAAAATATTCTAGCTTTGCTCCAAAATTATTATGACTACCCATGCTTATTACTCCTATTGTTCAAAACCTTCTAAGGCCTCTTATTTGAAGCTTGAGAAAATTCTCTTCAATTTTCTTTGGGCCTCTTTTGATCACCATAAGGGCTTCCATTGTGTGGCCTAGGAGTTCTGCTACCTCTTGCAAGAGTTTGGTGGGATTGTGATTCTCTCTACCTAGTGTTAAGGTTTGGCTCTCTATGTCAAATGGGATAACTATGCCATTTCCAACAATGAGGCAAGGAATATTCTTCTCTAGCATTCTATTACTTTTTTTATTTTTGGTAAATAAACCTGCTTAGATGGGGATTGGTTTTCAGACCCTTCTTATCCCAAAAGAAGTTGTGCATATCGAGGGGCACATTTGTTTCCAAAAAAAATTGGTTTTCTTGGGAAGTCATTAAGCCTTGAATTTCTTGGGTTGGCTTTGGTTTCAGTGAAGGGATCTCTTTCAACCAACACAATCTTTGGTAGTCTCCCCTCATTTAATATCATGGGATTCCTTTGGAAAGACTACCTTAGGTTAATGCCCCATGTTTTTACAAGAAGGGCATTCACACTCAACTTTTATTTTCTATAAATATCATGAGTCTCTTCTCATGGGAGAAGTTGACTACTTAGTTACATCTCTCTTAGCTAGATTGAGATAATTTTGATACTATGAAGATGGCTCTCCCTATGGAGATGCTTCACAAGATTAGGGTCCACTCTTCTAAAATATAATGGAAGGATTAGCATTGGAATCCCAATATTGCTTTTTATAATTACAAGTTGTGTCTAGAGTACTGGTGGATTTCACCACATCTTCCCAGGGTGCCTATTCTAAATTTGATATGACATTTGTAGTTGTCTCTCTCAAATTGACAATAAAATTTTCATAATATATGGTAGCTATTGTTGAGCCTAAGCTCACCCACTATCCATGGTGTATTATTTTCCAAGGCTTACTCGTCAGGTCTCATCTCAATAATATGTGCATCCAAGACCTTCATTGCCCATTTTGTGGGCATCTAGAGTCATTTAAACATATTTTTATAGTTTTGTCGTAGAGTGCAGTAGCTCTAGAGTTGGATTCATGATTTTTTCATACCTTTTTCCTAGAGCCTTTCTCTTGTCATATGGATCTTTTAGGGAATTTGCCTCACATTCGCTTCAAGTATACTCAAATTTGGCATACTTTCAGGGTCGAGATCTTCATCACTCTATTAAAAGATATAAATTCTACATTTTTTTGTCATTTTTCTATTGATACAAATGTCTTTATTTACTCTAAAGTCATAATTTTCTCAAATATTTTTCTATAGATTTAGGTGTAGGCTAGCAAGGTGTCCTTGGAGGTGGCCCACCTTTAGGAGATACTTGACCATTGGGGCAATGCTATGTGCAATATTTCTACGGTGCCTCTAGATAATTTTACCTCTAGTGATAATTATCCTTCTCATGTATGACATAGAGGTTGGAGTTTCTCAAGTTGTCCCTCTTGGTCCCCTAGGTCCCAAGTCCTCGTCATTGGTCTAGCGATAACAGTAGCTCATCTCAACATGTATCAGTGGTTCTTTTCCTCTCATCTTCTTGGGGCTACCACTTTTGAGTGGTCTTCTGGGGAGGGGGCTCATTGGTTGGTGGTAGTTCTAGTTGGCTAGATCTTGATGCTTCAAAATGGCTCCCCTAGTTTGCTTTGACAATTTCTGCTACTCACACTAAAGACAAGGATAAAGATAAAGAAGATGAGGGGTGTTTTGTTCTATACTGCTAATTAATGGGCAAAATTAGATGATCAATATTATTCATCTCCTTTGATTGGTGTTTCTCTTGTCGCTTAGGAAGCATTATTTTAGGATGTTATTGTTGGAATTACTTATCTGAGTTGTCATTGATGTCAAATCTGGTGATCCAGATTGGTCCGGATTGACATGTGAGATGTTGTATATGTTGAGTTGCAACACAATGGAAGATAGGTATGTATGTTACATATTGCAGATCCGTGTTGTTTTTGTTGCTATGATTATTACTCCAGAATCATGAGGATGTGTGTGTATGGATGTGAGAATTTTTTGGTGTTGGTTATGACATTCGGTCTTCTTCTCCGGAAGTTGTTCTCCATATGTCATGCTTCAGTTGTATGTTCAGATATGTTGTGATGAGTGGATTCTTGTGCTCCGATTTCTTTGATGCTTGTACCATTCATTTGGTGGTTTGGTTTTCACATCTTGAATCGTGTAATGCTGACTTGGATTGTGATTATTGCATCCCAAAATGTTTGGTCTTAGTGATGATTTGGTTGTTCCATTTTATGCTTCGCTAACTATGACATTCTAGTAGAGTGTTGTTTTGGTACTTCGAGGATGCGTTTATTTATGGATTGGTCAACTTTGAAGACTTATATTGGTATTTTGCTTTGGTGATTGTAGCATGTATCCTAATCATTAAAATACTCTTTTGAAAAAGCATCTCAGAGACCGACTTGATGTATATTTCCAAATTGATAAATATATATATACATATATATACACACATATATATACATATATACATATATACATATATACATATACATATATACACATATACATATACATATACATATATGCATATACATATACATATACATATACATATATACATATATATATATATATGTATATATGTATATGTATATGTATATGTATATGTATATATGTATATGTATATGTATATGTATATATATGTATATATATTGATGCAGTAAAGGTAGGAGATCCAGTGAAGGACAACCCCACCTTGCAGCCTAAACACAAACACCATGCAAGATATACTAGTAACCGGTAACACAACACAAATAAAGAAAAAAGAACAACCGGTAACACCACATAATACACAACCAGTAAAAAATATGAACAATTCTTATAACAGTTTAAAGGATTACATATACCACATGTTGGACTATAGCCCATGATTACAAACATGCTTACAACACCAATATAAGATCCACAGATAATCCTCTCAACAAATCATCAACCGGTAACAGAGTCCACTAACCTGCATTGATCTAGACCTCAGCCCTTCCGACTTCAGTCCTACCAGACCAGAATCCAACTGGTATCTACATCTTCGCTCATTCTCTAACCTCTAACCTCTATCTTCCATCTTCTATCTTCTAAAATGATTCACAAAACTTCTCTTTATACCATCCGCAAACAATAACAAATCGTTCAAGTCAGCCTAAGACCAACCAGTTCATAATGAAACTTGTAAACAATAACACGTCGGCTCAAATCACTAAGAACATCTCCAAAATGAATAAAACATCACGCAGTTATCCAGGAACATCAGACAAGGCACAAGAAACATAACTCAATGATCCACAAGTCACGAAAATCAACCACAACCCAATTCAACTTCACTCAACACTCTGCAAGACTAACCAGTAAGAACACATCAACGTTGGGCCAATACCAGAATCAATATTTCACCAGAATCAAATCCAAATGCCATGAATCTCGAATATGATAAAGACAATGAACTCAAGGTGATAACTCCAAATCCACAACGCTAAATTCTCAAACATGAAGAAATGCCACGATCTCCAAGCAATTCCACAACTAACTGCTCTAACTGGTATGAACTACACCAGTGCTCTTGCATCATATATATACATATGTATATGTATATATACATATGTATATGTATATATACATATGTATATGTATATCTATATGTGTATACACATACACATACACATATACACACACACATACATACATACATACATACATACATGTATATATATACATACATACATATATATATATACATACATACATGTATATATATACACACACATATATATATATACATACACATATATACATATATATATGTATATATATGTAGATGTATATATATGTATATATACATATATATATATATACACACACATATATACATATATATATGTATATATATGTAGATGTATATATATGTCATATATATACATCTACATATATATACATATATATATATGTATATATGTGTGTGTATATATATATATATATGTAAATATATACATATATGTAGATATATACACATGTATATATGTACACACACATATAGCATACATACATACATACATACATATATATATGTATATGTGTATACATATACATATGTATATGTATACATATATACATATATATCTACATGTATACATATATGTATATGTATATGTATATACACACACACATATCTATATATACATGTATACATATGTATATATGTATATATATACATATATCTATATATATACATATATATGTTGGCAATTGACACTCATTGGATTCATTTTGTTGTTATTGATGGCAACAAGATCAGATGAAATTCATATACCAGCATTAGGAGGCATTTACCGACAAACACCGACATTGGAGTATCTAGGTTTACACCGACACCAACACCGACACTGACATCCAGTACATCAAGGAAGATGACATCAAGGAAGATTTATTTAGAAAATCATTTTGTAATTATTGTATAAGGCCAACATTGTATATCTTTTGTAATGTATTGTAAGCCGACATAAGGTATATTGTTTGTAAGGGTATATAGGTCAGGTTGTTTAGGTCATTATGAGATATTGGTATTTATGTGAGGATAAAACTTGTGGAAGAGACTGTGGATCATGACAAAATAGGATTGTGGAATGCGAAAATCATTTGTATGCGAATGTTGTATCATGCAATGATCTGTAGATGTTTTGTAAGACATTCTTGGAGGGAAGGTGATACCGATAGCAATGTTCAGGGTTTATGAACCGGTACAGAGCAAAGCTATAATCAGAACTCTATTTGGCATAGCAAATGCACTTTGTGAGTTCATTTTCATTGTTTTACTTCAACAGAATCTTGTAGTTAGTGAGACTCTTTTGTGATGAGCAGTGTTCTCTAGGCTGTGTGCCTTCCTGCATATGCAGTTTCCCTCTTTATGTAATATCTTTCATATGGCCAGTGAACTGATACTGTGGGTCACAAATCCCACTGCGGTTTTTCCTCTTTGAGGTTTTCCATGTATAAATTATGTTTGTTATGGTGTTCATTCATGTGGATGGTTTATTTTCTTCAAGTTATATGTTTATTTGTTTACCGGTTTATATGTGTATGTTATTGTTGGTAAACATATTTGTTGCTTTAAGTATTCTTCTTGAAGAACCCTGTTTCGCCCTGTAATCAACAACAAAGTGTTCACAACAGTTGGAGAGATTGTGTTGAAGCCACAAAATTTCTCTGCGTTTGAGAGGGGCAGATCCCTCGTATGATGGGGGGGTTTCTGGGATTTTTGTGCACTTTTTACCTGAAAGTACAAAAGGAGACAAAATTAAACTAAACAAAGGTGAGTAACAGAAACTGTAATGACAGACATACGAATACCATTGAGATTCCACAAATGAATAACAATTACAAAAGGGTTTTAAGCATGAGATATGTTTTAGATATGCAAGGTTGATGAAAGAAAGAGAACAAACCTCAACATACGAAGAAATAAGTTGTACTAACACACAAATTTCAGGATACCAGGAAATGATGTGTTTCATCAAAATGCATATATTTTGGAATTGAAAACCAATGGATTGCACCAATACATAAAATGGATTACTGATTTAACATACGAGAAACTAGTAATAATAAATTATGAATACATTCAAGACATACGAACTCCATGCATTCTTCATTGTTCTCTTGAAAATATACAAGTTCAAAAGCATTGTGTGCAAAAATGTAAAAACCAAAAGTTCTCTAGCATCTTCCCTTCTATAAGATTCCTCCCTTTTTACAATGCCAAAACCTTGTATTTATAAGCTTGAGAGAATAACTAACTTGATAACACACTCATAACCACTTTGAATAACCACATTAGGTGACTACGTTGGATAACTACTTTGAATAACTACCTTAGGAGAATCACTTAAAATAACTATCGAGCTTAATCACTTGGGATAACTACCTAATCCAATGCTTAGAATAACTACCCTTTACAAATAAGTGAGGATTTATCTAACTTTAAAAAAAAATGAAGCCCAATATCTAACTTTAAATTACAATAAGCGATGTACATAAGTCACTTTTACAAAGAGAGTAGTAAAAACTTGTAACTTTTGAAAGGAGAAATCACCATCTTTGTTGAGGTAGTTTTGCCATCTCTATGTGCTCTACTTATCAACTCTACGACATAATAATCTTGAAACTCTTCATAACAATGAAAAAGTTCTTTGCTTGCACCACAAAGTGTCTTCACATATTGAAATATTTAGGCCAATAACCTTCAATTCTTTGTCTTTCTTCTTTGAAAGCACCATAAACTGCAGGCTTGAAAGGTATCAAGAAAATACATCCACACAACCATCGTAGGTTTAACTTGCATCATAATAATAATATTTAAAGTGTCTTCAAGATGGCCACCAAGAACATGAAGGTCGACCATGATTATACACATTATGAGATGCATCTCCTTTGAGGCATTTTTCCAAAAGCATGAGTGACATCTTATGCATATCGAGCAAATCATTGTATTATGTGGGGTGATATCTCTTTGATGCATTATATTGGACATGTCACGTGCCACGGAGATTATCCATTTTTTTTGAATACTGCGGTCGAGATGTACCATGAGATGACATTTCTTTGAACATTATGTCAAACATTTCAAACAACTTCTCTTAGCTTCCACATTTGCATTTATGTATTTGAGCTTTGGATGAGTGCTGATGACCTATTTTGAATCATGGAGAGCACTGGCTAAAGCTTTGGAATGTGGCTTTACACCTGCAAATTGCACTTGCTTTGAAGTTTCTATAACGTCTTCAACACACCCATCTCGTGCACAGTTTGCAATCATAAAACTCCACGTGATGACATCTCTTTAAGAATTGAATCAAACTATTGGACAACAAATATACCCTATGATTTCACATTTTTGATGTGTGTCTATGAGAGCATTTCTAACTATAAACTTGGCAAAATTCAAACCGATACATTCTCACATGTTCTTTCAACGCTTTTCATTGCTTATAAAGGTAGCGCATTTCAGATTTACATCTACAACTTTGTATTTTGCATGCATTTCATGAGACCACATTACTTTGACATGTTCTACCAGACATTTCGGTTTCTTTGTATATGATTCCAAATTCAACATGTCTTTTTTTGGGTGCAATCTCCAATCATCACATTGCAAGAGAAATTTCTATGAGGTGTTTGTTGTTAAGTAGGCTGCAGGCCATTCATGCATATTGTGAAGTCATGTCTTTCCATGAGATCGTATCTCCTTGAAGTAACATTCAAATGATTCAGGTGCATTGCCTACTCGTTCCATATTTTGTATACATATCAGTTCAAATGCTCCCATTTTGTAAACCTTGAGATGACATCTTTTGGAGGCATTCTGTCAAAACTTTCACAATGCCTTGTGATGAGTTGAGATGTTGGCATATTTTTATCCTTAGAACTCTTGAGCTTTTGTCATATTTTTATTTACATAGTAGTAATGATGTATCAGAAGTTTACTATATGTATTTCAGATGTTAGCCTGAACCTATTAAAACATGTTTCGTCTTTACCAGTTTATTCCTGTAGCCATGTGATTCATTCTTGTTGCCATGCAGATTATTTAGGGTAATATCATGAGTGAAATTAATAGATGCCCTGATTAAATAAAATACGTATGTATGTTCTTGTATGTTATTTATTTTGAAGTGCAGGGAATAAATGATGTTGCGGTGGAAGCTCGCCTATCACGCTAGTTGTAGGAAGAGATATTCTAGAAGATGACTGAAAGATCAAAAAACAGAAATGCTGAAAAGCGTAAGGAACAACATAGGAGAAGCAATCACACGATACTACTGATGTTTAACTCAAGTGGACATTAGCGTTGTAAATACCACCACAATATGTTATGACTATGGTTCAGTTTAGATCCACATTTTCTGTAGCTTAACTCCAGCTATCTCTTTTCTCATTTAGTTATCTGCCTCTTCTCTTCGACATGATCAGTGTTGTCTAAAGTAGATGATTTCTTTTAAAATAAGCTCTTCATTTCTTCTCAGAGGTTAGATAGAAAAAAGAGAGAAAGTAGAGCAGAGGATTTTCACAAGTATTTTTGAGTTTATTTTCATGTTGAATCATGTAATGACTTCCAAAGAATGATGAATAAAAATATGTTATTCTGAGCACTTAGAATTGTTTTTGGGAAGCCTGGAATCACTCACCCAAGGGGGCCCACTTGGTGAGTGTTCCTGTGCATTTTTTAAGATTAGTTTTCTTTCCTTAGCTACAGTAGACGTTCTTCCATTGACTGTTCTTGCAACCACTGGAAACAGACCCACTGACTATTCCTACAGCTAAACCAAAACAGAGTAATTTTTGTTTATTAGCATTGAACTTAGCCATTATTGCTTGAATGAATTTATGTTAATCCAAAAGTTTTCCTGTAGCCTTTCAATAGTTTCAATTCTTGCTTATCTTTTCTGTATAATGTTAGTTGCTGCAGTAATGCAGAGTAGCTGTTGCAGGAACTTAGTGCATATATAGTGTAGACCCATTTCAAGTATTACGTCCCTAGGTTGACAATCAAATGAACACTAGCTATAGAAATAGTGCCTTTACCAAGTGAATGTCCAAACTTCGAGTTGAGACTTCAACTAGAGTTATTATTCTTATTGTTGGGTTGAACATTTTTGGCGCCGTTGCCGGGGATGGTGTCAAACTAAGAACCTGTTATGGTTATTGTCTTTTCAGTTTTCAGTTAATTGTTTTTTTGGCATTCCTGATTGTTTGAAAAAATTTCATGAATCTGCATGCATAGATGAAGAAGATATGTTTTAGGTAGATTCCTGCCCAGTCATCCTAATCATGCAGAAATTAATTCCCTAGATATAAATCCTTTTGCTGAACTTTATCAAACTCTAGAGAATTTGAACTACCCTGAATTTGAATTTCCAAAAGGCAATCTTCAGTTCCTATTTGGACCCCAAGAAGAAGAATTTCATATAGTAACTCCCCCCACAAGTCCAATGCAAGGAAACCCACCTCCTGGTGGAAATAATCCACCACCACCACCTTTGGACCCAATGTTTGAGTTCCCCATATCTGATCAACATGATAATGCTAATCTCAAGAACATTCCAGCTTCTTCCCAACCTAAATTCTATGGATTAGTGATAGAGGATCCAAACACATTTCTATTTGAGTTTGATGTTCTCTGTAGGAGTTTTGATTATACTACATGCCCATAGACTCAAAATATTTCCTGTCACCTTGAAGAAATAATCTCTAAGATGGTTTATGAGCTTGGGTAGTAGTACAATCAATACATGGGATGAGATGAAACGATTGTTTCTTGCAAAATATAAAGATTATTGTAGAGGCACTGATCGTCATGGGGATGATATCTTTAGAATGATACAAAAAGAAGATGAGAGTCTTGAAGATTATCTGGAGAGGTTTTTGTTTAGTGTCAAAAAGTCCAAGCTTAGTACTCTAAATGAAGATTCCCTCCCTCAAGTTGATATTTTTGAGGGGAATCAGTGATGAATGCACTGATTCTTTGGATCTTATGGGAGGAGGTGACATTACACAGTCCACATGGACTAAAATAGGACAAATTTGTAAGAAGTATTCCACATCTGCTTCTAAAAAGAACATGCGTTTCAAGCCAGGAGCGTCTTCATCAGCATCTGGTACTGGAGTTTCTAGAATGGAACTTAGCCATTTGTTGAAGGACTTTAAGGAGGAAATTATAAACAATATGGTTACTTAGCTGGATACACTCTCAACTAAGAAGAAGCATGAAGAAGATGATGTATTTCTTGCAGAATTTTGCCCTCATTGTAGACATCGGGAAAAGGATTGCAGATGTAAAATGGTTGCAAATGTTGAGGTTCCTGACTTCAAACCAATACAAGGTGAGGATGAACAAGTTTTCTATGTTGCTCAAAGAAGGCCAAATTTCCAAAGACAAGGTATGCCTTCGGATCCACTTTCTTTTTCTGGTTATAGTGGAAATTCTTATGTACCAAATAATCAATGGCAATCACCATATGCTCAAAATTTTGGGAATTATCCAAACTGGTATGGTTCTCAAGGCCAAGGGCAACATTTTGCTAATCAAATACCACAATGGCAGCAACCACAGGGGAATTGGTATCCACCTCAAGGCCAAGGAAACCAATTTCAAGGGAATTGGAAGCCCACTCCTCAATGGAGGGGGAGTCAGCCGTGAACTACCCAATCTTCTGGTTATCACCAACCTACTCAACAACCACAACTGCCTGCAATAATGCCTCCCCCTACAACCACTGTTTTCCCACCTAAACCAACATAGTTGCCTACTCAGCCAATGCCAAATCCTAATATTAAATCTCAACAACAACAACAAGTTTATTCAGCCGACCCTAATCAATACCCAACCTATTCTCTATCTATAAGTGATATTCACCTCCAATCTAGGACAACTCTGCCTAATCCATCTCCTCCAGTTATCATTGAGGTACAAGAAGAATAAGAAATCTCTAATCCAACAGACACAACACCTCAGAAGTAGAGATTACCACCATTTCCCTAGAGATTGCAAGAAAAGGAATTTCTTACAGAACAAGAGCAAGGTTTTGATATCATCGATCAACTAAAACATGTATGTGTTAAAATTCCATTGTTGCAAGCAATAAAAGATGATCCTATATACAATAAGGCACTTAGAGAAGCATGTCTAAAAAAACATGGCAGGAAGAAGAAGGTTCCACAAACAGTGCATGTGATGGGTCAACTGGTAGATATTATGTTAGGAAAGGTTTCAATTCCTAAATATTCTGATCCTGGTAGTCCTGTAGTGAGTATAGTCATTAATGGCAGCCGGATAAGGAATGTTTTGGTTGATTTAGGTGCAGCCATTAATGTGATGACAAGAGAAGTAATGCTGCAGCTTGAAATCAATAATCTAAGGCCTACACCCACAGTTCTACAACTTGCTGATAGTTCTATAGTGTGACCTGATGGTATGTATGATTGAAGATGTGGTTGTTATTTTGGATTCTTGGGAATAACCTGCAGACTTTATGATTTTGTCTCCAAAGGCAACACTGGGGGGATATCCAATGATTTTGGGCAGACCTTGGCTTGCCACGGCTGATGCATATTGTAGACACCTAAAAGTTGCACAATAAATTAAGTGAATTTTATTCATTTAATTATTCTTAATTCTTCCTAATTTAATTAATATTTAATTAATCCCTATTCTTCTACTCACCTATTAATTAAATTAAGATTTAATTAACATACCCTTCTTCTATCTAAGCCATTTAATTAAATTCACATTTAATTAAATCCCTTCTCTCTACTTTTAATTAAATTTACATTTAATTAAAATCCCCCTTCTAGCCCATTTAATTAAATTCACATTTAATTAAAATCCTCCACTTACAACCACAATTGAAATAAATTAATTTTATTTTAATTAAATTCTATTTTTCCCACCCACATGAAAAATCCTACATCTCCCACTTGCCTCCTAAACCCCCTTTCTAAATTCTTCTAGAACCCATCTAATCCTAATCAATTAGCCTAAACCCATCAATTATCCCCTTTCCTTAAATTTGAGGAGGTCACTTCTCAAATTTGGAGTAAAGTCTTCAAAAGGCATTAAAGCCTTTATGCCTTTCAACAAGCTAACTTGTTGAATACCCCCAAATTTGGAAGGACTCTTACAAATTTGTCCCCAAAGTCTTCAAACCATTAATGGTTAACTAACCCTTAGTGGCATGGTTAGAGACTTTTTGCCTAACTTAACCCTCATCTAACCCAGGGGTCTCATCAAGCATTCATTTCTTTGACCATGGTTATCCCTTTAACCTTTGCACAAGAGTTTACCCCTTGGGTAAAAGCTTTATCCATTGGATAACCCTAACCTAACCTTAACCCTTACCTCCTAGGGTAACCATGAGGTCTTCTCAAGCATTTAATGCTTCTTTCATCTCCTCTCAAGCAACCTCTTGTTGACAATTGTCACCATTTCATTGGTGGAAATTGTAAACATGGATTGATAACTTTCAATCTTGACCCTTGATTAACTCCTTCAATCCTGACCTTCCATTGCCCTATTTTCACTATAAATAGAGCTCTCATTCCTCCATTTCAAAAAGGATCCAAGCTTTTAGTATCTCATTTATGCTCAATTTTATCAATACATCCAACCTCTCTTTATAATAGGAATTAATCTAATAAGCATTTTAGAGTATTTATGTTATCATTAGCTTAAATCATTAACTAGTATATCATGTTAGGATAGTATTGCTACTAACCTTGTCATCTTATAATCTAGTTTAAATCATCTATAGAATCATGCATAAATAGGATGCATTTCATGTTAATATCAATCTAAAGCATCCCTCGTTCTTGCATTCGTCATTCCTCATGGCTCCATAACTTTCACCAAAAAGTCCTATGGGTGTGTGGACAAGCTCTTTGAACATCATTTTTCACATTTTGAGTTTCATAGCCCCGCTTTTCCTGCATACATTTCTAGCACCCACCATGTGGCTCAACCCCATTAATCAAATCGGTTTTTAAATTTAATCACTTTTGCAAGTACACAGGAAACAGGAATCGACGCTTGGGGAATATACCTTAGCGCATCTGGTTAACATTCCAGCGCGTTCGACTCACTGTTTAGCGCGTGGGACTCAATTCCTAGCGAGTGCAAACCATCACTTAGCGCATAGACTTTTCAACATTTTCCTGTAGGTCTCAGCGCAGGAACTTAATAGAGCAACGCATTCGTAAAACATTTCAGCGCATCAGGTCTGTCCGATAGCGCATCCCGGTTATCCTGTAGCGCATATAGTCTTTTCTATAGTGCATCACAGATAGAAAGCAAAAAATTAATTTGTAACCAAGATTAAATCTAGACTTGTAGAAGTACACAAAAGCCAAGGTTTTTCTGACTGTTTTGATTGGTAATTTGCAGAATTTTTTGACAATTTCTTGCAGGTGGAGCTTAGTTTTAGTCTAAGAATTACAATAGTTTAAATTTTTACTAACTTAGTTAAGTTAGTTAAAATTTAAAGTTTTTTAATTCTTGTTTGGATAAAATTGAACTCACCTTATTTTGGGCAAATAAAAAGAACCACAAAAAAAAAACATTTTTCTTGCTTGTTCTAGGAGAAATTTTTTCACTTTGGGCTATAAAAAAGAACAAGACAAATCTTTTTATTGTTGCAAACAAAGGGGTTTAAAAAGAACTTCACCATCCTTTGGTGCATAAAAGGATCCACTTCAAATTTTTGCAAAGTAAAAGAATCACACATGTCCAAGTTCATTCACAATTAAAGAGGGAAGATCTTCCCCTTTTGATCGATTTCTTTTGTTGACCAAAAACCGAAGTTGCTTTGTTGACCAGACTATTTTCCTAGATCAGAAAATCATTGCTTTGAGGGGATAAAATAAACACCATGTTTTTGTGGAGCAACATCTCCATATAGATTTTAACAAATCATTGCAATGAAAAGTTAAAAAGAACACTTGTTTGCTTTGCTACGAAAGTGGAAGGAATATGCTCTCCCCTTAACTGGGTGATCAAAAAACTAGACCACTCTTATGCTTTCAGTGTTTATTGCATTAAATCCTTTAGCAAGTCTACCTTCCCGAGGGGTTGAAAAAAATCTTAAAGCCATTCTTTGACCGGTGTGAAGGGAACGACCTAAGTGGGAAACGACTTTGACACTAAGTGTTCCAACCCACTATAATCAAAAGTGGAAAGTGACGAAAGTGTTTTTCAATGGTTACGCACAATGATTAGCCTTGCCCCAGTATCCTTGAGATACATAAAGCCTTTGTTCTAAAGGTTGGGAAGCCTCCTGAGGGAGTTTATCACTGACGGACGAACAGGAAGCCTGATTACGAACTTTAGCATAAAAACTTTGAGCTGAGTCAGTATCCAAATATTTGTAATATCATAGTGCAAGGGTGGGGAAAAATCCACCCCCAAGATCGCTCACCATATATCTCCCAAGATAACTACTCAATTGTGAAGCAATTCACTTTGGGTTAATTTTTGGCAAAAGGCAAAAAAATGGGCACCCCCTAGGGGGTGACAAGGCTGTTTGAGCTGATGGAGTATCAAGACTAGTGGGCTATGATATTACTCATGACCCTTGAACAAAGAGTCTGACTGAATTGTATGTTGTTGTATCTACACCTGTTAAAACATTGGGGATTTGAAAACATCCTCACAGAACATACACTCATTGTTTAGACTAAGCAAAATGGTCGTGTCTTTTATGCCGTGCTTTCATTTATTACTTCAGAAAAACATCCATCATCATTGAAAATAAAGTTCCAAAATTGCAGAAAAACAACCAAGTCAATCTCTCAGGTCAATTCAGCACGTAAGAGAAACTTCTTAGCGCGTGGAAACCATCCTTTAGTGCACTTAACCTTCACCTTAGTGCATTAAGTTTGAACTTTAGTGCTTCATCAAAATCTAAAACTAGCAGTTTAAAAATAGCACTTTTTGAAAATATTCTGGCGCGTTGAAGCAACAGCTTAGTGCATGGGGTTCGAGAGTTAGCGCGTAGAGACCAACAGTTAGCACATTAACAACCCATATTAGTGCATAACTTTTTAGACCAAGACGAATCTAAAACAAACCAGTTAGCGCATCACAGAGGGCAGCTTAGCGCATGGAGTCTTTTCTCTAGCACGTTGAGGAAATTCAGTAGCACATTACATTTCTATCTTAGCACGTATCAAAAACAAAGAAAATAGGGAGCAAAATAGAGGCTATTTTTGAAAAATCTGAAAACAATTTAGGAAGCTTTCCTTCCTCAGCCTGAACTTCATCAAACAGAAAATTAAAACAGTGTATCAAAACCTATTCTCAAAGCAAGTTTTCCATCGAACAAAGTTGTCAAAATCTGAAAACTAGTCGCAAGATAAAACACACCTCTCCTATCAAAATCAAGAAACCTCATCACAAGTATCAACAGGTTCTTCAATCAAAAGGATTTCTATCCAAAAACATACTTGTTTTAAACACTCCAAGTTGTCAAATTGAGTTTCCATATCAGGAAAGCTTGTATTCCATATCATTTGAAACGCTTTGTCATGAGGGGGCATCTAAACCTTCATTTGATAAAGTAAAACTTGAGTTTCCAAAACAAGCTAACTAAATCCAAAACAAATCAAAGGAAACCATTGATCGCTTGTGCATGACTAATCCTCATATTTTGAGAAGAAAGAGTATTTATTATAACACTAAGTTGAGGAAACAACAACCCAGTTCTCTGAAACTTGCCAAACGGAATAAATTTTTATACATCAATCGCCAGCTCTTCAAATCTCATCGAATATTCCTTCATCATACCCGCTTGTATCTTCAAGACAAAACCAATGAATTTGACAAGGAACCATTGAGGAGTAGAGCATTCTGTCAAAAATCAGCATTCAGTCAACACCTGAATCAAGGAGGAAAGATCAATCCGACCTTATTCCCCAAAGAGTGCATCACTTACAACATACCCCGATTTGAACCATCAACCCCTGAACAAAACATCAAAGAGGAGTTCGTTCCTTTTGTCACAGAAAGCTTCTACTAGATGTCTGCTATTACTTGCTCTCAACAAAACAAACAAAGCGAAATGCAACCAGAGTCCAGCATGAATCGAAGATTATCAAATCCTTTCGAGTGTCCAAATCTAGAGGACACCGAAATTTCTGAGGAACTCCTCCAAGAGTGCCAAGAAAGCACTTCATTTCAAAAACTTGTGGAAAGACTCATGGAAAATGACAAAGAAAAATATCTACTCATGCTCACAAGCAAATGAGTTAAACTCCTTGAAGACTTTGACACTGACATATTTAGAACAAGATCTCAACATTATGACTATCAAGAACAACAAAGAGAAGAGGAAGCACATGACCCTAAACAAAACACACTTGAGAAAATTCTACCAGAATAGAATTTGCCCGAGCAAAACATCCCTGAGCAAAACATACCTCCCCACATACCATTTCAACTTAGAAATAATGCAAGGGAAGAACTCTTCCCTCGGCAGGCAAATGCACCTTTGATTGATCTCACTTAGCAAATGTAAATGTTGCAGAGACAAATGCAAGACATGCAACAAGGGACAATAGTACGATACTCCTTGACTGAAATTTGTCCTTATCCTTTTGACAGACAGTTAAACATGGTGCCTTTTCCCCCAAACTTAGATATTCCCAAATTTGACAAATATGATGGGAAAAGCGATCCTCGTGATCATGTTCGGGAATTTTGTACCATGAGTCTTGAATTTGCCCATGATGACACCTATTTGATGAGGTTATTCCCAAGAAGCTTGGGAGGACAAACAATGGAATGGTTATCCAAAATCACACCTCCTGTCAAATCATTCAATGAATTAGTCAACAAATTCATAAATCAATATTCCTATAACATTCAACATGCTATCACTATGCTAGATGTCTATAATACCAAGTAGAAAAACAATGAAACATTCATGGTATTCCTTCAACGTTGGCAACATATGGTTTCGAGATATCCTCGAGATGTGCCCGAAAAGGAAAAGATGGAAATTTTCATCACCAACTTGAATAGTGAGATGAGTTACATACTCAAACTTCAATGCATACCATCTTTTTCCAAATTGATTGAAAATGACATCCAAGTAGAGGAAGCATGTGTCAAGAAAGGAACATTGAAATTCTTCAAAGAAGGAACAAGTTCATCCAACCACAACAACCAAAACAACAATAACTTAGACAAGTCTAGATTCTAAACTAGAAACAAAAACAATGGAAATGAAGGAGGAAACAAATCAAATGATGCAAAATCCAAGCAACTACTGCTAGCATTATTAGGTAATCCTCAAGCTGCAAAGAATCCAAAAGGTGCTAACCAAAGCACTAACACTTATGCACCTAATACCAATCAAGATCATCTCAACACAAACAACGCCAACAATACCCAAAGAAAGATCACCAATTGAGGACCTAATACAAAGTCACGAGGTAACACCAACAACTTTCCAAAATGCATCTACACACCATTAGGGAAATCATTGGAGTCAGCATTCTAAGAACTCCTGGCAAACAAAATTATCTCCTTACCAACGATCAACAACTTTGAACCACAAATCAAACCACCCTGGTGGAATGACTCACACTTTTGTGATTTTCATCGCAACAAAGGTCATCAAACAAATGATTGCATGAGATTGAAAACATTGTTCAAGACATGATTGATAGAGGCGATTTAACAGTCGATGGTCTCAAGACAAACGGTGACCATGGAGCCTTTAAGAATCCTCTTCCCAACTACAACAAGGACGGAGCTTCAACCTCAAACGATACATGTGGAGCTTGTATCAATCATATATACAATAACACCATCAATCATATATTAGCCAAGGACATTCAAGTAAACGTCATCACAATCAAAGACAAGTGTGAACATGATTCCATCAATATAACAACCAAAGCTCAAAAATATGTCTTGAAGGGGCATACGTCAACAAAAAACACCATACCCAAAATTCAATATGATCTAGTCAGTCAATTGCGCAAAACTCTTGCTCAAATATCTATACTGGAGTTGCTAAAACTTTTGCCAAAACACAAAGACATCTTAGAACAAGCACTATTGGAAACAAATGTACCTCAAGATCTGGATGATGACAAATTCCAAGCCATGGTGGCTCATATGATAGGGCCTCATAACCTTACCTTTTCTGAGCATGATAATATCTCATTGAGCAATCCACACAATACTCCACTCCACATTGAAGTCTTGGTCTACAAACATCGAGTCAAAAGAGTATTAATAGATGGAGGAGTTGGACTCAATATCTGAACCTTGAAACTTATTCGTGCATTAGGCTTCTCTGAGAAATCTATTGATCCACGCAAAAAGATCACTATCAAAGCATATGATGATGAAGAGAGATCATCCAAAGGAACAATAATGTTGCCAATTCAAGTAGGACCAATACAAAAGGACACTATGTGCCAAGTCTTACACATAGACCTCACATATAATATCTTATTGGGTCGACCTTGGATACATGAAATGCAAGAAGTGCCTTCTACTTATCATCAATGTGTTAAGTTCCCCTACAATGGACAAGAGATTTCTATATCAGCAGATCATAACCCTTTTCAACATTGTAATGCTATGGGGGCAGCCCAAGACAGCTTGGTTCCACATAATAGAGAAAAACAAAGTTCCTCAAAACCAGATCTTCAACAAGAAAAGTCTAAATCGCTATCTATGGATTTCAAGCAAAAAAATGAAAATCAAAGAGAAAGGTATGGGAGAATACTCTTTGGAACCTTTGTGTTTAGCCAACTTACCAGCATCGCCTAAATCTCATGGATTACCTACAACATCAATACATCAAGCAACCCAACCCATCACCAAGTTTGATGGCAAATTTATCCAACTAGGCACTCTAGCACATGAATCAAAGGAGAAAGAAATCCTTAGTTGGATATACAAGGATGAGGAAGAAGACATAGCAACTACTATAGAGGTAGCTATACCAACACACTTGCATGGAAAATGTTACTTGATCATGCAACAAATGGGATACAATGGCAAAGGACCTATTGGCAAACGTCAGGAGGGCGTCATAGAACCACTAGATCCTCCTTCACAATTCAGTAAAGACAAAATAGGATTGGGCTATGAATACACTCTACCACCAAGGAAGACACCAAGCAAATACCAAAAACCTTAGTGGAAGGCAAAGAAGAAATACAAGGAGGACTCCTGGTAGGAGGCACTATTTGAGTCAATAGAGACAATACGCAAAGAACGTGAATATCAAGAACAAAAGCAACATCAAGAGAAGCCCATCAAACAAAAGAAGGAAGCATCTACTACAGAAGTACATCATGTTTAAGAACTAGTGTCCAACAAAAAGGAATCACCTCCTGATAACATCATTCCTCCCTGAGAAGAGACAGTATATGAACAAATGCAAAGAGTGGAAGCAGGATCTGACACAAAATCAGAGAAAACTATCAGACTTGTATCCATCATCAAAGACCTGTTTTCACCCTACAACATACCTCTCCACAACACTACCAGAATTTGGGATAATACCTTTGAAATTGATTCCAATGAATATGAATGGGGCAGTTGTTCTAATGTTACTGAAGACATTGCTACAAATGACAGTCATACACCCATCTCTGAAGAAGAACATGACACAAAACCTAGACCACTTGAATTTGGTCCACAAAATATCTATGACGCCAAAGAAAATGAGCAATGACATTATGAGCAAGTCTAAATAGAAGATGATACCATCGAAGACCTTGACGAAATCCTTAACTTATTTAACACCCCAACCAACCACGATGATACCTCCATCCTGACACTTACAACACCTGAACTTGATCCACCTAATGATTCTTTACCACTTATCTTTCCTGACCTCATAGACTGGGACGAACTTGAAACTCATGACATACCAATTTTCCCAAACGATGAACCCATTATCCTTTACTTGTGTACCATTAACTCGGAAACAAACTCTACCAGTGAACAAAGTAGCGACATCTGCAATCAGGGGAGTGCCAAGTCTCCCAGTCACAAAAATGAACAACATAAAAGATCTACTGCTGAAAACCAGTCAATGGCAACAATAGATCACAAAAAAGTAAAAAATAAAGGATGCATCTGAGGGTGAAAACCTTTTTAAGGCACCTAAAGCTGGGAGACTTGACACTCTTCCTGAATATTATCAGGAGCGATCACCCATATTGATTGAGCCCACTCAATCAATCAACATTGGTACAACAAAAGCAGCCAAAAACATACACCTTGCAAAATGTTTGACAAAGGAAGAAAAATCAGAGCATATCCAATTTTTCAAAGAAAAGCAAATCAACTTTGCTTGGTCATATGCCAATATGCCTGGAATTGATCCACAATTAATCATGCATTACTTGTCCATTGCTCCAGGAGCTAAGCCATTCAAGCAAAAACTGAGAAAGATGATCCAAATGTAGCACTCATGGTCAAAGCCGAGTTGAAGAAACTATTAGAAGTCAAATTTATTCGACCTATCGACTATGCTAAATGGATTTCTAACATTGTACCAGTTTCCAAACCAGATGGTAGTATTAGAATATGCACTGAGTTTAGATATGTCAACAAAGCCTGTCCAAAGGATGACTTTCCTTTGCCCAGTATCGACATAATTATAGACCTCACAGCAGGTCATGCAATGCTATCACTAATGGACGGTTTTTCGGGCTATAATCAAATCAAGATAGCCCCAAAGGATCAAGATAGAACAATGTTTACCTGTCCTTGGGGAACATATTGTTGGAATGTCATGCCTTTTGGCCTAAAGAATGTAGGGGCAACTTATCAACGGGCAATGATAACAATCTTTCATCACATGATGCATACCTTCATGGAGGACTATGTGGATTATTCACTAGCTAAATCATTTACCTGGGCAGAACATCTAAGCATCTTAGCAAATATTTTTGACAGATTGGAGAAATTCCAAGTCAGGCTCAACCCTAAGAAGTGTGTCTTCGGGGTTACATCAGGCAAGTTACTAGGCTACATAGTTTCAACAAAGGACATTGAAGTGGATCCAACAAAGGTACAAGCCATAATGAAGATGCCACCACCAAAGAACATCAGCCAGCTCAGATCTCTACAAGGACGCCTCCAGTCAATCAGGTGATTCATCGCTCAACTAGCAGATAAAAGTCTACCATTCAATCATTTGCTACATAAAAATGTACCATTCAGATGGGAAGCCAAATGTGCAGAATCATTCTATCAAATCAAACAATATCTAATGAACCCACCATTTCTAGTACCACCAATAGCAGGGAAGCCACTCATTCTCTACATTTCAATAACAGATATATCACTGGGGGTATTATTAGCACAAGAAGATCAACAAGGCAAGGAACAAGCTATCTATTACATTAGCAGGACATTAAACGGATATGAACTCAACTATACATTCATTGAGAAGGCTTGTCTAACAGTGGTATTTGCTTCTCAAAAGTTCCAGCATTACATGCTAACTCACACAATTAAGCTAGCTCCAAAAATTGATCCTCTCAAATATTTGCTCATCAAAGCAACTCTTACAAGAAGATTGGCTAAATGGGTCATGATTGCCAGTGAATTTGATATCCACTACACAGAGCGACGAGCTATCAAAGGACAAGCAATTGAAGATCAACTAGTTGAAGCACCACTACTTGGAAAACAACCAATGGAGATCAAATTTCCGGATAGGGATGTTCTTGCTATTTCCACCAAACAATGGACCCTATACTTTGATGGATCCTACACTCAACACGACTCAGGTGCTGGCATTCTGTTCATCACTCCTAAAGGGCACACCATACCAAGATCATATAGAATCATGTTTCCATGAACAAATAATGTTGCTGAATATGAGGCACTAGTTATAGGCATCAAAATGGCCATAGAATGGAGAATCACAAAATTAAAAGTCTACGAAGATTCACAACTAGTCATCAATCAAATCAACAATGACTATCAGACAAAGGATGACAAAATGCTACCATAAAAATAGATGGTGGATGATTTCAAACAATATTTTGTACACATCACCTTCGAGCAAATACCAAGGTTGGACAACAGAGCAGCCGATGCAATGGCTACTATCGCTTCACTACTGCAAATTCCAGAGCAACAGAATCGTTACGAGTTTCTGGTAGAGCAACTATTCTCCCCAGCCTATGACCATTCTGATTCCCATGTTATCTATGCCTTGACCAGTTTTGACTCTCTGTTATATGGACCGATATACGACTATCTTAAAAGCAATATCTTACCCATTGACCTATCCCGAAACCAAAAACGCAACTTTATCTGGCAAGCCGCCCGTTATACTCTCACTGCTGATACTTTGTACCATTGAGGTCTAGATGGTACTCTTCTTCGTTGCCTTGATCGTAATGAATCTGACTTCGCTTTACAAGAGCTTCACGAAGGTTTTTGTGACACACATTCAAGTGGTCCTACTCTTGCTAAAAAACTTCTAAGAATGGGATACTACTGGCCGATAATGGAAAAATACTTTTATCATTTTGCAAAGAAGTGTCCTAAATGCCAAATTCATGACAATCTTATACATGCACCAACACAGGAACTACAACCATTCACAACATCTTGGCCCTTTTGCCGGTGGGGACTAGACTTAGTCAGAAAAATACATCCTTCATCTTGAAATGGACACAAGTTCATTATAACTGTAACAGAATATTTTACCAAATGGATTGAAGCGGTCCCCATGACCACAGTGACTAGGAAACAAATAACATCTTTTATCCTTAATTATCTAATCTGCAGCTATGGCATTCCAAGTTCCATCATCACAGATAATGGACGACCTTTCAAAAACCAAGATGTGCGAGAACTATGTGAAAAAATCAAAATCCAACATCGTTTCTCTACACCTTATTACCCATAGGGGAATGGTCAGGCAGAAGCATCCAACAAGACAATATTGAAAATCCTAAAGAAAACAGTGAATGATGTAGGTAAAAATTGGCATGTGCAACTCAATCCGGCACTTTGGGCATACAGAACTAGCATCCGTACACCTACGGGAGCTACACCATATTCATTGGTATATGGATCAGAAGCAATTTTACCCCTGGAGGTAGAAATTCCATCTCTCAGAGTCTCTTTGAAAGGCCTAATTCCAGATGAAGAGTATCGAGTCAACCGACTGCAAGAGCTAGAACTTCTAGATGAAAAATGCCAACATGCCTACACTCACCTCAAAGCATATCAACAACGCATATGCAGAAGCTACAATCACAAGGTCATTCCCAGAATTTTAAAAATTGGTGACCTAGTACTCAAGGAAAATCCTAGAAATCAGCAAGATTGGGAAAAGAAAGGGAAATTTGAAACTAACTGGTTAGGTCCCTATGTCATCATATCAGACTATGGATCAGGTGCTTATCAGCTAACAACTTCAGAAGGAGGTGTGCTTGACGAACCAACTAACAACATCCATCTGAAGAAATACTACACTTGAGCAGTCTAATGCATGGAAAAGTTGAAAATATAAAAATAAAAAATAAAATAAATAAATATATATATCAAATATCAAGAAAAAAGCAAATAAAAAGGTACAATAAAAAGAACTGGTGAAAACCTGGCAACAGGCGCTACTATGAGAGGACAACTCCTCTATCTATCTTTACTACCAAACAGTTAATCCACAATCAAGCACTATCGGTCATCGCCCGACATTTTTATCACACTATCCAGGACATACTTAGCATAGTCACTATCCTGATTTATCAACATATCTTTTCACCGCATCTCACCATGGCTTGGTAGTCACTATACATATCCACATTAAGAGGAAAAATCAGCCAGGGGCAGCATTGATCAAAACTTGCAATACGTTCAGAACACCAAAACTTGCAGCAAACTCAGACAATCATATCCAGCAAACAGATCAACAATCGCACAACCAAACATTGATCACTTAAAGGATTCACAAAACATGATGGATGATTTTCTGAAGTATCAAATATTTGCATCTTGCATGAAGTTTTTACTATTATGCACTTAAACTTTTTGAACTATTGGATCCTCTACATTTTCTCAACAATGCATCAAGCTGGAGAAATTCATGGGGACTCCAATATTTTTTTTAGTTTTCTGTCTGTGAGGCGATCACTTGTACTATGCAAATACTTTTCTTGAGATGTGATTCATAGTATATCACTGAAGACATGATTCCACTTTGCGCATACAAATGGTTTAATCTTGTCTGTTTATATGCAATCCACACTCAGGTCGTCCTGGTTCAATTATACCTTGATGCTTGTGTTATCTTGCAAAATCAAAAACCATGTAAATTTTTCCCAGGTCATTATGGTTCAATTATACCATTATGCTTGTATAAAGGTTTAACATATCCCAACAAATCAATGCTTAATGATGATACCTACAAAGAAAGCAAAAAGATGTGACTATACAGGGATGACAAAATGGAAGAATGAGGATGCTCCAATTAGTTGCATATCATTTTACAATTAGTTGCATCACATTTTACAATTAGTTGCATATCATATCATACATCTCATTTTCAAGATACATCTCACAACATATCATATTGTATATCTCATTTTCAAGATACATCTCACAACATATCACATCATACATCTCATTTTCACAATACATCTCATAGCATATCACATCATACATCTCATTTTCAAGATACATCTCATAACATCATGCATTAACACATCATATTAATCACATATCAAATCACATACATCTAAGCATTGCATCATCATCTAGTCACATTCATCATTGCATCCCTCGCATGCATATCTATCGCATCATCATGCAATCTTTCTTCACTTTCATATCTTCATCATTCTTCCAAACTATCTTCTATCATGTCTTATACAGGCAGTATCATTCCTGAAACCAGACACTCAATTATCCATGTCTTATATAGGAGGTGTCATACCTGAAACCAGACTTGATCTCAATCCAATCAATCTAATCAAACCCATGTATTTCATCAGTATCCACTCTTCTATCTTTTAAATAGCATTCTTCTTCTTTCGAGAGATCATTCATGCCTTTTGTACACGAACGATCTCCTGAGGGGGCATTATCATATCAAATCTTGACATCAGTTTCATATCAAATTTTCATATCAAATCAATTCTTCATATCTAGGGCATCATCAATACCGTTCATCAAATCTGGGGCATCATATCTGATAGTTCTGATACTTATCTTCACTTTGTTAGAAGTGACCTCGTCAAAGGATTTCAAACATTCAATCAGAATGTCACCTTGTTAGAGGATTTACATATAAGACTGTTAAGTCCACTCGGTTAAGAGATTTCCTTTCACTTTCACAAAATAACATTAATGAAAATCTATCTGCAACTTCACATCTAAAATGCTAAAGCAGATTCCTATTTGTTCAATACAATCTAGACATAGAACTAATCTTGTCTATCTGTTGGGCATCAATACTCTGTTATACTAATAGATCTTCAAGCTTCTGTGCTCGGTAATCACTATGTAGCATCCCTGTGCATACATTTTCCCGCATACATTGTTTAACAACAGTTTCCTATTTAGAAACAATTAGGTAACCACTTAATCTCATTAATCACATTTCCCATGATCAATCATAGCCATCAGATCTTCAATCTTGTCCAGGTTCATTGTATCTTTCGATCTGAAAATGTTTTACCCCACCTTGGAACTTGCACATTCACCTTGGAACCTGTGTTAGGGTAATGCGGTTCAATCTGAGCTGTAGATCTTCATGCCGACTTTCCATTGCCTTAGATTCGTTAACAAACTTCTTCCACGACTTACCAATCATTGATCTGCTCAAGCTCATCAGCTTCTTTCATTAAATATCACATGTAAACATTTAATGCATTCTATTAGAGCTTGGTTACAACTCGGTGAATACTAAACTTCACTTGGTAGACATTCTGTCTTCATTAATCGACAACGATAACCTTAGGGTTTACCGACTAGGTTCCTTAGGGTTTACCGACTAGGTTCTTTGCCTGATATCATAGTGTAGTATTAACCTTTACATTTTACAACATATGTATGATGTTGAAACAATCTAAAACATCAAGATCTCATCATTGTCTGACTCGGTAGAGTTGCCCATTGAATAACTTATCCCCTTATTCATCATATTCTTTCCTGTGTCTTTACCGACTTCTTTATAATCTTCATATCATACTTCTCAAGATATGGCAACATCATATTGAATTAGAAAATCAATTTCTTGACATCAATGACAAAATAATAATATCAAGATAGTAAAACATCTTTAATCAGTTATGTCCATAATCATCAACAACCTTCTCAATATCCTTATTGAAATGTCAACAATCTTTCATTGTCTGTTATAATGTAATATTGCCAACAATAGTGACTTTTCATATCAAATCAATTTTTCATATCCACAACATCATATGTGACAAATTTTCTCTGAATCAACATGTGGTCACACGTTAACTCAAAGAGGGGCAAAATGTAGACACCTAAAAGTTGCACAATAAATTAAGTGAATTTTATTCATTTAATTATTCTTAATTCTTCCAATTAAATAAATCAAGATTTAATTAATATCCCTATTCTTCTAATCACCTATTAATTAAATTAAGATTTAATTAACATACCCTTCTTCTATCTAAGCCATTTAATTAAATTCATATTTAATTAAATCCCTTCTCTCTACTTTTAATTAAATTTACATTTACTTAAAATCCCCCTTCTAGCCCATTTAATTAAATTCACATTTAATTAAAATCCTCCACTTACAACCACAATTGAAATAAATTAATTTTATTTTAATTAAATTCTATTTTCCCCACCCACTTGAAAAATCCTACATCTCCCACTTGCCTCCTAAACCCCCTTTCTAAATTCTTCTAGAACCCATCTAATCCTAATCAATTAGCCTAAACCCATCAATTATCCCCTTTCCCTAAATTTGAGGAGGTCACTTCTCAAATTTGGAGTAAAGTCTTCAAAAGGCATTAAAGCCTTTATGCCTTCAACAAGCTAACTTGTTGAATACCCCCAAATTTGGAAGGACTCTTACAAATTTGTCCCCAAAGTCTTCAAACCATTAATGGTTAACTAACCCTTAGTGGCATGGTTAGAGACTTTTTGCCTAACTTAACCCTCATCTAACCCAGGGGTTTCATCAAGCATTCATTGCTTTGACCATGGTTATCCCTTTAACCTTTGCACAAGAGTTAACCCCTTGGGTAAAAGCTTTATCCATTGGATAACCCTAACCTAACCTTAACCATTACCTTCTAAGGTAACCATGAGGTCTTCTCAAGCATTTAATGCTTCTTTCATCTCCTCTCAAGCAACCTCTTGTTGACAATTGTCACCATTTCATTGGTGGAAATTGTAAACATGGATTGATAACTTTCAATCCTGACCCTTGATTAACTCCTTCAATCCTGACCTTCCATTCCCCTATTTTCACTATAAATAGAGCTCTCATTCCTCCATTTCAAAAAGGATCCAAGATTTTAGTATCTCATTTATGCTCAATTTTATCAATACATCTAGCCTCTCTTTATAATAGGAATTAATCTAATAAGCATTTTAGAGTATTTCTGTGATCATTAGCTTAAATCATTAACTAGTATATCATGTTAGGATAGTATTGCTACTAACCTTGTCATCTTATAATTTAGTTTAACTCATCTATAGAATCATGCATAAATAGGATGCATTTCATGTTAATATCAATCTAAAGCATCCCTCATTCTTTCATCCGTCATCCCTAAGTCGCTTTGCTCAGTGATCTGAGAGCAAAGACATTGGCTTGAGGGACCTTGTGAGATAGAGAACCATGGAACCTACCTTGGGAAGTTGAGTCATTCCTCATGACTCCATAAACTTGCGCCGATAAGTCCTGTGGGTGTGTGGACAAGCTCTTTGAACATCATTTTTCACATTTTGAGTTTCATAGCCCCGCTTTTCCCGCCCACATTTTTCACATTTTGAGTTTCATATTGTTTGAGATTCACAACTAGTCATCAATCAAATCAACAATGACTATCAGACAAAGGACGCAAACTGCAACCATACAAATAGATGGTGGATGATTTCAAACAATATTTTGTACACATCACCTTCGAGAAAATACCAAGGTTGGACAATAGAGCAGGCGATGCAATGGCTACTATCACTTCACTACTGCAAATTCCAGAGCAACAAAATCGTTACGAGTTTCTGGTAGAGCAATTGTTCTCCCCAGCCTATGACCATTCTGATTCCCATGTTATCTATGCCTTGACTAGTTCTGACTCTCCGTTATATGGATTGATATACGACTATCTTAAAAGAAATATCCTACCCATTGACCTATCCCGAAACCAAAAATGCAACTTTATCCGACAAGCCGTCCATTATACTCTCACTATTGATACTTTTTACCGTCGAGGTGTAGATGGTACTCTTCTTCATTGCCTTGATCGTAATGAATTTGACTCCACTTTACAAGAGCTTCACGAAGGTATCTGTAGCACACATTCGAGTGGTCCTACTCTTGCTAAAAAACTTCTAAGAATGGGATATTACTGACCGACAATGGAAAAAGTGTTGAAAATATTCAGGACTAACCAAGTTACTGAGAGGGGAGGGGTGAATCAGTAACACTTAAAACTTTTAATTCATTTCTGCACTTGTATATATTAAGCCATTCATTCATTTAATCTACTGTATGCATGAAAGTATAATCATTCATAACACTTAACACAAAGATTTGGTGACCCAGAAACCTTCCAAATAGAAAGTAAAACTGGGGTGGGGATGGTACCCACAAAACTTTGGTACTGCAGTAAAAGTTGGCCGGTTAAGGCTTACAATGATCACTTCTGATGATCTGCCCTGTTAGAAGCAAATTTGGACTGCTAGGTCCACCTTGTTAGAGGATTTACAAACATACAATGAAGTATGCACTCGGTTAAGAGATTTACAAAAGACTGTTAAGTCTACCCGGTAAAAGGATTTACAAACTGATTCAACTGTTAGGATGAAATAGTAGATCTTGACTTACAACTTTATTGCTGATAAGATCCTTTGAGTATTGATCTCCTTCTGAGATAGATATGTCGATTCTGCTCCTTTATTGACTCTGCGAAAATGTTCTGGTCTGCTGCCTTAATGCAGTTTCTGCTCTGCTCTTTCTAATTTCGCATATTCATACATCTTACATACATTTTTACATTACGGATTACAGATGGTATAATACATCACATATATATACCGTCCATAATTACATTTACATTTCATAAAGTCGGCCTCATACAAATTAATAACATAAACTCATTCTTAAGTCGGCCTTACATAGGTGAACAAAATATTACTGAGTCGGTAGATACTCGGTTCCTCAAGCTGGCTCGGCGATCTTCTGATACACGGCATCCACTACAGTACTCGGCATCGTCATGCTCTCGGTAAGAGTAGAAGCTCGGTCCATACTAGTCCCGAAGTGTAGCTTGGAACTCGGTAGCTGCGGTGACTCGGTAGATATAGTGTCACTCGGTAACCACTGGTAACTCGGTAAGAACTGACTTCTCGGTTACTGCTGTTTGTCTCATATGCTCGGTAATAGTCTTACTGCTCGGTATGAACTGTTTAATCGGTAAGCTTTACCGAATGCTCGGTATAGGCTGTGGACTGAGTGATGAGCTCGGTAAGCATTCAAAATCGAATAAGTGTTTTCGCTAAGTGTTATTCACTAATGACAAATATATCATTATTCCAACAAAAAGACTCTTATCATTTTTCAAAGAAGTGTCCTAAATGCCAAATCCATGGCAATCTTATAAATGCACCAACATAGGAATTGTAGCCATTCACAACACCCTGGCCCTTTTTCCAATGGGGATTGAACTTAGTCGGCAAAATACATACTTCATCTTCAAATGGACACAAGTTCATTATAACTGCAACATAATACTTTACCAAATGGATTGAAGCGGTCCCCATGACCACAGTGACTAGGAAACAAATAACATCTTTTATCCTTAATCATCTAATCTGCAGATATGACATTCCAAGTTCCATCATGACATATAATGGATGACCTTTCAAGAACCAAGATGTGTGAGAACTATGTGAAAAATTCAAAATCCAACATCGTTTCTCTACACCTTACTACCCATAGGGGAATGGTCAGGCATAAGCATCCAACAAAACAATATTGAAAATCATAAAGAAAATAGTGAATGATGTAGGTAAAGATTGGCATGTACAACTCAATCTAGCACTTTGGGCATACGGAACTAGCATCCGCACACCTACGAGAGCTACACCATATTCATTGGTATATGGTCAAAGACAATTTTACCCCTAGAGGTAGAAATTCCATCTCTCAGAGTCTCTTTGAAAGACCTAATTCCAGATGAAGAGTATCGAGTCAACCGACTGCAAGAGCTATAACTTCTAGATGAAAAACACCAACATGCCTACATTCACCTAAAAGCATATCAGCAACGCATGTGCAGAAGCTACAATCACAAGGTCATTCCCAGAATTTTTAAAATTGGTGACCTAGTACTCAAGAAAAATCCTAGAAATCAGCAAGATCGAGAAAAGAAAGGGAAATTTGAACCTAATTGGTTAGGTCCCTATGTCATTATATTAGTCTATGGATCAGGTGCTTATCAGCTAACAAATTCAGAAGGAGGTGTGCTTGATGAACCAACTAACAACATCCATATGAAGAAATACTACACTTGAGTAGTCTAATGCACGAAAAAGTAAAAAATATCAATAAAAAGGTAAAATAAAAACAACTGGTGAAAACCTGGCAACAGGTGCTACTGTGAGAGTACATCTCCTCTATCTATCTTTACTACCAAACCATTATATCCATAGTCAAGAACTATCGTCCATCGTCTGACATTTTTATCACACTATCCAGGACATACTTAACATAGTCACTATCCTGGTTTATCCACATATCTGTTCACCGCATCTCACCATGGCTTGGTAATCACTGTACATATCCGCATTAAGAGGAAAACTCAGGTAGGGGCAGCATTGATCAAAACTTGCAATACATTCAAAACATCAAAGCTTGCAACAAACTCAGCCAATCATATCCAACAAACAGATCAACAATCGCACAACCAAACATTGATCACTTTCAGGATTCACAAAACATGATAGATGATTTTCTAAAGTATCAAATGTTTGCATCTTGCATGAAGTTTTGACTATTTTGCACTTAAACTTTTTGAACTATTGGATCCTCTACATTTTCTCAACAATGCATCAAGCTGGAGAAAGTCATGCGGACTCCAATATTTTTTTTAGTTTTCTGTTTGTGAGGCGATCACTTGTACTGTGCAAGTACTTGTCTCGAGACGTAATTCACGGTATATCACTGAAGACATGACTCCACTTTGCGCTTACAAATGGTTTAATCTTGTCTGTTTATATGCAATTCGCACTCAGGTCGTCCTGGTTCAATTATACCTTGATGCTTGTGCTATCTTGCAAAATAAAAAACCATGTAAATTTTTCTCAGGTCATTATGGTTCAATTATACCATTATGCTTGTATAAATTTTCAACATATCCCAACAAATCAATGCTCAATGATGATACCTACAAAGAAAGCAAAAACATGTGACTATACAAGGATGACAAAACGGAAGAATGAGGATGCTCCAATTAGTTGCATATCATTTTACAATTAGTTTCATATCATATCATACATCTCATTTTCAAGATACATCTCACAACATATCATATCATATATCTCATTTTCAAGATACATCTCACAGCATATCACATCATACATCTCATTTTCAAGATACATCTCACAGCATATCACATCATACATCTAATTTTCAAGATACATCTCATAACATCATGCATTAACACATCATATTCATCACATATCAAATCACATACATCTAAGCATTGCATCATCATCTAGTCACATTCATCATTGCATCCCTTGCATGCATATCTATCGCATCATCATGGAATCTTTCTTCACTTTCATATCTTCATCATTATTCCAAACTATCTTCTATCATGTCTTATACAGGCAGTATCATTCCTGAAACCAGACGCTCAATCATCCATGTCTTATACAGGAGGTGTCATACTTGAAACCAGACTTGATCTCAATCGAATCAATCTAATCAATCTTATCAAACCCATGCATTTCATCACTATCCACTCTTCTATCTTTCAAATAGCATTCTTCTTCTTTTGAGAAATCATTCATATCTGGGGCATCATCAATACCGTTCATCAAATCTGGGGTATCATATCAACTTTTCATATCAAATCAAATTTTCATATCCACAACATCATATGCGACAAATTTTCTTTGAATCAACATGTGGTCACACGTTAACTCAAAGAGGGGCAAAATGTAGACATCTAAAAGTTGCACAATAAATTAAGTCAATTTTATTCATTTAATTATTCTTAATTCTTCCAATTAATTAAATTAAGTTTTAATTAATATCCCTATTCTTCTAATCACCTATTAATTAAATTAAGATTTAATTAATATACCCTTCTTCTATCTAAGCCATTTAATTAAATTCACATTTAATTTAATCCCTTCTCTCTACTTTTAATTAAATTTACATTTAATTAAAATCCCCCTTCTAGCCCATTTAATTAAATTCACATTTAATTAAAATCCTCCACTTACAACCACAATTGAAATAAATCAATTTTATTTTAATTAAATTCTATTTTCCCCACCCACTTGAAAAATCCTACATCTCCCACTTGCCTCCTAAACCCCTTTCTTAATTCTTCTAGAACCCATCTAATCCTAATCAATTAGCCTAAACCCATCAATTATCCCCTTTCCCTAAATTTGAGGAGGTCACTTCTCAAATTTAGAGTAAAGTCTTCAAAAGGCATTAAAGCCTTCATGCCTTCAACAAGCTAACTTGTTGAATACCCCCAAAGTTGGAAGGACTCTTACAAATTTTTCCCCAAAGTCTTCAAACCATTAATGGTTAACTAACCCTTAGTGGCATGGTTAGATACTTTTTGCCTAACTTAACCCTCATCTAACCTAGGGGTCTCATCAAACATTCATTGCTTTGACCATGGTTATCCCTTTAACCTTTGCACAAGAGTTTACCCCTTGGGTAAAAGCTTTATCCATTGGATAACCCTAACCTAACCTTAACCCTTACCTCCTAGGGTAACCATGAGGTCTTCTCAAGCATTTAATGCTTCTTTCATCTTCTCTCAAACAACCTCTTGTTGACAATTGTCACCATTTCATTGGTGAAAATTGTAAACATGGATTGATAACTTTCAATCCTGACCTTCCATTGCCCTATTTTCACTATAAATAGAGCTCTCATTCCTCCATTTCAAAAAGGATCCAAGCTTTTAGTATCTCATTTATGCTCAATTTTATCAATACATCTAGCCTCTCTTTATAATAGGAATTAATCTAATAAGCATTTTAGAGTATTTCTGATATCATTAGCTTAAATCATTAACTAGTATATCATGTTAGGATAGTATTGCTACTAACCTTGTCATCTTATAATCTATTTTAACACATCTATAGAATCATTCATAAATAGGATGCATTTCATGTTAATATCAATCTAAAGCATCCCTCATTCTTGCATTCATCATCCCTAAGTTACTTTTCTCAGTGATCTGAGAGCAAAGACATTGGCTTGAGGGACCTTGTGAGATAGAGAACCATGGAACCTACCTTGGGAAGTTGAGTCATTCCTCATGACTCCATAACTTGCACCAAGAAGTCTTGTGGGTGTGTGGACAAGCTCTTTGAACATCATTTTTCGCATTTTGAGTTTCATAGCCCTGCTTTTCCTGCATACACATATATTGGATGTAGATCAGGGGATATGACTATTTCAGAGGGGAACTCTACCAAAACATTAGCTTTGTATTCTCCTGCACAGCCCCAATTTGATCAACAACAAGCTGTTTGGCCTACTTTGGGAGAAGAATATGAGGGAGTTGACTCTATTAATCACCTTATGATGATTAAATGAGGGTCATTAATGCAATTACATGATGAAGACTCAATTATTTATAAAATTCTGACAAATGAGTTGACATAAGAACAACAATTGTAGGAGTTGGTACCAAATATTATAGATTTAGACTTTCCTGCAGCCACTGATATATTGCATACTCTGTTGTCGCAGGAAGTCTGCACTTCCCATTTTTCTAATATATCCCAGATTAATCGTAGTATCAAAATAGAAGTTGATTTGTATAAATGTTTGAATATCAATAGTGATCTTCCAGATACTCAAAAGGTAGCACTCGTAGACTTTCTTAAATGTCATAAAAATGCTTTGGCATGGGATTACAAGGACATTCATGGAATAGATCCAATAGTTTGCACCCACCGTATCTATATAAAAGAAGAATGTTTCCCACTCAAAAGCCACAAAGAAGAATCAATCCTGCATTAAAGGAAATATTTAAAGAGGAATTGCAGAAGTTGTTAAAGGCTGGGTTTATCTACCCTATCTCTGATAGCCAATGGGTATCATCTTTGGTAATAGTTCCTAAGAAAGGAGGAAAATGGAGGGTATGTGTTGATTATAGAGCTTTGGACTTAGCAGCAAGAAAATATCATTTTCCATTTCCATTTGTGGATTAGGTATTAGACTCCTTGGCTGGGAAGAAATATTTTTCATTTCTTGATGGATTCAGTGGTTACAATCAGATTCAGATAGCCCCGGAGGACCAAGAAAAGACAACATTTACTTGTCCTTGGGGCACATATGCATATTTTGTTCTTCCTTTTGGATTGTATAATGCTCCAACCACTTTTCAAAGAGCAGTGATCAGTATCTTTTCAGATATTTCTCAAGACATCATGGAAATTTATATGGATGACTTTACAACTCATGGTTTTGAATTTGAAGAAGCATTGGGGAACTTGAAAAAAGTTTTGCAATGGTGCGAAGACTATAGTTTGTCATTAAACAGTGAGAAGTGGTTCATAATGATGCAGGAAGGAATAGTCCTTGGTCATCATATCTCTATAAAAGGAATACAGGTTGACCCAATGAAGATTGAAGTCATTCAGAATATCAATGCAACGGTGAAATAAAAAGATGTAAGAAGTTTCCTTGGTCATGCTGGATACTATAGAAGGTTTATCAAAGATTTCAGCAAAATTGCAAGTCCCTTATATTCTCTACTTACCAAGGATATGGAATTTAGATGGACTTCTTCATGCAATGAAGCTTTCTTTAAGCTTAAGCATGCTTTGACCCAAGCACCAATTCTTAAAAGTCCGAATTGGTCTTTACCATTTCAAATTCATACAGATGCATCTGATTATGAAATAGGAGCAGTATTAGGACAAAAGATTGATAATTTGGAAAGTGCAATATATTATATTAGCAAGAACTTGCAGGGGCCTAAGTTAAATTACACAGTCATTGAAAAGGAAATTTTAGCAGTTATATATGCACTCAACAAATTCAGGCACTATATCACAGGGTATCCCATATTTGTGCATACTGATCATACTGCAATCAGATATCTCATGAATAAGCCTTCAATTACCGGTAGATTAGCTCGTTGGTTATTGTTGATGCAGGAATTTGATATCATAGTTGTTGATAAACCAGGGAAGTCCAATGTGGTTGTAGATTATCTTTCAAGACTTCAGTTACAGGAAGATTCTACAGCCATAGATGATGCTTTTCCAGATGAACATCTATTCCTTATACAAGCCCACACTCACTGGTATGTTGATATTGCCAGCTATTTAGCTGCTGCTAAAATGCCACTTCATTTATCTCCTAAGGAAAGAAGGTTGTTAGTAGAGAAAAGATTGAAATTCTCATGGATTGCTGATTGTTTATTTTATACTGGACCTGACCAAGTCATGAGAAGATGTGTAAGAGAAGATGAAACATATGACATCCTGTGTGCATGTCATGATGAGCCATGTGGAGGAGATTTTTCTGCTAAAAGAACAACACTCAAAATATTGAATACATGATATTATTGGCCCACATTATATAAGGATGCAACACAATATACAAGAAAATGTGACAGATGCATGCGCATGGGGAGACCTACTAAATCTGATGAGATGCCATTGTATCCACAAATATTGGTTGCACCGTTTGATAAATGGGGATTAAATTTTGTTGGCCTAATTGATCCACCTTCTAATGGCAAATCCTACATTTTAGTATGTATAGATTATGTAACCAAATGGGTGGAAGCTCATGCCATGACACATGCAAGAGATAATACAGTGGCTGAGTTTTTCTATGAGGAGATATTTACAAGATATGGAGTACCAAGGGAAATTGTATCAGACCAAGGCTCACAATTTACTTCAAAATTGATTGCAGCCTTGGTCAATGAATACAATATAAGGCACAAAAAATCTACTCCATATCATCCACAAGCTAATGGATAGGTAGAGGTTACAAATAGGGAGCTTGAGGCTATTCTTACCAAGATAGTAGTTGTTCATAAAAAAGACTGGTCTCATAGGCTTTCTGAAGCAATTTGGGCATACAGAACAAATTGGAAAACACCAATTGGTTTTACACCTTTTGAGATGGTGTATGGGAAAACAACAATGATGCCTATTGAGTTTGAGCATAAAAATCTAAGGACAACTTTGCTAATAAATATGACACTTTTGAAGCATAAAAGGAATGCATTCACCAATTGAATGCTTTGGATGAATGGAGAAAAATGGCTGTCTAGTAGACAAAACATATACAAAATCAGAGAGAAAAGTGGCATGATAAATACATCAAGGAGAAAAAGTTCAAAGCCGGTGACTAGGCAATATTGTATGACTCCAGATATAAAGATACTATGGGAAAGTTGCAAACCAGATGATTAGATCCATATGAGATAGAGGAAATTTTAACAATGGAGCTATTTGTTTGACCATAATTGACCTAGTTCGGTTTAAGATTTTGGTAAATGGTCACCGATTGTGTCTTTATCATAAGCCGGCCAACAAAGAGGAGTTCCTACAACAATTTGCTATAAAGGATCAAACACAAGTTCCTGCAACCACTGATCAAGTTCCTTCAGCAATTGAGAAAAGCAATGGAGGTAAGGTTCCTGTAGCCACTACAGTGAACATGCTTGCCACTTCATAATTCTCCTCGCGTCATTTCACAAAAATATTTCCATGTCTCATGGAAATATTCTTCTCAAAAAATAAAATTTCCATCCACGTCATCCCATCTCATTTTCTTGTTTGTCGTTTCATTTCATTTTGCCTTTCTTTTTTGTACGACTACAGGTATGTACATATTGTATTTTATTTTAATTATGCATTTATGATTTCATTATGATTATTGCCTTTCCTTAATCCATGTACACTTCCAAAGTAAGTTGGGGGGTGTTTTATGGTTCAATTTCCAAAATTAGTAATTAATCATCCTTTTCGGTACCTTGATTTGATTGCTTGCCATCATTTCTTTAACAAGATATTCTTTGGCATAAGAAAGTAATAAACTCTACCACCAAATTTGGAGATATGTAAGGAAGTTTTAGTTTTCAGTCTCAAAGAATATTTTAGTTCTCCGTTTCTCAGCTGCAAAGTTTGCTACATTAACAGAGTAAGAAATGGGTGGAGATCCAATCCGCCATTAACTGACAGTCCATGATGTGTTGCTACAGGATTCTCTTTGTGAGCATTATTTTAGGCAGCATGGTTGGATTGTTTACTTTTTAAAATCAAGGATTATAATGAAGAAATTGCCGCAGAGTTTATGCATTCATTCAACGAAGGAGAATCTACTGTTAAAGGATTAAGGGTTATTGCTATGGAGCAGCGGATAGCTGAAGTTACAGGGTTTCTGCAGGAAGGAGAATTGTTTCCAGAATCAAAAGATGCCAGAAGTGCCAGAGCAGAGTCTACACTTCCCACAGATGGACATCTAACAATGGACAAGCAAGGAACTAGGAGGGTTTCCCTAGCAGCAAAGTGACCCCAGGTGACTTTATATGTGATGAAATACATTATGTGCGAAGGGAGGTATTCAAATTTACATTCACCCCATTTCAAATTGCTTAGTCACTTATGACATGGCCAGAGAGTGAATGTCCCTAATTTTCTATACCACCTCATTTCCATAAGTGCTAAAGAAACACAGAAGAACGGAAATCATTCTGTCAGCCATCATGGTTTGATTAAATTTCTTGTAGAATGTTCTCTTAGAGATGTTTCATAGATGGAATGGGGGGTATTTGAAGACATATTGCAGTTTAGGGTTGAAGATACTCCTATTGCAGATGATCTAGTAGTTGAAAAAGAAAATATTGAAGAACCCTCTTCTCCTATAGTTTTTGTAGAGAATGAATTTCTCACCACTGAAGGAGCTGTGGCTATTGTGGAGGAAGAGATGGTTGAGACAAATGTGGAGCAGCCCTCCACTTCTCTTCAAAGAGAATCACCATCTTCTAAAAGAAAAGGGAAGGAATTAGAAATAATTGATGCAGATGAAGAACCTATGGTTCAGCCGCAAGCAACTCGAGTTTCTCCTGTAGTCAAGAGGTGTAGGTCTAAAAGAAATACTCCTACAGCAAAACCATAGGTAGAAACCAGTCCTGCAGCCACTCCAAAGGTTTATGTGAGAAGGACTCGAAGTAAAACCTAGAAGGCCCGTCCAGCAGGTGATCCAACAAAGGTTATTTCAGTGGAAACATCATAAGAAGGGAGCCCTACAGATGTTGAAACTTAGAAGGAAGATGTTGTTGATAGAATCTCAAATCTTGCATATGTGGTAGAGTAGCTTGAGGAACCTGTTGAAGAGATTCCACGGCCTAAGGTAACACCTATTAGACCTCCATCATCCCTAAGCAATTTATCTATTATGTTAACATTTTATAGACAATGGGAAATAGAGAGGGCTAGATTGCAAGGGGTTATTGACAAACAACAAAGAGAAATTGAAGAGGGATAACAAAATTGAAGAATTAGAGGCTAAAGTTGATACAATCACTAGTATGGTCCCTGAATTGATGCAATGTAGGGCACCACCAAGGGTTTATGCTCTGCATTTAAGGGAGTGGTATTTAAATTTCAAATTGAACCGCATTGTCAGGGACCTTAGCCCCTCTTTAGAAACCCCTAAGGAATTTTATGATGCTTACTAGACTTCTCCAATAGCTGTGAAAAAATTGTTATGTGAACTTTATTTACATAACTATGTTGTACCTTCAAATAGTGAGTGGAATCCTTTGTTATATATTGGTGATATCCATTTAAAATCTTTAATGTCATGGATTCAAATTGAGATCAACATGGGGGCATAAGCTAGAGCATACAAGGATTTTGAATTTGATTGTCCATTGCCATTTAGGAAGGAAACAAAAGAGCCAAGAGTTCTTTATTATGAATGGCAGAAGTTACTGGTAAGACAAGATGTTAGGAATCTAGTGCTGCCGATGAGGGAAGAAATATACCAAGCATATGAGCATTTAGTTCAAACTGAAAGTGTAGCTGCAATTGATGGTTTAACTCAATGCTAGAATAAATTGCCAGAAGAATTGAAGCAAGGAGAACCTCATTCACTGCCAAATTTCCAAGCAGCTATGCAAAGAGCCCCTAAATATATACAACTGGGTAGAGAGAAAACTAATAACCGGGTACCTTTGATCTTTCAGCCTCCTATTCTTATGTGGCCATTATTGGGATGTAAGACTACAGATAAGCCCTATGAAGCAGTTACAGAAGAAGCCAGATGGTCCAGGTTGGAAAAGATGAAAGTATTTTACTGGAATTTAGCTTCAAGAGGAACAGGTCAAGGAACCATTGGTGACCTAAGAGTTAGTGCAAGAATCAGAAAATTTCCTCTTGCTGGAGGATCAACAAGATCTTAAAGTTGGGGGGCATGATGAGTTGAGACATTGGCATATTTTTATCCTTAGAACTCTTGAGATTTTGTCATATTTTGATTTACATAGTAGTAATGATGTATCAAAAGTTTACTATATGTATTTTAGATGTTAGCCTGAACCTATTAAAACATGTTTCGTCTTTACCAGTTTATTCCTGTAGCCATGTGATTTATTCCTGTTGCCATGCAGATTGTTTAGGGCAATATCATGTGTGAAATTAATAGATGTCCCGATTAAATAAAATATGTATGTATGTTCTTGTATGTTATTTCTTTTGAAGTGCAGGGAATAAATGATGCTGCGATGGAAGCTTGCCTATCACGCTAGTTGCAGGAAGAGATATTCTAGAAGATGACTGAAAGATCAAACAACAGAAATGCTGAAAAGCGTAAGAAATGACATAGGAGAAGCAATCACGCGATACTAATGATGTCTAACTCAAGTGGACATTAGCGTTGTAAATACTGCCACAGTATGTTATGACTGTGGTTCGGTTTAGATCCACATTTTCTGTAGCTTAAATCTAGCTATCTCCTTTCTCATTTAGTTATCTACCTCTTCTCTTCGGCATGATCGGTGTTGTCTAAAGTAGATGATTTCTTTTAAAATAAGCTCTTCATCTCTTCTCAGAGGTTAGATAGAAAAAAGAGAGAAAGCAGAGCAGAGGATTTTCACAAGTATTTTTGAGTTTCTTTTCATGTTGAATCATGTAATGACCTCCAAAGAATGATGAATAAAAATATGTTATTTTGAGCACTTAGAATTGTTTTTGGGAAGCTTGAAATCACTCACCCAAGGGGGCCCACTTGGTGAGTATTCTTATGCATTTGCTAAGATTAGTTTTCTTTCCTTAGCTGTAGTAGACGTTCTTGCATTGACTGTTCTTGCAGCCACTAGAAACAGATCCACTGACTGTTCCTGTAGCCAAACCAAAATAGAGTAATTTTTGTTTATTAGCATTGAACTTAGCCAGTATTGCTTGAATGAATTTATGTTAATGCAGAAGTTTTCCTGTAGCCTTTCAATAGTTTCAATTCTTGCTTATCTTTTCTGAATAATGTTAGTTGCTGCAGTAATGCAGAGTAGCTATTGTAGGAACTTAGTGCATATATAGTGCAGACCCATTTCAAGTATTACGTCCCTGGGTTGACAATCAAATGAACACTAGCTATAGAAATAGTGGCTTTACCAAGTGAATGTCCAAACTTCGGGTTGTGACTTCAACTAGAGTTATTATTCTTATTGGTTGGTTGAACACCTTGTTTATGATTCCACATTTTGCAAACATGTCGATCAAACATTTGGAGTAGCAACATCTACCACCTGCATCTTCTTGAAAGTATGAAAAGACTTGTCAAGAAATGAACTTTCTATGAATTTCTTGATCATCGTGCTATGAAGAGACATTTCTTTGAGGTATTCTACGAAACTATTCAAGAGCCTCAAGTCTCTGCTTGCACATTGCGCATGCATGTCTTCCATAACCACATAAATTTGGTGGGATTCAGTTTTACAACTAACAATGTTGTTAGCTTAAAGCTTCCTCATATTTCATGCCTTTCCCATTTGATAACTTCAAATGCATTTGTAATAAGTCAGTTATAATAACTAACTTACATATCAGCTGCTTCTTTTCTATCACAAACATGCCGATTTCTAACAACTCCTCCTCATTTGGTGGATGAATGATCACCTGCAAGTCCATCAACATTTTGTTCAACTTTCACAACTTTCCACTATACGAGATGCTTTGATGGATATCCATAACCTTTGCCGAAACACCCATTACAAAACTAGCAGAGAAGATGACAAATAATGGCGCAGTAGGCTTTATGCCGGACACATCTCAAGTTAGTTATGATAACTAAATTCTTCTATCGGATTCTTGGATAACTCTCAAATTAAGTGTGAGTGTGCATCGGTGTTTTTCTATTCTTTGCAAAGTTGGCGAACTTGCCTGCTTCATCTATCCTTCACATCTTCACTTCATCGGTAACTTCGGGAAGCTGAACAAACAAAAGTGTTTATCTTGTCTTTGCCAAACCATTGTGGATTGTGCCTTCAATAATTTTAGCAAGTTTGCCAACTTGTGAAAGCACACAAACTTGTCGATGATATCAATAAAATATTGATTAACTCATCTTGAGAATGCATTGATTCTTATGTAATTTGAGACAACTCGTTGCTCCACTTATGTCAAATGCTATAATGGTTTTATGATGAAATTAATTGTTTTAAAACTTGACCAAGCTTCTAATTGGCGATTTAGCCAACTTTGACAACAAGGCACAAGTGGTCAACACTTTTTGTTGTATGGTTAATCTGTAGATTTCATCGATCAACGATAATACATTTAGTTTGCATGTGTGCAAGGATATCTAGGTGCTCATTTGTTTTCCATTTAAGCTTCAATGACAACACTAACTTTGATCAAGGTGGTGTACAATTGACCTGTGAGCTCTCATTGTGAAGATAATTGACACAAAAAATTAAAATTTGATGTGTTTAAAATGGGGGCTAACAATTATAAAAGGGTAAAATCTTATCTTACCGGCAGAACACTGATTCACCCCCCCTCTCAGTGTTCTTGGATCCCAACAATATATATATATATATATATATATATATATATATATATATATATATATATATATATATATATATATATATTTGTATGTATGTATTTATGTATATGTATATCTATATATGTATATGTATATGTCTATGTCTATGTCTATGTCTATGTCTATGTCTATGTCTATGTATATGTATATAAAGATCTCCTTAGGTTGTGTGTGTGTGTGGTTCAAGAATATGATAGAACATATTGTGAAAGAGAAAGTGAGCATGAGCGAAGGATAAAAGTGGTAAGCGACAGAGTCAGAGAGTTGATTTGGTTTGAGAAGATTGGTGTAGTGACTTGGTGAAGTGTTTTGCAACCAGATATGCTAAAAGTAGTTAGTATATTGTTAGAACTTTAACTAGAACTGATTTCATGCATGTGTAGATGTAATTTTCATAGTTCACTCCTTTTGGCAGTAAGCCAATTGTATCTGAGCAATAAGCTCTTTGGGAAGTGTATTGTAGTGAGTTGGTGAAGTGTTTTGTGGAGGTTCTTAACCAGATCTGCTACAAGCAGTTAGTATATTGTTAGAAATTTAACTGCAACTGATTTCATGCATGTGTAGATGCAATTCTCATAATTCACTCCTTTTGGTAGTAAGCCTTTTCGGCAGTAAGATGAGTGTATTTGAGCAACAATCTCTCCGGGTAGTGAACCCTCCGACAGTGATCCTGTTTTTGTAACCTCATATAACTAGTTATATTATCTTGAGAGTTAACCCTCTACGTGGTTTTCCCCTTATTAGGTTTTCCACGTCTAAAAATCTTTGTTGTCACTTTTGTGGTTGTGTTATGCAATTCATTTTTGTGTTTTCAAGGAAAATTAAGATAAAAGCTAATATCAACATATTATCTGTTTTAGTTTTAAAATTTGAGTAGAATTTTGATTCACCCCCCCTCTCAGTATTCCATCTTGTTCAATAATTATAAGCTTTTTAGGCTCTACCCATTTGACTTTGGGGGTGTCATCTTGGATCCACCCAACCTTTTTTTGTGAATGTGTTTTATATTTTCTAATTAATAGAATTTGACACACTTATATATAAAAAATACTTACTTCTTAAAGATATCTTGAGACTCTTTAAATCAATAAAATAGTCAGTGCATTTGTTTGATTACAAATTTTAATTTGTATTTATTTATTTTTAATTATAATACTACAATTAAGTATTTTTTAAATAATCACATGAAAAAAAATTACTTCTATCATAAATATTTAAAGATAAATTAATTAATTTATAATAGTAAATAATTATTTTTAAAATAATGAGAGGACTAATAGTATTGAAAAATAATTTAGAATATACATTGAAATTAATAAAGGAGATGAAAGTTCTTGATTCTAAGAGTTGATAAAGTATTATGTGATAGATGTTCTTTTTGATTCTTTATATTTAGTGTGTGATGCTCTATTAGATGAGAGTTGCAAAATATGGTAACTTATTATGCTTTGGTCTAGTTCAAATATGTATGTAGAAATTTATATACAATGGTAATGTAGAGGTGTAATTTGGAATAGGGTTTCACCAAGTAGGATAAGACCACTAATTAACCAAATTAACCAATACATTGAAAGAGGGGTGAACTTAATAGATCTAGCTTCAATCCAAATAAGGGAAGAGATGAAATTTTGATTAGATTCATTGGTTAGGGTTTCGTTCCCTCTTTCTAAATTGAAATTGGATGTGTAATTGTGTAATTAAGGCAAAACCATGGATAAATGAAGTCAACTGGTAGAAACAGTAAGCTACAGATGTCCCATGGAGCCACTGACCTAGATCTGGGCAAAATAAGTTGTCTAAAATCTGTTTTCAAAAATTTGGCCTGATTTTCTGGGACCAAGTAGTATCAATTTTCCATAGTCCTCCAAATTTTTCTACATCAAAAGCTGACCTTTTTGTCACTGTTGACTCTATTAGAATTCTCTAGTACAACTCCCGAACCTATTTCGTCCACACAAAAAGAGAAGGATAAATGTTGTGGATAGGGGTTTGCCTTAGGTCAAACCCTGGGTTTATAATTAACCCCAATTTAAATAGAAATTGAACTTGAATTGAATTAGAAAAGCTTGCATTTTGAGGGCAAGGCTAAAATGCTCAAATGCAGATGATTATACCTTCAATAGGTTATGAAATGCTCTTAGGATAAGTCCTCATTGTGTTGATGCAATAACATGATAAATAAATAAAAATCTATCATGAAATCATAATTGAAAGATAATGTGAAGATGCCTTGATGTAATTTGCTACTCCTTGAATCAGATATGCTCTTGATGGAGATGATTTGCTCTTGAATTGATGATAATTTCAACCATGTTGAAGAATTTTAACCTTTTTTAGAGAAATGATCTACATGCCTTCATTGGTCTATAAAATTTATAAATTATTATTTAAAATTTATATTTAAAAATAAGTGGTGTTAATGAACACTTTTGGGATATTTCTAGTAATTATCTCTCTTAGGACATGTATGTGATGATGTCATTTTTATGCTATTGAAGATAATGCAATGTGTAATGAAGTCCATGTGCTAAGTATCCCTTGATGTGTGTTTGGTCTTAGATGATGGGTGAAAGAAAATTAGTGACTTCCACTTCTAGGCCATCCTTTTATTTTTTTGTCTAAAATCATATTTTTTTTGCAAAATGCATGGTCTAGGACTAGAGGATTTAACCAAAGAGGGTAAGATTGAACCCCTAGTATTAATCAAACCCCTAGTAGCATCTCATTCACACCTATCAAAATATATACAAAAAATTAATTTCAAACCCCTAGTAGCATCTCATTCACACCTATCAAAATATATACAAAAAATTAATTTCAAACCCCTAGTGGCATCTCATTTACACCTATCAATATATACAAAAAATTAATTTCAAGTGCTTCACCTTTTGAGGAATCAAATGAAGTCATCTAAACATGTCATTTTATATATACGCAACCCATAGTGTTAGCTCTACAAAAAATATAATAAGTATTATTATTTTTAATATTAAATTATTATTTTTATAATGAACATAGACCTATTAGAAAAAATAATGAACTATATTCAAGTCACAAGGAAAAATACCATACATTATTAAAAATTATAAAAAAAACACCACACTCTACATGGATGCCCTTATTTTTTATTTAATAAGAAGGGAAGGGCCTTGAATCCATTCACAAAAAGTTAACTATTACATATTAGTAGAAAAAAATCCATCATAGCTAGCCACTTGGCTAGAGACAACTAAAAACAACAATATAATAATAAAACATAAATAACATAGAAAAATAAAATAGACTAACATGTCAAATTCTAGTATTTGGTCAAGGCGTCTATAGACGAGCATCCCAACAAGAACCCTCTATATTTTTCTTAGTCTTCTTTTTTTTTCTTCAAAATCTATAATTGATCATTTTCTTGGTCTTGTTTCTTTTTGTTCTTCCTAATATTTGACTATCTAGCCACTACTTCGATCACATATTTCTTCAGTATGCCATCCATTATTTTCAAAAGTTTTTAGAAGGATTTTTCTGTTTTGAAACTAACCATATAGCCACCTTGATGATTAACCTTAATAGTGTTTATGATTAAAATAAAATATTTAATCCCTACTTCCTTTTTTATCCATAGAAATATTATGTCTATCATTAGAAAGAATCTCCTTTACCCTACTTGGGAACTCCTTATCAAATTTACAATACTTCTAATCCTAAAAATGAAGACCAAGGATAGTAACAACATCAACAACATAATTAACTTCTCTAAGAATATGCCTTCCTTTGATCTGGGTGAAATTTTGCAAAATAGATTTGGTGTCTTCAATCACGTTTCTTATCTTCCAAGGAGGAGCTTTAGATTCTATAAAATTTTAATTATCAACATGGAATCCCCTTAAATTTCTTGTAGATGATTTGTTATGCTATGAAGCACTTCTCTATTGTCCCTCTTATGTTCTTTGAAGATCCTATTATTTTGTTTCTTCCAAAGGTCCATATTACATTAAGAGGGACCTATTTCCATTATTTTTTAATCATGATATTGATATATATATATATATAAAGAGAATTCTAAATATAATTTTATCTTAGTAGGAAAGATCTAGTTGATATGAACTTTATAGACACCTAAAACTGCCCCTTGCCTAACGAGACTTGATTTTATCCTATCCTAAGTCGTTAATTAAATAAATATTTATTATTTATTTAATTAATTCATCACTATCCCTATCCTATCCTAACCCTCAATTAATTAAATATTCATTATTTATTTAATTACTTTTTATGCTTCATTTGATCTATTAATTAATTAAATATTTATTATTTATTTAATTAATTTTACATTTACTTTTATCCTTTTCCATTCAATCCCATCTTTTCAACTTGTTTATTTGGATCATAATCTAGAATTTTGATTTAATGTGATAGGAAATTTTCTAACATCTTTATTTAAAACTAGACTCAAGTTTATTATCAATAATAAAATCATGGGATAAGGATGGGGATAAGTAAAACAATATTGTATTTGGCCTAAATATAATATCTAGGTTGGAATTTTTTGTAAGACCTCCTCCCAAAGTTCCCTAGCAAAATTGCAATGGAAAAAGAGATGGTCCATTATTTCCTTATTAGCATAGCATAACATTCATCTATTAAAATTCTAAAATACCCTTTTAACCAAGTTATCAATAGTAAGGATTCTATTATGCATGACAACCTACCAAAAGCAATTAATCTTTGGAAGAATCTTGTTGTCCTAAATAACATCCCAATCAAAAGAAAATGCATTATTATAATTAGGGATTAGAAAATAAGTAGAGCCCATCAATAAATATTCTGAAGGATTGAGAGCCCAAAAACACATTTCTCTAGAAAGACAACACAAATTAAAATAGCCTATGTATTGTTGCAATTGGTTAATCACTTATCCCATTTCTTCTTGCATCCCTCTAACTTGCAAGATTTTTTTTTCCATTTAGGCTGTAAACCATTCCATTGAACACACCCATGCAACTTCTCACGAGGCATTCCATTAACACATAAAAAGTATGAGTCAGGGATAATAGAGGACTATCATTCTATTTGTATGTCAAAATTTAATAGGCTCAAGTTACATCTAGTTTGGCAATATTGCTCTTGTCCCTAAATATCTTGACCTTTATGTAGCCTGATAGGTGCCCAATGCCCTTGTACTCCTAATTTGGCTCAAAATTTTCAGTATTTGAAAGTCAATGCCAAGCCCTTAATGGTGGCATTTGTATGTCATCCTCTATTTGGACAATTATTGATGAAAAGGTGTAAGTCACATATAAAAGTGAATCACTCTCTATTTTGAAGGCCTAAGCATACTACTATTCCATCAATATAACTTTACAAGCATTCTAAATACCAAGCAATTCAAGTCTATAGAGCTAAGAAGCCAGGGGGCACTATTAATCATATTATTAAGAACCATTAAAGTAATGTTATTTCATATTTGTTATCATGTGATGTACTGACACTTGCATTATCTCATCAACATCTTATGTGGAATCTAAGCTAAGGATTCAAAAATGAGGTAATCATTAGCATTATTTGTTTGCCTCTACTCCCTTGACAACAAACACTCATCAATCGTCATAGATGTTTTGGAGGTGGGAACACCAACACAGGGTTTGAATTAGGAAAGCTCGTTACAACATAACCATTTTCTCCTCTCTTTTTGTGTTTATAGGTTTGATCTAAAGATTGCAATTGAGACAACAAAATAATTAATAGAGAAAACAATGACAAACAATCTCAAATTTTAAATGGACAAAATTCACAAGACCAAGGCACCTATTTCCCATGTCCTTCTAGTTTTGACTAATATTTGCATGATGACAACCTAAAAACTTCCTAAAATCATTCATGTTACTTTATTTTGCATCAAAGTTCAGAACCTTGGTAGTGCCCAGTGCCCTTGTTTGGTATAGTTTACTCTAGTTTTCAATCACAAACTCCGTTTAGTAGTTCATTTTCAAATCTGACACTCTTTGGCATGCTTGTTCTATATTTCTTATATTCTATTATAATTATTCAAATTTTTTACCATTAATCTAGTTCATATATACATTGAGATCAATCCCTAATCACAACTAGCCCTCATTTAATAGATTAGGTGTGTATCCAAGGTTGTTTAGATCTCCCTTGAGAACTATAATCAAACCCATTCACACCTATTCTAATGATCTATGTGAAAAAGGAAGATTTGATTCTAGGTTGATGCACACATTGACCTAGTATCACCTTTTTCACCATTTCACATAATATCTAATTTGTTGGAGGGGTCTCCTAATTCCTCATGCTTCATGGGAAGGTGTTGAAATTCTAGAGCACCCAAATTTGAATTGCTTGAGGATAGGAAATTTTGTTAGGGGAAGAATTATCATGTACCATTTCAAATTAATTTAATTCAATCAATAATTATCTCAATTTCCATATTTCTCAAGCTAAGTTATGCAGGAGCACCAATCTAGTTCTTACCGATTGAGGCAATTTTCAGTGAAATTGCTTGAGATTGTGGCATTTCTTCTTGTTTAAGTGTTTAGCATTGTGGTTTTGGGTTTATTCCCTTGTGTTCGTAGTCTTTGTCATGTTCGAGTTTCATGGCATTTGGATTTAATCCTGACGAGTTATCGATGCTGGTATTGGCCCAGTTGATATGTTCTTACCGATTATTTTGGCAGTATGTTGAGCGAAGTTGAATCAAGTTATGGTTGATCTCCGTGACTTGCAAATCATTGATTTATATTTCTTGTGTCATGTCTTGATTTATGTTGATTTATTGTTTTATGCATTTTGGAGTTGTTCTTAGTGATTTGCGCAGACATGTTACCGTTGCACGTTTCATGAACCAGTTGGTCTTTGGGCCAACTGCATTAAGTTGTTATTATTTGCGGATGATATAAATAGAAGTTTGCAAATCATTTTGAGAGGACATAAATTAGACAATTGAAGACAGAGTTTAGAGATCGAGCGAAGATGTAGATCCGACAAGATTCTTATCTAGTGGACTAAGGCCGGAAGGCTGAGGTCTGGATTAGGGTAGAACTGACAGACTGTTTCCAAAGGCCGATCTGATATGTGGATGATTTGCAGATCTTATATTTGTGTTGTAAGCATTGTTTGTATCCTGGACTGAGATCTAGCATGTGACATGTGTAATTATTTAGACTGTAATAAGAATTGTTCATATTGTTTACCAATTATATATTTTGTGTTGTTACTTGTTGTTCTCTTTGCTATTTCTGGCATTGTGATATTGATTACTAGTACATCTTGCATGGTTTTTGTGTTAGGATGCAAGGATGGGTTGTCCTTCATTGGAGCTTCCTGCCTTGACTGCATCACTAAGGTAAATTAATAGGGAAATGATGATTTTAATATTTAACTATGTTTAAATAATGGACTTAAATATTTAAAATCACATTTGGGATATTTAAATAGTAAAATTAAATATTTTTTAATTCCAAACAAGGCATGAGTCTCTTTGGAATTCTCAATTGGTGGTTGAATGATAAAAAAAATAGATTACTCGATAGTTATGATAGTGGAAACATTTTTGGGCATGCATTTTAAGAGGGACCTCAAACTATAATTTTAAATAATTTTTTTCTTCGAGAGGGGTTTTGGAATTGGTGGACCAAGTTAGATATAATAAATATTTCAAAAATTCATTTGGGTATCATTTATTTTATTTTCTACATCACTTCTTGTATGAGCTTCAACTTTGCAATGCTTTCTTACACGAAAACCCAATGAAGGATAGAGATATGGATGAAAACCCTTTAGTTTGTTGGAGGTAATTTTACTTTGGATTTTCATTGGAGCTTAAGGGTTTTCAACTTCTTCAATATAATGTATGTTGTTTGTTTGTAGTTTTGTGGGCATAATTGGAATGCTTTGTGCTAGAGTGTTTGAGTGGTTATGTTTCTAGTTTTTGTTGGAATCAAGGAACACTGAGAGGGGGGGGGGGGTGAATCAGTGTTATGCAATTTTTAACTTTATTAACCTGTTCTTTCAACCACTTAATGCAAATGAAGAAAAATAAAGTGCATAAATACAAAGAAAAGATAAACAACACCATAACACCAATATTTTTACGTGGAAACCCGATTAAGGGAAAAACCACGATGGGATTCAAACCCACAATATTAATATATTCTATTAGAAGTATAAAAATATTACATTAGGGGAATGCACATGCATTTAGGCACACAATCTAGAGCTCATTGCTCAAATTACATTAAGGGCTACAACCCCAAAAGGCTCATTTCCTTACAAATGATTAATTATAATAATTGGAATGTATGAACTGATAAACAACATCTACATATGCCAAAAATATTTCTGGTTAAGCACAAAATACTATATCTTACTCAACTTTGCAACACTACTTTGTTATGAAATTCTATTGTAATCCGAAGCACAAATCCTTCAACCGTGCACTTGAAATTGCACATAATCACTTATACATGCATAAAACATAACCATCGACCACGAAAAATGATCAAATCAATTGGCCTAATATATTTGCATGAATAATTTAGATTTGTTTCATGTCGGCTCAAAATGCATTTAACACACAAATGAAACATGTTACCCAAGTTATATCAATCCGATCCAAAACCATAATGCAAACCAAAAAAAAATGTCCACACACTTTCCACATGTCAACTCACTAACCTCGAACATGCAAACAATCACCAAAATTAATTTGCACGATCCACACAACGCATCTCCACACAATACTACTGATAATCACTATTCTACCAGAAAACCTGTCTACCAGATCTTTCAATTCACACGACTCTACACCAGAGCACCCAACCCTGGAACAGGGTGTATTACACGACCACAATGCTTCTCCAAGATATGCAAAGGAAGATATGAAACACAAATGATCTACTAACCAACAAACTATACACTCTACTGGATACACTATTCTTCTCATCATACCTCAAACAATATTCCAAAATGAATGCATCATGAACTGTAGATTGGATATCTAACTCAAGTTGTCATCAATGACAATATCTGATCATCAAAGTAGTGCCTCTTGCCAATAGTTTTGTGTGAATTTATTTAGAGTTTATTTTTCTACAGAAGTGTGGATTTATAGTATAGGAGTGTGCTTGGATCAGCCCTAGATGTGGACTAATTCATCTTTTAATTTGGATCTTTTTCACTATTTGTAGTGTTCCACAAGTTCCAATTTTGGATAGATATTCTATTTGAATAGTCTCAAGATATTATTTATGTTGATCATGTTCAATTTTTTTTTATCATAGTATAATAGTTTTATATGTTTTCTTAGATTTGCTGATTGAAAAAGTTTTGGGAGTTTCTATGTAAGTTTGATCAAATTTTGTGCACAGTTTAGTGAAAGAACTTCTAATTCTTTATGGGTATTTCAATTTATTATGCAAATCAATTTTTATGAAGGTTTGAATATGATCTTTTTTTTTTTTAATCATATTTTATATATTTTTCGATTTTAAATAATCTGAAAACTATATTACTCGGGACATTTTATTTTGTTATAATGCTAGTCATTTTTCTATGTAGCTTGCCTCTTACATGCTCATACACATTATATAAATTTTTTATATGTAATTCTCATCATAATGAACTTACTCAAACCATGCTTGATGGTGACACATGAAAAAAAAATGCCACCTCAATATGGGATCTCTACCTCCTCATGTGAGGGAAAAATCAACTAAAGGCATATTCCATGACACCTTTGAATGAGACATACTCTCCAACATGAAAGGAAAACAAACAAAAGATGAAATGGTGAATACATATAAAAGTATTAAAATTAAACATTAGGAATACAAGGTTGAGTCACCTTTTCCCAATATGCACTCCTTATAATGAATGTTCAATCTTGGAACCTACACTTACAAAACTTTTTTCCCAACGAGTAGTATCTAACATTCATTTAAAATGGGTACAAATAATATTTACTTGAGTAATATTTGAAATTATTTTAAAATAGGTACAAACAATAATTAATTTACTAGGCCAAGGAAAAAAGGGAAAGAGACATCCATTAGGCACAATATGAGGAAGAAATATTTGTTAGGAATAGTATGTCATGAGAACAAAGTTGTTATGTACATGAATCCAATAAGAGAGAAAAAAATTATTATGTTGCATGAAGTGTTCTAGCATGAATGCGTAATATGTCATTAAGCCTATCATTGTAAGCATAACCATCAAGTTATAATAGTAGTAATTTATACCCTTTCAATTGGTTGCATGCAAACGAGTGCCACCAATTGGATAAAAGGAGAATGCATAAATGTAAGACACATACACACACATGTGGTGAAATATTACTAGTGTTTCCCACTTATAAGGAAACCTAATTTTTACCTAAAATCATGTTTTAATTGAAAATGTATGGGGGTTCCAATCTAAGGGGTCTATGGTCTAGATGAAGGATCTAATAAAAGATTGTTTAATCTAACAATCTAATTAATTATCAGGTACTATTCAGAAAATAGATAAAAACAACAACATAATTACTAAATCGTTAATATGAAAATCTTCCTTGAAAGGATTATATATGTGTTGAGAAAACCCTGAAATATAATGAAACTCGAGCATCATAAATTGTAACCTATATAAATTTCATCTTCACTTAGGCCTCACTTTGGCGTTTTGGTCTTCCATGCTTTGATCTTATTTGATTATTCTCACATTGGCTTCAATTCTCAAACTTCACCTAGATTCTTGCCTATAGACCCTTTCTCCACCTTGATTGGCTAGACAATGGTGTTCCAAGCGCCAGTGTCCTAGGAGAGTGGCGCTCGAGGCACCATTGTATGGCCCAATTTGGGTCCCAACAATGGTCACAAAATATGGATGTGAATTCTCTTCTCATGTTGGCTTATGTCAAAAAATCAAACACGTTTGATGTAGTTGGGTATAAAAGCAAGCCTTACCCCCTCATTTGAACATCCATATCTTTCTAAGTCCACAATTCAATTTCTCATAAGTAAGATTCAATTCAAGTGAGTAAGCAATTAAGCATCTTCAAGATGTTGAACGAGAGGTCAATTATTCAAGATGGCATCCATGATCAAGATTCTATGAAAACATCCTACATCATGCATGACATCATCAATCTTGCATGAAGACTTCAAAGCAAGACTTATCAAGTATACCATTTTAATTTCAACATTTCAATTTAGATCTAGTTTTTGCTCTTAAAAGAAATGATTTACATTTCCATTACTTTCCAATTAAAGGATTAATTCTAAACCCGAGGTTTGACATGGGCAAGCCCCTATTCCCAACATCTTTCAAGTCTTTTTCTATGTGCAGGTGATAGGTTCAAGGGCTATAACTTTGGAATAAGGTAGAATAGATAGAGACAATTAGATCTAGCCTTTGCAAGCATAAAGCAGAGGACATATTTGGTTTGCAAACTTTTGTCCAATGAATTTCATGTGAAATTTTTGGATTATATTTTGAGCATCATTCTGATTTTAGATTAATTAAACTTGTCTGCATCCAACATTCAAATGACAAATTCAGTTGGAGCATATCTATCCCAACTTTTGAGGCCCATATTATAGTCATAGGTTCCATTCATCTTCCTCATCTCTACTCTATTATTATAACTTCATATCTAATATGAAACTACCTATTTGTGTTCTCTATGTCAATTTACATCTTTAGCCCTAGTTCTAGAATTCCCTTTTCATATTTCAGTATCCAATTCTACCCCCAACAAAAGAGGAATGAAGTCAATTAGCATTCAACCCTTTCCACAACAAATGAGGTTGAATCTATTGATCTGACTCCTCTCCCCAATGTAATGTTTGAGAAATAGGTCTAGTTTGCATGCCTAAGCTTATAAACCCTATCTCCCTACATCATAGAACCATAGAATTAGAATAGGACTAATCTACAATCAAGAATGTATGATTTTCTTTCCTATCCAATTCTTCTCTATATCCCCTGTTCTCGCCAATTCTCCAATTCCAGATAGTCAACATCTCTTTTCTTTCGACTTACCCCTCTCTATCTTGTTTTCCTCTCCTTTGGATGTGAGTATTGTGTTAGGATAAGGTGCTATTAACCTTGCAATCCTAACACTTGACATGTGTCTCCAACACATTTGGAATGATTATATAGATTCCTAGATGATGATTGGGTGAATTATTTGATTATTATTTTCTTTGATTGACTTGGGATATTGTTTGTAATGACATTATGTGGGGAGTTGCTAATGATAGTTGTAGTTATGGAGTGGTTTAAACACACTTACATCACTTTATCATTCCTAGAAAACTAGGTAAGGTAGTCAAGCATCTTCTTGATATCAAGAGCATTCTCCATGAGTTATGGTATTCCTTTTAGAGTGACATTTTTTGGGGAAGTATTCTTATGATGTATAATAGGTCAAAGATATTTTTTAGCAATGATTATTCATTAAGCATTAAATAACTCATCATGAGGGATGTTAGTTTATTGCCATACTATGGGTTTTGATGGTTATTAGTTTTGGGAACCCAAATTTATATTTTTCTCTTGCAAGTTCTCTAAAAAATGGATGGAACAAGATAGTTGTATTATGTTTCTTTTGTGAGTTGAGTACTCTTACATTACTAGAATGTTAACAAATTGAAGAGCTGGTGTTGATTTATTGATTTGACATTATTATTGTGATTGACATAATCTTGTGCTCTCTTTGGTGGTGTAGCTTTTTCTTGTAATAGTTTATATACGTACATTTAGTGTTATGTGTTTGATTATCATGTCCCTTTTTTCAAAATCAAGAGAAAGACTATTTTCTTAAGGATTTGAGAGAGTTTCGGGGTGAAGGCTACCATCTAACTCATGCTAGGGAGACATGGAGGATTAAAGATGTTTCCCATTGCATGCCAAAGAATTGTTGGAGGTCAGGATTGCTATGTGGATCATGGTGAAAATTTATTGACTGTTGGGATCAAAGATATGTCTTGATTCATGTCAAAAACCCATCAAAGGTCAAGGGTTGGGGTTGTGGAGGAGTCAAAGATGCTACCTAATACATGCCAAAGAGCTATTGAAGGTTGAGGATCAGGAATGTTGTATGTCTCATGTTGAAAAGATGTCATGTGTCAAGGATCATAGATACCTCTTGATCCATACCAAAGAGGCATCAAAGGTTAATGGTTGGGGTTGTGGCTGGATGAGTGTCATGTAAAAAGGGAAGGGAAAGTTTGGGACATGTAGGATCCATGTTTTTTTTGCTAAATATTTGAACGATTTCAATTTATTTTTGAGTTAGCTAAGATCCATTGATGTTAAGGAATATGAGAAGGTTAAGTGTATTTAATTGCTTTGTTCTTTGCTAAAATTTCAAATAAATCTAAGCACGTTGTTGAAGAGAGATTGTAATGCCTTAGATAAGTTCATGGAAGACTTGCTTTATTTTTATTTTAGGTCTAAGATCTTGAAATATTTTGACCACTGGTGAAGGCAATTTGCACCTATCATTGTTGCCTAAGAATTGATGTTTATACCACCCTAATTTGAATGGATTTTTAATTACTATTAATCATGAATAATTTTTTTATCCACTTCTACGTAAGATTTATGTGATACTAAGGGTTTTCATGATTTCTATGACCTTTGACTATGTTTGTGCAACTCCTTCTAGAACAACTTCTCCAATGTGGTTGGGATGTTATTATGTGGCGATTCTCCTCTTTTCTAATCAGACTTCTCTTTCTCTCTCAAATCGTATCTTACTGTTGGTATTATGGATGACTTCGTCATGTGTTGCATTGGTTTTATCATTGATGTCAACACTTATCTTTCTGGAGGTCTACATTGTTGATTTGACACTCTGGTTATATTGGTTTGTTGTTGAACCGACACATTGTGGTCCCGGTATGGCTATTGGCTTATGCACAGTCACTGGTATATGTTTCACCGACAACGTATATTTTTCACCGACATCTCCGGAAGTTGATGATGACTTGTTATCTTATGGAGATCATTTGGTTATGTCGAAGACATGGATTGGTTGTTTGCATTTGGCGTTTTTCTTGTTGGATTGATCGGGTTCACATATTTGCCTTAACCGACATATAGGTCCAGGTTATGAACCGATATATAATATCATGTTCCAGATCAACAGGACACATTTTGAAAATGATTTATTGATTAGATAATGTGTAAATGTATTGAGACTGACATATTGTATTGTACCAAAGCTTATTTTGTAATTGATGTAAATGCAATATCTTTTAGAAGCCGACCTAATCATGAGGTCTTAGGTTTTGTATAAATAATTGTAAGATCCTATTTGGAAGTAATGCGCACATGTTAAGATCATTGTGAAGAGTGAAATAAGAAGATCTTTGTGTGAATCACACATATATTATTTGAAGGTTGAAGGAAAGGTTATGAAGGTATTTGGTCCTCATGCTCAGAGCTTAAACCGGTCCTCAACCTTTAATACCTTCATAACCTTCAATACATTGATTATTGGATTTAACCATCCAACTGTGTAGTCAATGTGACTCCTATTTTGTGATTGAGCAGTGAGCTCTAGGCGGTTGGCCTTTCTGCATGTGCAGACCCCATTATTGTATTCACTTACTATCTGTAGTAGTATCATCTGATTGTGGGTAAGTTTTTCCATCGTGGTTTTTCCCCTTATAGGGTTTCCACGTCAAAATCTCTGTGTCATGTGTTGTGGATGTGTTTTTCTTTCTGTTTCATGCATTAAGTTGTACCGGTAACACTATAATTGTTAATCTGTTTTACTGACACTGAGTTTTAATTTGGTATAATTTGTTTTGGGTTATAATTTATTGACAACTGATTCACTCCCCCCTCTCAGTTGTCCTTCTCGGTTCCTAACACTTACATGGTTCCTTGCTTTCTTTCCTTTCTAGTCATTGCATGCCAAAGAATTGTTGGAGGTCAAGAATCAAGATTGCTAGGTGGCTCGTGGTGAAAAGTTATCGAGTGTTGGGGATCAAAGATATGTCTTGATTCATGCCAAAAAGCCATCAAAGGTCAAGGGTTGGGGTTGTGGAGGAGTCAAAGATGCTACCTAATACATGCCAAAGAGCTATTAAAGGTTGAGGATCGGGCATGTCGTATGACTCATGTTGAAAAGATGTCATGTGTCAAGGATCATAGATACCTCTTGATCCATACCAAAGAGGCATCAAAGGTTAATGGTTGGGGTTGTGGTTGGATGAGTGTCATGTGAAAAGGGAAGGGAAAGTTTGGGACATGTAGGATCCACAGCTTTATGGCTAAACATTTGAATGATTTCAATTTATTTTTGTGTTAGCTAGTTCCATTGATGTTAAGGAATATGAGAAGGTTAAGTTTATTTAATTGCTTTTTTCTTTGCTAAAATTTCAAATAAATCCAAGCACGTTGTTGCAGAGAGATTTTAATGCCTTAGATAAGTTCATTGAAGACTTACTTTATTTTTATTTTAGGTCTCAGATCTTGAAATATTTTGACCACTGGTGAAGGCAATTTGCACCTACCATTGTTGCCTAAGAATTGATGTTTATACCACCCTAATTTGAATAGATTTTTAATTACTGTTAATCATGAATAATTTCTTTATCCACTTCTATGTAAAATTTATGCGATAGTCAGGGTTGTCATGATTTCTATGACCTTTGACTATGTTTGTGCAACTCCTAGAACAACTTCCCCAATGTGGTTGGAATGTTATTATGTGACAAAGCTCCTCTTTTCTAATCAAACTTCTCTTTCTCTCTCAAATCACATCTTACATGGTTCCTCGCTTTCTTTCCTTTCTAGCCATCCATGTTTTATTGTAAGGGAAGTAACCTTTGCTTCAATAATCCTAAACTATTTCCTTTTGGCAATTTGCCACATTTGCTTCCTTTCTACCTCATTTTTTAATGTGGTTATTATTACCCCGAGTTCAAGTTTACTACTTAAAATATTATATATTAAATTAAACCAAATCTTGTGTTTTCAAACTAAATATTTAGTTTAAAAAAATTATATTAAAGATTAAATTTAAAAACAACTATTATTTGTTATTTACATCAGATTTTCTTTCAAAATTTTACTTTTAGAGTCAACTATAGATATATGATTTAAAACAATGATTGAAAACATACACAATTTATTTAAAAAAATATATGAAATACTACATAGAATGAGAACAACACCCATCAACATTTTCTTTCATTTTCATAATAGGTTAGAAAGTCTAAGACTATTAAATTAATATAAAGTTTATCTACAAATACATATAGAAAGTCTAAGACGATTCAATTAAAAAGATCAGCGTTGTTGTGGAATAAAAGGTAGACCTTCCGTAAGTTGCGGGTGAATAGTCTAGTTTTTAGAGGACTTTAGAATGTTAATGTCAAACCCTTCACATGGGTACAAATTAGTGGAAAAAATAAATATTATTGTGTTATTTTTCATGGATGAATTAAACTGTGAACTTAAATTTTCCGTATTCTACTATTAAATTACAGGATCAGAAATATATGAAATCAGATCTATTAGATTTTGGCAATTCATTCAGATCAAATTAAATTATTTCACACAATCAAATCTCATATAACATATGAAATAATCGGAACTTTTAAACCATAAATGTCAAATTGTAAAGTAGAAAAACTGAGCTAAACATTCCAATTTGAAAAGTACATATACAGACATTGTTGAATTCTTGATCATTAAGATTAATTAATCATAATTTTGCACGTCTCATCACAACAAATCTATTCAATTACAATAATAATTAATAATAATAATAATAATAAAAAAATAGTCGGTTAAACAGCAAATCAAGTAAAACTACAGAATTTACTGCAAGCATGGCAACGAACGAATAAACAAATCTCGCTGCGGGTTCAAGGTTCGAACCCCTTCAAGTCTGTACTGATAAAAATCACTAAAAATATACTCTATTTACTGAAGCTGTAAACATATACAACTCAGGGTTTCGCCTTATTTTAATGCAGATGCTCTGACAGGCTTATTTCCTTGGGCAGATTGAGAAAACGCAGAGACGACGAGGACAGCGAAGGGCGGCCGCTTTTGAAGCATCTGGAGGCCACACGCAACAATCTGGTCCATGAATGTGCCTGTAACAATTTATTTATTTATATTCATAAGCAAAATCCTTGCCTTTATTGCTGCTAAAGTTTTTGATCTCTGCAGAGTTACCCTAAGTCGTTTTATTCTTTCCAGTAGTGACCGCTTAATTGGGAGAAAGGAAGAAATCATGACGAGAATGAGTTGAAACAGGTACCTTCTGAGCAGATGCGAAGGACGACGCAGATGAATTCAGAGGCAGCATGCGAGAAGATCGCTTGAATAAGCGCCTCATTAGTTTTCCTTGCGGTTTCGGCTTCTGCTGCTTCTTCTTCTTCGGCTTGATTTCAGAAAGATAAGTGTTGGTGTAGTTGTACACCCTAGGGTTTAAAGGAGACCAGATCGCGCTCTCCTCGTAATTAAAATCGTAAGCAGACATATCTGCAAATTTATCCAGCAGCAATTCTGAAGTCGCTTTGTCGACGTACTCGAAGTCGAACTCATGACCTCCTCCCTCACACAGAAGCCTTGGAGTATCCATTGTTATGGTATGATTAGGGCTTGTAATCCGTTGGTTGCTTTATTGGGGCTGTTGCGAGGTCTTGTGTTCGAACCGAGATAACGGGCGGATTTGAGATGATTCCCCAGACAGGGAAGAACGTTGAAGTCTGACACGTGACACGAAAATCAAGGTACAAATGAATCATTACTCTTGTTCAAATTGTTTTGTCAACACGTTGGTTTGTTATGACTGAGCTGTGAGGAATGAACAAGTCTGTGTGTCCAACTTGGAATGTTACGTGTCTTGTCCTTTGAATCACGTTAACAATAGGTTTTTAAATTTTCGAGATTCAACGTTTTTTGGTTTTTTTTCGCTTTGGTTTGTTTTGTTTTTATCCAGTTCGTTTCTAGGATGGCCTCCTTTTTAACGTTCATTAGGGAAAGGAATTAGTGGTTGAGCGTATTTTAATGGCTGTGATAATATTTGTTGATTTAATGTTCAATATTTTTGACAATCTTACGTCTAGTTGTGACTTCAAAGTTGTTATTGTGATGATGACTACTCATAATTGGATGGAATGTATCCCTAAGCACTAAAAAAAACAACAAATCATGTGATGCCACATAAGTGCACAAGTATCAATCTCACTTTTGCACAAGTATCGGTCTCACATTTTTTTGGATTGTTTTGGATACCTTGGCAAAAAGCATGTTGATATGGGATCATATTTGATGATGTGGCCTTGAAATCTTAGTTATAAGCAAGGGACTTGCTAAGTAAGGTATTGTAAAACATTAGGAGTGATTTGAAATTTCCATGCAGGACTTTGAGAAGTACAAAGTTAGGGTGCCCAACTACTAGGTTATCTCCCCTAGCTTAGATCGACTCATAATCATTGAAGTGTAAATATTTTAACCTAATATTGCATTTATGGTTAGTCATTTCTAATTTGGGATAAGGAAGGTGTTTGTTTGTGCATGTGTATTTTTTTACTTTTAATTGAAAGAAGCAAGAGTACAATAATTAGGGGAGAGGATCTAGTAGTTGAGCGTGTTTTAATAATTGTGATAACACTCCAACGAGTTAAGAAATCCGAGCTGAAGGTGCAACGATGATTGCGAGAATCGCCCCTGAGAGCATTTCCTGCGTGTTGTGTATTCCAGAAAAAGAAGCTCCTGAAGAAATGTTTGTGATTGTAGGAGATGAATATTTCAAAACCCATGAGGATTGGTGCAAGAATTCTTTAGCCAAATCTTGGTTGATGTCCGAAAGAGGAGGTAAGTCCCAATTGCCCACCAAACTTAGAAGAATGCATTTCAGGGAAGGAATTCCAGACATTATTGTTTTGTTGCACCGTGTGGTGGGAAGTGTTTGCTCAAACACTTTTGAGTTATGGATGTGCCGTTTTATCTTGGTTATCTATAGTCAGAAGAATCCTGTCAATTGGGTTACAATAATTAGCTACCATTTAAATGAACAATTGAAAAATCTCCAACAAACTGTAGTTTTCAATATGTGTTCATACTTAATTTATGTTTTAGCTAGCCAAGAAGCTGTCTAGGCGGGGTTAGAATCACAAGGTCCTCTTGCATCAAATGTGCCTATTTATAGAAAATTTCTTTAGCTCACCATGCAAGTTGGGATGAAAAATTATTCCGGTGTCAATGATGCTTTTCTTATGGAAATTGTTAAAAAGCTCGAAGGAAACCCTGGATTGCGGATTTCGCATGAAGCTGCCACTCTGATAATGAAATTTGGGAGTTTCTATACTTAGTTTGATAGGTTCACCTACTGCAGAATTGGGGGTTTCAAAAAAGCTCCATTGAAGCTACCCCGGTTTCCTAGTGATTTTCTTGTTTTCCTTGAAGTGTATCGGTAAATGGCCATGGTTAATGTTAGATATTTGAATATGGGAAAGAAGGGATATGTATTTCCATTTTCTATGTCTTTCTTTTCCTGCAAAACCAATAGTGTTGCCAAGGGGGTTGAGAAAACCCTAGATGAATTTCATTTTCAATATTTACCGACAAGGGTTAATTTTGACAACAAAGGATATGTGAAACAATATCTGTATGGAGCCAAAAATTATATGCATCGTCCAGATATTGAAGATTTATGGGAAGATTGTTTAGAAGATAGTGAGGTATATTAAAGAAGTTTCATGAGGCTAACTTTGAAGCAAATACTGGCCTTTGGTATCTCTTTCAATGTCCTTGATGATGTAGAGGAAGATGAGGCCATTATTGACTCGAAGTATCAAACCCTTGTTGCCAAATCCTCGCCTCGAATTGATTGGTCAGAAAATGAAAATTCAGATTTGATGGTTCGTACTGCCCCTATTCTTAGGAGAATTTCAGATTGTGATGCAGGAGCATCCCCAATTCATAGCAATCTTGCATCAACCAAAAACATTTTCCTTTCTGTTTGCAAGTTCAATTTTCCTTTCTGTATGTCTCAGTTTGGCTCACTGGATCCTGTGGAGTTGGATTTTGTTTGAAGACTTGATCATCTTTCTTGCTTCTAGACCGCATCGCATTTGGATCATTTTACGACAAGATATCACTATCGGTTTCCTTAACAGTTTCTTGTTACCGGTTTGTAGTGCTTGTTATCGGCTGCCTGGACCTATTTTGGTGATCTACCTGAACCCCTTCCGAAGCTTGCGAAGCCTTGGGTGTTGATTCCAATGTTCCTTGGCGTGTGGTCGACCTTTTTCTGTGCTCTTCGTTTCATCCTTTAGATTTTCTGGAGGAATCTCTTGGCAGAGGCTGACCTTGTTATTTTACACGTAAGGTCATGTTCTTCGGGTTTTAATCCCTTTAGGGCCGACTAGATCCTTTGGATATATATATATATATATATATATATATATATATATATATATATATATATATATATATATAAAATTGTAATTGCGCATTAGAATGTAATCAATCAGAGAATCAAGTAGCTAGACTGTGCATAGAAGATAGATCTCAAGATTCAAGATCTCGGTTGTGACCAATTATGTATGTTCTACCAGGCCTGTGCGTTGGTATGCTGTAATCCGGTTGTTACTGGTTGGTTGTAATCAATTTTCATGCAATAAAACAATTTGTTTTGCAATGCCTCCATAATATCTTTGTGTTTCCTTTGTGTTTACTCTTGCTGACCGGTTCAAATTGAGCTATTTGAGGTCCCTTCTCACCGGTGACTGCTTCAAATGGTATTAGAGCAAAGTTTCGTTTTGGAGGTTGCGCGTCTTGAAATTTTGTTGTAGGGTGGCGGATTGTGGATCCGACCTATAGCTGCAAAGGAAAAGTGTGAACGATGGCGCTAAGAGGAGCTAGGAATGGTGGAGCGCGTGGGAATGCAGACCTTGTTGTGATGGAGATGTTGTGAGGTATAGCAGCTCGATTGGAAGTCGTGGAGACAACCAAGAGAAGAGGTTGACATATTGAAGATGTAAGTGAAGATGAAGGAGAAGAAGCCCCGACAAAACAAGCAAACCTACTGGCGGTTGATCCGGATGAGGAAAGGTTTTTGAGGGTTTTGAGTAGGGTGAATACTAAACCTCATTTTACCCCACTGGACTATGATGGGAATTTATATTCGAATGAATTGATGGATTGGATCTCGGAGATGGAGAAGTATTTTAATTTTGAAAACATTGCAGAATCTAGGTGAAATATGCCTGTACCCGGTTGAAAGGTCACACATCTCTTTGGTGGGAGCATTTGCAAGTTGATAGACAAAGAAGAGGTAAAGAGAAGATTAAGACATGGCATCAGATGATTGCTAAGTTGAAATCGAAGTTTATGCCAACTGATTATCAGGTGAATCTGTTCTAGAAGCTATAAAATTTGAGACAGAAGGAATCTAGTGTGAAGGAGTACACCGAATCATTTTACAAGTTGAATATAAAATCCGGAAATGTTGATGATGAAGTTGAACAAGTTGCAAGATATTTGAATGGATTGTGGATGTCTATACAAGATGAACTCGGTTTGATCAAATTGGAGAGTGTTGAAGAGGCTTACCAGTATGCCCTAAAGGCAGAAGAGAAGTTAAACAAAAGACATGAGAAGAGGCAGTGAGGCAGAGGTGGAAGGTTTACAGGAGGAAGATTTCAAGGAGGAAGAGGATCTACTGGAGGAAGAGGAACCAATACATATCAGAGCAAGGACAAGGAAGTGAACTAAGTGTTAAATTCTGTGAGAAGCAAGAATCGAGCCAGGATCTGATGTCAGTCATAGATCACATGCAACTCCAAGCAACGGATGATCGAAGATCAAAATAGCTGAATGAAGATAAATCTGATATGAGAGAAAAATAGAGATAAAGAAGAGAATTTAGAGAAGACTCTCACTGAGCTATCACTTAACTTGTGAAGGTGAGAGTATATTGCTTATTATATAGAAAAACAACCAAGAGGTGCATTAACTCCCACCTCCATAAAAAGTGGGAGGTTTTACCTACTATCCCATAAAAGGTGGGAGGTTTTTACCTACTTGGTAAATGTCAAAACATGTGGCATAACCTCCTTACATGAAAACAAAAAAGGAGTTATAAGAGGTGGTACATAAGGCCAAAAGAGGGTGAGAAACCCAACTACCCCATAACTCACTTAGGAAATGACAAAATAGTGGTTATGAGAGGTGACACAACAAGCCAAAAGAGGGTGTGTAACTCAACTATGCATGGGAGGTGGAGAGTTACACATGTAGCTAATGTATTCCGCCACGTGTCCTCATATTAACCGCACCTAATAACCTAAGCAAGCTTAATAATAGATATGTAGGAAAAATAAATACCCCCTAACATAAGGAAAATAAAAAAACCTACACTAACACCCCCCCTTAAGCGTAGCTTAGGTGGGTGAAAAGATGGGTCCCGGCAAATGAGGCCATGTGAGGTACCCATGTACATAAATATCCCCCCCAAAAGAAGAAGCCCCCCCATAAGAGGAATAGACCCCCCTAAATAGAGAGAGAAAGAATGAAGGACTAAGAAGCCCCTCCTGAAGTAGACACCTTTTGCATCCCAAGCAAAGATCGCAAATGAAGGAACTTGCTTTCGGTGAAAGGTTTGGTGAAGATGTCCGCAGTTTGCTCCGATGTAGAACAATACTTAAGATCAATGATGCCTTCCTGAATGAGCTCCTGAATATAGTGCATATGTATCTCAATGTGTTTCGTCCTCTGATGATGAACTGGATTTCTTGAGATCTGTATAGCACTCTGATTATCACAAAAGATGATGGTAGGCTTTCTAACTGGAATACCAAACTCAGTAAGAATATTTTGAAGCCAAATAGCCTTAGTGGTGGCATTGACTGCCCCTCGATACTCGGCCTCTGTCGATGAAAGAGCAATTGCAGACTGCTTCTTGCTCGACCAACAAACTGGACCAGAACCAAGTGAGAAGCAATACCCAGAAGTAGACTTGCGATCCTGAGAATCACCTGCCCAATCTGAATCTGTATATCCTACCAAGTCAATATCCACACTTGCTACATACTGAATTCCATAATTGTGAGTACCCTAAATGTAGTGGAGGATTCGCTTAGCTGCTTTCCAATGCAACTCATGTGGCTCCTGCATGAATCTAGAGACCATGCCCACAATATAAGAAATGTCGGGTCTCGTATGAGTCAAATAAATGAGACTTCCAACAAGCTGTCGATATAAAGTGCCATCAACCAAGGGTGAAGAGCACTTAGCCTCAAGTTTGACTCCTGACAAAAATGGAGTAGGTGCAGGCTTACAATCAGCCATGTGAAATTTGGAGAGCATATCAAGTGCATACTTGGGTTGTCCAAGGAAGATTCCTGAAGATGATTGAGTGATCTCAATTCCCAAGAAGTAATGCAGAAGACCCAAGTTTGACATCAAAAATCTATCATGTAGAGCAATTTTCACTGCTTTGATGGTGGATGAGTGACTCCCTGTGAGTAACAAGTCATCATCATAGAGAACCAGAAATGTGAGAGTTTCATCCTGTTATAGAATGTATACGTTCGGATCAGAATGGCACCGAGTGAAACCAACTATCAGAAGGAATGAGTCCATCTTGGCATACCAAGCTCGAGGAGCCTGTTTGAGGCCATAGAGAGACTTTCGAAGTCGACACACAAGTGAAGGATCCTGAACAAACCCCTGTGGTTGCTCCATGTAGATTTCCTCCTGAAGGTCACCATGAAGAAATGCACTCTTCACATCCATTTGATGAACTTCCCAATGATGGGCTGCAGCTATAGCAAGAACAAGTCGGATGGAATTCATCTTAGCAACTGGAGCAAAAGTCTCAGAGTAATCAACCCCTGGAACTTGGGAAAAACCTTTTGCTACCAAGCGAGCCTTATACTTGTCAACCGACCCATCCGCTGCAAATTTTGTTCGATAGATCCACTTGCATCAAACAAGTTTTCTTCCCTTAGGAAGAGGAACTAAATCCCATGTGTGATTCCTTTCCAAGGAATTGAACTCTTCTTGCATTGCAGTATCCCACTCAGGAACACTTGAAGCTTCTCGAAAGGACTGTGGATCAGAAGCTGAAGCAATGAAGAGATGTGGAGCTTGCTGAAATTGTGACCTTGTTCTTCTAGTATCTAATGGATCACCAAGCCAATCTCCTGCTGACTCAAAAGTTTGTCGAGCCCAAAGAGGCACTGAGGCTGGAGAGTCTAGGGGAGAATCATCAACCTCTGAATGATGACTATGAGAGGAATGTGAATCCTCATCATCACTGTCACCATTTGAAGTAGAGGAAGAAGACTCCTCATCAAGATTAGGAGGATTAAGATCCTTTGAAGAACTGTCATCATAATGCAATTTCTCCAATGTGATAGTGGATGGAGAAGTGGTATGAGAAGAACTAGAAGAACTCTCCTCAAAATGAACACTCCTCTCAATGAACAACTCATGAGTAGTGGGATGGAGAAGCCTATACCCTTTGACATCATCTGGATATCCAACAAATATGCAAGGCTTACTCTGCGGATCCATAGCCTTGCATTTTTTAGCTGGAATGTGGGCCCATGCAAGAGAACCAAACACTCTAAAGTGTTTAACTGTGGGTTTTCGACCAGTCCAAGCTTGAAAGGGAGTTACCCCCTTCACAGCTTTATGAGGAACTCGGTTCTGGATGTAACACGCACAGTTGATGGCCTCTGCCCAATACTGAGGTGCCAAAGACTTGGAGTGAATCATACAATTAGCCATCTCCTTCAAGGACCTATTCTTTCGTTCTGCTACACCATTTTGTTGAGGACTATATGGAACTGTGTACTGCATGTTGATACCTTCTGAAGCACAAAACTGTTCAAACTGATTATTAACATATTCACCCCCATTATCTGTATGCAGAATCTTGATGAACTTCCTAGATTGTTTCTCTGCAAAGGCTTTGAAATCTAGAAAATTTTCAAAGACTTCAGACTTTTGTTTGAGAAAGTAAACCCATGTATATCTGGAAAAGTCATCAATAAATGTCAAGACATATCTAGCCTTGCTGAAAGATGGTTGTGGAAATGGTCCTGCCAAGTCACTATGTACCAACTCCAATAGTTGTGTAGCTCTCCAAACTTTACCTTTATCATACTTCTCCTCTGGATGCTTACCAAGAATGCACCCCTGGCAAACTCCATCAGAAAATCGAATAGAAGGCAACCCTGAAACCATTTCTTGTTGACTGAGTTGTTGCAAGTAAAGGTAGTTCAAGTGGCCAAACCGTTGATGCCACAAACAACTCACCTCATCTGCATGAGTGAGTAAAACTGTTGAAGGAGAGTCAGGAACAAAGTGAGAAAACTGATATAATCTAGAATGATGATCTGCTTTTCCCACAGCAACAGTAGACCCATTATGCATTTCATTGATTACCACTGCATCTGGTGTGAACTCAACTCGCTTGCCAGAACCAGTGTGAGTGATCTGATAAACAGATAGGAGATTAGTTGATAAAGATGGAACACAAAGGACATCTTGAAATGTTCCTTCACCCACATCAACAGACCCTCTCCCATGCACTTCAACAGGAGTGTCATCACCCATTAGGATGGAAGGCATAGAACATGGCTCTAAAGATGTGAAATCATCTTCTGAAGAAGCCATGTGGTGTGAAGCACCTGATTCAATTATCCAAGAATTTGGTTGTGAAGCAATAGCAACTAGGGCCTTACCCTTTCCTTTCCCCTTACTCTTATCTATGTCCTTAGAAGATCCTTCTGATGAACTCTGTTTGACTGAATCAGGAACCTTGATATTATTCTTTTCAAGAAGATTTGAAAGGTGATCAATTTGTTTATTTAAACACTTATGTTCATCATGACCAGGCCTCTTACAATAAGAACACTTGACCTTCTCCTTCTTAGGTTGTTCACCTTTTGATGAAGAGGTCTCATTGTCTGCTTTTGAAGTAGCAAATTTCTGATCTTTCTTCTTCTCTCCTTGGTTCTTTTGTTTCTTATCTTGCTTACTAGACCCTTTTTGTTCTTTTGTGCCTTGATTTACAACTAAGGCATGTGACTTAGAGGGATTTATTGTACCCATTTGAACCAATTTGTCCTACTCCCTAGTGAGTTCTGCAGCAAAATCATCTAAAGAAGGCATTTTGAATGTGGTACCTAGGACACATTTGGTAGCATAGAATGTAGAAACAAACACTGAATAGTTAGGACCAAGCTTAGAAAGAATACTCAAGATCAGTTGCTTATCATCTTTCTTAGTTCCACACTGTTCCAACTGCAATCTTATAGACTTAAGTTTAGTGAAGAAGTCTTGTATAGTATCAAAATTGGTTGGATTCAACCCTATGAGTTCATTCTCCAATTGATGACCTCTTAGTTCATCTTGCTTACCAAAGAGGTTTCCCAAAGTAGTCCATACTGCATTTGGTGTAGTAGCAGATTCAATGTGAAAAAGAAGGTCAGGAGAGACTGACATGCACAATGTACCAAAAGCTTCATCACATTTATTAAACCATTTAATCTTTTCTGCAGCATCTTGAGGTTCAGTTTCAAGTTCCATAGTAATACGATGATATCCATGTCTTTTCAGATATATTATCATCTTAGATTTCCATTCAAAGTAATTATATGGTGTTAAAAGTGGAACTGTAGATGCATCCATGATAGCAGAAAAGAAGATTGCAAAGAGTCAAGAAGAGTGCAAGAAAGAAGATACAAGAGACACCCCCCCTTTTCACTAGTCTTTGAAATCACCCCTCCCAAATATTACAAGGTTGACACTTTATAATTAGTGCATTTACAAGGCTTTTATCAGATTACAATGCTTTCTAAGGCTTTAATGGCCAAAATAGAAAGTTTAAATACATATAAATTTAACACAAAATCTGAAAAAATTAGCCTTATAGCTGCTCAATGTATCTTAATACCTTTCCAACAACTATTCGTTTTTGTAAAATAGAGTTGTGAGAAGAAAGATATGATCTATAGAAGGGAAAAAAAACATGCAGCTGATTCAACCTACAATATCTAACAAAGAAGGGTAGAATATTTCAATAAGACCTGCAATTATGAAGAGTGCTCATTTCCAGCTTTCCGTCAAGTACTCATTTGCAAAAAACTGAGACCCGAGGCAAAAGTTATGCAACTTTTAAGAAAGGTTGCTGAATTTCCCTGATAGAAAAATGACTTAAGCCTTGTTGAAACTCGATTTCTGCAAAAATTATTAATTTTCTAGAAAATCCCTCCAAAACCCAAAAGTTTTTCGATGTTGGGAACAAAACCCAGAAATATTTTTTTTCTGAAAATGAACGGAGGTTAGAACACTAGGGCCGAAATGAAAACAACTCTAGTAAAATATTTCACTCTGATTTTTTTTACTGTGTTCTCCAAACTCTGAATTTGGTGAAATAAAAGTCACTTATGATTTTCACAAGCCTTCTGGACACTCTGGAAATGCTAAAGAAGCCTTCAATATTACCAAAAATGCTGCAATCACCTAGATCTCAAAGAACACATATATAAAACCAGATTTAACTAGAAGCTTATTTTCCTTTAAACTGTTTTGATTCTCCAGATCACACGAAAATGCAGGAGAAGAGCATACTTGGTTTTTAAGAAAAATATTAGCTATCTAACAATCTCAAATCTCTCAAATAAATCAGAAAAACAATGAGCTATACCAGACAACAAGGCTCTGATACCATGTTAAATTCTGTGAGAAGCAAAAATCGAGCCAGGATCTGATGTCGGTCATAGATCACATGCAACTCCAAGCAACGGGTGATCGAAGATCAAAATAGCTGAATGAAGATAAATCTGATATGAGAGAAAAATAGAGATAAAGAAGAGAATTTAGAGAAGACTCTCACCGAGCTATCACTTAACTTGTGAAGGTGAGAGTATATTGCTTATTATATAGAAAAATAATAGCATATACAACCAAGAGATGCATTAACTCCCACCTCCATAAAAAGTGGGAGGTTTTACCTACTACCCCATAAAAGGTGGGAGGTTTTTACCTACTTGGTAAATGTCAAAACATGTGGCATAACCTCCTTACATGAAAACAAAAAATGAGTTATAAGAGGTGGCACATAAGGCCAAAAGAGGGTGAGAAACCCAACTACCCCATAACCCACTTAGGAAATGACAAAATAGTGGTTATGAGAGGTGGCACAACAAGCCAAAAGAGGGTGTGTAACTCAACTACCCATGTGAGGTGGAGAGTTACACATGTAGCTAATGTATTCCGCCACGTGTCCTCATATTAACCACACCTAATAACCTAAGCAAGCTTAATAATATATGTGTAGGAAAAATAAATACCCCCTAACATAAGGAAAATAAAAAAACCTACACTAACACTAAGAAGGTAATTGTGAGACATGGACCAACTCTGATACCATGTGAGATTTTGCCAAGATTAAGAGGCAATGGAAAACACAAATAAGAGAGACAAAATATATGATAGAAATAAACTGTATTCTATCAAGAGAAAATACTGATCAACTGGATCATCAATTGTTACATACAATGAATATGAGCCTGCTTATAGGCTATATGGATATGTGAGCACACAAACATGACATGTGGCTCAATAAAAAACAAGGGTATGTAGGAAATAGGTGTGGGTAGGTAGGAGAAACAATATAATATTCCACATGAGGTGGATCACCCACTGAATGTGGAGTGTAACAACAAGATCACACCATAAAAGGTGGAAATTCTCCTACACACACTATCCCAATGTGGCACAAACACCCAAGTGTCTCATACCCAAACTACTATGAAATGCATGTACCTAAGTAAACTTAAGTAAGGTGTAATAATATCCAAGATAAATAATTATTTATACCAACACCCCCCCTTAAGTGCAACTTAGGGGAATGCACTTAAGTCTACAATGCAACTAAGCAATGCAAGATGGGTCCCGGCTATGAGGCCATGTTAGGTACCCATGTACAAATGCAAATGCATGAAAACCAATGCAAGGAAAATCTCTCACAAAGCGGGGAAAGAGAGAAAAACCCAATGGGAAATAACCCTCCCCCAAAAGAGAAATGAAAACTAGATACAAAGAACTCTCAAACAAGTATGTGAAGAACAAAATCCCATGTGAGGGAAAAGTGCCCCCCATATGAGAGAAAAAGAAGAGAGACTAGGAAGCCCCCCCTTAATGTGGAATCTGCACCAATGATAGAAGCTCAAAGATGAATGAAGAAACTGCTCCATGAACGTCGAACCACGTTCCTCCCCTTAGGAAGAAACAAAACCAAAGGTGTATCCATGAAGTCTCCCCAACCATGAAGGGAAGATGAAGCAAAAATACTCATGATGAAAGGAATATTTGAAAACTGCTCAAGTGTCCCCATGTCGATGCTAAAAGGTACCCCCTCCAAAGGTGGTAAACTATGCCACACTGCTGAAAAAGGCACTCCAAGATCTAGTGGAGAAGAATGTAGAACAATATCCAAAGACTCATATGTCTCCTCAAAAGATAAAGACACCTCCTCCAAGTGTTGTACAAAAGTATCCACAATCATGTCAACCTCGAAAGATTGATCATGTAGAGAATGCACAAGAGGGTCAGAGTGATCCTTCACAACAATCAAAGAAGGATCATCTTCATCAAAGAGAAGATGAATGCCATCAATTATGTCTCCCAAATCTGCAATGTAGGACTCCACAAACAAACCTGCAATGTTTGTCAAGTAGGCATCTCAATCAACTGAAGCTGGAAGACATGAAATATCCTACTGCACTGAATCATAAGAAGGAAAAACTGTTGCACTAGATGTATCATCAGGTGCAATAGGTGGTGTGATATCAATAGAAGGAGATGAAATGAAAGGCTCAAGAATGGGGTCACATGTGAGAATCCTCAAGTTCAAATGCCCAAAGTTCCCCTCAAAATCTAAATCATCAACATAGGAAGAACCAACCTTATCAATAGGACCAAAATCTAAAAAAGAGTACAACCGAGATGCATGATCAACCACCCCAGTCGTAATGATAGCTCCACTCTCCAAGTCTCTAATGATAACTGAATCAGGTGTGAACTCCATAGTTTTCCTAGTTGCCCCATGTGTGATTTGATAGATCGAAAGAAGATTATTTGTTAAGTGGGGTACACACAACACATCATTGAAGGAGTTATCCCAAATGGCAATAGATCCTTTCCCAATCACATCCATGTATGTATGATTGCCCATCAAAATCTGTGGCATGTGGCAAGGCTCAAATGTAGAAAACATAGACTGTGAAGATGCCATATGATGAGAATCCCCTAAATCTAGAAGCCATCTCCCTGAATCATGACTTATAGTAGCACAAAGAGCTTGTTCCTTTCCTTTATCTGTCTCAAAAGAGTGATCCTTTCCTTTATCCTTGGAAGAAGAAGCCGATGTAGACATTCTAGAAGGTAGGTTGATTCTATTCTTCAACAGAAGATTCTTCAACTCATCAATATCCTTCTTATAACAATGATGTTCATCATGTCCTGACTTCTTGCAATATCCACAAAAAAGATTGTCCTTATAGGATTTCCTCTTAGGTGAGAATGGTGAATCACCTTGTTGTGGAGAGGAAGATTGTGCTCCATCTTGATGTGGTTTTGACTTAGATTTCTTTTGATTTTTGCCTTTTCCTTGATTACTTTGATTCCCTTTGTTAGCCACCAAAGCTTGTGACTTTGAAGATTTGAGAATCCCCATCGTGGTCAACTTATATTGCTCAAGTATCAACATCTCCGTGAATGAATCAAATGAGGGAGAAGTGTATGAGGAACCTTGAGCTAACCTATGGGTGTGAAAGCTAGATACAAAGGCTGCATACTTTGAAGGAAGCTTTTCCAACAAGTTATAAACCAATTGAGCATCCTTTTTGTCAATTCCACAATCCTTTAGCTTTGCTCTTAATTCAGTTGCTCTTGTGACATAATCTTGGATTGTATCAAAATCCTTGGGATCCAAAGTTGCGAGTTCACTATCAAGCTTGTAGCCCTTAATCTCATCAACTTGACCATACAATTTCTTAAAAATATCCCAAGCCTCTTTAATTGTTGTACACTTATCAATGTGAAAAATGAGGTCATCTGGTACATACTTTCTAAGAGTTCCAAGTGCCATAGCATTCTTAGTAAGCCATTCAATTTGAGCATTAGGATCAGCCTTAGGATCAGGTGGTGCCGTAATAGTTTCATTTACATAATGAATGAGTCCTTTTTCCATTACTTTACTCCATGCCTTAATTTTCCATGATGCATAATTATGAGGAGTTAAAAGTGGAAATTTAGGAGAACCCATAGCAACAAAATGAAAAAACACAAGATAGAGAGAGGCACAATCACACAAGACACCCTCCCCCCCCAAAAAAATAAAATAAAAAAATACTCAATCAAGAAATCCCCCCAAAATGGTGATTTTGGCACTTTATACTTAGTGCGTATACAATGGGTCACTTGCAAAACAAGGCAAAGTGGACTTCTGATTTCAATTTACAATTTCTCAAAATGAGATCTAAGAGACTTCAACAAATACTGCTAGTGATCTAAATTGAGATCCAAGCAAAATGCAAGTGCCAAATATGCCAAAAATGGCCAAATATTGAAAGTACAATTTCTACTTAAAATCACTGCAAACAGATGGTAGATTATGAAAGTAGATGCAAAAATATGCACTTTCAAGAAAAACGGCACCTGAAAAGGAGTCCATATGAACCCAAACGAAGCCTCCAAGGTTGTAAAAATCAGGATTTTGACGATTTCTGAAAAACCTGTATCCAAAAATCAGAAAACTCCTACACCATTGTACAGATCATGAAATTCTACCACAAAACAAAAAACATTGCTCGAAAAAACGAGTCCGGATGAATGAGATATCACTATTTGAAAATGTCTGCAAAATTATAATTTTGGGAAAATTTCCGCCACAGCGTCAAACTTCAAATGCCTCTAGATTTGGCCTCCGAAGTCTGATTTGGATGAAATAAAAGGCAAAACTGACTTTCTTGGTCCTCCTAAATCCAATGGTAACCTCGGATTTGACTCATCAAGCTTCAATAATAACCTGCAATAGAAAACTTCAAAATACACAACCCCAAATAGCATCAAATTTCTTTCAATTAGCAAACTAATGACAGTCTAATGGCTCTGATACCATGTGAGACATGGACCAGCTCTGATACCATGTGAGATTTTGCCAAGATCAAGAGGCAATGGAAAACACAAATAAGAGAGACAAAATATATGATAGAAATAAACTGTATTCTATCAAGAGAAAATACTGATCAACTGGATCATCAATCGTTACATACAATAAATATGAGCCTGCTTATATAAGCAAGACTATATGGATATGTGAGAACACAAACATGACATGTGGCTCAATAAGAAACAAGGGTAGGTAGGAAATAGGTGTGGGTAGGTAGGAGAAACAATATAATATTCCACATGAGGTGGATCACTCACTGAATGTGGAGTGTAACAACAAGATCACACCATAAAAGGTGGAAATTCTCCTACACACACTATCCCAATGTGGCACAAACACCCAAGTGTCTCATACCCAAACTACTATGAAATGCATGTACCTAAGTAAACTTAAGTAAGGTGTAATAATATCCAAGATAAATAATTATTTACACCAACAGTAATTCATACTGGAAGGATGATAGAAATTTCTATTGGAGGAGAGAACTGAATGGTTATTGGAATGAGAATTCTAGAAGATAAGACAAGAGGACATTTAGAGGAACCTGCATTAAGTGTGGAGGAGAAGGACATCATGCATTCGAGTGTAAGAAGACATAAACTACTGGAAGAGCAACAGTGGAGGAAGAAAATGTTAGAGTAAAGGTTTTAATTTAATCATGTTGATTAAATTACCTTTATTCCTCTCTTAAGATTTCACTTTAGTTTGCATTTGTGACATTTAATAATTATATTAATTATTAAATGTCTACCTATTAGGGTTTCTTTTAGGGTTGCACAATATCCTTTTATAAGAATTCACCATTGTAATTTATCTCTCTCTTGGATGAATACATTTTTTAGCTTTCAGAGCACCCTTGCTTGTTTGTCTCCATCTCTTCTTTCTGTGACAGGTTATTTGCATGCAGGTGATCTTCGGGGTTTGTGAAGTTGGCTTTCTCAACTTCTACATGGTATCAGAGCTCCAGACCTGCTGCTTCTTGTTCGTGTTCTGAAGAATTTGGAGCTACGAGAGTTAGATCTGATTTTCAGGTTTTGGTTGCATCAGATCTGTGTGTCTTCTGTTTTTTATTTTGGAATAGGGGGTATTTTTTTTCGGTGCACTTTGAGCCCAAACGGACCTCACTGTTGAGCTCGTAGCGCCCAAAAACCCCTATTTCCATATAAAATTCATCCGATTTGGACACAGTTGCACCAGAAGGCAAATTTTTTTTATGCCCCAAGGCCGTACGGCCCCAGGGCACGCAGACCGAGGCAAATCCAAAAAAAAAAAAACAAAAAACAAAAAAAAAAAACGCTGTTTGTGTTTAACGGCGGGCGCAGCCAGTTTAAAACGCAGCGCCACCTAGCGGCCACTGCTCGGCCGCCGCCGCCGGCGGTCACCACCGGCCGCGGCCAGGCAGCTCCCGCCACGCCGCAGGCGACGCCCGCAGCCGCCGCGCCACCCGCACTCCGCCGCCCGCGCCCAGCCCGCGCCTCGCCCACGTGCCGCCGCCGCCGCCACTGCACCGCCCCCGCGCCGCCGCCCCCTGCGCCCGCCCCTGGTCGCCCAGAGGACCAGGGGCTTTCTTTTTTTAAGCCCTTGGGGGCTTAAAGGCCCATCTGGGTCCTCTTTTGGAGCAGTTTTACCAAATTGGGCATAACTCGGGCATTTTAGCTCTGATTTTCGAATGGAAATAGGCGTTGGAAAGCTGGTTCTGAGCCCGATTTAATTGATGCACATCTTTTTCTCTGATTTTGCCGTTTTGCAGTGTTTTTTGCCAGTCAAAGTCAGAACAAGTTTTTTGCACTCTAGGAGCCATATCTTTTGCATACGGACTCCGTTTTTTGCAAACGAATAGGCGTTGGAAAGGGGTTTCTGTGCTCTTTCCAGATCTGTCATTTATTTTTTTAGAATCTACACCAGGTACATTTTATTCAGTACTTTGTGTTTTCACACATCTGTCAATTACTTGGACGTTTCAGACTTGGAAATGATTTGTTTGCGTGGGATGGCTTTATTTGATCTGCTTTATCAGTATTAAAGTCATTTTGTCTCAGATTTGTTAATTTGAAGAGTTATCATGGGCTTTTCTACTCACCCTGCAGTTGTATTTCTAGAACGGGGTAATTATGAGTCATGGGCAACGGGCATACTTACACACTGTAGGTGGCTTAATATTTTGCCTTATTTGTATGATCTCATACCTAAACCAACAACTTTAGAGGGAAAACTAGCTTGGGATATCATTAGAAATCACATAGTAGGAGTTATTTTGTCTAGTGTTGATTCTAACACTGTGTGGGCTATATTGGGCATTGATTGTCCTCACTCACTTTGGACACGTCTTTGGGAGATCTATGGAGACCTCAGTCTTTCTCCATTCCCAAAGGATCCTGCTTCAGATTGTCTTGTACCCATTGGTTGGAGAGATAACACACCTTTTGATCATGCTACTTTGAAGGAACTTCAATATTTAGACACCCTTACATATTCCGATGAATCAGAGGATTGTCTCACAGTTCCTACTCTTCAGACTGAGATTATATATGTATCAACATCATCTCCTTTTGTTCCTGATCAGTTTGATATTGCCTCTTCTTTGGCTCCTATTGATTCAGCTAAGCAGGACATCATACATCTTTCAGACATGGCTACTTGGGATTCTTATCTTGCAGGCATTTCGTCTTTGTTTGTAGAGTCCTATATTGCAGACTTGGAGGATTACTTTGAGGATTTTCAGCTCCTCTTTGTTGACAGCCATATTCCAGCTGTTAGCCCACCATCATCTGTGCATTTAGAGGTTGCAGTTTTTGAGTCTTCCATTCAGTTTGGATTTGACATCTTTTGTTTCAGTTCAGACAGAGGGATTCTTCAGCATCCTATTATGGCACACATCTTGAGACAGATTGATTCTTCTCTCTTCACAGGGTTTCTTCATCTTCGTCCTTTGGATCCATTTCTTCCCAAGGGGAGGAATATTATATGCCGCTTCAGGATCTCTTTTTGGATTCTACCTCAGGCATCCATATGTGCGATAGGAGTTTCTTCATTGTGGGGGGGGCTTCTAGTCTCTTTCTTTTTCTCCTATGGAGACCATTGTATATGTACTTATATGATAGAAGTTGTCTATGGGGGGTATCATGTTATCCACCTCCTATCCTTATGTTATTAGTGCATTTATTTCTTTCATCTCTTTTTGGAGTAGAGTTTTTCCCATGAGGTTTTCTCTATTTCTTCACTTTACAGAGATTTGGTTGTAATTGGGTACCTGATCAGGCCTTGTTGCCGGGACCCAAGTTTACTTTCTTGCATTGTAGTTACCTTTGCTTTCTTGCACATGTTTGTAACTGCACTTTTGCTCATCTTAAGGGGGGGTGTTAGAGTAAAGGTTTTAATTTAATCATGTTGATTAAATTACCTTTATTCCTCTCTTAAGATTTCACTTTAGTTTGCATTTGTGACATTTAATAATTATATTAATTATTAAATGTCTACCTATTAGGGTTTCTTTTAGGGTTGCACAATATCCTTTTATAAGAATTCATCATTGTAATTTATCTCTCTCTTGGATGAATACATTTTTTAGCTTTCAGAGCACCCTTGCTTGTTTGTCTCCATCTCTTCTTTCTGTGACAGGTTATTTGCATGCAGGTGATCTTCGGGGTTTGTGAAGTTGGCTTTCTCAACTTCTACAGAAAACCCCACTGAATCAGATAATAAAATGAAAGATGGATAATTGTTGGTGACGAGGAGAGCTTTGTGTCATACCAGAGGAGATGAAGAGCCCTTGTAGAAGAAGAATTTGTTCAAGATCTGGTAAGTGTTGTAGTTCAGATAATCTCGTTTCAGAAGAAATGGTGAATAAGTTGAAATTGGAGAGATTGAAACACCCTAAGCCTTATTAGATAGCATGGATTCAAGATGAACATAAGTTGTTAGTAAGTGAGCAATATTTGGTGAAATTGAAAATTGGGAATTATCATGATGAAGTCTTGTGTGATATTATGCCTATGGATATTTGTCACCTTTTGTTGGGTAGACCTTGGCAATTTGATAGACATGTAGTACATGATGGGAGGAAGAATACGTACACTATTGTGGCCAATGGGATGAAACAAACCTTGTTACCCTTGGAGCAACCTTTAAAAAATGAAGTTTGTATGAATGTTAGAATCTGTTTGGTAGATGGAAGAAAATTCCTAGATGGATTGAGACATGAGAATGTGTGTTTTGCCTTAATTCCTAAGAAGACTGAGAAACCGAAACTAGAAGGAGAACACCCGGAAGAGTAAAAATATTTGCTGACATAATATGAGGACATCATTTCAGATAATGTACCTGATGGATTGCCACCTGTGAGAAGTATTAGTCATTGCATGGACTTGGTTCCCAGAGCTAGTTTGCCTAACAAAGTTGCACACCGGTTGACACTGATAGAGAATGAAGAACTGAATAGACAAGTGTAGGAGTCGTTGAAGAAAGGTTTGATTAGGGAGAGTCTGAGCCCTTGTGCAGTACCAACAGTATTAGCACCTAAGAAGAATAGAGAGTGGAGAATGTGTGTTGATTCCAGAGAAATAAACAAGATCACAGTGAAATACCAATTTCCTTTTCCTAGGGTGGATGACACAATGGACTGTTTGAGTGGAGAAAAATAATTTACAAAGATAGGTTTGAAGAGTGGATATCATCAGATTAGGATCAGAGAAGGTGATGAGTGGAAGACAATATTTAAGACAAATGAAGGACTGTATGAATGGTTGATGATGCGTTTTGGATTGACTAATGCATTGATTACTTTCATGAGGCCAATGAATGAGGTATTGGAGAAATTCTTTGGTAAGTTTTTTATTGTGTATTTGGATGACATTCTGATTTTCAGTAGGACAAAGGAGGAGCATTTGTTGCAGTTAAGACAAGTTTTGTAGAGGTTGAGAGAAGAGAAGTTGTTGATCAATATCAAGAAGTGTACTTTCATGAAGGATGAGTTAGTCTATTTGGGATTTGTGATATTTGAGGATGGTTTGAAGATGGACCCTGAGAAAGTGAAAGCAATTGTTGAATGCCCTACACTAGAAAGCATTAGAGAGGTAAGATCATTTCATGGATTGTCTAGTTTTTACTAGAAGTTTATCAAAAAATTTAGTTTAGTTTGTACCCCTATGACTGAGACCATGAGAGGAGATCATAAGGAATTCAAGTGGACCACTAGAGCAAACAAATTTTTTGAACTATTGAAGCAGAAAGTGACTGAGCAACATGTGTTGGCTTTGCTAGATTTCAATAAAGTATTTGAAGTGGATTGTGATGCTAGTGGAACAACAATAGGAGAAGTCTAGTCAGGAAGGGAGAGAAGTAGATTATTTTAGTGAGAAATTGAATGATGCTCAGAGGAGATATTCAGTGTATGATCATGAGTTTTATGCCAAGTTCAAGCCTTGAAGAAGTGAAGACATTACCTGTTGCCTAAGGAGTTTGTGTTGTATACAGATCATCAAGCTTTGCAACATTTGAATAGTCAAAGTAAGTTGAATCAGAGACATATGAGATGAGTAGAATTCTTGCAGATTTACACCTTTGTGTTGAAGCATAGAAGTGGAAAATCTAACAAAGTTGCTGATGCATTGAGTCAAAGAAGGAATTTGCTGACAGAGATGAGAGTGACAGTATTAGGATTTGAAGACCTTGTATGATGATAACCCGGATTTCACAGAACCTTGGAAAGCATGTAGAGAACTGGTTATGGTATATAGAAGCAAGTCGTTGGATTACTTCATTCAGGATGGGATGTTATTCAGAGGAGTTCAATTGTGCATACCTAAGATCTCTATGAGGGAGAATATGATAAAGGAGGAACATAGTGGAGGACTATCTAGGCATTTTGGCATTGACAAAACAATATCATTGGTGAGTGAGTAGTACTTTTAGCCCCAGATTCATAAGGATGTTAAGAGATATGTGTAGAGTTGTAGAGTTTCTCAAGTTGCAAAGGGTAGTAGTCAGAATGTGGGATTGTATAAACCTTTGACAGTACCGGTAAGACCTTGGGAGGATATGAGCATGAATTTTGTACTTGGATTGCCTAAGACACTGAGAAGGAATGCTTATATACTTGTGGTATTGGATAGATTCTCGAAGATGGCTCATTTCATACCTTGTAAGAAGACATCAGATGCATTACATAAAGAAGACCTATTTTTCAAGGAAGTGGTAAGCTTGCATGGATTGCCTAAGAGCATATTTTCAAACAGAGATACTAAGTTTGTTGGCTATTTTTGGAGAACACTTTGGAAGAAGATGAAGACAGATTTGAAGTTCAGTTCTACTTTTCATCCACAGACTGATGGACAGACAAAAGTTGTTAACCAGAATTTGGGAAACTTATTGAGATGTTTAGTGGGAGATAAAACCGGAAGTTGGGATTTGATCCTTGCACAAGTAGAGTTTTCCTACAACAATTCAATGAATAGAAGTACTAGAAGAACACCTTTTGAGATTGTTACCAGAGTGAATCCTAGAGGTATATCAGAATTGAGAGACACTAGCAGTGAAGACCAGAGAAGTTCACAAGCAGAAGACTTTGCAGATCACATGGCAACATTGTATATTCAGGTTAAGAAACATTTAGAAGACATGAACATCAAGTATAAGGAGAAGGCAGATGAGAAGAGGAGACATAAGGAATTTGAAGTTGGCGATGAAGTTATGGTATATCTGAGAAAAGAGAGATTCCCAATTGGAACTTATAACAAGTTGTATAGCAAGTTGTAGATGAAGAAGTTTGGACCTTACATGATTTTTAGGAAGTTTAGTTCTGGAAATACATATGAAGTGGAGTTATCGGATAGTGTAAGTATTTCGCCTATGTTTAACATTGCAGATCTTCATGAGTATCATGAACCAAAATTCAGTGAGAACAGTGTTGCAAACTTGGAGAAATAGTTGCCCTAGAAGGAACCAGATCAGATTGAATATATTTTGAACAGTAGGATTGGGCATAGTCCCTGGAGCAGTCAGTATAAGGAATATCTTGTGAAGTGGAAGGACAGACTAGTTGAAGATTCATCTTGGATTTCTTAGGAAGAGGTAGACCGCCTTGGTTTTCCTCTGACCCCAGCAAAGTGAGAGGCTCACTTTTTCAATAACCCTGGATGTCTGATGCAGGAGCATCCCCGATTCATAGCAATCTTGCATCAACCAAAAACATTTTCCTTTCTATTTTTCTTTTTGTTTGCAGTTTCAGTTTTCCTTTCTGTGTGTCTCGATTTTGGCTCACAAGATCCTATGGAGTTGGATTCTACTTGAAGACTGGATCATCTTTCTTGCTTCCAGACCGCATTGCATTTGGATTATTTTTCAGCAAGATATCGCTATCGGTTTCCATAATAGTTTCCTATTACCGGTTGGTAGTTCTTGTTACCGGTTGCCTGGACCTATTTTGATGATCTACCGGAACCCATTCTGAAGCTTGCAGAGCCTTGGGCATTGATTCCGATGTTCCTTGGCGTGTGGCCGAAATTTTCCCACGCTCGTCATTTCATCCTTTGGATTTTCCGTAGGAATCTCTTGGCGGAGGTCGACCTTGTTATTTTACACGTTAGGTCTTGTTCTTCGGGTTTCAATCCCTTTAGGGCCAATTGGATCCTTTGGATCGATATATAATTGTAATTGCAGATTAGAATGTAATCAATTAGAGAATCAAGTAGTTAGACTATGTGTAGAAGATAGATCTCAAGATTCAAGGTCTCGGTTGTGACCTATTTTGTATGTTCTACCAGACGTGTCAGTCGGTATCCTATAACCCGGTTGTTATCGGTTGGTTGTAATCAATTTTCATGCAATAAAACAATTTGTTTTGCATTGCCTTCATCATATCTTTGTGTTTCTATTGTGTTTTCTCTTGCCGACTGGTCCAGATTGACCTCTTTGAGGTCCCTCCTCACTGGTGACTGCTTTAGATTGGTTAAACAGAAAGTGGCAAAAAAATATTAGTCCTGCTCATGAACAAAAGTCTTCATCAAGGAGGGAGCAAGGGGTCATGTTTGCTACTACTGTGAAGGTGTCTATGGATAAGTCAACAACAAAATTGTCTAGCCAAAGCTCACAATCGGGAGGTGACGATGATAAACTTGAAGAGACTAGAGCTAAGTTTAAAGCAATTTGTGAGCAAGATGATGAATCTGTACAGACTAAGGGGAAAACAGTACTTGTTGACTCTGAAACCATTTATCAATAAATAATTGATGATAATTCTTTCCCTCCACTCTTGGAAATTTCCACTTCTCCAATCCAGAATCTCTCTATGATTTCTCAATCGACAGAAGTTGTGAGGAGTGTGGATGCTACCAATAAAGACACAAAACTTGAGACCTCTTCTCCAGCTTGATTGAAAATGGAAGTAGAAAAGAAGAGAAAGAACGCCTCTCCCATGATAGATGAGATCAACATCATTGCTCTACTACTGCAAGGCTCTCACAAGCCAAAGAAGGCTAAAAGAATGTCTTGGATAATGTCTGATTCTGTGTCTAGACATCAATTGTTAGAGATTGTTGATCTCGTGAGGGATATTAATGAAAATGATATAACAAAAATCGATTATAAAATAAGCCATGTTGATATGGGACCATCTACCCTGAAGGGGGATGTGTATCATGCTGATTTATCGGTTAATGCATTGAATAAAAGAGCCAAGGAATAAAAAAGGAAAATCTGGAGTTGCAATCCCAAGTTTAGTCTTTAAGAGATTTTTTTTCATCAATTATAGACCCTATCACCGAAGAAGCTTCGAGCTCAAATGTTCAAGGAATTGACCCTGATACTATCGAAAAAGTTAAAAAGAATCTCGGATATGCCAAAGCTTCCAGTGAATGGATAGATGAATTGTATTAGGGTGGTCCTCTCTATCTTACCAAATTCAGATGGTTGTACATTAATGTAACTAATAAGAGAAGAGAATTAGTGTCTGAGCTTCAATAGGTCAGAAAGGAACATGACAACACATATGTACTTTCAAAAGAAATCATGGAACTCCTTTCATTGAGTTATGTCGTGCTCATGACAAAAAGAACTAGTAGAAAGTCCTAAGGAAATTGACCCCACTTGGCTCGAAGCTTTAGAATGGAAGGTGACAATTTATGATGATTACATAAAAGACATCAATAAGATATTGGAACAATACTTTGACATCCTAGTGAAAATAAAGGATAATTTCAATGCCTTGGAGGTGGACCTTATGGATGGGTTTGAGAAGAATGTGTGAGATCTCGAAGAAATGACAAAGAAATACAAGGAAATATATCATAAACAAATTGGAGATCCTCAAACAACCACCTTAGATGCATTCAGGAAGCTAAGCAATTTGTAGGTGTATGTGGTGTCATTTGAAGCAGAGATTGATAGCATACACATGACTCTTGCTGAAGTAGATAACACCCTTCCAATATGGAAACAAGGCTACAGATTACCACCACACTAAGGAGAAAAACATCACCACAATTGTCATCAGATACCGAGAATACCGACAAAGAATCAAGGCACAAGAAGCGACGCAAGACCAACAGGAGGTGGAAGTGGTTGAGGTCAAGGATGTTGGGGATAGGGTGATCATTTAAATTTCATAGTTTTAATTGCTTTCTTGATATTGGTTGTTATGGCATTTTAAAAGACTTGGTTTTAAAACGATTGTCTACAAGAAACTGTTACTTTTATGCTTTTTAAATAGTAGGACATGAACTAGATTTAGGATCTTTTGGGCAAACTTCATTTTTCTCATAAGAGCAAAAAGACATGTTATTTTTAAGCATTTTCTATTTTTCTGATTAATCTCAATATAGAAAAGACACTCTTTGATTTCAAGTATTCATATTCTTTGAATTATGGTATATGGATTTATTCTGCTTGTGTGGAATATTTCATCAGTGGATTATCTGTTGTTGGGATGGTGATTCTTTTGGTTGTTCCTATCACTGTGAAAGTATTATCTGTGAATGGTGCTTCTGTGGTGATTATTTTACTTCTTAAAAGTTTGAAAATTTAAAATTTGATTCATGTTGTGTGTGTGCCTTTCAAATCTTTCTGGTTAAAAACATTTCCTTAATTTTCTTTCTGGTTAAAATTAATCTTAATTAGAAAATTATTTGTTGAATGTCTGATGAAGGTAGCTGCCACCTTTTAAAATAAGCAGAGAATCAATTAGTAAATATTTTTTAGAGACTAATTCAACTGTGGTTACATTTGTTACCTATGTGGGTGTGAGAATATAGAGTTAGGTGATAAATCTATTAATTGACAGAGGAAAATGATTTGCTTGATTAGCTTCATTCATGTCGTAGATGCTCTCTCCTCTCGTGCTTGTTTGGAATGTGCATCCCCCGTGATGTGTTTTTCTATTATGTTAGGTTCTCTTAGGATGACCCTGCCACTCTGTTGGTGCAAGGTAATAAAGAGGTCAAATTTGTTGTGACATTCTTCTATTTGTATCTTATATTCTTTTGTTTGTTGCCCCTTATCTTGTCTACTTGGGGACAATACAATGCATCAAGATCTCTTTTGCTCTTTTCCATGTTGACTCAATAGACACATGTGCTCTTCTTCCATTGTGCTTGTAGTTCCACTACCTTTGGGGGATGAAGTCAATTCAATACAAATATTTTAGGATATACTTTATTTATCATAAGAGCATACTGACCCTATAGTTAGTGCATCCCTTATGAGTTTTTATGTTTTGTGATCATTATGCTTTGATTTGTCCTTTCTTGGGGGCATCTCATTATGCTAACATGCTTGTCTTTGTATGCATTCTACCTTAAAGAAATTACTCCCAATAAGGAATATGCAATCACATTAACGTAGGGGCATACACTCTGCTCAATGTTTCACTTTATTCACACACTATCAGATGTCTCAATACTCAAGTTACTTTGCAAACTAAGCCTTTTGCTATGTAATTTGGTATTTTTCTTTTTCATGACTCATAGTAAGTGAACCTTACTAGGCTAGCAGTCATGATTCTCTCTCTCTATTTCCTCTTTCTTATTATGTTCATTTTATCTTGATATTGAAGCAAAAATCCTAAAGTCCCTTGGTGGCTTAGTGTGTCTTATCTCTTTGATGTCTTGATAAAAAATTTTCAATGCAAACCTTTATACTTTATTGTGAGTATGTTTAGTCTCACACTCCCACTAAAGTGGGGGATAAATGTAGCATCCTAAATTGTACTCCCATACATTTTTGTTCTCACTTGGGCCCTCACTTTGGCATTCATCCTTTGATGCTTGATTGATGCCCTAATTTTGCTCACACCATGTATCAAGATCAAACTTTCACTGTCTACACTTTCCTCCCCAAGATCCTAGGATCTTGATGTCCAGGAGCATGGTGCTAGGTGCCATGGTCCTCAAGGACTAGAGCACCCAGTGCAATGGTCCTCTTCAAAAGGCCATTTTGGGGCCGCAAAATGGTAACATGATATGAGCGAGAACCTAGATCCTGTGTCGGCTCAAGTTGGAAATTAATTTGTTTTTTAGTTAACATGTATAAGAGGAGGTCTACTCCTCTCATTTATCAATCAATCAATCACACATTCATATAGCACATTCATAATTCAAATTCAAGTGACTAATAAATTAGTCTTCTTTCAAGAATTGGAGAAGAAGTGAAGTCAAGATTCAAGCATTGGAAATAAAATTCATGTTCTATAGTTTATGAAGACTACCTACATGAAACTCTAACTCCTTGTGAAGACAATCAAAACTTTATTAAAAGGTATATCATTGGTGTTTCAAACATCTTTAGCCTTTCCTCAAAAGGAAAGAATTTCCATTACAATACTCCATTTACATTTCAATTCTATTTCATGGTTGATTCCAAAACCGGGGTTTGACCTAAGGCAAACCCCTATTCCTAACCATTTTCCTTTCTCTACTGTGTGCAAGAATAGGTACAAAGTTGCAATTTTTAAGATCAACATTATTCAGAGAGATGAATAGGTTCCCTTTTGGATGATGAAAAGTTCAAAGGAAGAAATTAACCACCACCACGATCCTAATAATTCGGGTTGAGATTTTGGGAATATATCTAAACATTCATCTATTGCTCAGATCTAGGTTTGTGGCTCTGTTCACTAACTTTTAGCTCAATATTTATGCATAATTGCTTCAATTTAAACACATTTACCGTAATTTCACCATCTTTAATTAAATTAATTCAATTAACGGGAAATAAAAACTCTATCTATAATCCATGGAATCTGATCAAAATCTAGATCTATCAAATTCCATCTTTCCCTAATGTATTGGTTCCTAAACAAAAATTAGTGATTTTACTACATTTAATACTGAAACCTTAATTTTTCACCAACACACTAATTTAACCTAAATGAATATAGCTAAGGACATACTTTTAAATAAAGCTTACTTTGAACTGAAAATCTTTAAATCATTTTGTGTTGATAACTTGGACTAAAGTGGAACACAAATTTGACTTTTTAGGTTCCCTACATTTAATTTAAAGGAGAGATATATAAAAATTAACATACAAAAATATAAGCCTTTTGTGTTGGGAAAAATGGTGTCTCAACCTTGCATTTACATGAGGTTACTATTTATAGTAAGTTTTCATTTGAGCACAAAATGGTGCGAAATTCTCCCTAAAGCTTCTGGTTGGCTAGATAAGCATTCCTGTAAAGTTTCGTCACAAGATCATAGCTAGTTTTTATTGGGATCTCAAAAATTTTGCCTAATTTTGAGGGCCCAAGTCAAAAGTTTTGCCTAATAACACTCATAATGCACCCTACAGAATCAACCTAGGTAGTTCACTTTGAGGGCTTGTATTTTTTCACCCCTTGGCTGTCATGCAAAATCCCTTTGGGAAAGTGTTAGTAACCTATTGGAGAGGTCATATGTCCATTTATAGCCTCCTTGGGTCAGTTTTGATTGTTTTTGATGCCCTTGTTTGGAGGTTCAAAAGTTGGTTTGTTGTTTGCAGTTGTTGCACCTTTTTGAGTAAGCCCTCTTTGAGGCATTGCATCTTTGCATCGGATTATCATCATGCCCTATCCATATTTTTTTGTGATTCTTTTCTTCCAAATTAAGTCACATGACAATTGGCATAGCCCTATGAATCCATCTACTAAGTTTCCCTACTTGATTCCATTTATAAAAAGTTTAGTTTTGCATACTAGACTGTGTCAATCTGCAGTTTGTGGCCTCGCATCCGAATTTTTATTTCATCACCATTTGACCTGAATGAAAATTCAAATGTACCCCATGGATGCATATATTATTATCTACCATTTAGCCAGTTTGTAGCCCCCCAACTCCTCGTTTGATAAGTTTTTAAAGCCCATTTCAAATGAACTTTTTCAGGGTTTCACAATTTACATTTCCATATTTTCAGAGAAGGCAAGTTGGGAGATTAATATTTCACAAATGTGATCAAATTAGGCTAAACCCTCTTGTACACCTATTTAGGGTATCCAGATGTGTCATCTTGCCAAGTGGTAGCCTTTGAAACTGAGTTTTGATATTTTTTCCAATCAGTGACTGAAGGGGTTTCAGGTTGATTTGACAGGTGCAGTTTCAAAAAAGCCTGAGTAGGCAACTTAATAGATTAAAATACTTTTCTCTGAGAATCATCATGAGCTAAGGTTAAGCATTCTAGATTCCTCATATGACATTCTACAGGTATGCCAGCTCTTGTAGGGCCTAATCAGGTGATTTGGTCAGTTTTTGAGATTGGTTTTAGTGGCTACTTAGGTTGTTTTAGTCAAAGTTCAATAGTGTTGTGTCAAGATAAATTCTTGTTTGATCAAATTTTTTGATCCCGGGGTGCATCCTCAGTAGGTCAGTGCTTAGAAACATTTTTTTTAGCCAAGCCCACCTGGGGCCCGATTAGTGACATAGCGCAGTGAAAAAAATAAAGGCCTAAGTAAAGGAAGTATATATATTATTTAAATTAATGTGATTTAAATAATATAGTTACTGTGTCAATTGAGATGTTGAGAGCAAAAGAAATATTTTAAGTTAATTTATTGATTTAGGTTTCTGGCAATATGGGGAAATAAGTGAAAATCATTTCATAATGATTTAATTAAGAAAGGCAAAATAAAATTTAAATTGTTTAAATCACTTCATTGATTTAAATAATTGATGTTACAATGGGGTAAATTTATTTTCCTCAAATAAAAAAGGTTGAGTGGAAGTATTGAGGTCATGGCGGGTGTGATATCAAAGCTTTTGTTTAAAATAAGGTGGACCCTTGAGTATCTTGTATTGTGAAACAAACAAATAAGAGAAGTATAAAAGATGAAAAAATTCATTATCTCTTTACCCCTCATGGTGAAATTTTAGGGCAAGGTAGTGGTGTGGGGTAAGTCAAGGAAACATGAGAGAGTGTCCCCCCTATAGCTTCTTTACCCCACAGCTCACATAGACATATCTGAGGGATGACGAGAGGTAAGAAAGGAGGAGGGGGAAGGTTCTTCTCGCTGTCCCACGTGGGATCAAAGGAAAAACAAAAAGCATTACAGGGTGAAAAAGTTAGGGCATGCCAAAATGAACGTGAAGAGGAGCCATTAAATGCAGGGCCAAGGGTTTTGGTGAAGCCAAGTATTTCAACAAAATATCGAAGGAGGAATTAATGGCTCCCGCTCATGGGTGAGTCATTATGGTTTGAAGATAAAAGGATCGGAGGGCACGATGCTCGTGAATGTCAAGCATTTTAAAAGGCAACGAGTGAATCTATAATATTACAATTAGTATGGATTTTAGGGTATCAACATGGTGATATGTTGATGAATGCAACACAGATAATGCAAGAAAAAGTTTCAAAAGAGGGCGTGGGTAGCTCATCAATCACTGCAAACCTATTAGAATAATCAAACACCATTCAAGCATTAGCTTTCTTGAGCTGCTTGAACTAGAGGCTTCTTCAGGTTCATCCGTCTGAGACAACATTTCTAAATGTATTTTTACCTGTTGTGAGGGTGTTTCTTCCAAATGCCCGATAATCATGCAAAATATAAGGACATGTAGAATCAATAAAAATAGACGAGCTCTTGCCTTGCTCAACCAACATAAGGATAGAATATGGGGGTATTGAAGCAATGACTATATGAGTGTCTTTCTTGATGCCTGGATTTCATGGTGTGACTATTGCGAATTGAATGACTATTGGGGAGTGGCTAATGACATGAAGGCAGCGCTGGCGGGTGTAAATCCAAATATGCAGTCTTGCTAATAATTTTTGCCTATGCGAACCAGACATGGGGGGTTGGTGGATCAAGTGATTAGGGCATTGGTGATTGGTGCATTTAGAATGCAACAACGTCTGGGGTTTGCAATATGAGACAATAACAGATTTGTTGAGCTCAACCAATGCTCACTTGTTCCAAGCTCAAAGCGATGGCATAATAAGAGGGATAGAATTTGATGGATAATTTTTGTTTCAAAGATTTGATTGCAGGAAAAAATTCCACGCCAGGTTTGTATACAGGTGTAAAAAGATTGCAAGCTGAAAGGGTGAATGAGCTAGAAATCATGGTTTTGAGTGTGCCATGATTTATGCTAGAATTGTTATTCTCCTTTGAAGCTGTAATAATGTGCTATAGGGAAATTGAAGTGCTAAAGCGAGAATAATCAAAGGATATTGGCAAGGCAACTTTAAGTGCCTCACAATATTATTTTAACCCTCATGGTTGTGAGTACACCCTAGATGCACAAGTCTAGGCCCCAATTTCAATGCTACTCATGTTTTATGCTAGAACAACGACTGTTGTATGAATGTCCTCCCTATGGAGTCCATCGATGAAAGACAATGAATTAGAGCATACACACATTATTCTAGCCTAAGCAATTGCTTTGATGTGGAAAAAATTGGTGCAAATGACACATATCTATACTATCTAGCATAATATGGGGGCATAAGTGATATGTACCACCGTGTTTATTGTGATATGAGTGACACATGATTTCAATTAGCTAGGTTGCATGGGAGTACCTCCACGTTCTTTGCAGATGCCATGCATTTGTTTTTGAAGTCTCACAATTTGCCATTGACAACTGTGATGGACTTAATGAAAGTAATGGGGTATAAAATGTTGTGAATTGAAATGCATCTTCTTGGCTTCATTTATCTCATCAAGTGGCCACTTTGTGATTTTTGTGTATTTTATAGTGGCGATGTTGATTTGTAGAATTCTGAAAATTTTAAAGTTCTTTGTGCTTACCTAGTGGTCAAGTTTAGATACAGAAGACACATCATAATGTGGTAATTCAACTTTGAAGAAATAGATAATCTCATACAATTGTTTTGGGGATAAGAAAATAATCTGCATTTTGCAAACAAAATATTTCACCAGAAGGGTAAGAATAGTAAAGGTAAAAGGCTGTAGGAGCAGATGTTTGGAGAGGAGAGTAATAAAAGGTGAAATAATCATATCAAAAAAATATTGTGCACAAATGAAGGCCAGAAGGAGGGATTATTTTCACAAAGACTTTGACAAGGGAAAAGTATGATGAAAATTTCTACCAGGGGTGTAAGGGAATATTCTCATATGGATTAAATTTTTCTCTTTATAAGAGATGCTTTCATTGGTAAACCAAATGCAGAAAGGACAAAGCTATGCAAGGGAGTATGTGCTTATTTACTTTGTCAGAATGGTAAATATTTTTCTTTAGAAAGAGGAAATTTTTAGAAAGCACACTAAAAAGGGACAAAGCTTTTTCCAACCAAGAGAGGTAATTTTTATTTTTTGATCTAAATTGAAAAGTGTTTTATTGACAGAGCAAGACAACTAGCTAAAATGGAAAGCTTTGGTCAATGGGCAAGACATTGATCTTGACAAGCTACTGCAAAGATTTCTTTTTTCCATTTTTTCAAGAAATCTTCAGCAGGCTCAAGGTGTAGATTGAGGACAAGGTAGAGGAAAAAGTGCAGATTTGAAAATTGCAAAATCCAAGAGAAGGTGCAGATTTTGAAGACAGAATTTAAAATTCCTGAAAAATCCATAAGCCAATAAAATTTATTCTAGGGCTTCTCTAGGGTTTTGTTTTGCATCTTCTTATTTTTTTCTTTTCTTATTCTAAAAGAGTTCCAGAAGTTCCAAATTTTGGCTGCAAGAGAGCTATGTAATGTTTTTATAGTGCAAAGGTTAATGCCAGTTAGAGTCATATTTTTCAGTTTGTAGGTGCTTTATGCTTTGAATAGTTGTAACTAGAAATGCAAGTTATGTTTATTCCTTTTCTTGTTATTGTCTCTAACATGTAATAGCATTATTCATGAAATGAATGATCAAGGATTGTTATTTTTTTCCAGCAAGTTCTGGTGTTCATCTCACTTTTTCTTCTCTTCAAGGAAGAGATTAAACTGCTTTAGTAGGATGAAGAATAATGTCTTATGCATGTAGGATCTTTGAGTATGATTACAAGAGAAACTATGATAATGGGTGTTGAGGTAATGCTTAAATTTTACTGGTTATAGTTTAAATTATTTGGGTTTGAAGTTACAAGTTGAAAGTAGATTCTACTGCCCAAATAAACACACTGGTTATGTGTTTATATGTAGTTTTTAGAACCATTTTATTCTCAAAGTCTCTTTTATTTTATGTTTGTAGGAGTAGGTCTAGTGTAGAAACCATCCCAAATGTTGAGTGAGAGTTTAAAAGCCAGGATTGTAGCCAAATCTGAAGATTCATACACTTTCCTTGGAATATACACATTGAGATATCTGCTGAAACTTGTAATGCCATAACTATTGGAAGTTGAAAGTTGTTTAGGCATTATGTAGGTGCATCTACCTTGGTCTTGCAAAGCCAAAAGTGTAGGAGATTTCAGTCTTGTGACTGAATCTCGTTTGTTGGCCAAATCCAATATTGATCATGTGCATAAGAATTTGGATAAATCTTTAGGGCTTGGGAATCTGATGATTTGGGAACCAACACTTTTAAGATATGAAAGTTTCCATTTTGGAGGGGTGCAATGAAAGGTTTAAATATAATTTTGAGGACTTTAGAGGCTCCAAAACACCTTGAAAAGTAGGCATAATTGGTGTAGAAGTTTACGAGGTGATAGAGAACTTCACAAGCTTTCCGATGCTTCAAACGGTTCGTCAATTGGACACACACTTCACAAGTTATGGCCTCTGCGAGTTTGTACTCTTGAAATAGGAAATATAAATGCATCAGACACATAAATGAGTTGTAAAAGGGAGGGACACATGTTGATGTATGTTTTAACACATCATAGGGTATCTAGATAGGAGATAAGGTTGGCTCCACTTTATTGGGTGGTTTTAGCCCATGGTTTTGTAATACCGTTTGACGGTTTCTTGTATTGTATCTCCTATATATGAGGTGTGTGAGATAGAGGTTGTGTGTAAGAGTCTTATGGCTATTGCGTTACCTCCAAATCTCTGATTATTAGTACTCCTATCAAGAGATTCCTCTGAAAGTATATTATAATTTTTTGTTGATTGCTGAATAATATATTAGATGACTTTTGGAGTGTGGGGGTTTTTCTCCCAAAAGGGTTTTCCCTACGTAAATCACTGTGTTGTGGTATGCATGTTGTTGTGTCTATATCTATTAAGTTTCTATAACCATTGTAACGGTCTGTAAAAGTTTTTACATCACTCTCTTCTCAAGGTTAGTGTAGGAATTTGTTCCTCTACTTAACTTCCTTACAAGTGGTATCGGAGCTTGATCACCTTTGGTTTCAGTTGTGGGTTGATGGGTTTTTTGAACTAATCCAGATTTGAGTGGGAGCTTGTACAGAAGACACTTTTTGATCTTGTTACAGGAATTTTCAAATGGCAAGTTCATCGGGGAGAATAGAGGTGGAGAAATTTAATGGAAGTAATTTCGAGATGTGGAAGCTGAAGATGGAAGACCTGTTAATAGATTGAGATTAGTGGGATGCTGTTGTTTTGAATGTCTCAAGACCCTTAGATCCTATTGTGGCTGCTCAATATGATGTTATGGACCAAAAAGTCAAGGGTCTAATCAGATTGTTTCTAGGAGAGTCTGTCCTAATCAGTGTCCACGAAGAGAATACTGCAAAGAAGTTATCGATGAATCTTGGTGAAATGTATCAAATGAAATCCTTACTAAATCATATTTTCTTGAGGAAGAAACTATATTTCTTGAAAATGGAAGAGGGTGGAAGAATTGCAGACCACCTAGAAACATTTAATATTTTGATGGCTCAATTGGCATCTGTTGGTGTTAAGATGGACGAAGAGGAGAAATGTCAGATCTTGCTTTGTTCTTTGCCTGATTCGTGGGATTCTCTTGTTATGGCTATCGATAGCACTCCGGTTGTTTTGAAGTCTAAAGATGTGGTGGGTTCTCTACTTGGTGAAGAGATGCAGAGGAAGGTATCCATCAATTCGAAGGAAGCCCTAACTGTTCAAGGAAGATCTAAGGAAAAAGGCAAGAAGAATGTGAAACACAATAAGTCCAAATTCAAAGGGAGATCAAAATTTCTTGGAAAGTCCAAATTCATATGCTGGAATTATGGTAAACTAGGTCACATCCTAAGGAATCCAAAGAAGAAAAGAAGAAGAAAAAGAAGAAGTTCGATTATGATTTTGAGTCCGAGTTTAGGAAGATGTTGATGCATTCATTGCAACTTTAGCTACTCACGTAGGTAATGATGCATGATTAATTGACTCAAGTGCATGATTAATTGAATCATGTGCATGTTTTATATGACTTCTAATAAAGATTGGTTATCTGAATATGAAGAATTTAATGGAGGTAAGGTGTGCTTGGGTGATGATTTACATTTAGACATTGTGTCGAGGTAAAGTTAGAATCAGGTTTCCTGATGGTAGAATAAAAATGATTAGTGGTGTGTTGCATACCCTTGGATTAAAACAAAATTTGTTATTTGTGAGAAAACTGATAGATGCGTGTGTGCATGTAGTCTTTTCTGATGCAAGATGCAAGATGCAAGATGCAAGATGATTAAGGGTGCTATGGTGATTTCTAGAGGTGTTAGGTTCTACACTTTGTATAAGCTAGATGCATACACGGTTGATTTTAATAGCACTTCTGTAAAAATTAAATTTGTGGATACTTCATTGGAAGATTTAAGGGTTTCCCCTTCAGCAGATGGACATGGCTTTTTGGTACCTAAGGGTGCTCTTTCTTCTGAAGCAAAGTTACCTACAGAGAAGACTATGTTATTGCACCAGAGATTTGGCCACATTGGAGAAAAGGGTCTAAAGACCATGAAAAATAAAAACCTTGTTGAAGGTTTGAATGATTGTAATCTTTACTTTGATTTTTGTGAGCATTGCATTTATGGAAAACAAAACCGCATTCAATTTTACTCGAGTTATCATAAATCTTGTGGTGTTTTTGATCTTATTCACTTTGATGTGTTTGGTCCTATAGATGTTCCTTCCCTTGGAAAATCCACATATTATGTTTCATTTATTGATGATTTTAGTAGGACATGATAGAATTCATGATTGATGATTTCCACAGTGCCTAATAATCACCTGCATGCAAATACCTGCCACATACAAGAAAAAAACCTACAAACAAGAGAGTGCAAGAATAATTGGAGACAATTGCAAGAAGGAATCAAAATTCAATTAACTTGCTAGAATGAATAATTACAATGAGATCAATCCTTTAATAAAGGAGATCACAACCCTAAAGAAAATCCTAAGGGATGAATGCATAAAATAAAATAATTATTAAATGCCTAAAAAAGCTTCCTAAATATATCTTAAGTGAAAAAAGAAAAGGTGATTTAATTTAGTTAATCAATATGATTAAATTAATTAAGTAAATAAAACCTTTTACTCTAACAGGGCATGGGTATGCTTTCTAAAGAGTAAACCTAAAGTTTTCATTTGATTTAAATAATTTAAAGCAATGGTTGAATTAAAGACTGGAGAGAAAATAAAATGTTTAAGGACTGATAATGGCGATGAATTTTTCTCTAATGATTTTGATAGATTTTGTAAAGATTGTGGTATGAACAAAAAGAAGACAACTCTGTATTCTCCACAACAGAATGGGGTTGCAGAAAGAATAGACTAGACACAGATGGAGAAGGTTAGGAGTATGCTAAGTGGTGCTAGTCTAGAACAAAAGTTTTGGGCTGAATCTGTTGCCACTGCTTGCTACCTAATTAACAGGTCTCCTACATTAGCTCTTGTTGATAAAACACCTATGGAAGCATGGTTAGGTCACAAGCCTTCAATGAGACATTTTAGAGTTTTTGGTTGTGAGGCATATGGACATGTGCCAAATGAGAAGCAAACAAAATTGGAAAATAAGGCTGTGAAATGTATTTTCATCGGTTTAAGTTATGGTGTGAAAGGATACAAGCTTTGGGACCCTGTTGCACAAAAGGTAATTCATAGTAGAAGTGCTATTTTAAGAGAAATTAAGTCTCTTTCTGGTACATTGCAGCCAAAACAAACGAAGCAGGAAGATGTGATTCAATTCCCTTCTACGCCTGAGAGAGTTGAATTGAGACCCTTTGATAGGCAATAATTTGAGGAGAGCTCATCTAGCTCTGAATCTTCAAAAGAGGAGGAAGAACCTCCAACTCAATTTGTTCGAAGGTCTACAAGACATAGACAACCACCTAAAAGGTAATCACCTGATGATTGGAGATGTATTTTTGCTTTGAATACTAATATGGATGAACCTAGATCTATAGAAGAGGCATTAGGTATGAATGATGTAGAATCCTAGAAGATTGCTATGGAAGAAGAAATGACAGCTTTGAGAAAGAATTATACATGGGATCTTGTACCATTGCTTGAAGGATAAAATCCTGTTGGTTACAAATGGGTGTTCAAGAAAAAGATTGGTTCAGATGGAAGCATTGAGAAGTATAAAGCAAGGTTGGTTTCAAAAGGCTACTCAGGTTGAGGGTGTTGATTATGGTGAGATATTTTCTCATGGTATGATATCAGAACTAAAGTCTCAACTTGCTCGTAAATTTGAAATGAAAGATATTGGTCCAACTAAACACATTCTTGGGATGGAAATAAAAAGAGATAGAGTGAACAAAAAGCTATGGCTAGGCCATATCAAGTATGTGAATTCAATTTTACAGAGGTTCAACATGCAATAATGTAGACCAGTGTGTTCCTTTTATAGTTGAAACAAAATTATCTATTTTAGATTGTCCTACATCCCCATCGAAGATGGAAGACATGAGAAGAGTTCCTTACCAGAGTGCAGTTGGAAGTTTTATGTATGTTATGGTCTGTACTAGACCAGACATTGCCCAAGTAGAGGGAGTTCTTTCCAGATATATGTCTAATCCTAGTAGAGTTCATTAGGATGTAGTCAAAAGAGTATTTAGATATTTGAAGGGCACCTCAGAGTATTCTTTGTGTTATGATGGTAATTTGGTTGGAGACATTGTTTCCCTTGATATTCATGGTTATGTGGATTCAGACTGGGCAAGTGATATTGATAGCACAAGATTCACTAGTGCTTATGTGTTTACTTTATTTGGTGGTGCAAATAGTTGGATGAGTAAGCGACAGGTTGTGGTTTCTTTGTCCACTACAAAAGAAGTATATGGTAGCTACTCATGCTTGTAAATAAGCCATTTAGCTTAAGAGATTGTGTTCAGATATTGGAATAAAACAAGGTGTAGTGATAGTTTATTGTGACAGTTAGAGTGCAGTCTGCCTAGCTAAGAACTCAACATTTCATGCCCAGACCAAGCACATTGATGTTCAGTATCATTTTGTCAAAGATATGGTCGAATATGGTAGGGTGAAGCTGGTTAAGGTAGAAATTTCTATGAATGTTGCAGATTCTTTAACTAAGGTTGTGAGCATAGAGAAGTTCAAATGGTGTTCGAAGTCTATGGACGTCATGGCCCCTAGCAATTAATTTATTGTGTTGATACTCCCTTTTCTCTTGCAAGATGTTCAACAAGTGGGAGAATATTGGGAAAAATGGTGTCCCAACTTTGCATTTACATGAGGTTACTATTTATAGTAAGTTTTGATTTGAGCACAAAATAGTGTAAAATTCTCCCCAAAGCTTCTGGTTGGCTAGATAAGCATTGAAGTAAAGTTTCATTGCAAGATCACAACTAGTTTTGAGGATATGAAAGTTTCCATTTTGGAGGGGTGTAATGAAAAGGTTAAATTTAATTTTGAGGACTTTAGAGGCTCTGAAATGCCATGAAAAGTGGGTGTAAACAACATAGTGGTAAATGAGGTGATATAGCACTTCACAAGCTTTCCGACACTTCAAACGATTCATCAATCAGATACACGATTGACAAGTTAGGGCCTCCGGAAGTTTGTACTCCTAAAATAGGAAATATAAAATGCATCAGACACATAAATGAGCTGTAAAAGGGAGGGACACTTGTTGATGTGTGTTTTAACATGTGATAGGGCATGTAGATAGGAGATAAGGTTGGCTCCACTTTATTGGGTGGGTTTAGCCCATGATTTTGTAATACTGTTTAACTGTTTCTTGTATTGTATCTCTTATATATGAGGCACGTGAGATATAGGTTGTGTGTAAGAGTCTTATGGTTGTTGAGTTACCTCTGAATCTATGATTAGTGGTACTCCCATGAAGAGATTGCTCTGCAAGTATATTGTAATCTATTGTTGATTGCTGAATAATATATTGGGTGACTTTTGGAGTGTGGGGTTTTTCTCCCGAAAGGGTTTTCCCCACGTAAATAATTGTGTTGTTGTATGCATGTTGTTGTGTCTATTTTTGCTAAGTTTCTGTAATTGTTGTAACAATCTGTAAAAGTTTTTGCATTACCCTCCTATCAAGGTTAGTGTAGGAAGTTGTTTTGCTACTTAACTTCGTTACATTTTGGACCCATCAATCAATAATATGATATGAGTGGAAGATGTCATTCAAGTGAAATCCTAGTAATTCCTTCTAATCACATTCAATTAGGAGGCGTGTTAACTAAATGTGACTATGATAGATGCGACTTTAAGTAAATAGACATGTCACCTACATACCATCAATCGAGATCTAACAAGGTAGTGGTAACACTTTTGTACCTCATATAAAATCATAAACATGTGATTACTAGCTACTTAGGTGAGAATAATTATATTCCTTATTACCTAAGTAGACTTATTAAAAGGTGTTATATCATACTAAAATTTTCCTCTACAATTGTAGCTCCCAAAATATTGTCTTCAACACCACTATTGCTTGTATAATAACATATGAAAATCTTATTCAATGTAGATGTGGGCAAATGCTAAAATGAAAACGACCTAAATTGGGAAATCCTAATCATATTATTTATTCATCATTATTTGATTTTTATAAGTTTAATAATAGTTCATTAAAATTTAAAAATACAAACAAAAAAAATAACAAAACCTCTATCAACTTGGAAACAACTATGCTAAATCTTACTATTTTTATATTTAGATTTATTTAACATCCTTTTCTTTACTTTTTAAATTTTTTTATGTGTAGGTATATAAAATATGAAGGTCATTTAAATTAAACTCAATTGAGACAAACATTTAATAACAAGTCTGTGTACAAAAGAAATTATTCTCGTTTTAAAATTGGCAATGTAAAAATATAATTCAATTATATTTACAAATTCCATCTTTACAATAATATGCTAATTCCAACATTAAAAGAAAAAAAAAGAACATGCCTTATGTGAAATAAGTCTCTAGTACACAATATCATATCTAATATCGATTTCAAAATTTTGAGATACAAGACAATATTATATTATTTGAGGATTTCTCAGATCGATCTTAATTAAAAATTCACAAATATATGTAAATAATTTATTTATATTATGATAAAAGATCCTCTTCTCCAATTAAAATATTATACAAATAATATGTTCTTTAAAAATTTGAGAAACCATACTATATGGGTATGTTGTGACAGTTAGGATCATCCCCTCCAGGGCCTCCAAAAGAGACAGTATTTCCATAGTATTCCCTAAAAATACCATGTCCTACGTTATAACAGTTTTCATTATTATACATAAAGAACTCCATATCATCCCTTCTGTTTCCATAAAGATCCTTTATTTGTATTCTATTAATATGTGCTACTCTTTTAAAATCGGGCTTTTTACTATCATCCTTTGGGGGGAAGTGGCCACTACCCATATCAGTATTTGTATGCCGAAACCCATAACCTTTCACATGAAATCTAACCTCACCTCCAAAACCAACAGTAGTAGCAAAATTTGCCAAATCTGGTACAACAGATGTATCCCAATAACCAACCAGCTTGTTACGAGAATATAATGTCCATACAAGAGTGCTGGATATACCTTCCTGTAAAAGATATTTAAAATTAGAATAATGCCTTATATTTAATTTTAATTTATTCCTAATTTATAGCATATTAGTAATGCTTAAAAAGGACCCAATAGCATTTAAAAAGAACTAAACTAATTTAAAGAAAGGTTTATGGTATAGACACCAATTTAGAAGTTCATCATATACTCTTCAATATAAAAATTCAGATAGTAGTTAAAACTTATATAAATGGTGTAGTTTAATATTTTTAAATAAATTGTAAATTTGATTTGTAAGAAAAGATGTAATTCTAATATAAATTATAATTCTTAATTATTTGAATATGAACATATATGTGTGTATGTGTATACATAAATGCATTGAGAAGAAATATGTATTTTTCAGGGTCTTTGTGGCAAACTTTTTCGTTGGAGGTTGGCTCATTATGTGTCCAATGAGACTTCGGGAAACTTCATTGCTAGGGATCCCAATCTCATGGCCTTTCAAGAGGCTCTTTCTATTTTTCACATTCATGTTGTGCCTTGTGAGGTCCAAATTGTTTGGTTTCTTTCTTCAGGTGGGAAGCTCAATGTTGTTGCTTCTTTTAACTTATCATTTGGGCAACCTACTACTCATCCCTTTTGGAGCAAACTTATAATATTTTAATTGTTTTTAATTAATGTGGTCGTTAATCCAATCAATTTTGGGGCCAAATAAACCCACACATTAAATCATTTTAGAAAAGAATAATCTCCAAAGGATAAGTATTAGCTATATTTTCTTTCCCTATAATTAGTTGATGGAGAAGATGATGACAATGAAGACACAAACATTTACTTTTAGATTTTCATCATATAACCACCAAAATCATGACAAAATGGACTTCTATTAAATCCAAGGAAAAATGCTCTCATAAAAATCATATATACTCCTCCATAATCTTTAGAGGCATAATATTACTATAAACACTAGATAGAGTATAACATGCCATTATGTACCTTATTAGATTTTTTTCTTTTCTTTTTACACTAATATTAACTTGGTGGACATTAGAGATATTAGCAAAAAAAAAATTCTCATCTTCTAATAATACTATAAAGAGGAGAATTTGAAGGCATTAGGTAAAATTAAATGTTTTAATAATATAGATTAGAATAGAGAAACATGACATGCTAATGAAATGGTGATGAAATGGGGTCTTTAGCTTAGGAAAGCAACCTAAGGACTTATTCATTCACCATTTTCAAATTTTAAATTGGGGAACAATCAATTAGGATCATCTTCGGTCCTCTTAGAGAGTTGAGCACTATGGTCAATTGTTCTTGTTTTGTGCATTTGGATATGATTAGATATGATTTGAATTGAAGATGCAAGAACTAGGTAAAATAATGCAAAATTTACAAGATTCGATATAAACAAAGAGATACAAAATAGAAAGCTAACCAAGAGGTGCAAATATAGAAATAATATGTAGAAAGAAACCTACAAATCAAATTATAGACTAAAAATGTTGGGAAAATGTGCTAGATAGAGGTGCTTTTGTTAGTTAAAAGTGGTGAGCATACAATTATACTAAAAGGGGGTGAACCAACACTATAATATTCTTATTAATTTCCTAAAACCTATTTAATTTATTTATGATTTAATTCTAGATTAGCACATGTGATAAAACAATAAGAAACAAAACAACAACAAAATTTGTATCAAAAGCCTTGGGGGAAAACCACAAAAAAAAAATTACTACTTGTATTTGTTTTCTTATTACGAATTCTAGAGATACCAACTCACTAGAGTAACTAACTGCTCATTCACATAGAGACACCAACCCCTCTTTCAAATTATCTTCATAAGAGCCATAACTCTCTTTTCCGATTTGCAATAATTCCTTTCTTAATTCTACTATAAATTAATCATAAATCTACCACAAAATGATCATAATATCTTGCTATAAACTCCTTATACTCTTTTCATTAGATCTAAAAATGATCTTCTCATATACTACTCTTCTTTAGATTTGGTGTATATGCCTTTTCACAACGAATAGATATATCCCAACCAGTCACACTTCTTTAGAATAAATTACTTCTCTTTTATTGATCACACTTCCTTGATTTATTTAGATCATTTATTAAAAATAGTTAGCTTGGTTTAATCAATCACACCTTTAGAACCATAATCACTATTCATAAAATGCACCTTTTAGATGATCAACCAACATATGAGTTATTTTTATCTCTATGAATCTCTGCTTATTCAATTGGAACTTGTCTTTAATGGTTTGCTAACTTGTCTTTAATTAACCTACTATTGTTCCTTTATTATTTATGCCTTTCTAATCAAACTACTGCATAACCTTAACAAATCACACCTTGATCAACTTCCTAACAAAATGTTCTTTATTTATTAACTATTCTTTCTTATTTATGAATCAACGAGTGACACAAAAAACAAAAATTATGCCACCTTGTATTAAGATTTATCACCAAATTTTTTGTTGTCATAGAGTTTCATATCTTGATCATAAAGTTGTCCTCAGTTTCATGAAGTCGACCATTGAATATTACTACACATATCAAGTTTAGGATTGATGCACATTTAAGGATATACCATTCTTCTTGTACATCAATGACAAAAAATTCAACAATCTCCCCCTTTTTCATTGATAGCAACTTCTCAAGGAAATGATATTAAATATACAATGCTCCTACTTACTCCATTAAGGCCCCCCCTTGCTCCACTTCTCTTGTTCAATTTCTCCCCATTTTTCATCAATAGAAAAGGCATCTATAGAGCTATTTAATAGGGAAATGAAGTTATCCTTGAAGGTTAGGGTGTCACCCTTAAATTTTGTCTAAGAAACTAAAAATTCTCTCTAAGAAGAGGCTTTGTAAATATATCTACAACTAGTTGTTTGGTTCTGACATATTACCATTTCACTTGTTGAATTTCTAATTGTTCCCTCAATAAATGAAATACACACACACACACACACACACACACACACACACACACACACACACACACACACACACACACACACACACACATGTATGTATGTATGTATGTATGTATGCATATGTTAATGTTCTTTCGAAGTTGTTCATAGGGTGGCCTTTTGGTTAAGTGTTTGCCATCCCCCTTTCTCTTTTCGGCCCACTCTTCCTTTTGTCTGTGCATGCCATGTGGTGTCACAACACTGCTATAAGAGACTCACCTTTCTCGCCTTGTGTTGAGAAAGCGTAGAGATTCCGCATGGCGCAGGTCTTCCCTTTGGCGTGAGTGTCCCTGGCCCCACCATTCTTCGTACACTAGCAGTGGCACTTGGCACATTTGCGCTTCATTTCCTCGTCCTCCTTTTGCACTTGATTTTGAGTCTCCTTTGAGTTGCCGCGTGTCCCTTCATCAGTTCATGAGATTGAATGTTGTTGGCATCACGAGTTTCTTGTTTTGGCAGGTACAAAGGTCGCCATGATGCAACTAGCATAATGATACCAAAATGATGTTTTCGCTCTTTGATTGTATGCATCTCTATGGACGCTACGCGAGGAGATTCTTGACAGGGAGCGGTTGTAGGGTTTTTTCTCATGCTTTCCTCTTGGTAGTTGTTAAGCACCTCGGGGCTATTTATTGGCCTTCCTTCAGTTGTTTGAGGGTTCAGACTTTGAGAAAAGATTATTAGACTTTGGCTTTGTGAATTAGGCCTTTATGTTAATTATGTTTTGTGGTTATTTTTTTTGAAGCTTAATTAGTTAACTTCTATGATATTTTCTAATTCAGTAACTTCTATGATATGTATTGTGAGATTCTACGGATTAAACTATGCTATAAAATTTTTTATCTTTTAGATGAATGCTGTATGCCATATTATGTTGAATGAGCCTTGTTTGATTGTCTTCTCTAACTATATTGGGCATGTAGATTGTTGAATGGGCCTTAAAACTACAAATCCTTGGGTTTTCTGTGCTTCAAATGTTCCAAAAATATTCTGGCGTATCGCCTAATTAGTGTAGGTTTTGAGTATCATTTCCTCCTTTTCTCCTCCCCATTGTACGAAGAGTCGGCTTCTCAAACCTGAAGGTTATTCAGTGAACTTTGCGTAAAGGTCCCCCATCACTAAATTTCCCATAAGGCTATTAGCATAGAATGCAAAATTAGTAGTCAATAGTTATTTTTCTGGCATGCCCAGTGGAACATAATTTGTAGTTAAAACCTAAGTAGGTTTATGAACCAAAAACCTGTTACCAAGAGTCAAATAACTTCAAATCCTAGTTTACTTCTGCCACCCCTGGTGAGCGTTCAGTCGTCCACAACTGCTTCTTCTCATAATTCACTTGTTATCCCGACGATACTTGCTCTTGTAGTGATGGCTCAAGTTCCTCCCAATAATTTCGTGACTTGGAATAGCGGTAGTCCCCTTATTCCTCCCGTTCCACCCGCAGTATGGGGCCCCGTTCCCACCTCTGCACTAAAATTCATCCCTAAATTCACTTGTGAAGATTCCAAAACCCCCGGGGAACACCTACAAGATGTGGTTGATGTTTGCATGGTCCATAATGTTACATAGCATAATGTAGCTCTGAGATTGCTTGCGACTTCTTTTAAAGGAAGAGCTTTAGATTGGTACAGATCTCTTGCACCCAATTCTATAGTTGATTGGGATCAGCTTGGTGATCGTTTCTTCGAGATATTTTTAGATAAGGCAGATAGGTTATATCTGATGTAACAACTGGTAACTATTAAGAGAGCTCCTCATGAAGCAGTGACAGACTTCAATATGAGGTTTCAATGAACCTGGCAAAGGATACCTTTGTTTGCTCGTCCACTCGCATATATGGCGTTTGTCTTCTATTTAAAATCTTTCAATTCAAATATATCCATGATGATACAATCTCTTGGAGGAAGCACCCTCCTAGATGCATATGATTTGGTAGTCCGAGCAAAGAACAATTTAATTGATGCTGGGAAGTTTGTACCACGACCGCTCATGCCAGTCTTCCCTGCAATATCGAATCAAGTTCTTGAGTCTGTTGCACCTAGCACTTTTGCACGTCAATCCATGTACGTATACCCTAGATCCCAACAAGCCAGTACATCTTCTTCTTCAGCCTTGGCTGCTGAAGTCAATGACATGAAAAATTTATTGATATATTTTCCTAATGAGATCATTAACCTGAAAAGATCCCAAATCACCTCTACTAGACCTCCTTTCCAGCAAAATTTCTAGGGGAATAGGCCCCCATACCAACAAACCAATATGCGAATAATTGAGCTTCTTCGAGTCAAACAAATGTCCAGATAGTTCCGGTACCCACTCCGCTGCAAACCGTCCATCCTAGTACCAATAAAGAATTAACCGTAGGAAAAAATAATCTGGTTGATGACACCAATTCTTGGTGCTTCCCATGTAACGATGCTCATGCTCCAAGAAACTGTCCAAGGGGTAATTTGTAGCAAAATATTGCAGATCAACGATGTCAAGGTTCTACCTTGGATGTGGTGGTTTATGCTTCCCCTGACATGGACAATGTGACCCTCATCGTTCAAATTAAAGGCATGTTGATGGAGCAGGAAGCAGAGATAGCCCCAGATCATGCTTTATTTTCTTGGATGGAAGATGAAGATGGTATACTCACAAATGACACAATTGCATCGAGTTCAGGAGCTCCCTAAGTACACTCTGACTACAACCTTCAGTTAAAAAGATTGTTCACAAGAGAACTTGTAAACACACAAGGGAAGTTCAGCTTAGAAAAAGCTCCCGAACAACCCATGGCTACTGCCGCATATCAAAGGAAATATTTTATCCCCTATAAGCCAAGAGAAGTAAAAGCGCCTATGCTGTCAGGATTGGACGTGGTGGAACAACTAGAGAAATCCTTGACTAATGTTTCTTTATGGGATATCCTTCGCATCTCGGAGCAATTGAACCAGTTAAAAGAAGCTCTGGTAGAGGTAGAGAGACCTGTCACCAAGAACGTCACAAATTACTCGCGAGTTAACAAGGAAAGATTTGTGGCTCCCCTGACTCAATCACACCCGTCAGTTGTACTAACAAATGAGGTTGAGTCACCCAGGTCTCAAGCGAAGGGTAAGCCTAAACCAAATCCATTCTATTTGACTCTCATTCTAGGAGACAAGTTGTTTCATAATTACATGATAGACTTTGACGCTAGCACAACCGTCATGCCAAAGTAGATTGCTGAGGTTTTGTAAATCAGATATGAACCTCTAAGTAGGGGTGTTATGCAACTAGACGGAAACAAAGTTCAGACCGTGGGTCTTATTAAAAGTCTCCGACTAACATTGTTTGTGTGTCCTAGTGTCATTGTATCTTAGGAGGTAGTAGTCATTGATATTCCTCCTATTTTTGGCATCTACCTTTCCTGTGACTTTACTCCTAAGATAGGAGGCTACCTATCCCTAGATTGTTCCCACCTCATCCTCAGGACCCAAAATGGTGCCAAACTCAAACTCCTTTTAGAACCCCTACATGTCGACCATATAGCTGATCAAGCTATGATCAACTTTGAACCAACCCATACCTCCATCTCTAATGAGGAAAGGAAAAATGTAGAGCTTCTAGAGGATGAAGAGGTAATCGATGACATTACACCAGAAGATGAGGTGTTCCTTAATGAGTTCATAAATTTTGACCCATATGACAATTACCATGCTACAGGTCTTGGGACTTATTGTATTTTTAATGAGGATCAAATTATTCCCAAATTGACTAAAGAACCACTAGAAAAAGAGGAGCTGTCTTCTACTCTCTGGACCTTGCACTTTGATGGTGCCAAATGCAAAGTAGGTTTAGGAGCTGATATTTGCCTTACATCTCCCAAAGGTGAAAAAGTCCTAAGATCTTTTTGCCTATAGTTTGCTTGCTCAAATAATGAAGCGGAGTATGAGGGACTAATTCAGGGTCTAAGCTTACCAGAGCGAATATGGATTAAACAGTTGAAGGTCTTAGGAGACTCTAAACTAATAGTGCACCAAGTGCGAGGGATCTCAAGTGCCAAACATGTTTATATGAGGTCATATTTCCACATAATATGGGATTTGATCGAAAGCTTTGACATTTCAATATTCAGGGGATTCCTCGCAAGGAAAATGCAACTGCTGATCGGATGGCCACTATTGGGTCACAATTCAACCCTACTACAGAATTGCTTACCAACCCTCAGGCAGTTTGCCTGATTGTTTGACTCATTATTCTGGAAAACAACACCCATTGGCAAGTATTTGAAAGTGATGAAAAAATTGCCATGTTCATCCAGCACTCCAGTGAATTTGTAGATCAAATGCAGCCTAAGGTAAAAGAGGCCTACGAAGATCAAATCATTTAGTTGAAATCCAATAAACTCCTGAATGGACTGATCACCCTTGAGAATCTATTTGATCATGATAATGTCAAAAATGACAAAAGAAAATTCACAACTGACAAGGGTGAATACATTGAAATTCTAGTGGGGAATGGGAGAAAGCTCAAGGTTGGAAAAGAGGTTTCTCCAAAGGACAAAGAAATATTGACTCACTTTTGTGGTGAATACCTGGGTGTGATATGGTCATACATAGAATTGAAAGGTTATAATCCCAACATCATCTAGCATATAATTGAACTTGCTGATGGTGCCAAGCTAGTCTGACAAAAACAAAGGCATATTAATCCAAAGATTGAGACTCTCATGGCCCAGGAATTGGAAAAGTTAATCGAGTCCAAAATTATTTATCCCATTAAGCATAGTACATGGGTATCAAATTTGGTACTAGTCAGGAAGAAGACTGGATATATTCATCTTTGTGTAGATTTTCACGGCCTGAGTCAAGCCTCCTTGAAAGATCACTACCCGTTACCACCAATGGAGCAGTTGTTGTACACTGTGGTTGGGTTTGAAATGTTCACAATGTTAGATGGATTCTCAGGCTATAACCAAGTGCTAGTCAAGCCAAAAGATGCCATTTGGATTGTCAAATGGTGGTGTGACCTTTTAGAGGGCCATGGATTTGGCTTCTAATGAGTTGATAAAAAAATCATCCTTATCTACTTAGATGATTTGACTGTGTTCTCAAAACACAAAGAAGATCATTTTGATCATCTTGAGTTAGTCTTCCAAAAGTGCTTAGAATTTTGTATCTCCCTGAACCCAAAGAAATGTATCTTTGGAGTCCCAAAAGGGAAATTGTTGGGGCATGTAGTGTCCAAAGGAGTCACAATTGATCTTGATCGTGTGAAAGCAATAAAAAAGCTCCCTCTTCTTGTCAACAAGAAAGGTGTTCAATCTTTCCTAGGCAAGGTTAATTTTGTTAGCTGTTTCATCTTTGACTTTGTTGGGATGGTAAGGCCTATCACACTTATGCTCAAGAAACACACACATTTTAAGTGGACCCCTGAAGAAAAGGAGGCATTCAAGAAGATCAAAGATGCCATTTCATCATCCCCAGTTCTTTCCAATCCTGATATGTCTAAGGATTTCATAATTTATGCCTTTTCTAGCAATACAACATGGTCATAGTTTTAATCCAGAAGGATGCGAATCAAAAGGGGGAACATTAGATAGCCTTCCACTAAAAAATGCTAAAAGAATATGAGGCCAAGTACAACTTTGTTGAGAAGCAAGCCCTGACCATTGTCAAAGGCCTTAAAAAGTTTCGGCATTTCATTTCCTATAACAATACTATTGTATATGTTTACCATCCTTCAATTCGAGAATATATAATGGAAGGTGACATTATAGAAAAAAGAGCAAACTAGATTACTAAAATCCTAGAGTATGACATTGACATCAAACCTACTAAGGTAATTCATGGAAAAGGCCTTTGTGAATACATAGCCCAGGATTCAAGCCTCCAAGAAGATGAAACCACTTGTAAGGAAGTCATGATGGCCACTTTTGAGCTAATGGAACCATGTTGGATCGCAGACCGAAAGCATTTCATGCTAATTGGGATTTTCCCACCTCATACTCCCCCTGAAAAGTGGAGGTTCTATAGAATGAAAAATAACGGATACTGCTTGGTGGAGGGGGTGCTTTTCAAAAGAAATTTAGATGGTCTTACTCTGCTGTGTGGACAAAGATCAAGCCAATAAGAGCTTGCATGAACTGCATGATAGACTCACATGGGGTCATTATTCAGCACCAACCACTATCATTAAAATCACCTGCGCTGGATATTTTTGGCCCTCAATATTTAAAGATGCACATGCCCTAGTAAGGAAATGTAAGGAATGCCAAATTTTCAGTTGTAGACATAGGAATGCAGCAATGCCGCTTAGACCAATAGTGGTCAAAGAGCCCTTTGCCCAGTGGGGTTGGGACTTCATAGGAATGGTTAATCCACCAAGCTCAGTTGAACACAAATGGATCCTCATTGCCACTGATTACTTCACTAGATGGGATGAAGCTGTACCTCTAAGAAATGCTAATGAAATAGAAATCCTAGCATTTCTGGAAGAGCTAGTATACTAGTATGTCCCGCCAAAAACCATAATATTAGATAACGCATGAGAATTTACAGGTTCTCGATTGATCTAATTTTCTCTTAGTCAAGGTATTTACCTAAAAAATTCTTCAAACTATTACCCGTAGGGAAATGGCTTGGCTGAGTCCACCACCACTAACAAGAACTTGATAAGACTCATCAAAAGGATTGGGTTTGAGTACAAAAGGGAGTGGCACCATCACCTTAAGGGCGCATTATGGGCAGATCGGATCACACCCAAATAGATCCTCAAGAATTCTCTGTACAAGTTGGTTTATGGTAAAGACACCCTATTCCCCATATTAATGGAAATCCCCACCTTACAACTCCTCAAATCTATTGAGGTGAAAGAAAATGACGCGATGGAAGTAAGGTTAGCAGAACTCATGGAACTACAAAAGGCAATAGAAGCAACTTTTGAATCGCTTCAAAACTGCCAACAAATCATGAAGAGGTGGTTTGATGGTAAGAAAAGTTCTGACCCAAGATTCAAGGAGGGGGACCTCATCCTGAAATACAATGAGAGGGCCACTAGGATAGGCTAGAACACACAGTTTGATAGCTTATGGGAGGGACCTTTTCATATAAATAATTGCAAGGAGTTCAAGACATTTGACCTTGAAGACATGCATGGATAATCCATTGAAATCCTGGTTAACATTTTCACCTCAAACATTTCCATTAAACATTTGCTTCTCCATGTAAATAGTGTAAATTTTGTATGCTTATATTTATTTAATTATGATCTTCCATGCATTGTAAAGAGTAAAAAGTGAACCATAAGACACATTATAAGCAAACAAAAGAGATATTATATTATTTTGAAGTTTCTGTTTTGTATAATGCACAAAAGGCTCGTGGCCTGTAAGCTAGTGAAACAAGGTGGCAAGTTGTTGAAGCAAGGTGTGCGGTTATTTTATCAGTCCTCTTCTTCATCGTCCCCCTCTTCCATGAGGAAATCAGAGTCCTCATCCTTGTCATCCTCTTCCTCCATCCATTCATAGCCAGAGTCCTTGTCCACTCCTGGAATATTGAAACATGCACCAAATGTGGAGGGATGTGTGGTGTCAGAATCCTCAGGAAGATGTAGTCCCATAAACCAGTCTACCAAGCCATTCCAGCTGGAGTAGGCACTATCATATGAGCTCAAAGAAGGAATTGAGCAGCATATTCTACTTGAAAGCGGTGATCAAATAATTCCATTGTCCTAAAACCGTTGATTAACGGATGTCATTCCACATCTTCTCCGGAGGCTATGAAGCATTGTAGGTCTGAGGCCAAAGGTGATGGGGAGGTATACTCAAAGAGAGTTAATTACTTGTTTTAAGGGTAGTTAAGTGTTGTCCTAGTGGGCTCCCTTCATTGCTCATCTATTCTACTAGTCAATTTAGACAAGTCAATCTCTCTAGGAGTGCTCCCGATCAAGATGTGCTCTTAAGTTGCTCAGGCATGGTTGGGATTCACATGGGTAAATCCAACCTTACACTCTCAAACTCCTAAAAAATATTTGCAGAGGCTGTAGTTGGTGTTTATGATGTTTTATAGGGGTAATCAATTGGTTTTGAGTATGGGTTTGATTCATTTCCCCATCGCTCCTTCCTTTTCCTATTTTCTAGGCCTAGTAGCCCTAGAGCCCCGATTAGCCCTACCTAATCGGTTTTTGTGGATTTTCTCACAATTTCTCTAAAGAACAACACAAGCTCTTTGCTGATCAGGATACCCTTTTGGAAGTACTTTCCAATTTATGAAGTGAGGAATCTTAGTCTAACCGTACAGGTACGAAACCCGAGAAATGCTTGTTTTAGGTGGTTTTAGGCTCGTTTTGGTCTTTTTCCAAGGGTTTGGTGTCTTCCTTGATCTTCCACACCTCCAAAATCACACATGTTCTCTACCACACATCACTTGTTCATATCAAACACTTTGCAACTCCAACCCTGCTCATTCCTGCAAACACTTTCATAATCTCATTCATTTCCTAACCAGGCTATGACTGAGCTCGCCTAGGAAATGATGCTCATTGGACTTTCAATGACCTCCAAAATAAAATAAATTCTATATAAATTGTACAAAGGTTCCATTGCTCGATTCCCAAGAGTTATTGAGAATAACTCAAAGAACTTCAAGTTGGAACCATGTTTGGGCCTCTCAAACCCTTATTTAGGCCGAGAGCTTACAAAATTGAAAATGCAATTCAAACCTGCAATACAAATAACCAAATTTCTTCCTAATAATTACAATAACATATACAAAACAACAAGAAAATAACAACAATGCAATCAATCCATTAAGTACGGATTGTTGCTCTAGTTCTTGAAAAATGCTAAGTAAAACTCAAAAAATGGTCTCCAATTTGTATTCGAATCTACTCCAGGCATTCAACAACCTCATTACATTCATTCTCAGGGAATTTATATGCCATTTTTGGCCTAACTAACTCTCCATCGGTTTCCTAGCCAACCCTTTGCTTAAAAATGCAAAAAGTTGCTCAACGTTGCAAAAAGTTGTCAAGCAACTAATGACAACTTTTGCCAAAATGTGCATTTTTGCCTTACATGCTTTGTTTTCTCCTCCAAACCATCTAGGATTACTAAACCCCATTACATTAACATTTCCCAATTCCAAACAAGGCTATTTAAGGCATTTGTCATCAAAATGCAAGATTATGCCATTTGAGGCTTACAAGGGCTTTCAAGCCAAAATTGAGCAAATGCATTGTCCTAAGGACATTTAACCTACCAAAGCATTTTAAAAAAACATGAGGACCTAATAGAAGAGCCTTATTCACTATTACAAACCAACCTATGAACAAACACACCAAAATGAAGAAGTTGGACTCAAAACTAGCTCAAAACTAGGTGCTCGTGCACCATACTCCCCCAATGAAAAGAAGTCAAGTGACTCCTTGAGGCAGAAAATAAAATGTAACTCCATGCTTAGATAATTATGCCTTAGGTATCCAAGTATCCTCTGATGCTAGAAGATGCTGCCACTTGACCAAGTGCTCCATGTAGGTGGTATGCCTTGTTTTCTTCAAAATTCTAGAATCTAACACCTTCTTGGCTTGGGGAATGGGTGCAGCTGGTAAGGGAAGGTTTGAAAGTGTTTGAGAGACCTCTAAAAATGTGCTATCTTTTTCTAGAAGTGTGCCCTTATACTGCACCAAATCTGCCACATTCAAAATGAGTGACAAATCCATATCACCGGGTGAGTCTACCTTGTATGCATTGTTGCCATACTTAGCCAAAACTTTGCAAGGACCTATCCTCCTCATTTGAAGCTTTCTAAGGACACCTTTATAAATTCTTTCCTTGTTCAAATGTACCATCACCATGTCACCAACAACAAATTGGATATCTTTCCTTTTCTCATCCACTTTGTCCTTGATCTTTTGAGTAGTGTCCAATAGGGCTGTCCTAACCTTCTTGTGAATCTCTTCCATTGATTGGGCCATGTCCAAGGCATGTCCACTCTACTGTCCCATCTTTCCCACATCTCTGAGCTCCAAAACTCCTCTAGGATGAATGCCATACACCACCTCAAAAGGATTTTTACCGGTTGACCTATTCACACTATCATTGTAGGCAAACTCAGCTTGATGGATGATCTGATCCCAAGCTTGACCATACTCTTTTGTTAGGCATCTAAGTAGATCCCCAAGTGTTCTATTGACCACCTCAGTTTGGCCATCCATTTGGGGATGATAGGGTGAACTGAAAGACAAATTAGTTCCTAATCTTTGCCACAAAGTCATCCAAAAATGACCAATAAACTTTGCATCCCTATCTGACACAATATTGATAGGTAAACCATGAATCCTAATGACCTCTTTGAAAAAAAAATGAGCAATGTGGCTGGCATCATGAGTGACCTTGCATGGAATAAAATGACCTATCTTACTAAACCTATTTACCACAACATAGATGCTATCAAAACCTGATTTGGTTTTAGGCAAACCAACCACAAAGTCCATACTTACACACTCGCGTGGCCGGTTGGGAATAGGTAAAGGTTGGAAAAGACCAGTATTGGAAGATGTACCCTTAGCTCTTTGGAAAACCACACATTGCTCCACATATCTTTTGATATCTCTTTGCATTTTAGGCCAAAAATAGAATCTTTGGACAAGTTCCAAAGTCTTGTTCAAACCAAAATGTCCACTCAAGCATCCATTATGCTTCTCTTGCATCAAGTTTTCTCTCATAGACCCTTTAGGCACACATAGTTGTCCTCCTTTGAAAAAAAGGCCATCTTGCAAGGTGTAATCTGCATATTCACTACGAAAATGGTTTCCAAACCCTTGGCAAATCTTGTAGGCAACATCAAAATATTCATCTTTTGCATACAAATTCTTGAAGCTATCCACTCCAATGCTTTTTAGATGCACTTATTGCACTATTAGTGATCTCCTACTCAATGCATGAGCTACCTTATTACATTGTCCTTTCTTGTGTTTGATGGTAAAGGTATATGACTGTAAATACTCTACCCATTTAATATGCCTATGGTTTAACTTTTCTTGAGAATTAAGAAAGCTAAGAGCTTGATTATCAGTGTAAACCACAAATTCCTTAGGTAGCAAATAATGCCTCCATTTCCTAAGAGATTGGACAAGTACATACAATTCCAAATCATAGGAGGAATAAATTTTCTTTGCATCATTGAGTTTCTCACTGAAGAAGGCAACCGATCTATTGTCTTGACTCAAAACTGCTCCAACCGCTAACTGCTCCAACCGCTATGTTGCTTGCATCACATTCAATTGTGAAGAGCTTGTCAAAGTTTGGTAGGATAAGTACCAGTTGAGTAGCCACCTTTGTCTTCAAGAGATCTAAACCTCTTTGTGCTTCTTTTTTCATTACAAACTTGGTTCTCACACCTCCCTTGATTTCTCAAGCATGGGTGCACATATTTCACTGAACCCTCTGATGAACTTTCTATAAAACTGAGCCAAGTGATGGAAACTTCTCACTTAACTTGCTATCCTAGGTGTGGGCCAACCAATAATGGCTTCCACCTTAGAGGTATCCATCTTCAAATCACCTCTTGAGACTAAAAACCCAAGATACACCAATTCCTGTTTCATAAACTCACATTTCTCCAAATTGATGGTTAGTTGTTCATCACATAGTTTACTCAAGACAATTTCTATATACTTAAGATGCTCATCTTAAACTTGCTAAAAATTAAGATGTCATCTAAGTAAACTACAACAAATTTACCAATGTAGTCCTTGAGTACTTCATTCATGAGCCTCATGAATGTGCTAGGATAATTTGTGAGTCCAAATGGCATAACAAGCCATTCATAGAGTCCTTCTGCAGTCTTGAAGGTTGTCTTCCATTCATCACCCTCCTTTATTTGATTTGGTGGTAACTACTTTTGAGATCTATCTTGGTGAAGTATTCAACACCTCCCAAACAATCCATCAAGTCTTCAATTCTTGGGATGGGAAATCTATATTTGATAGTAATCTGGTTTATGGCTCTAGAGTCAGTGCAAAGTCTCCAAGTACCTCCTTTTTTTGGAGCTAAAATGGTGGGTACTGCACATGGGCTGATGCTCTTCCTGATTAGTCCATTATCTAGGAGTTCTTGTATTTGCTTGGCTATCTCCTTGTTCTGATCCAGGGTCATTTTATAAGCTGCCTTATTGGGTAAAGAAGCTCCAGGTATAAAGTCAATTTGATGACTTATGGCATGTTGAGGAGGCAAAGTAGCTAGTGTTCCATCACTAATGATGTCCTCAAATTGATTTAGGACCTGCTTCACTTCTTTAGGAATTGTCACCTTCCTTTCCTTGCTGTCCTCTTTTGGCTTCCCAACAATGGCAAACCCCACTCCTTCTCCCTCCTTGAGTGTGTTGATGAACTCTTTCTCACCAACCAACAACACATTAGGACCTTTGGATCTTCCCTCTACTTGGTCTCCTATGGACTGGATTTCGTAGGTGGTTCAATCCTTTTGGAATGTATAAGCATTCTTCGCTCCATGATGTATTGCCTTTCTATCAAACTGCCATGGCCTACCTAGGAGTAGGTGGCAAGCGTCCTTGGGCAAGATATCACACAAGATTTTATCTTTGTAACCTCCAATGATGAACTCAACCCAAGTTTGTTCATTTAGAAGAACATGCCGCCCCTTGTTGAGCCATGTAACTCTATAGGGATCACTATGTGGTATTCTTGGAAAATTGAGATTACTCACCGATTTCTCTGACACTATGTTGACTGTGGACCTTGAATCCACTACCACTCTACATACATTTTCCATGATCTTACATTTTATTCTGAACAAGGATCACCTTTGGCTAGGTTCCTCCTTAACCGGTTCTTTGATCAAGACTCTCTTTATCACGAGGTTCTCTCCAACCTCTAAATCCAAACTCACTTCTAATTATTTCATGTTTGCTGCATCCTCTTGAGCATAATTTACTCTCCTCTCACCTCCTTGGGATGAAGAAGACTTCTTAGGGAACCTATAGGCCGGGTGTCCAAGTTGATGGCAATTGTAGCACTTCATGGTGGAAAAATAGGACCCTCTTCCTGATCCACTAGACCTTCCTCTACTAAAGTTGCTAGATCCCCTTCCTCTATAGTTGCTCTTGCTATTGGAATCCCCACTTTACTCAACCAACTTGGATTCCCCTTGAGATCTTTGGTCTACACTTCTTCCACCAAAACTACCTCTCTGACCTCTGACCTCTGCCATCTCTTCCCCTACCTCTACCTCTGTAGCTTTGTTCTGGTTTCTTCTTGCTCTTTTCCTCCACTTTTGGTGCCAACTGATAGCACTTGTGCATGATGTTGGGGCATAACAAGCTTAATTCCTCTTGAATATTCCATCTCAAGCCATTTAAGTATCTGGATACCTTGATTCTCTCATCCTTTACCACCTTGGATCTCAGACACAAATTCTGAAATTCCTTAGTATAGCTGCTCACATCCAGTCTCTTTGTCTCAAATTATTTCTCCTCTTGTGCAACTGGATTTCATAATCTTCAGGGATGTATGCCTCTTTCACCTTGGCTATCATGCCCTTCCAAGTAGCTATGGGGTTCTTGCCCTCTTTTTGCCTCTCTTCTTGAATAAAATTCCACCAATTTAATGCTGCCTCTCTCAATCTAGACTTGGCAACCTTCACCTTTTGTGCCTCATTGATTCCATCACATTCATAGTGATTCTCCAATCCCTCTATCCATTCCAGGACTACCTCAGGCTCCTTTTTTCCACAAAAAAGTGGCACTCCCTCTAGGAATTTTTCTCTCAAGGCTTTAATTGCTTTAAGGAAAGGTTCTCCAGGTAGAATAGGGCCTGGTTCAGGAGCCCTATCCTCTTCTACAACTTCTTTACCCTTCCCCTCATTGACCTTGATTGTCACTTTCTCAGTTTTATCTTCAACTGCGTCTAGTTTGTTCTCTAGTTGTAGTAATCTTTCTCTGAGGAGCCTATTTTCTTCTTCTTGGTATTCTACCTTCTTTTCTAGCTCTGCATTAGTCTCCATCCTTAGACTATTCTCTCCTACTGATTCAGTGTTTGTCATATGCTATCTTCTTCCCAAATCTTGGTTGCTCTGATACCACTATGATGGGGAGGTATACTCAAAGAGAGTTAATTCCTTGTTTTAAGGGCAGTTAAGTGTTGTCTTAGTGCGCTCCCTTCATTATTCATTTGGTCTACTAGTCAATTTAGACAACTCAATCTCTCTAGGAGTGATCCCAATCAAGATGTGCTCTTAAGTTGCTTAGGCATGGTTGGGATTCACAGGCGTAAATCCAACCTTACACTCACAAACTCCTAACAAATGGTTGTAGAGGTTGTAGTCGGTGTTTATGATGTTTTCTAGGGGTAATCAACTAGTTTTGAGTATGTGTTTGATTCATTTCCCCATCGCTCCTTCCCTTTCCTATTTTCTAGGCCTAGTATCCCTAGAGCCCCAATTAGCCCTACCTAACCGGTTTTTGTGGATTTTCTCACAATTTCTCCAAAGACCCACACAAAATATTTCTGATTAGGATACCCTTTTGGAAGTACTTTCCAATTTATGAAGTGAGGAATCTCAGTCTGACCGTACAAGTATGAAACCCGAGAAATGCTTGTTTTAGGTGGTTTTAGGCTTGTTTTGGTCTTTTTCCAAGGGTTTGGTGTCTTCCTTGATCTGCCACACCTCCAAACTCACACATGTGCTCTGCCACACATCACTTGTTCATTCCAAACACTCTACAACTCCAACCTGCTCATTCTTGCAAACACTTGTATAATCTCATTCATTTCCTAACCGAGCTATGACTGAGCTCGCTTAGGAAATGATGCTATTGGCCTTTAAATGACCTCCAAAAGAAAATAAAATCTATATACACTATACAAAGGTTCCATGGCTCGAGTCCCAAGAGTTATTGAGAATAACTCAGAACTTCAAGCTGGAACCATGTTTGGGACTCTCAAACCCTTACTCAGGCCGAGATCTTACAAAATTGAAAACTCAATTCAAACCTGCAATAAAAATAAGCAAATTGCTTCCTAAGAACTACAAGAACATATACAAAACAATATGAAAAGAACAACAATGCAATCAATCCATTAAGTACGGATTGCTGCTCTAATTCTTGAAAAATGCGAAGTATAACTCAAAAAATGGTCTCCAATTTGTATTCCAATCTACTCTAGGAGTTCAAAAACCTCATTAAATTCATTCTTAAGGAATTTATATGCCATTTTTGGCCTAACTAACTCTCCATCAGTTTCCTAACTAACCCTTTTCCGAAAAATGCAAAAAGTTGCTCAACGTTGCAAAAAGTTGTCAAGCAACTTTGACAACTTTTGCCAAAAAGTGCATTTTTGCTTTACATGCTTTGTTTTCTCCTCCAAACCATCTAGGATGAATAAAAAACATTAAATTAACATTTCCCAATGCCAAACAAGGCTATTCAAGGCATTTTTCATCAAAATGCAAGATTATGCTATTTTAGGCTTACAAGGGCTTTCAAGCCAAAATTGAGCAAATGCATTGGCCTAAGGACATTCAACCTACAAAAGCATTTCAAAAAAATTTGAGGACTGAAGAGAAGACCATTATTCACTATTACAAACCAACCTATTAACACACACACCAAAATGAAGAAGTTGGACTCAAAACTAGCTCAAAACTAGGTGCTCCTGCAACCAAAGGTAGACCCCAAAAGGGAACAACATGTTGCACTACTTCTTCAAGGCCACCCATATACTCTGGTGGGAAGAGTTTCTGAGTTAGCTCTACTACCCAAAAGTCATTTTTCCAAGTGTCCAACAATGAGGCAACAAAGAGAGAGCAAATGTTCGTGTTGACACGGTACCGATCCACATCATTGATAAAGTCCTCCCCAAGCACCCATTTGATAGAAACAATAATCAAAGGGCTTCTTTGCTGCGTCATACCCAACAACCACTGGTCTAAAATGTTTCCTAAGAATGTGAACCGTGCCTTGTCATTGGTGAGCCAAATAGGAGTGTCCATTACTCTAGAAACTCCATCGTTAAGCCATCTATTGTACAAAAAGATGTCTGAAAAGACATATTTATAGCTGAATTCCAGCCTTGAACAATAAATGAAAATTAAGAGCCAGCACCCTCGATCTTCGATGCGGCTGTCCTTTCTCATAACTCATGGAACTAAATGGAGTTAATCCTAAGGATTGCGTTTGTCTTTCCCAGAGCCTCGAGAAGAGAAGTAGTGTACTCAAACACCACACATATCCTTAAGTACGTTTTACCTAAACCTAGTAAATTGGAGGATCATTTTGGCTCGTGTTAGCCTTGCTGGCTGTGAATGTTTTCCTTAATGAGGAGATCTATCCTGACAAGAGGATAATCTCAAGTGTCTTAAAATGATGGTGTAATGGGTGGATATCTTTTCAAAAATGCAATGGCGATGCTTCTTCACGTTTCAACATTAATGTCGCATGGAAAATGAGATGGCCTACGTGCAGACCAATACTTATAATAAACACACTTTTTTTGCACGCAAATATAAGTATGAAATGTATTTAAAGAAAGGAGCCTCAAAGGTGCATGGAAGATATTCATCCTGCATTTTGAGCTGCAAAGTCCTTAAGAAGTGTCAGGAAGCTTGTCTACAGAGAAATGGAGATTACAACAGGAACCTCTAACCCATCCTAGGGTGAGATGTGGGTGGATGTGTATGGAGAAATCTCATATGCATCTCACGCTATGCCTCCGAAGCCGAACAACCCCAAAAAAAAGACCAAGTCGAAGACGAACACCCGCGACCCTATGATGGTAATTGACACATTTGAAGATGTCATTGAGCCTGACCCACACAAGCAACTAAAGGGCCTTAGGGAAGCCACATGCACGAGAATGTCAAACCATACGAATGAGATGCAATCTACAATGTCTAAATTTTGGAATAATGGCATTCCACAATTCTTAGTGCCCATGGTTCGACATTGCCCAAAGTTTGTTGCAGCGTACATGAGCAGATTTGTGCTTGATCATCCTTCAATACATGGCTCTTCTTTTCGGGTTATCATAACCCCAACCGCTATTAGGGACATGTTGTGTTGCCCCAAAATTGACATCACAAATATTTTTGACAAGGATGCTATGGAGGATTATTGGTATACCAGGTGAGACATCATCCCCTTTTGTTAAGCCATGTTAAATCGAAGCTTAGTGGTTGAAAATCCTAAGATCCGAGTGCCCTATAGTGATCTAAAGCAAGATGACCTTAAGAAATCTTCTTAACAATTGCATTACTGTGCAGTCATGAAAGTGACCGGGAGATCTCAGCTCCCATGATGGGGTTGATTTTTAAATGCTAGAAATAGAAAGAGCCATTTCATTTTGAATTATCTATGTTGATAGTCAAAGAGATCACAAGGTAGTTGGCCAAGTTTTAGTAGTCACGATGGTTCAAGTTTTCTTTTTTCCTAGTTCATCTGTTCGTACACCAAAATTATCCTTTCTTTAGTCAATACATGCGGTTGGCTACCCATGATGAGCTAGGAAAAAGGATGCCGGTGTCCGCCTAGACACTCGTCTTGTTGGCTACATATGATGCATATCAGTTTTCAGATTGTTTCTTGGCCCCCATCTTTCAGGATTTTGGTGTTATTCCTCAGGAGCCTCTTGCCTGATTTTCACAGATTTAGGTGAATTGGACGAGTAACGAATGCCCCCATTGTGATTGGTTCTTGGGGAGAGATTTTTCTTTCATTCGTGTAAATCATTTTTTTGAGGAGCCATTCCACCTACCTACATATGTCATTGAAAGGACCTTGGCTCTTTTAGGCAGCTGGTGGAAGTTGAGAGGGCTAGAGGGTCAGGGAAACATGATACATCCATAACTGAAGACCACAATGCAATTGGCCCCATCATCCTCGAACGGAAGAGTATCACTGAGAAGGTCTTGACTTCCAAGCTTATGCAACTCGGCTTGGTAGTAATTTATGATGTATGGAGTTATGACCCGGATGGGTGCCTGCCCAACAAACATGGAAGAAATGCTATCAAGCATGTGCCACAGAACTCATGGGAAGGCCACACTAATCCTCCAGTGAATGACCCAAGCCTCTATGTTGATCCTAGTGATTTTCCTGTAGTTGAGCACTCCCCATGGTTGAGTTTCTACACTCCCCTACAAAGGCACAACCCGGCTAAGCCTTTTCCCTAGAATATGCTGCGGACCATGAAAGAAGATTTTTGGGCTAGAAAGAAGAGAGAGCATTTCTGGATCTACCATCAACAAACTCAACAACCCAGGGCTAATGTGGGTAACGCTCCCTTCGACAAGCATTTCAAGGAAGCATGGAAAAATAACAAGAATGATGAGGAACGGGCGAGTGATAAGTACCCACGTGAAGACTCATCCCTCGAGGAGGCTCAACAACAAGAGGTGGAGGTTATTGTTGGCATTTGCATGAAGATTGCATTAATGATATGTTATGTTGTTATTGATGTCAATTAACCGGCAATAATATTGTTGATATTGTTGTTAATATTGTTACTGTAACCGGTAGGAAGTATTTGTGAGGAGAACTAGTAACCAGTATAAACCTTATCTATTGATGCAATCGATAAACCCTACCTATTGTTTTTGATAAACCCTAACCGATTAAGTTTGGTGAATTGGTTATATTGTTTTATGATATGATGATGAGCGGTAATGATTATGAAACATATGATTATTGTATGTTGATAATTCCAAGAGATTTTGGCGAGTTGTTGTAACGGTTTTTGTCTAGGGAATGAGAAAATGTATTGCATCTAATGCAAAGCACATGATGAGTTACTAAGTTCAATGAAGCGGTGATCAAGGAGTGATCAAGGTTTTCTTGATCGATGTGCAGAGATTGATATGTAATCCAATGGTCATACTTGAACCGATTTTTTTTCAATCTCAATGAGAATTATATTTTTATTGTGTTACTGACTTGATTGATTTATTTATAAGGTCAATGAAGTTGTTTAGTTTAATGAGTTGGCAAAGAGATAACAAAGATCCATTGAGTGTGTTGTTTCCAAACTAGATGATGTATTTGCAGTTTGAGTAAAGGAAGATAAGAGCATGAAATGGATCTGATCAAGCAAGTGTAGTGCTATTCAGACAAATCAGAAAACTCCTGTTGTTTTCTAACAATTACAAAAGAATTGAAACCTCCTAACTGGGTAAGCTCTAACAAGCTTGGTGTTATTCAAATCCTTTAACAAGGTGATCAATTAGCTTGGATTTTCAAATCCTCTACCAAGGTTACTCCTTACAGGGTATTTCTTCTAATAGGGCATTGTAGTCAATCCCTTAACCGGGTGACTCCTAATAGGATCAGTTCTTAACATGACTTTTTGTAAAGCTTTAACAGGCTAGGCTCCTAATAGGGTGAACTTCAAAAGAGTTCAGATAGTTATCTTGTAAGTCTCATCTCACTGTGGTTTTTACCTATTTGGGTTTCCATGTCAAAAATATTTGTGTCAAGTGGTGAATGTTTTTGTGGTTAAGTTTTCTTGGGTTGATTTACTTAACTACTTAACTACTTTGATAAGTCATGATAACTGGAAGCATTGAGAAATGAAGAAGTTGTTTATTGTTAATTTGTTGTAACAATCAACTAGTTTATCTTATGAGTTTTTATCTTGACAGAGGTATTACATTGTTAGTTCTAAGTTTACTTTGAGAGATTGATTTTGAGATTGGTGAAGTTTGTATCATTTTTTCTATCTACTGATTCACCCCCCCTCTCAGTAGTTGACCGGATACTTATTCTTTCATCATACCATCAATTGGTATCAGAGCTTATTAGGTCCTCTAAGGTCTTAGCCTAACATCTTGAGGTAAAGATCTTACAGATCATGATGAAGAAGGAAGGTCCAAAGTTTAATAGAGAGAACTACAGGATATGGAGTGACAGAATGAAAATTTATATCAAGAGTCTGGGAAGCCAGTATTGGGAACATGTCGATACTAAGTATGTTGCACCTACTGGGATGTTGACTGATGATCAGAAGAAAGAGAAAAAATAAAATCATCTAGCATTGGAGGCTATTATCAATTCTTTGTTTGATGCAGAGTATGTAGATGTTCATGGTCTTGAAATTGTATATGAGGTATGGAAAAAACTTGAAGAGATTTATAGTGGTGATGAACATGTTAAGATTGCTAAAGAAGAGAGTCTAAGAGGAAAGTTTCATGACATGCAGATGGTTGAAGGTGAGAATATCCAATAGTATGGTCAAAGGATAAAAGAGATAGTCGGTGAAATTAAGAGTGCAAGAGGTAAAGTGGAAGATTCCATAGTGATCAGTAAGGTACTAAGAATCCTGCTATAGGTCTACGCTATCCGAGTTGCAGCTATTCAAGAGCTGAAGACCATTGACAAAACTAAGGAAACTCTTGAATCCATCATTGGAAAGCTTATTGCTTTTGAGTTCAATGGTTATGATGGTAGTGTATAGAAATATGAGTCTGCATTTAGAGCTTTTGTTTCTAACCCATTTGTGAGGAAAAGTAGAGATGCCAGTCACAATTATGAATCCAGATCGAGTAGAGAAGCTAATGATGAAGACAATTTAGTTGAGCTTGAAGCATTGTTGGCCAAGTAGTTTCCTATAGGTATAGGTAAATATAGAGGCAAATCACCTTTGAAATGTTTTGCATGCAACAAGATTGGACCCATTGCTACTAACTGTCCTAATGGTGATAATGAGCACAAACGAGAGAAAGTCAAGAAGTACAAGGGTAAGGAAAAAAATATTGTCTTATTGTTTTTTATGGTGGTATCACTGACGAGGAATCTGATGGTGATGCTAATGAAGACATTGCGTTTGTAGCCATTAAAGAAGAGATATCAGACCATAAGGCATTAGTATCCAGGATGGATAACTCTGATGATTGGATCATTTATAGTGGTTGTTCACATCACATGACCGGTGATCAAAGAAAATTTCTTTCTCTGAAGGAATTTGATGGCGGAGTTGTAAGATTTGGTAATGACTCACCCTGCATGGTTAAAGGTAAGGGAAATATTTCTCTTAATGGAAAGAGCAGTGCAGATGATGTCTACTGGGTTGAAGGTTTAAAGCACAATCTTTTGAGTGTGGCACAACTCAATGACAAAGGATACCCATTGGAGTTTAAAAATTGTATGTGCAAAATCTATGGTAATAAAGGTGAACTAATTGCAATCAGGAAGAAAACTAAAGGTAACTTGTTTCACCTTAATCCTAAAGTCAACTACAATTTAATTGCAAAGATAGATGATAGTTGGCTTTGACATAGAATATTTTGTCATATAAACTTTGATAGCATTGTTAAAGTGAGTAAGTCCAAGACAGTGAGAGGTTTGCCTCAATTAGACAAATCAGTTAATTCTCTATGCAAAGAATGTCAGTCCGGAAAGATGAAATCCTCAACTTTCAAGAGAAAATCCTTTTCAGCGGAACATTTGTTAGATTTTGTTCATACAAATCTTTGTGGACCAATAAGAATAAAAATTATTCAAGGTGACAAATATTTTATGATCTTTATTGATGATTTCTCAAGGATGATGTGGGTCACATTCTTGAAGGATAAGACTGAAGCTTTTGGTAAGTTCAAGGCATTCAGAGCCTTAGCTAAGAAGGAGAGCAGAAAGAAGATAAAGTGTCTGACGACAGATCAGGGTGGTGAATTTACTTCTGAAGAATTCACTAGGTATTGTGAAAAAAATGGTATCAAATGACATCTTTCTGCACCAAGGACACCACAACAGAATGGTATCACAGAGAGAAACAAATGGTCAAATGTTGAAGTCACTAGGATGATGTTGATACAAGGTGTAGCGAAAACTTTCTAAAGAGAAGCTGTCAGCACAACTATCTACACTATGAACCGGATTCTAGTAAAGAGAGGTAAGGACAAGACTCCTTATGAATATTGGTATGGAATATCACCCGATGTTAGTTATTTCAGAATATTTGGAAGCATATGTTTTATTAAGAGAGGTGATTATATTAGCAAATTTGAGGCTAGAAGTGATGAAGGTATATTTCTTGGCTATTCCACCAAGAGTAAGGCCTACAAGTGTTTTAACAACCAGACACAAAGAATTATTGAGAGTGTTGATGTTCGAGTGGATGAAAATCCCGAAGTCTCAAAGGGAACCAGTTTGGAGAAAAAGGATAGAGATCCTTGCATTTTATTTTTGGAACCAGAGACTGTTAAATCTGAAACCAACAAGGCAAATACTGATGTACCCGTTCAATTGGAACATATAAACTTAGAAGAAGATGATGATGATAATAAAGAAGCTGGATCTGAAGATAATGATCATGTTATTCCAAGATATGTGAGACTGAATCACAATCCTGAACAGATTATTGGGGACAAGGATACTGGAGTACTAACTAGAAGAAGAATTAGAGAGAATTCTTGCGTGATCTCCACTATTGAACCAAGAACTGCTAAGGAAGCATTTGGTGATGATAATTGGGTTAAAGCTATGGAGGAGGAACTTGATCAAATTGAGAAGAACAAGACATGGACCCTAGTACCCCGACCAATAAACAAAAATGTGAGAGGTACTAAGTGGGTATTCAGGAACAAGTTGAATGAAGATGGTGTTGTAGTTCACAACAAAGATAGCTTGGTTTGCAAAGGTTATGCACAAGAGGAAGGAGAAGACTATGGTGAGACTTTTGCACTAGTGGCAAGAGTGGAAGGTGTTAGTGTTTTACTTGCATTTACAACACACAAGAAATTCAAGGTATACCAGATGGATATTAAGTCAACATTTTTGAATGGGATACTAGAAGAAGAAGTATACATTGAACATGTAGATGGCTATGCTTTGACTAATAAGAAAGACATGGTATCGCATAAACTTTATATGGATTAAAGCAAGCACTGAGAGCATGGTATGAAAGGCTTCATAAACATTTGATGAAGAAAGGCTTTTTGAGAACCAGTGATGATAGTAACATATATCTCAAATATGAAGGAGATAAAATACTAGTCAGCGAAGTATTTGTTGATGATATCATATTTGGAGGTAATGATGACATGAGAAATAGTTTTGCAGATGAGATGAAAAATGAATTTGAAATGTCTTTAGCGGGAGAAATAAAATCTTTCATAGGCTTGCAAATACAACAAATGAAGAATGGTATTTTCATCACACAGTCTAAGTAAGTGAAAGAGGTCTTCAAGACATTTGGCATGAGTGACTGTAAACTAGTTAGGACACCATTTGGCATTAATAGGTCGATCTTTTGGTGCAACGACAACCAAACTTGTAACATGTTTATGGTAAGGAGTTTTATGCTACAATTCAGACATTGAAAACTTGGAGACATTATCTTTTGCCAAAAGATTTTATTTTATTTAATGATCATCAAACTTTACAATATTTCAATAGCTAAGGAAAGTTGAATCAAAGACATTTAAAATGGGTTGAGTTTTTGTAGATTTACACCTTTGTTTTGAAGTACATGAGTAGAAAATCTAATAGAGTTGCAAATTCTTTGAGTAGAAAGTAGAATATGTTGATAGAGATGCATATCAAAGTTATTAGGTTCCATGAACTCAAGAGTTTTTATCCCAAGTGAAGATCCTAGTTTTTGAGAGGTTTGGAGAGCTTGCAAGGAGCCTATTACTTTGGATAGGATCAAGTGGCTGGATTTTATAATCCAAGATGAGATGTTATTCATAGGAAGCTAATTGTGCATTCCAAATAGTTCCATGAGGTAGAAAGTAATTAAGGATAAGCGTAGTGGAGGGTTGGCTAGACACTTTGGTTGATATAAGACCATTGCTCTTCTCACTCAACATTATTATTGGCTACAATTGCAAAAGAATGTTAAGAAGTTTGTGCAAAGTTGTAGATTATGCTAGATGCAAAAAGGCACTAGGCTAAATACATGGTTGTATCTACCATTACCTACACTAGAGAGGCCATGGGAGAATATTAGTATGGATTTTGTTCTTGGTTTATTGAGGACTCAAAGAGGACATGACTTTATTTTTATGGTCATGGAAAGATTCTCAAAGATGACATATTTTATTCCTTGTAAGAAGACTAATGATGTTTTTCATAAGTTAGATTTATTTTTCAGAGAGGTGATGAGACTACATGGTCTACTAAAGAGTATAGTTTTAGATCAAGATACCAAGTTTTTTGGGTACTTTTGGAGGACATTGTGGAAAAAGTTGAAGATAAATTTGAATTTTAGTTTAACACACCATCCATAGACTGATGACTAGATCAAAGTGGTGAATAGGAGTTTGGGTAAACTGTTGAGATGCTTAGTAGAAGATAAGCCCAAGGGATGAGATTTCATTTTACCACATGCAGAGTTTGCATACAATATTTTTATCAATAGGAGTATTGGTAAATTACCTTTCTAGATTGTATATGAAAGTAGTCCTAGAAATGCTTCAAAATTAAGGAAGATGGACAACGGAGAGAAGAGTGGTGCCAAAGCTAAAGACTTTGCAAAGCAACTGGAGAATATTCATGAAGAAGTGAGAAAAATATATATAAGATGAGTAAATTTAGTTTGGAGATGAAGTCATAGTTCATTTGAGAAAAGAGAGGTTTCCAATAGGTACATAAAATAAATTAAAAAAGAAGAAATTTGGGCCATACTGAATATTGAAGAAACATGATTCAGGAAATGCTTATGAGGCAGAGTTACCAAGTGGACTTAACATTTCACTTGTGTTTAATATTTCAAATTTGACAAAGTGTCATGAAGCCAATATTCAAAATGAAATAGAAGAAGCACATTGGAATATTCCAACAACTACTTCAGAGGAGGAGATATAAGACATCTTGGATAGTTGTGTGGGTAGAAGCACGAGAAATAAGCAATATGAGGAGTATTTGGTCAAGTGGAAAGGAAGGCCTGTTGAAGATTCATCATGGTTGTCTAAAGTAGAAGTTGTCTGCCTTGGTTTTCCTCTAAATGCCTGAGATGTGACAAGGTCACTTCTGAAATTACCCTGGGTGTCTAATGCCTGAGCATCTAGGGTATAGGATCACCCAAAGAGAAATACTATATTTTCCTTTTGTTTTGCGGTTTTTCTTTAGTTTTATTGGATTTCATTATGTACTTTCACTATATAAGACATATAGAAGCTAAAAATAGCCAAAAATAGTCACATGCTATTTTTAGAACTTTTGCTCATTTGGGGTCATATGGACATGAAAACTAGTTCCAAGGAGTGAAATTAAAATAATAAGATGACTGATGAAAGAATAATCTCAATATCTTCTATGGTTTAATAAAAGATATCAAAGTTTTTGACTTGAGCAATTTCTCCAATGAAGTTAAAAAATTCAAAATTGAAAACCTTAAGAGGCCTAAAAAAGGTTCAAAATACAAACAAATAGATCTTTGATATATTTTCCATAGTAGATTTATTTGCGATATTTCTAACGATATGCTATAATAGTGAATCGAACTTCCAAGTCAAAAGTTATGGCTTTCGAAAGTTGTGCCACAAAAACTCAAGTTTCTAAATGAAATTCCACTTGCGAGGAAAATGTACCAATGGACCATTGGACACCAAATAGAAGAAAATTTACACTTTCTAGAACATTCTAACATGGTAATAGTGCTATATAAAAGGGTGAACGAGGGTTACAAAGAACAAATCTCGTAGTGTAGATTGTGGCTCTAGCTTGTAAATTTATGCAATAAGAAAGCCCATGTGGCTAAAGCATGTTATTTTTGGAATGTTGTAATTCATTTCCTTGAGATAATAAAGCATGTGTTTCTTTCTTGCATTTTCAAGTTATTTCTCTACTATTGTGTGTTTGGGTTTAAAAAGGGAGTGCCCTTCGTCATATACTTGGAATTAACCTACACAATATTTTGGGTTTGTAAGAAGTTGTACATATCATGCACATCAAGAGTAAAATTTTACATCATTGAGAGGTAGATTCCATATGACATCAATATAGTTTCATCAATAATCCCTAAACTAAATACCCTATACATTTACATTTAATTTCATTAAATAAATTTTAATTTTTCTATTTCCTAATTTAACTTAAATTAAGTTTATTTTATTGCAAATATGTATTTAACTAATCTAAATAATAGTCTAAATAAATCTATGTAGAATATTCCTCCACTTAATAATTATTTATTGATTTCTAAAAAGCAAACAAAAATACTTACCCGAGTCATTTTTAAGTGAACTGAATATGGTCTTCCATTAACTTTAGATATATTTCGTATTGGACTACCAAGTTGAATCGGTGAGCCTGTCGCCACCACAAACCCTGGACAAGCTTGATCATAGCATCCTTTTGATGATTTGAATCCGGAAGTCTATACAAACATGCTTTATGTTAGTCATCATGAACTCTCTTCATGCAAAACTTTTATCTCATTAAAAAAATCTCATAATTACCGTCCATTTGGTAAAAAATCTTGGTCTCTCATCACCATAGAATGTTGGACTAACCTATAGTCATAACACACCATTAGTTTAAAATACAAATTAAATTTACTTAAAAATGTATAAAGGCAAAACATGAAACCAAATTCACTACTAGAATCAACAAGTATTAAAACCTTACTAAAATAAATAATTACAAGCATTATCTATTTTAATATATTATTCTACAACAAACAAATTTATAAGCATTAATTTATTTTCAATTTTTATTTAAATTAACAATCTTAAAGTTTATACAAGGTTAACTGATTATTGAGTAAAATAATATTAAAATTGATTATAAAAAATAAATTCATGATCATTTAGATCACATTTTATACTAAAATAAGAAATATTTTTATTGTTTTGATTAGGTAAAGTGGGAGAGGGTCCAAACCATAGACATAGTAGGCATTAAATAAATACAACAACTATAAGCCAAACCACCCTAAGGCAATAGCAATTAGTTTCACAAAGATTGATAGTAACAACTAGGTGCTATTGATTAGAGAAATGAAATGATGGGAAACTAAGGTCTTGACCTAGAACTAAGACATCTCTTTTAGGACCAGTGGTTTTTTAGAGGAACCCAAAAAACCTTTAATCAAAGAGAACACCTTAAATTAAAATAGGATAGGCCAAGGAAGGGTTCAACTGAAAACCACATAACAAAGGAAAAATTAACTAACCTCTTGCAAAAATTGAACTTAAAAAAAGAGAAGAAAGATCCATTCCAAATCCAAGTTTCACAAAGATAGAGGTATACACAAACTAGCTTATACAATGTGGGAAGAAGGTATGAAGCTAGATCAAGAAAATAAATCTAGGATTGTCCAAAATTTTATCCAAGAAGTGCAAAAAAGCATGCCTTTAACTAAGAGAAATCTTAGGAACTAACCAAAACCATTCAATGTCAATGCAAAACCATAGTAAAATCTACTTTAGAAACAATCTCTATAGGTTCAACAATAGTAAGAATGTATCAATAACATTTATTTTAGTATTTACATTAATTCATGGTTAATTCCAAAGTTGAGGTTTGCATTAGGCGAACCCCTATCTCTAACATCTTTACCTTTCTTTCTATGTGTAGGAAATAGGTGCAAAGTTGTACTCGAGAAAGCTGGAAAAGTCAACAATGACAAATAAGTGACCTCATGACAAATAAGTGACCTCTTGACAACAAAAAATTCAAAGGACTTGGGCAAATCTGTGGTACCTAGTCTCAAAAAATTAGGTTGGACTTTGGAGGACAGGTTCTAAACATCTTATTTTGCCTAGATCCAAGTTTGTGGCTCCGCGGGACATCCATAGTCTACTTTTTATATTAGATTACTTCAATAATCTGTCATTTTACCCTAATTTTACAATTACACTATAGTTCAACTTAGGAAGAGGATAGTTAACCATAACCAATTAAATCCAATTAGAATCTCAATCTCTTTCCTCAGTTGGATTGAGATTAGATATATTGGGTTCAATCCTCTTTCAATGTAATTTGGTTAATTGGGCTATATAGTGGATTTACTTAGTGAACTCCTAAATCCTAATCTTCTACTACATTATAATTGTTACAAAAAACTTCAGAAAAGGAACTATAGAGAACAATCTTTATTTTAAGGTTGAAGGCATTAAGTTTTGATTTTTGCTGTTTATATTGATGGCTTATGTAAATAATTTGCACAAGAGATGCAAAATGAATTTGAGATGTCCATGTTTGGAGAGATGTCATTCTTTCTTGGTCTTCAAGTTACTTAATTGGATGATGAAATCTTTATTTTTAAAGCTAAGCATGTCAAAGAGATGTTAAATAATTTTGATTCAGATAATTGTAAACCTATTACTACCCCTTTAGGTGTTGGTTTCAAATTAGGCAAAGATGATACATTTTTGGATGTTGATCAGAAGAAGTAAAAAATCTATGATTGGAGGACTGATATATCTTACTGCTTCTAGGCTAGATATTATGCAGGTGATGCAGAGCATCCTCACCAAAACCACATTAGGAATATTTCTTTCTCCCAAATTTAAGTCTTCCATAACTTCACAAATCCACTCACAAGGCTACAATAACCCAAAACTCAACCAAGATTCTCAATCCCTTATCCAACCACCCAAACACATTCCTCCATGCACACAAAAATCTCTTAAACCCCAAACAATGCTCCATAGCATTTAAACACCATTAGTCTCCTTTGTACTCACACAACCAAGGCTACCCCAACTAGGAATCCCAATTTCCACTAGTTCCCAACTTCACAACTTGCCACAAGTATTCCTCACAAACACATAACTCCCTTGTCAATCCTAGAAGGCTTATAAACATGTTCACTTTGTATTCTCTCTACCCACCCAACCTCCCAAAATGACAAAACAATGTTTCATTGATGACTCACTAGTTTTAAGACAGTCAACAACATGTTTAGGACAACCAACAACATGTTTAGGACACTCATATATTAAGGTTTACTTTCCACTTCTCAATTCCTCTAAAGGCACAAACACTCACCAACTCCAACTACAAAATCAACCATCATTCAAACTCATAAACACAAGTTCTTGTTAAATTGTCAAACTAGGACAACCACTAGCAATTTTAGGATAGTCAATAAGTTTGTGGATTTCGATTATTTTCCCATATTGAAAACCCTTGTTCCAAATAAAGGGAACCCTAAAAAACTATCCACAACCCTCATTTGACCTTCCAAGGTCTCACAATGTACTTTGTTCAACCAAAAATCCTCCAACACATTGTTGTCCCAAACTGACACACAATTTCAGTCAACTTTCTCTTTGTTTGCGCATGCCAAAATCATGTATGAATCCCTACAAAAAAAAGGAAACTAAAATACATATATTTTACCTCCATTTCACAAATTTTTGGCCCTTGATAACTTTGAATGGAGGCTATTTACATTTTATAATGTCTTAGCAAACCCTAGGGAAGGGTTTTGACTGTATTTACAAAAATTAAGAGATCTCCCTCGAAAATTGATGAAAATAAATGAAAAATAAAATAATAATATTCAGTATTCACCCATCTACCATTTCCATATTCTTTATAATGCAGATAGATGATTTTTGAATAAGAAAAACACTTTTTTTTTTAGACTGTCACGTTTGAGAAATGCAAGAAAGTGCAAAAAATTCATAACTTTATTAATATTTTGCTTATTACATCCACCAAAAAGCCATATCGAAATGTATACAAGAGTTTATAATTCCTTCCAAGCCTCCAAATGGTTATAACCACCTTTACAACTCATTTTAACAACAAACACATAATTACCCTTACAAACTCAAAAGTTGCTTGACAACTCTTTCGTCAATTTTGACAATTTTTCTCCAAATTGCATCTAAACTTAATATATGAATCCCATGCCCCAATAATGACTAAAATAGGTCTAAATAGGCCAAAAATACCCTTTCATATCATAAAACAACATATTTGACCCATTGACACTCATTTTCAACATAATGACAACTTTTGACAATTTTTGACAATATTGACTATATAACTTCAATATGACTCAAAACACCTTCTAGTGACTTAAAAGAAACTTATTACATAAATAATGGTCACAATTGACCTTATTAAATAATATAAACTCAAAAACCTTAAAATATTTTATCATGGCCTCATTAAGGCATAAAGATCTATTAGGTGTTCCTACACCATATTCTCGTCCTTGAAATATTTCCAAGTCTCTTGGAACTGATGTACCTACCAACAAAAAATGATTAGATTCTCCTCCTTGTCCTTGTACTGGTCTCATCTTCCCTTTGGGCTTGTACATATTCTCTTCTTGAAGTTTCGTGCTTTCTTGGCTACTTGAATCCTTTATGCTTTCTCTACCAACTTGGATCTGCACTCCTATGCTCTGATTTTTCATCATCCATCTTCTTCCAATCTATCCTTGAACTGAACATTCATGTCAAAACAACATGTACCCTGACTGTTCATTTTCATATTTACCTTTGGTTAAGCATTCATCAACAAAATCAACAAAATCAAGAAGCAACAACAAGCTCCTTTTACCATCTAGCTCTTACTTTTACTCCTCACATGCATTACCAACTTTACCATGCTCGAACTCAGTATTAGAATAGTACATACCTGCATCACAACTAATCTTACCATCCATAGACAACTCTCTACCTTGACATCAAAATATCCTCTCTTCTCCATCTCACTTGGGGACCACACAAACTCTTTAGCCTTCTCATGGCCCATCACTATCAACTTTTAAATCTTAGTCTCTTTCCTCATTGAGACCCTCTTCTCATGCTTTACCTACTCATCTTCGCCCTTCATGGTGAATGCAACTTCCATCTCTGTCTCAACCTCATTACATCCACTACTTGTCATGTTCTCACCTTGGTTTACTTCAACCAACTTCTCCTCCATTACATGCTATTACACTTGGTACTCCTTACTCATTTCAAACTTATTATCCACCTTTATCACTGTATCTTCAGCCTCATAACCCACTACCATAGTGGCACCTTGCTGTCCTATATATTTTTCCATCTTCAATGGACACAAAACAGTCCTAATCATGATCTTCTTACCATATTCAAGCCCTTCAATACTTGTTTCTTTGTTGTCATCTTCAATACCTATATCATTTACCTTTATCTCAGTGTTTAGAACCTCCTTGTCAATAGGTTCACTATCCTCTTCATCGACTATCTATTGCACCTTGTATTCTTTTCCATTCAATAGACAACTCACCTCTTCCTTTGTGTCTTCACTATCCCAATGTTGCAACTCACCTTCTTTTCTCATGTACTTATCCTCTTTCCTTGTTAGGATCTCTATCCCAAACTCACATACCTTTGCACTCTTCATGGTTGCCTAATTCAAAAGACCATCATCCTTCATTGAACAAACTCTTACGTGTCCCTCACCTTCATCTTCATGTTCCTCATGCACTAGGAAATCTTTCTTCCAATCAACCCTATCCTTGTCACCTTCATTGATGCCTCAATATCCTACAATGGATTCAACACAAACTTTTCTTGATCTTTGTCAATGGTCTATGTATTCTTCCTACCATCATGTAATGCAAATCTATCAAAGTTTCAAACTTTACCCAAGATCAAATGACAATCCTTCAAAGGCATAATATCACAAAGAACAATATCATAATATGGACCAATTTTGAAATCCACAAATGCTTGTTCCCTAACATCAACCCATTGATCATCATTCACCCAATACACTCTGTAAGGTGTTTCATGAGGTTTCCTTGGCAAATTCAAAATTTTGACCATTTTCATTGAAACTATTGTATAATGAACCGTTGTCAATAACCATCTTACATACCTTACCTTAAAATTTGTAATTTGTCTTGAATATGGATTGCCTCTGAGTCATCTCCTTCAACTTGGCATGCCTTGCTCTCATTTCTTCAATCTCCTGCATGATGGCTTCAACTCCTTCAACCTCTCAATCTTCACTTGATCTACTTTCTAGCTCTGATACCAATATGATGTGGAGCATCCTCACCAAAACCACATTAGGGAGATTTATTTCTCCCAACTTACCTAACCAATAGGTACTAAGTCTTCCATAACTTCACAAATCCACTCACAAGGTTCTTGTTCCACTCTCAAGGCTACAATAGCCCAAAACTCACCCAAGCTTCTCAATCCCTTATCCAACCACCTAGACACTTTTCTCTATGCATAATAAACTCTCTTAAACCCCAAACCATTCTCCATAGCATTTAAACACCATTAGTCTCCTTTGTACTCATACAACCAAGGCTGTCCCAACTAGGACTCCCACTTTCCACTAGTTCCCAACTTCACAACTTGCCACAAGCATTCCTCACAAACATATAAATCCCTTGTCAATCCTAAAAGGCTTATCAACATTTTCACTTTGGATTCTCTCTAGCCACCCAACCTCCCAAAATGACAAAATAATGTTCACTGAGGACTCATTGTTTTTTAGGACAGCCAACAACATGTTTAGGACAACCAACAACATGTTTAGGACAATCATATATTAAGGTTTCCTTTCCACTTCTCAATTCCTCCAAAGGATTATAAAGACTCAATAGGGTCTTCCCAAACACTCAACAACTCCAAATACAAAACCAACTAGCATTCAAACTCATAAACACAAGTTCTTGTTAAATTGTCAACATAGGACAACCATTAGCAACTTTGGCATAGTCAATAAGTTTGTTCATTTGGATTATTTTCCCAACTTGAAAACCCTTGTTACACATCAAGGAAACCCTAAAAAAATCTCCATAACCCTCACTTGACCTTCCAAGGTCCCACAATGTACTTTGTCCAACCAAAACTCCTCCAAGGCACTGTTGTCCCAGACTGAGACACAATTTCAGTCAACTTTCTCTTTGTTTGCACGTGCCAAAATCTTGTATGAATCCCTGCAAAAAAAAGGAAACTAAAATACATATATATTCCCTCCATTACACAAAATTTTGGCCCTTGATCATGTGGAATGGAGGATATTTAGATTTTATAATGTCTCGGCAAACCCTAGTGCAAGGTTTTGACTATTTTTACAAAAATTAAGAGAACTCCCTCAAATATTGATGAAAATAAATGATTTTTTTTCTTATAATATTCATTATCAACCCCTCTATCATTTAAAAATTCTTTAGAATTTCCATAGATGAGTTTTGAATAAGAAAAACACTTTTTTTTAGACTATCACGTCTGTGAAATGCAAGAAAGTGCAGAAAATTCACAACTTTATTGATATTTTTCTTATTACATCCACCAACCAGCCATATCGAAACGTGTACAAGGATTTAATAATTCCTTCCAAGACTCCATGTGGTTATAACCACTTTTACAACTCATTTTAACAACAAACAAATAATTACACTACAAACTCAAAAGTTACTTGACAACTCTTTTGTCAATTTTGACAATTTTGCTCCAAATTGCATCTAGACTTAATCTATGACTCCCATTCCACAATAATAAATCAAATAGGTCAAAATAGGCCACAAAGAACCTTACATATCATAAAACAACATATTTGACCCATTGACACTCATTTTTAACATAATGACAACTTTTGATAGTTTTTGACAGTATTGACTATATGACTTTAACATGACTCACAACACCTTCTAATGACTTCAAAGACACTTATTACATCAATAATGGTCATTATTTACCTTACTTAAAAACCTTAAAATATTGTATCATGGACTCGCTAAGGAATAAAGACCTTTTAGGTGCTCCTACACCATCAGGTTGTATGTTTGGTTGCAATATTTCAAGCTAGTCTGAAGAAAATCCATGAATAAGTAGTGAAGAGGATTTTTGGGTATCTACAAGGAACTCAATATTTTGTTCTATGGTTAAAGAAGGATAGCTATTTCATGTTGAAAGCATATATAGATGTTGATTGGGTCGTAAGTATTGAGGATAGGAAGAGTACTAATGTTGGTGCATTCTTTTTGGGAGATATAATATTTTCATGGATAAGCAAAAAATAAGAATAAGTCATTATCCATTGCAAAAGTTGAATATATTGCTACAACATCTTGTTGTACTCAAGTTATGTGGCTGAAGTAGATTCTTAAGGATATCAGAGTACTATATGATGAAGATATTCCTATCATGTGTGATAATACTAGTGCTATAAACATTTCAAAGAATCTAGTTATGTATTCAATAAATAAACATATCTCAATTCGTTATCATTTCTTAAGAGAGAAAGTTGTAAAGAAAGAACTTAGACTGAAATACATTTCTACAACAAAGCAGGTAGCAAACATTTTTACTAAGGCTTTGGCCAAAGATGCTTTTGAGTATCTCAAGCTAAAGTTAGGGGTTATTGCCCCTTCTTTTTCTAGCTACATGCATTTTCAGTGGTGAATCTTTCCAATGGGAGACTCATGGCTTATCCTTGTCTCCTAGATTGATATTATTGCTGCTCTCAAGAGGAGTAGTGGTGTGAGTTTGTTAGTATGTTTTGCAGTGCCCTTTGTCATTTTTTTTCAAAGGGGAAGAGAGTTGTGGAGAGAGTTGTTGTGAGATTAGAGAGGGTTATCTTGAGATTTTCATGATCAAATGTTAGTGTTGGTGTTGCTATCAATGACAAAGGGGGATCTTGTTGTAAGAACGAGCATGTATATTTATCATTGATGTCAAACTTCATTATCCGGATTGATGTTGGTCCGGATATGATTGTGGTTGTTATAGATTGTGTTTTGTGTCATAGTTAATGTTTTTGGTGTTGACTATATCATGTATTTAGGATGGTCCAGAAATCTTTTGGTGCTCTCTAAATATGTTGTTGATTGTCTTAGAGATTAGTGATCATATTGTTTTGGTATATATATGTGTTGGAAGTTGTGTTGAGATGTTGTTTTAGATCTCACCATGGCATATGGAGATCCACATAGATTATTTTTCATGGAAAGAGGTTATGTGGCTGATTGGTTGTTATTTCTACACATTATGTTTGGTAGTAGATTTGGAAAATGTGTTAGTGTGTGTGAATAACTGGATCAATTGTGAAAAGATTTACATTGCAATATGTTTTGGTTCCCTATTTCTCCAGAAGTAGACCGATTTGATTATATTGGGTCTAGGTGGCTTATTTTGTGTAATATTGCTTATTCTATTTTGGTCAACCCTTAATTAGGTTTTCAATTTTGTATCTCATATTTAAGATGTGGAAATGGATGAATTGTGGTGTGATGAAAAGTGGATTGTATGATAAATGTATGTGAATGATATGTTAGCAAATTTGTGCTTTTAATTGTGTGAAAATCAATTTGAGAAGAGCTTTGAAGGTGATATATTTTGCAAGATAATGTGTTGTGATAGTGAAAATTATCAAAGATGTTTTCCATGATGTTGGTCGCTTGATCCAATTGTTCAAGGATAATTTCATGTTCAAGAGAATCCTTCTAAATTTCAATTCAACTATTTCATTCATTGCTAATTGATAGCCAGTCCTTCGACAATAGTTTGTATCTTATCCTGAAGAAGTGATCTTCATTTGAGCAAGTCCACTTTGTATCTTGCCTAAAGCTGTGTGCCTTATCTCTGCCAGTCCTTCAGGTGCTGGTGCTCCTTGGCAGTAAGCCTAAAATATTGTAAACATTGTTATTCATATTGTGAGTTAGATTCCCACTGTGGTTTTTCCTTGTTTGATTTTTTGACGTAAATCTAGTGTTCATGTGTTGATGGTTTTTGCTTATGTGCAAGTGATTATGCGTTATTTCTAAGTAAAATTTATTGTGCAAGTGATTATGCGTTATTTCTAAGTAAAATTTATTTTCTAAAAATCAATTTAGAAGTTTTAGAATGATTCACCCCATCTCTTAGTCATGTCAAGTGTTCTGGAAAAATGCATTTATTAATTCACATAGGATCGATCGATGAATAGATCAATCATTATCGGGTTGATTCATAATTATATTCCTCTCTTTGTGCATTCATGGAGTTCTCTATGTGTTTAGATATGAAGTATCAACTAATTTTATTTAGAGGTGTAATCACATAAATCATATAAAGATTATTTTTGAAAGCAACTCTTTGATGCTCTTATGGGAAATTAAGATTGTCTTGGGGGATACCTTCATGAAGTTAGTGTCTGAAGGTATATGATCAATTCTTTCATCACTTCTTATTTTGTGGCTAATATGCTTGATTCGAAGGAAGATATAGTGGTGGATGTGTGACTCACCACAAAACTTAATGTTCTTGAAGAAGGAAATTGTTTGGTTAGGGATTTAAAAGTTACTCCAAGTTTTTTTTGGCAATTCTTCCTCCTTCAATGAGTTTGTTTTATGCCCTTAATCCTAGAGTATATATATGGTTATGGGTAATAAGCTTGTTGATACCTTAACCACTAATTAATTCATATTATCATTTGTACATTACTATTTAGTTATCTAGATTGTCCTTAGGCCTATATAGTCATATTTAGGTAGCCCAAAGTGATATCATATGCATAAATGGGGTATATAGAGAACAAAGTGTCTTATTTTATCATGTGATTGTGAAGTTTGTTCTCATTAGAGAATTCGGGAGGTTTCCCCCCTTGAATTTTCTTATTACTTTATGCGATTATACAACATTCTCAACATATTTCATATTATCTTTCTTATTTGTGCAAGTTATCATTACAAGTTGAATTAGTGCATGACCTCGGGATTGTCAGGACAAGGTTTTTTCTTAAATTTTAGAGGTCATTTTGGAAATCACAAATCTTTCAAATTTGTATGATTTTTTTTCTGTTTTTTAAAGGGTTTTTAAAGAACATATTACTAAATCACCTTCAATCCAATTTTTAGAGAAATTGAATCATAATTGAGCACGAGTTATTGCAAAATTAGGGTTTTTCCCTAATTTTTTGTAAACACCATATCTCATGGATTTTGGCAAATTTCTTCCTAAATTTGAAAACAAATTTAGGAGTTCATTGAAAAGTCTATAGGATATGTTTTAGAGGAATTAGATAAAAAATAAGGGATTCATTATAAAATTAGGGTTTCTAATAACTTCACTTTCAAGGTTGCATTTTTGCAAATTTGGTGGAGATTTTTTCCAGGTAAGAGGTATTTTATCCACCTTAAGTTACTAAAAAAAATAGATAATTTTGATTTAATTCTCATGATTTATTGTAAAATTACCATTTCCCACCAGGATGGGCCATTAACAAGAGGTAAAAAAATTACACCACAGTAGGGAAATCTTTTGTTAAGGCAGATGTAGAAATTAAGGATATTATCTCTAGTGAGAGATAAACTAATCCAGAGATGATATTGATTTAATACGAATGGAGGTGAATAACGAAACTAAAAAAGTGAAGAAGGGAATGAATTGCTTATCAATTATTTTGTAACGTGACATGAATAACTTATCAAAGAAGTTAGAAAGCAACATGAATAACTTATTAGTGAAGTTGGAAATTATTATTCAATGTATGAAGTATAAGGGAGAAGGCTCTTCGAATAAGGTGGAAGATGATTATTATATGAAACATGGTTTTAGTGGGTTTGACTCAAATATAAAGAAGGATCATCTGTATATTAATAATATTCCTAGGCAATTTATACCTAAGTTGGATATGAGAAATTTTGATGGAAATGATCCAACAAATTGGCTTTTCCAAATGGAGTAGTTCTTTGACCTTCACCGTCTTCCAAGTCAACAAAAAGTGGCTATGGCTTCATTATACTCAAAACCAAACCAATTTATTTGGTATTTTTAGTTATGTGATGGGAAAGAAAGAAGGGTTGTGTGGTCACTTGGTCAAATTTTCAAGAGGAATTAGTGGCCCATTATGGAGATAATTTTGTGGATGGTTACTTTTTCCAATTCACTAAATTAAAGAAAATAGGTTTTGTCAAGGATTATGTTATCTTATGTTATTAGTATATTTCATAATCTTAGCTATTTGTATAGGATGTGGGATGGTAGTTCTAGCTTTTTATATATGCCCAATTTTGACATGTAACAGATATGACCCTTCAATGAAGGTGTCAATTCTAGTATGAAACTAATTTGTCTCTCCTATGGAGCTTCCAAACTCTTAATTGTAATAGCTTATTGGAACTAAGTATCTTGAAAAACTCATTATAGGATTTAGGATGAGTAGAAAAGATGATATCTCTTATCTAAAAGACCACCATTTAGTGATTTATTGGGACCCCTCTCTCCTAGCTAGGATAGTTATACCTTTTTCTAAAATTTAAAGCTAAATGTTCCCAATACAAAAGATGGCTTTTCATGTAGGGCGATAACCTTATCTATAAGTGAATAAATGTGGTGCAATTTTTAATTTCTAATAAATAATGAAAATGAATACTTTGAAATAAAAAATTATAGAAGTTACATACAAATCAATTATTATTATAAATATAGTCATTCCAATATGAGTTAGTTGTAATCACTTTCTAGATTGACATATTCACACATAAGACAAAGTTTACTTTGGTATTTTTAGAGATTAGTCTCACATCAAGTGGTTAAAAATGTGTACTAACTTTCCGAGACACCTCTTGCACACACACTTGCCACTCACTATAACACTTTTTAAAGTGAGTTAGCAAGTGTCTCATCTTTGGAAGGATTATCGCTCACTATGTTCAATAAGCCTACCTCCACTAGATTTATCATATATGAAATTATAATTTGTATATTCTAATCAAGTCTTCATAATATCATTTGGTTGTCTTGTGTGTTAATTTATCTTGTGGAAATTCTTGTCTTTTATTTCTGGTGCTAGCTAATCCAAATACCATTACCAAAGGGCTTTTTAAGGACAATATATTTGTTTAAAGATACATTGCACTTATTGTGAAGCAAAAAAATAATCATTAGAGTATGATATTCATTCTTATTCCAATGATCCCACCATAAACTCTTCTCTCACCGGAATATTATATTTCTAGTCATTTTGTAGGCATAATATGCCTCTACTATTCAATTTTTGAGGGAATGATGCTATGAGATTGGTGTACATGATGCTACTAATCAATGGCATATGTGAGTAGTTGAATGCATCATTCTTGTAGACGTTCAGTTCAATAATGCTAATAAATATATGCATGGTGTTTTATATTGCTGCAATTTTTGAAATATTTGATTCTCTAAGTCCTCCCACAACAATAAAAAATACTCCTCTTTTGGTACCATATCATTAGCAACTAATAACCTCTTCCAAGTGGGCTTTAAATAGTCTTAGACTCTTTGTTTATTGTATATGAAGTGATTATTTTCAAGAGTGCCTACTCAGCAAAAGAATCAATCAAATTAAACTTGGCATCATAAGGCATAGCCTACCACTTATTTTATGGTGGCATCATAACCATTGGATTTGGTCACTCCAATTTATTGTTTAAATTTGTTATCGAATTTAAATTAATAATTTTTAGATAAATTGTCAAATCTTGCAAGAGAGAGGTGCTTAAATTTTGGAAAATTTTCTTTTAAGAATTAATGGTTGCTAAATCTATGTATTTTTTCTTGTCAAAGACACATGGTGAGGCGCAAATTAGCACAAGGCCAATACCTCCTCACAATCAAAACCATTGTATTCTTTATTTCATGTCGATTCCAACAAGTAGTTGGAAGGCTAGTCTACTCTCACCTTGGTGCATTTTTTCTTCTTAGTGGAAAAGTATTAAAATAAGCCATTTTTATGAAAAAGTGGTTATGTAATAAATTTTGATTAGTAGCTCAAAATTGAGCACTATTTTTTACAAAAGTTAATGTTTAAATCATATTTCTTCAATGGATTAGACTTCTTGCACTCTAAAAGAAATTGTTACAGTTTAAAAATTTGGGGGACCACTAAATATTGCATCAAGAGAGGTGTCTTGAGTCATCTGTTAAAAAAATATTTTAATGGGGTTTTCCTTGAGTATTTTCACATCCCTATTTAGCATTTGCTTTCATCAAATTTCATTTAGGAATGTTTTCATGAGTCATTCCTCAGAGCACTTCCATGATTTGTGTCTTTGAACACTTCCACACCTTATTGAACACAACATCATTTGGAGATGACCATTATAGTTCAATGACATGCAATGTGATCTCCGCAATCATCATATGCGACACATTAGAATCATTTGGAGATGAACAATGTATTCCGATGACATGCATTAAGGTCTCCTCATCTATTGCTTTCCAAATTCAAAGTTGGTTCCTTGAGAACAACACTTCTTTTGTTCTAGTTCTACATCAACTATTGCATCATAATTCAAGGCTTCCTCTCAAATAGAATCTCGAGGTTCCTTTAAGAATGATAAGACATGGAGCATTTGAGAATAATCTTATGGGGGTCGAGTTGCATTTTCTCTTCTTTAATTCTTATAGGGGGGAACATTCATTGTATATTGTGATAGAATTAGTCCCTGCTATAGGGTTAGCATGAATCCTCCTATCACTTATCTTCTTTACTTGTACATTCATTTTGTTTCTCTTTTGGATAGGATCTTTATCTTCTTCACTTGTACATGGGTACCTAAAATGGCTAGTAGCTGACACCCATTGTTATCATTGTATACATTAATCCCTAAGTTATGTTTAAGGTGGGGGTGTTAGTGTAAATATAGTCATTCCATGGTCCTAGTTAGTTGTGAACATGTTCTAGATTGACTTTTTTCACAAATAATATTAAGTTTACTTAGGTATTCCAAAGATTCATCTCACCTCATGTGGTTGAAACATGTACACACTTTGTGAGGCACCTTTTGCACACACTTGCCACTCACAAGAATACTTGTCTTGAGTGAGTTTACAAGTGTCTCATCTTTGAAAGGATTGTTAGTCATTGTGTTCAACTTGCATACCTCCACTAGCTTGTCTATATATGCAAGTCTACTTTGTACATTACAATCAATTCTTGATAATATTGTTTAACTATTTTGTGTGCTAATATCTTATGGAAATCTGGGTCTATTGTATAAACAATTTTTTTTAGTCATCCTTGTCTATCATCAATCTGAAATTTTCTTCTTTCTTTTAGACAAATGATAAGTAGGCAAAACACACAGAAAATAAAAAATGATGGATAAACTTTCTTTGTATTGAAAGAAGATTTGAACTCAGCACCTTCTAGATATCTATAACATAAATTACTAAAGAATGGATGAACAATTACTTACTTGCCAGCCAACCATCAATATGTGCTGCTCATCGTGGGACGCAACCCACATGGCACTACGACTGTATACGGCGTCAGACGTCACATAAGGAGACCATGAGTTAATATGAGCTTCGACTTCAGTGGCATTCCCCGCAGCGAAATTAACGCAAGCATACTGAGAAACAAAATAAAATATTTAGACTTTTCCTTAAAGCTTATCAGTTCAATTGTTTTTATGTTTAAGCAAAACAATTTCAGAGTAATTTTAAATTGCTTGCGCACCTCCTGAGCACTACCATCATCGGTTTGCCCTACGAAGCGAGCTACAGATCCTGCTCTTTCAACATGTTGCCGCTTTATCTCCCTAACAGAGATAGTTCCCTCTGGGCACCTTTTTACTGAAATGTTCAATCCCTTGTATGAGATGTCTGAGCTCTTCTGCAATCAAGTAGTACAAATGGGTTTTTTAGGGTTTTAGAGAAGGTTCGTGAAATGAAGATTGAGTGAGCTCTGAGATAAGGGTTTGGAAATATAACAGAATTACCAATCATACCTTACTATGCCCCTCTGGGTTAAGGGATATCTGATCGCTATACTTTACACACAGTATGCTGTCCCCAAACTCGTCCTGAAAGGTAACACACAAGAGAGATTAAGAACCTTGCAATGACAGTGATGGGCGAAGTAGACCATTTCAAGTTAAAGAAAGATTCCGAATTAAGAAAACTAAAGCTGAAGTAGACCATTTCAAGGTAAAGAAAGATTCTGGATTAAAAAAACTAAAATTAAGAGATATTCTGTAAATTATTCATGTTAAATGAGATGAGAGGTGCATTGTCTTCATACTTTAAGAGTCAAGTAAATAGAGATTCAGTTATCTCCTTCCAATTATCTTTAAACAAATTTTGTGGTCGTTAAAGTAAACAGTTAACAAAGCAATAATAAATATATATGAGACGTAAAGTTAAAATGATCATTTTTTGATCCTTGCATGCATAATGAAGAATCTCACAATGTTCATTGTAACTATCTGGAAGCACTCAAGTTGCATATGAAGACAACAACAAAAAAAATCGTCAAAATCCAATGTATCATTTAAGAGCTTAGGATGCCAAGTTAGCTACAATGACTACGGGTACCCTTCTCCTATGATTCTTATTTTTTGTTGGTACAGACAGAAATGCTGAGGGGGTCTTACCTATAGAGAGGTGGTGGATTCCTTTCAGACGTGACTTGGATAGATGTTCTTCTATTATAAAAATAATATATATTCAATTTAATTAGAAAAGAGGTGAATTTTGTAAACCTCAGTTTTATATTTGATTAGAGTATCATTTATGTAGAATAAAAGTGAAAGAGTATGCTAATGTTTCATTTAAACAAAGTATTGTATTAATATTTATGTAAATTATTTGTTTTCAAATTTATGTCGAAGAAAAGAAATTAACAAATCATAAAGCTATAAAGATTTAAATAAGTTTTAAATTGGTTATCTAAGAATATTAAACTTTTTTTTTTTTTTTTGTTCAGTAAAGGGCTAGAGCTGGGAGTATTATATATTTATAATTAAATCTGAAAATACATACCAAGTTGAACAGTCAGGTCCGATCTAGAGTCATGAAAATATACAAAATATACAAAAATGCTCAAGAATTATGAAGGACAGCTTCAGTATTTCAACAGTCCAGAGATGAAAAAGGACTGAAAAATAAAGATAAATCAGCTATCCAACTAAGATTAAACTTTATTAATATCTATGTAAATTATTTGTTTTCAAAATTCTATTAAGAAAAGAACTTAAAAAACATTGAAGCTATACAAATTCAAATAGGTTTGAAATTGATTGTCTAAGTATATTAAACTTTAAACTGAACATGTTTTCATTAACAATTATAAAAATAAGAAATAAATTTTACCTTAATATGATTAATGTTAGAAATTAATATTCATTTTTTGTAAGAGTTTTAAATTGGTGTCTCAATTTTGCTAATTGATTGGGATGTCTAGTTTACTTACTAATATGTTATTTTATTAAAAAATTTATACTGTTATATCTAAGGCAATCAACTAAATCTTATCGGTCACAGATCTTTAGAATGATATATTCACTTTTAACTACATTTATTTTTTTCATAATACTTTTTTAATGATTTAAATTATCAAGATTGCTATAGTATTTGTATGGAAATGTATATTTAGATATGTATAAAGGACTTTGAATATGGAAGCTTATTATTCTTCATTTGGAGATATTCTTCTTCAAATCGGGTAGGGTTTTATAAATGACCAAAAAAACACTATAAGACATTTCTTCTCCCTTGGTTCTAGTCTAGCTGCATAATGCAATAAGAAGAAATTTACTATTGTATAAATATTGAATACATAGTAGCAAATGATGCAATTAAAAAATTCAACTGATTCCATTATATTCTTTAGTAATCTAATAACATTCTACAATAACGATCATAGTAAAGTTCATCTTTCCAATTATGTATTACTTTATGTCAAAATGAATTTCATATTGAAATCTCTCACCATTATATTAGACATTTTATCTAGTATAAGATTAAAATCAGATGACTAAATTTTTTACTATATATTGAAATCTCTCACCATTATATTAGACATTTTATCTAGTATAAGATTAAAATCAAATGACTAAATTTTTTACTAAGACTTAATGTTAGACCAAATTGAAATTAGTAAGATAAATTTTTGTTTAACATTTTGATGAACCTTTTAGGCATTTGTTATAAGCCTTAACATTGAGGAGGATGTTAATGGAGACAAAGTTAAGACTACCAATACTAGGAGTCCCAAATAAATGTCATTCCTCATCTCTTCTGTACAAAACAATGAGCAAGGCCTTTTAAATTAAACTCTCTTTGTATATAATATTTATATTCAACTGTGTTTAGTATTGTCTTTCTAAAATCTGCCATTAATATTCACTTTTTTCTATAATATGTGCCAAAATGTTTATCTGGGTACTGCAGAGTCAGTACTACTCAGTTTGATCAATCTGCTTTAGTAGTATGATCACAGGGCTACTGGTCGAAAATGTTAACAAAGTCTATTGCCACAGAAATGAGTTTTCTTATAACAGCCTCAAAACCAAACTAGTAAAAGAAACATTCTATAATTTGAAGAAATAGTTTTCATTTGACTTTTTTTTCATTGTGAATGTATCATTTTTAAGTATATAGGGGAAGAGTACTACTAATTTCAAAAAATCTTAAAAACAAATAACTAAAAGTTCATTAAAATATTTCACATGTATCAATAATTGTTCACTTTTTAGCTTTTTTGGACTATAATTGACTCATTTGTGCATCTTTATTGGTACCCATAGCACACAACTACTGGAACATTTGTGCATAAGTATTGACGATTTTAAGTGCACAGTAATTGAGGCATCTTTAAGGAGCTATCCAATGATACTTTGAAAAGTCTATTTTAGCATAACGGATCCCACAACTTACATTGTTACTACTCAGAAGTCAAAACAATAGCTACAAGCAGTTAAGTTGCATGCTAAGACAACAAAAAATAAATCGTCAAAATCCAATGTGCCATTTAAAATCTGTGGGTGGACAAAGTCACCTATAAAGACTACTGGTATGCTTTCCCTAATAGTACTGTGCATGGTTTCTAAATTTGATCGTGTAAATTTTTTTGATGTTTCAAATCAAACTTCATAATCCATTTTTCTTCATTACACATTTATAAAAAAACTACAAACTGTACTGATAAAACACTTGTAACCCATAAAAATACTTTTATTTCAGTGCTTGTCGTTTCAATTAGACAAAAGAGAACTGATAGACTAATAAAGTTCAATTGAATTCCCAAAACAAAACATAACATTCTGATTCAAATGTAGAACAAAATAATTTTCAAGGTACCTCATAGTTGTGCAGTGCAGGGGGGTTGATGTAATTGACATACTCATCGATGGTCATATTTGTGACATCAACTGCTACAATGAAAAGCAGTGAATGCAGAAAGCTCAACAATATAGAAGCCCAAAAAACTTTCTGAAACGCCATGGCTGAAAGACTGAAAACGAATTTGACCATAATTCCTATTCTACTTATACTGTAAGATATTTCAACTCCTGGAATTTCGAGTTGGCAATAATTATGGTAGCTAATCACAGTTCAGAGTATATATCTTTCCACGTAAAATTAGTTCATCTATTCATACTTGGAACTCTATCCACCTTTTCTATTTTAGTGTTTCATCACTTTCTAATCGGAGGAAAAAGCTCAAGGGATATGGACAGTCACTAATTTTAAGAAATGTTTCCATTGTGAGGCATATCCTTCATTCTTTCTGTTTAAATCATATATATTAAGTTTACATTTTTAGATTTAAAAGTGTTAAAATTCAGAAATAAGTGACATTTTCTGAATTTAATATATTATTTGATATGAGATTTAAGATTAATCTTTCTGTTTTATTATTATAAAAAAAAATTTTAAATTAAATTTATAATTTATTTAAAATTTGAATAAAATCATTTATACTACTAAAATTTAAATAACAGATGTTAATAAACAGTTCCATAGAATTATGATTTAATTAAAAAAATATTTTGTTCAGGTGTGAGGATAAGAGAAACCACTCCATGGTTAAATGCAATGTGAAGTGATTTCGGGGATTAAAGTTGTTTGCCATATAACTCTATTTAAAAAATAAAATAAAATACAATTAAAATTTTAGAAAGATTGTTCTTTTTTAATAAAATATAATAAAATTTTTAGAAAGATTCTACAACACATGAAAGAGGATGTTTTTAATAAAGTATCAAAATTTATATATAAATATTTCAATGTATATTTAGAATAAAAATGAGTTTATGGTATTTGGTGTAGAAATGAGTGTATTACATGAAGGTGTTTTACATTCACAGAGATGCAAAATATTTATTTATAAAAACTAAAAGCATTTAATTTGATTTGTGACACTTAAATGCACCAAGAATAATTTTTTTATTATTAGTTTTTTGATTTTATATTATTTTTATTGCAATATTAATTAATATTTATAATAAATATATATTAAAAACAAAAATATGTTTATATAATGTTTTAAATATATAATATAATAAAATGGGAATATATAACTTATTAGAAATAATATTAATAATTATGAAGGATTGAAAGTGTCATCCGCTTTTTTTATCAATAATAATTATTGTATGCGGAAAAAGTGGTTTGGTAAATCTCAATATGTGAAAATATTGCTAAATACTAGTCCACACACACACACAGGACTTCTTGGTGCAAGCTATGTAGTAACGACGTGTTACTCAGCTTCCCAAGGTGGGTCCCATGGTTCTCTATCTCACAATGTCCCTCAAACCAATGTTTTTGCTCTCAGATCACTGAGCAAAATGGTTTAGGGATGGCAAATGCAAGAACGAGGGATGTTTTGATAGTTTTTTAGAATGAATGGTATGCTAAGCTATGTATGATTCTAGAAACGCAATAAACTAGATGATAAGATGACAATGTTCGTATAAACACTATCCTAACATGATATATTTAGTCTATGATTAAGCTAAATGATAAATAAAGTATTCTAAACATGCATATTTAGACTAATTTCTATTTCAAAGAGAGGCTAAATGATGAGCATAAAATGATATATGAAAGCTGGAATGTATTTGAGCATAAGTGTGATACTTCAAACTTTGGAGGATGATCAAAATGGAGGAATGAGAGCTCTATTTATAGCAAAAATAGGGCAATGGATGATCAGGATTTAATGGTTTAATCAAGGGTTGAGTTTGAAAGTTGGGGATCCATGTTTGTAATTGGCACCAATAAAATGGTGACAAGTGTCAACATAGGGTTGGGTTGAGAGAAGGGGTTGGAGGCATTAAATGCCTGAAGAGACCTCAGGGTTATCTAAAGGGTAAGAGTCAAGCTTAAGTTAGGCTTTCCCAATGGATTAAGAGTTAATCCAAGGATAAACTCTTGTGCAAATGATTAAGAGACAATCATGGTCAAAGCATTAAAGGCCTGATGAGACCCTTGGGTTGGGTGAAGGTTGAGTTAAAACAAATTCATTAACTATGTAAGAGGGTTTGAGTTAACCATTAATGGTTATTGGAGACTTTGGGGGATTAAGTGGTTGAAGTTTGAAAGCCTTTAATGGTTATTGGAGACTTTGAGAAATTTAGTGGTTGAAGGCTTGAAGCCTTTAATGGTTATCAAAGACTTTGAGGTTTGAGAAGTGACTTCCCTTTGTTTAGGGATGTGACAAAGTTTAGAAGATGGGTTAGGCTAATTAGAAGCGATTAGAAGATTCTAGAAGGGATTTAGAAAGGGGTTTGGGATTTTGCAAGTGGATGGAGGGATAATAAGATTTAATTGAAATAAAGTAATTTAATTCAATTTGGTTACAATTTGGAGAAATTAAATAAATTAGATTTATTCAATTTAGGATAACTATTTAATTAAATTTGAATTTAATTAAAAGTGGATAGGGGGGATTTAATTGAATAAAATGATTTATTCATTAAATGGTATAGTGAATTTTATTTAAATAAATTGAGTAATTTACGTAATAAAATAGAAGAATGTGGATAATTTAATTAAATTGGATTTAATTAAATAGAGAAATGAACATAAAATATTCATTTAGGAAGATGGTCATTTTTATACATCTACATTTTGCCCCTCTTTGAAGTGACGTGTGTGCACATGTTATTTCAAAGAAAATGATGTGTTTTTGTGATTTATGATCAAATGCAATTTTTGTTGTGTCGCTCTTGTGATTTGTAAGTCGTGCCCCGAATTTGATTTGATGTGTGATGCCCCCTTGGGAGATGAATCAATTTTTTTGAAATTTTTTGATTTAATTTGATGAGGTTCGTATGATGTGTATGATTTCATGCATGTGAAATGTGGGTAAATTTATTCATCTCTCGATAAGTTACAAATGTTATGGTATAGGGGAGACCGCGACCATATTACAGGTCCATTCGGCGAACCCTAATTTCATTTTCCTCCTATAAAAGGGGAAAAGGGCTTGAATTAGATTCATTTGTGCTTTGTTGACTTTGGAGAAAGAGAATTTGCTTTGCAGAGAAAATGCCTATTCCTTATCATAGACACCGTTTCGAGTATGTTCGGAGGTACCAGAGACCCGCAGCGTATGGACCACCAATAAGTCAACATTTTTGACCCTCTTTTGACTTTTCATTTGGTCGTTTTTAGTCGTTTTTTGATTTTCAAAGTTCAGGTTTAACGGTTTAGCGCGTCTAGGGCATTAATTAGCGCATACGAAGTTTGAAGTAGCGCATCAAGCCGAAAATTAGGGGTCGTGTCCAAAATAGATAGGATAGCGCATAGAAAAAAAAGGTTAGCGCATAGATGTGGAATAGCGCATGGCGACAGTCGGGTAGCACGTCGGGTCAGCAGGTTAGTGCGTAGGGTAGACCTAGCACATAGGGGTCACAGGGGTTCGCATGGGTAAGGGGGTTTAGCACGTAGAGTTAACCTAGCGTATAGGGTCAAACGGGTAGCGCCTAGGAGGTGTAGTTTAGCATGTAGATGGAGTTTAGCACATAGAGTAGGTTAGGTGGCGCATGGGGGTAAAAGTTTAGCGCGTAGAGTCAATCTAGCGCATAGGGCAAATAGAGTAGTGCGTAGGAAAGGTAGCCTAGCACGTGGGGGGTTTTTAGCGCATTGGGTATCTGTTTTAGCGCATTTGGAAATTTTTTTAATTTTTTTTTGCAAGATGAGCGGATTTGTAAAATTTTGTGTCATGCTGTCATGATTTTATGTAGTTTTCCGATATGAGTGTTGATATAACTTGTTTTGATGTGCGATATTTCAAGTTATGTAGATATCAATGTGTTGTTTTGATAAAAATATGATGTATTTGCGTGTTTTGTTTCAAGTTCGATGTGTGAAGCCTGATTTGTGTTACAAGCTGATATGGGTTGGAAACTTGAGTTGTGTTATAAGCTAATATGGGTGGGAAACTTGAGTTGTTTTATAAGTTTATGTGATTTTGGAGACTTGAGTTGTTTTACAGGTTTTGATATGGTTTTTGAGAACTTGAGTTGTTTTACAAGTTGATATGAAATGATAGGATTTTGAACTTGATGTAAATGAGCAAATTTGTTTCATGTTGTTGATGTGAGTTTGATTTTGATATCGGTGATTTGATGTGGAAACTGATATTGGATTTGTTTTGCTTGTTTGACAGGAGCGATTGGGTGTGGTTCAGTCACGAGAGAGATTTCCCAGATCATGGACATTGATACTGCGATTGTCTCAGGCTGATCTTGATATTATTGAAAGATGTGGGTTGACCTCCCTTTTGGATATGTCTCGGTTCACTATGAACCAGGGGCTACTGACAGCATTGGCCGAGAGGTGGCATAGCGATACGAACACCTTCCACTTTGCGACTGGAGAGATGACAGTCACCCCAGAGGACTGTTACAGGATTCTGTGGATTCCCGTGGTAGGTGCACTACTACCATATGAGCAGTCGGAGGAGGGTGGGATAGAGGCTTTGCGCCGTATATTCTAGGATGATACAATCTACAGCTATGAGATCCCGTGGCAGGAGTTTTTGGACTTGGATTATGTGCCACTACCATCTGTACTAGCAGGGTTTATTGGTGGATTCCTTTGTCCTGATCGTAGGTCAAAGGGATTCTCTGTGGGATGGGGGCTGGTATTGGAGGAGATGGTGACACAGGGCTGATGGTTTCCATGGGGATCAGCTATGCTGGCCCATCTATATAGGGGTTTACATGAGGTGGTATACCTTGGTTACGACAGTTTGTCAGCTGGCGTGACACTATTACAGGTATGGTGTTGGGAGCACATTCCAACGGCGAGGCCACTAGCAGACAGAGATAGGCTTGTGGAATGTGCATATGCATACGAATACAGGGGTCTAGTTGTCCAGCGTAAGCTGGGAAAACTAGAGCACTGGAGGAGAGTGCTTGATGATATAGATATGGTCATCTGGCGACTGTATACAGGATGCGAGGTGTGGGCAAAGGACGAGCTGGAGATGCCCTTTGTTTTTATGACTAGATACCTGATCGGGAGGACCCTGTTTGTGATCAAGAGGTTTTTGGTGACCCGAGTTTTGAGGCAGTTTGGGTGCCAGCAGGGTATTCCACAAGGAGCATGCCTATATGCACGACGGCAGCAGGATGCAGCAGATTGGGGGCCGACCATTGATAGTGCAGTGGTGGTGGAGGAGTTTGTCGGATTGACCAGACAGATATGGGATTATGCCTCTGAGATTCAGGATGCAGGCATGACTGATGAGTTTTCTCGATTGTTTGCTACGTGGGCGGTGGCCAGGATATCTGATCCTGATGAGATGAGGCCGGTTTTTGATTCTGATGAGGAGGAGGGAGAGGAAGATGATGATGATGATGGAGAGGATGAAGGAGATGGATGAGGGAGAGGAGCTAGAGGGAGATGGGGAGGTAGAGCTAGGAGAGGAGATAGGGGTGTGGAGAGAGCGGTGAGACAGGGTGTGATAGACAGGGGGAGAGGTGGATTAGCGATAGGATCCGATAGAGAGGGGAGAGTGGGGGAGGTGCTAGCTGCAGTGGGAGGTGTTGATGAGGCAAGGCAACCAACACAGAGGAGGAGGATAGATGTGCTCCCACCTCCAGCACTGAGGATAGGCTGAGTAGGAGGAGTTACCCTAGCACAGGTACCACTACGGGTTCGGATCCCTACACACATTGAGGATGCACAGATCCAGACCCTACAGGTGACTATACAGTAGCTGCAGGCACATATTTTGACCTATCAGCGACAGATTTCTCAGTTGACCACTGCGCGGGACATCGAGATAGAGCGGAGGGGGCGAGCGGAGGAGGTGGTGTCTAGCATGCAGAGAGCAGCGGTAGGTGGTCCTATGAGAGACACCCTGAGAGAGTTAGCATTGAGAGCTTAGGAGGCAGAGTACTATCGGCAGCATTATGAGGCTGCAGTACCCAGAGATCGCCGAGTACAGAGTTTTGCACAGTCGAGATCTAGTCGATCTCGAGATACTGGGTCACGGTCGGAGAGCCGTGGTGTCACAAGGCCACCGAGACAGGACCCTCCTGGAGATCCAGGAGCAGGGACATCTGGAGCGAGACCATCTCCATCAGGGGATAGTCATACTTGAGAGACATGGTCTCTGTTGTGTTTTTGAGCATTGTATTCTTTGTACTGGACACAGTGTTTTGACATTTTTGTACATTTGGATCATTTTGATATATATATATATATTCGGCACCATTTGCTTTGATCATGTGATGTGTTTTATATGGATGCATGTTATGTGGGCTATTTCATTATTTTATGATGATGCAATGCTTAAATGTATGATGTAGGATGTATGCTTTAGATTTATCTTGAAAATGAGATGTATGATTTGATATGCTGTGAGATGTATCTTGAAAATGAGATGTATGATTTGATATGTTGTGAGATGTATCTTGAAAATGAGATGTATGATTTGATATGCATTTAAGTGTAAAATGATATGCAACTAATTGTAAAAATGATATGCAACTAATCGTAAAATTGATATGCAACTAATATTTTTGGAGCATCCTCATTTCGCATTTTGCCATCCTTGATACAACCATTGTATTTGCTTTCTTTGTAAGTTTCATCATTGAGCATTGATTTGTTTAGGATATGTTGAAAATTTATACAAGCATAATGGTATAATTGAACCATGATGACCTGAGAAAAATTTACATGATGTTTGATTTTGCAAGATAACACAAGCGTCAAGGTATAATTGAACTAGGACGACCTGAGTGTGTATTGCATAAATAGACAAGATTAAATCATTTGTATGTGTGAAGTGGAATCAGGCCTTCAGTGATATTTGAAGTATCACGTTTTGAGGCAAGGATTCACACAGTACAAGTGATCGCCTCCCAGATAGAAGACTAAGAAAATATTGGAAGTTCCCCATGATCTCTAGCTTTGCAACATTTTATGAGATAAGAAAAAAATTCCAATAATTTAAAAAGTTCAAAATGCAAAAATAGTCTAGATTTTTATGCAAGAATGCAACATTTAGTACTTCAGAAAATTATCCATCCTTGGTATTTCTATGAAATGTTTTGTTTTGTTTTTGTGATGAAGCGTAGTTTTGGTTGTTGGATGTCCTGCTTCTGAGTCTTTGCAATAGTTTTGATGTCTTAAATGTTTGCAAGTTTTGGAACAAGTTAATGCCCCTAGCTGAGTGTGTCTCTTGATATGATCATGTACAGTGATTTCCAAGCCATGGTGGAATGCAGTAAGAGGATATATATGGAGAACCCAGGATAGTGACTACACTAAGTATGTCCTGAATGGATATAGGCGAAGTGTCGGGCGATGGCCGATAGTGTTTGTATGGCGATGGCCGATAGTGTTTGTATGAATAAAATGGCATGGAGATAGATAGAGGAGCCGTTCTTACACAAGAGCACCTATTTACCAGGTTTTCGCCATTTGTTTTTATTATACTTTGTTTTTGCTTTTGCTGGATTTGTTGATTTTTTTGATTGTTTTTGGTTTTTTCCGTGCACTAGGCTTCTTAAGTATAGTACTTTTTTAGATGAATACTGTTAGTTGGGTCATCGAGCACATCTCCGTCTGACGTTGTTAGCTGATAGGCACCTGATCCATAGACTGATATGATAACATAGGGACCCAACCAGTTTGGTTCAAATTTCCCTTTCTTTTCTTGATCTTGCTGATTTCTTGGATTTTCTTTGAGAACTAGGTCACCAACTTTGAAGTTTTTGGGAATGACCTTGTGATTGTAGCTCCTGCACATGCGTTGCTGATATGCTTTGAGATGAGTGTAAGCATGTTGGCGTCTTTCATCTAATAGTTCAAGTTCTTGCAGTCGGTTAACTCGATATTCTTCATCTGGGATTAAACCTTTCAAAGAGACCCTGAGAGATGGGATTTCTACCTCCAGGGGTAAAATGGCTTCTGATCCATATACCAATGAGTACGGTGTTGCTCATGTAGGTGTACAGATGCTGGTTCTGTATGCCCAAAGTGCTGGATTGAGTTGTATGTGCCAATATTTGCCTGCATCATTCACTGTTTTCTTTAAGATTTTCAAGATAGTTTTGTTAGATGCTTCTGCCTGACCATTGCCCTGTGGGTAGTATGGTGTAGAAAATCGATGTTGGATTTTGAATTTTTCACATAGTTCTTGTACATCTTGGTTTTTGAAAGGTCGTCCATTATCTGTGACGATGGAACTTGGAATACCATATCTGCAGATTAGATAATTTAGGATAAAAGAGGAAATTTGTTTCCCAGTCACTGTGGTCATGGGAACTGCTTCAATCCATTTGGTAAAGTATTCTGTTGCAGTTATAATGAACTTGTGTCCATTTGAGGATGAAGGATGAATTTTGCCAATTAAATCTAGTCCCCATTGACAAAAGGGCCAGGATGTTGTAAATGGCTACAGTTCCTGTGCTGGTGCATGTATCGGATTGCCATGGATCTGGCACTTAGGACATTTCTTGGCGAAATGATATGAATCTTTCTCCATTGTAGGCCAGTAGTATCCCATTCATAGAAGCCTTTTAGCAAGAGTAGTATCGCTTGAATGTGTGCCACAAATACCTTCATGAAGTTCGTGTAAAGTAGAATCAGAATCATTACGATCAAGGCAACGAAGAAGAGTACCATCTAGACCTCGACGATACAAAGTGTCAGCGGTAAGGGTGTAACGGGCGGCTTGTTGGATAAAGTTACATTTTTGGTTATGGGATTGGTCAATTGGTAAGATATTGTGTTTGAGGTAGTCATATATGGGTCCATATAATGGAGAATCTGAACCAGTCAAGGCATAGATAACCTGGGATTCAGAGTGGTCTTAGGCGGGGGAGAACAGTTGCTCTACCAGGAACTCGTAATGACTCTGTTGCTCTGGAATTTGTAGTAGTGAAGAAATAGTAGCCATTGCATCGGCTGCTTTGTTGTCCAATCTTGGTATTTGTTTGAAGGTGATGTGCACAAAATATTGTTTGAAGTCATCCAAAATTCGCTTGTAGGGTAGTAGCTTGTCATCCTTTGTCTGATAGTTGTTGTTGATTTGATTGACAACTAGTTGGGAGTCTCCATAGACTTTTAACTCTGTGATTTTTCATTCGATGGCTATTTTGATGCCTATAACCAATGCCTCATATTCAGCCACATTATTTGTGCATGGAAACATAAGCCTATATGATCTTGGCATAGTGTGTCCTTCAGGAGTGATGAATAGAATGCCGGCCCCTGAACCATGTTGTGTATAGGATCCATCAAAGTATAGGGTCCATTGTTTGGGGGAAAGAGTAAGAACGTCCCTGTCTGGAAATTCAATCTCCATGGTTTGTTTTCCTGGTAGCGGTGCTTCAGCCAACTGATCTGCAATTGCTTGTCCTTTGATGGCTCATCTTTCTATGTATTGGATGTCGAATTCACTGAGAATCATGACCCATTTAGCCAATCGGTCTGTAAGAGCTGCCTTGCTAAGTAGATATTTGAGAGGATCAATCTTTTCTACTAGCTTAATAGTGTGTGCTAGCATATAATGTCAGAACTTCTGAGATGAAAAGACCACTGTTAGGCAAGCCTTTTCAATGAATGTATAGTTGAGTTCATAGCCATTCAATGTCCGACTGATGTAATATATGGTGCGTTCCTTTCCTTGTTGATCTTCTTGTGCCAATAGTGCCTCCAGCAATATATCTGTTATGGAGATATATAGTATAAGAGGCTTTCCTGCGACTGGTGGTACTAGAACTGGTGGATTCATCAGGTACTGTTTGATTTGGTAAAAGGATTCCGCACACTTAGTCTCCCATCTGAATGGTACATTTTTGTGTAGCAAATGGTTAAATGGTAGACTTTTATCCACTAGTTGAGTGATGAATCGCCTGATTGATTGAAGTCATCCCTATAAAGATCTAAGTTGACTGATATTCTGTAGTGGTGGCATGTCCATAATAGCTTGTACCTTTGCTGGATCAACTTCAATACCTTTAGCTGAGACTATGTAGCCTAGTAACTTGCCTGATGTAACCCCGAAGACACACTTCTTAGGGTTGAGCTTGACCTGAAATTTCTCCAATTGAGCAAAGATCTTTGTTAGGATACCGAGATGTTCGGCTCTGGTGAAGGATTTAGCTAGTAAATCATCCACATAGTCTTCCATAAATGTGTGCATCATGTCATGGAAGATTGTTGTCATTTCTCTTTGATAAGTGGCCCCTGCATTTTTTAAGCCAAAAGGCATAACATTCCAACAGTACGTTCCCCAAGGATAGGTGAATGTTGTTTTATCTTGATCTTCAGGAGCTATTTTGATTTGATTATAGCCTGAGAAACCATCCATTAGTGAGAGCATTGCATGGCCTGCTGTGAGATCTACAATTATGTCAATACTTGGCAGAGGAAAGTCATCTTTTGAACAAGCTTTGTTGACGTCCTTGAAGTCAGTGCATATTCTGATACTACCATCTGGTTTTGATATTGGAACGATGTTGGAGATCCATTCTGCATAGTCAATGGGTCGGATGAATCCGACATCTAATAGTTTCTTCAGTTCAGTTTTGACCATGAGTGCCACCTGTGGATTCATCTTTCATAGCTTTTGCTTGACTGGCTTAACTCCTGTAGAAATGGACAAATGATGGATGATTAAGTGTGGATCTACTCCAGGCATATCAGCATATGACCAAGCAAAGTTGATTTGTTGTCCTTTAAAGAAGATGATGAATGCCACTCTTTCTTCCTATGTCAGAGATTCTGCAAGGTGTATGTTTCTGGTTGCTTCTGTGGTACCAATGTTGATTGATTGAGTGGGCTCAATCAATATGGGTGATCTCTCATGAAAGTGTTCAGGAAGAGTGTCAAGTCTCCCATCGTTAGGTGCCTTAAAAAGGTTTTCACCCTCAGATGCGTCCTTTATTTTTATTTTTTTGTGATCTAGAGCTGCCATTGACTGGTTTTCAGCATCAGATCCTTTATTTGGTTTATTTTTGTGATTGAGAGACTTGGTACTCCCTGTTTGGCAGACATCGTTACTTTGTTCACTGGTAGAGCCTATTTCAGGATTTGCGGTACATAGGTAATGGATAATAGATGCATCATCTGGGAAAATTGGTATATCATGGGTGTCGGGTTCATCCCAGTTGATGAGGTCAGGAAAGACAAGCGGTAAGGAATCATGGGGTGGATCAAGTTCTGCTACTGTAAGCGTTAAGACAGAGTATTCATTGTGATTGTTCTTGGTTTTAAAGAAGTCCAGGGTTTCATCGAGGTCTTCGATGGTATCATCTTCCACATAGACTTGTTCATAATATTTCTGTTCGCTTTCCTTAGCATCATAGATATGTTGTGGTCCAAATTCAAGAGGTCTATCTTCTGCGTTATGTTCTTCTTGAGAAAGGGATATAGAATCCGTATCATCCAGGATATTTGTAGTGGTATTGGAACAGGTACCCCATTCATATTCATTGGAATCTGTAACATAGGTATCATCCCAGATTATATTTGTGCTACAAACAGGTATGTTGTATGGTGAAAACAAATCTCTGATGATGGATACCATTTTGATGGTTTTTGTTGATTCTATGTCAGATCCGTCTTCCATTTTCTGAATTTGTTCATAGACTATGCTTCCTCGGGGAGGAATAACGATATCTGGAGAAGACATGATTTGTTCTTGAGACATTGGTGTTTGAATATGAGCTACTGCTGCGGATATGGCCTTCTTACGACTAAGAAGCTTTCCTTGATGCAACTTTTGATCTTGACATTCCTGTGCCTTGCGGATTGTTTCTGTTGATTCAAAGAGTGCTTCCTGCCAGGATTCTTCTTTGTACTTCTTCTTTACCTTCCATTGAGGTTTCGTAGTCGTGTTGGACGGCTTTTTCAATAGGAACGTGAGTTTAGAACCCAATCTTGCTTTGTTTCTACTAGGTTGTGAAGGAAGATCTATAGGTTCAGTGACCCCTTCTTTGCGTTTCCCAATAGGTCCTTTACCGCCATATCCCATTTGTTTCATGATCAAGTATCCTTTTCCATACAAGTGTGTTGGTAGAACAATGTCCAGAGTGGCTACTCTATTATCTTCTTCCTCATCTTTGTATAGCCAGCTAAGGATGTCCTTGTCTTTTGATTCATGTGCTAGAGTACCCAATTGGATGAAGGTACCATCAAATTTGGTGATGGGCTGAGTGGCCAGATGTGTTGATGTAGTAGGCAAACCATGCGATCTAGGTGATGTTGGCAATTTGGCTAAACATAAAGGCTCCAAAGAATATTCTCCCATGCCATGGTCTTTGATTTGCATTTTCTGCTTGAAGTCTTCAAACAAGGAGTTGGGCTTTGCTGTTTGTAGATCTGATGTCAAGGATCACTGCTTTTCTCTATTATGAGGAACCAAACTGTCCTGGGCTGCCCCCATGGCATTGCAATGTTGAAATGGATTGTGATCAGCAGATATGGAGATTTCTTGTCCGTCATAAGGAAATTTGACACACTGGTGATACGTAGAAGGTACTGCTTGCATTTCATGTATCCAGGGTCATCCTAACAAAATATTGTAGGTTAGATCTATGTCTAAGACTTGACATACAGTATTCTTTTGCACTGGTCCCACTTAAATAGATAATATTATAGTTCCTTTAGAGGACCTTTCCTCATCATCATATGCTTTTATGGTAATCTTCTTGCAAGGATCAATAGACTCTTCTGAGAAACCTAAGGCACAGATAAGCTTTAAAGTACAAATATTAAGTCCGGCTCCTCCATCTATTAAGACTCTTTTCACTCGATGTTTGCAAACAATGACTTCAATATGGAGAGGAGTATTATGTGGGTGACTCAAAGAAGTATTGTTATGCTCTGAGAAGGTGAGGTTATGAGCTCCTGTCATATGGGCGACCATGGCTTGAAATTTGTCTGTATCCAGATTTTGAGGTACACTTGTTTCCAATAGTGCTTGCTCCAATATGTCTTTGTGCTTTGGCGATAGTTTCAACAATTCTAGTAGGGATATCTAAGCTGGAGTCTTGCGTAGTTGGCTAACCAAGTCATAATGGATTTTTGGTGTGGCAATTGTAGGTGCCATATGTCCTTTCAAGACATATTTATGAGTTCGGGTTGTTGTTATATTGACAGAGTCATGATCATGCCGATCTCGAATGGTGATGACATTTACTTGATGATCTTCAGTTGATATGTGGTTGATGGTGTTGTTGTAGATGTGATTTATACGAGCTCCGCGTGTATCATCTGAGGTTGATGCTCCATCTTTGTTGTAATTTGGGAGAGGATTTTTGAAGGCTCCGTGATCACCATTTGTTTTGAGACCGTCCACTGTTAAGTCACCTCGATCAATCATGTCCTGTACCAGGTGTTTCAATCTCATGCATTCGTTCATTCTATGACCCTTGTTATGATGAAAATCACAATAATGTGAATCATTCCACCAAGGTGGTTTAATTGGGGGTTCGTAGTTGCTGATTGGAGGCAAAGAAAGAATTTTGTTTGCCAAAAGTTCTCTGAATGCTGATTCTAATGATTGTCCCAGTGGTGTGAAGATACGCTTTTGGAAATTATTTGTGTTGTTGCATGAATTGTTGTTAGGTCCTAGATTCATGTTTTTGCTTTGAGTATCGTTGGTGTTGTTTGTGTTGAGTTGTCCTTGACTAGTGTTTGGTACATATGTGTTAGCACAGGAATTAGCATTTTTAGGATTTTTTGTATTTTGAGGATTTCCGGATAATGCAAGCACTGGTTGCTTAGATTTGGGATCATATGATTCATTATTGCCTTCGTTTTTGTTTCGAGTCCAAAATCGAGATTTATCAAGATTGGTGTTGTTCTGATTATTGTAGTTTGATGAGTTTGTTCCTTCCTTGTAAAATTTGAGTGTTCCCTTTTTGACACATGCTTCCTCTACTTGAATGCCATTTTCAATCAATTTAGCAAAAGATGGTATGTATTGAAGTTTTAGTCTGTAACTCATTTCGCCATTCAAGTTATCGATGAAGATTTCCATTTTCTCCTTTTCAGGAATATCTCGAGGATATCGTGATACCATGCATCGCCAGCATTGAAGGAATATCATGAATGTTTCATTGTTCTTTTGTTTGGTATTGTAGACATCTAGCATGGTTATGGCATGTTGAATATTATAGGAATATTGAGTTATGAATTTGTTAACCAACTCATCAAATGATCTGACAGGTGGTGTAATCTTGGATAACCATTCCATTGTCTATCCTCCCAGGCTTCTTGGGAATAACCTCATTAGATAGGTGTCATTATGAGCAATTTCAAGACTCATGGTGCAAAATTCTCGAACATGATCCCGAGGATCACTTTTCCCATCATATTTGTCAAATTTGGGAACATCTGAGTTTGGAGGAAAAGGTACCATGTTCAAACTTCTGTCAAATGGATAAGGACAGATTTCATTTATAGAGTACTGCACTATTGTCCCTTGTTGCATATCTTGCATTTGTCTTTGCAACATTTGCATTTGTTGAGTAAGAGCAACCAAGGGCACATTATCTTGCCGAGGGAAGAGTTCTTTTCTCGTATTTGTTCTTAGCTGAAAAGGTGTGGTAAATAATATGTTTTGTTCTGGAGTTTCGAGCTCAGGTATATGCATTTTTGGTATACGTTGTTCTGGAATATGTTGCTCAGGTATGTGAGTTTCTTCTTCTCTTTGTTGTTCTTGATATGCATATTGTCGAGACTCGGTTTGAAAAATGTTTGTGTCTAAATCTTCAGGAAGTTTAACGCCTTTACTTGTGAGCATGAGCAGATATTTTTCTTTGTCAGTTTCCATAAGCCTTTCAACAAGTTTTTGGAATGAAGGGTTTTCTTGACATTCCTGAAGAAGTGCTTCAGTAATTTCAGGCTCTTCTGAGTGTGGAACTTCAAAAGGGTTTGACAATCTTCGATTCATACTTGATTTTGCGTGTGTCTCACTTTGTTGGTTCTTTTGAGAGTGAGTAACAGGCATTTTAGTAGAAAATTTCAGTGATGAAGGGGACAAAATCCTCTTCGATATGTTGCTCAGGGGTGGGTGGTTCTAGTCGAGAGGTGTTATAAGTTATGCACTCATCAGGCAAGAATGCTGAATTAATCTTTCCTCCGCGGTTTGTTTTTTGATTAAAAGCAGATTTTTGACAGTAGGCTCTTATCTTCAAGGGTTCTTGGTCAAATTTGTTGGATTTGTTTTGGATATACTATTTGATGTGATGAAGGAATACCCGATGAGATTTGAAGAGTTGACGATTGATGTATAAAAACTTATTTCTTTTGATGAATTTGGAAAAACTAGGTTGTTGTTTCTTTAACGTGATGTTACGATAAATGTTCTTTCTTCTCAAAATAAGAGGATTAGTCATGCATGAGTGATCAATGGTTTTCTTTGATTGGTTTGGATTTAGTTGATTCTTGTTTTTGAAAATTTCAAATCTTACTCTATTAAAGTGAAGGTTTTTAGATGCCCCTTCACGATAGAGTGTGTCAAATGATATGGATAAAAGCCTCCCGATCTGGAAACTTGATTTGACAATTTGAAAATTTTAAACAAGTGTGTTGAGATAAAAATTTGTAAGATGGTAAAAGATTCTGTGGATACTGATGATGAGATTTCTGGATTATGATAGGAGAGATGTCCTTTATCGCGCGATTCGTTTAGGATTTTGACAACGTTCGTTTTGACACAAATTTAGCTTGAGAAATAGTTCTAATGGTTTGTTTGTCACTCTGTTTTGATGAAAGATGATGTTGATGGAAAAAGGCCTTAAAAAATATTTTTGAAAATTTCAAAAAATTTTCTGGTTTTGCTCTCTGTTTTTCTATTTTGGATCATGCGCTAGAACAGAGTCTACATGCGCTACTTAAATTCCTCTATGCGCTAAAATAATAACCACACGTGCTAGGCTGCCTCCAGACACGCGCTAAAGTTTTGACTGTTTTAAAAATTGTTGTCTAACTGTTGAAAAAGCTATGCGCTATCCTGGGTCTGTTACGCGCTAACTGTTGGACTTTATGCGCTAATATTTGTTTTCCACGCGCTAAGTTGTTGCTTCCACGCGCTAGACTGCTTTTCTGATGCGCTAAATGTGTCAACACTTATTTGACCTATGATAAAAATGCTACTGTTTGGAACCAACGCGCTAACTTGGGGTTTGGAGGCGCTAATAAAAGTTCTCCACGCGCTAAGAAGTTGCTCTTATGCGCTAAACTGCCATGATTTTTTTTCTTTGGTTTGGTTTTTGTGAATTTTAAAATTTTGTTGTGAATTTTCAAGTTTGATGGATGATTTTCTGAAATAATAAATGCAAGCACGACACAAAAAGTACAACCATTTTGCCTAATCTAGCAAAAAGTGTATGTTCTGCGAGGATGTGTTCAAATCTCCAATGTTTTAACAGGTTTGGATACAAATAATACACTTCAGAAAGACTCTTTAATCAAAGGTCATAAATAACATCATAGCGCACTAGTCTCGATACTCCGTCAGCTCAAACAGTCATGTCACCCCCTAGAGGGCGCTCGTTTTTTTGCCTTTTGTCAAAAATTAACTCAAAGTGAATCACTTCACAGTTGAGTAGTTATCTTGGGAGATATATGGTGAGTAATCTTGGGGGTGGATTCTTCCCCACCCTTGCACTATGATGTTATAAATATCTGGTTACTGATTCAGTTCAAAGTTTCTATTTCTATGGTTCGTAATCAAGCTTCCCGTTCGGTCGTCAATGATAAACTCCCTTAGGAGGCTTCCAAACCTTTAGAACAAAGGCTTTACGTATCTCAAGGATACTGGGGGAAGGCTAATCGCTGTGCGCAACCGTTGAAAAAGACTTTCATCACTTTCCACGTTTGATTATAGTGGGTTGGAATTCTTGGTGTCAAAGTCATTCCCCACTTAGGTCATTCCCTTCACACCGACCATAAACGGCTTTAAGAGTTGATTCCAACTTCTCAAGAAGGCAGGCCTGCTAAAAGATGTAAATGCTTGAAGTACAGAAAGTTGTAAGAGTGGTCTGGATTTTTGATCACCTAGTTAAGGGGAGAGCATATTCCTTCCACTTTCGAGATAAAACAATCAAGTTGGTTCGTTTTAACCTTTCAATTCAATGATTTGCTAACATCTATGTGGAGATGTTGCTCCACGCAAAGATGGTGTTCTTTTTATGCTTTTAAGGCAATGATTTTCTGATTTAGGAACAAGGAATTGGTCAACAAAGCAAAATTTTCGATCTTGGTAGTCAACAAAAAAAATCAATAAAAACAAATTTCCCGCTCCACTTGCAAGAAATTGTCAGAATCCTGCAAAATTTCAATCCACTAGTTAGAAAATCTGGATTTCGGTCGACTTCCACAAGTCTAAATTTTTATTTCAGTTACAATTTTAAATTTTTGCTCTCTGTTTGTGATGCGCTACAGAAAGGTCTGCACGCGCTACAATATAACCTAGATGCGCTAAAATTATGTCTCTCTGCGCTACATTGTTTTTTGGATGCACTATTCTGTGTGTTGGAAGCGCTGCTTTGTTTTTTCTCCCGCGTTGAGACCTGTAGGAAAAGTATAGATTTGATGCGCTAAAAGATGGTTTTTACGCGCTAGCTAATGGACTTAAAGCGCTAGATGGTAAACTGGATGCGCTATCTGATAGACCCAAAGCGCCAATCTATTTTTCAAATGCGCTACTCTGTTTTTCTTCTGCACTGAGACTTATAGGAAAATTTTAGTGGGGGTTATGCGCTAAAGGAAAGACTTTACGCGCTATAGTAGAGACCCCACGTGCTAAACAGTAAGCGGGATGCACTAGACTGCTAACCAGATGCGCTAGGAGATGTTTCCCACGCGTCGATTCCTGTTTCCCGCGGACCTGCAAAAGTGGTTAATTTTAAAAACTGATTTGATATATGGGGTTGGACCCCACGATGGGTGCCAGAAATGTATGCGGGAAAAGTGGTTTGGTAAATCTCAATATGTGAAAATATTGCTAAATACTAGTCCACACACACATAGGACTTCTTGGTGCAAGCTATGGAGTAACGACGTGTTACTCAGCTTCCCAAGGTGGGTCCCATGGTTCTCTATCTCACAATGTCCCTCAAACCAATGTTTTTACTCTTAGATCACTGAGCAAAATGGTTTAGGGATGGCAAATGCAAGAACGAGGGATGTTTTGATAGTTTTTTAGAATGAATGGTATGCTAAGCTATGTATGATATTGAAATGCAATAAACTAGATGATAAGATGACAATGTTAGTATAAACACTATCCTAACATGATATATTTAGTCTATGATTGAGCTAAATGATAAAGAAATTATTCTAAACATGCATATTTAGACTAATTTCTATTTCAAAGAGAGGCTAAATGATGAGCATAAAATGATATATGAAAACTGGAATGTATTTGAGCATAAGTGTGATACTTCAAACTTTCGAGGATGATCAAAATGGAAGAATGAGAGCTCTATTTATAGCAAAAATAGGGCAATTGATGATCAGGATTTAATGGTTTAATCAAGGGTTGAGTTTGAAAGTTGGGGATCCATGTTTGTAATTGGTACCAATGAAATGGTGACAAGTGTCAACATAAGGTTGGGTTGAGAGAAGGGGTTGAAGGCATTAAATGTCTGAAGAGACCTCATGGTTATCTAGAGGGTAAGAGTCAAGCTTAAGTTAGGCTTTCCCAATGGATTAAGAGTTAATCCAAGGATAAACTCTTGTGCAAATGATTAAGAGACAATCATGGTCAAAGCATTAAAGGCCTGATGAGACCCTTGGGTTGGGTGAAGGTTGAGTTAAAACAAATTCATTAACCATGTAAGAGGGTTTGAGTTAACCATTAATGGTTATTGGAGACTTTGGGGAATTAAGTGGTTGAAGTTTGAAAGCCTTTAATGGTTATTGGAGACTTTGAGGAATTTAGTGGTTGAAGGCTTGAAGCCTTTAATGGTTATCAAAGACTTTGAGGTTTGAGAAGCGACTTCCCTTTGTTTAGGGATGTGACAAAGTTTAGAAGATGGGTTAGGCTAATTAGAAGCGATTAGAAGATTCTAGAAGGGATTTAGAAAGGGGTTTGGGATTTTGCAAGTGGATGGAGGGATAATAAGATTTAATTGAAATAAAGTAATTTAATTCAATTTGGTTACAATTTGGAGAAATTAAATAAATTAGATTTATTCAATTTAGGATAACTATTTAATTAAATTTGAATTTAATTAAAAGTGGATAGGGGGGATTTAATTGAATAAAATGATTTATTCATTAAATGGTATAGTGAATTTTATTTAAATAAATTGAGTAATTTACTTAATAAAATAGAAGAATGTGGATAATTTAATTAAATTGGATTTAATTAAATAGAGAAATGAACATAAAATATTCATTTAGGAAGATGGTCATTTTTCTACATCTACAATTATAAGAATGAACATAAAATAAAAATATAATGATATGATAGTATCACACATATCACATAGTCATGCGAGTACTTGTCTTCATAGTATTGTATAGAAAAATTTGTTGCAATTGTTAATTCTTATAATTTCCGTGTGCAGGAAAAGCGGGTCAATGAAACTTAAAATGTGAAAAATGAAGCTCAAAGGGACTTATCCACACACCCATAGGAATTCTTGGTGCAAGCTATGGAGTCATGAAGGATGATTCAACTTCCCAAGGTTGGTTCCATGGTTCTCTATCTCACAAGGTCCCTCAAACCAATGTCTTTGCTCTCAGATCACTGAGCAAAGTGGTTTAGGGATGACAAATGCAAGAACAAGGGATGCTTTGGTTGATTTTAACATGAGAATGCATCCTATCTATGTATGATTCTATAAATGCAACAAACTAGATTATAAGATGACAAGATTAGTATAAATACTATCCTAACATGCTATATTAGTTGTATGATTTAAGCTAATGATAAATGAATTATTCTAAGATGTTTATTAGATTAATTTGTATTGCAAAGAGAGAGTAGATGTGCTAAAATTGAGCATAAGTATGATACTAAAAGCTTGCATGGATCCTTAAAATGGAGGAGGGAGAGCTCTATTTATAGTGAAAATAGGGCAATGGATGGCCAAGATTGAAAGAGTTTACCAAAGGTCAAGATTGAAATCTTATCAATCCATGTTTGGAATTTGCACCAATGAAATGGTGACAATTGTCAACATAAGACTGGTTGAGAGGGGAGGGTGGAAATATTAAATGCCTAAGAAGACCTCATGGTTACCCTAGGTGGTAAGGGTTAAGGTCGGGTTAGGATTATTCAATGGATAAAGCTTTTACCCAAAGGATAAACTCTTGTGCAAGGGTTAAAGGGATAACTATGGTCAAAGCAATGAATGCTTGATGAGACCCTTGGGTTAGATGAGGGTTAAGTTAGTCAAAAATTCTCCAACCATGCAAGAGGGTTGAGTTAACCATTAATAGTTTGGAAGACTTTCAAAGTTAAGTTGTTGAAGCCTTTAATGGTTTTCAAAGACTTTGAGGGTTTGAGAAGTGACTTCCCCTTGCTAAGGGATGTGACAATAATTAGGAGATGAGTTAGGCTAATTTAGAAGCGATTAGAAGAATCTAGAAGGGGGTTAGGAAGAGGGTTAGGATGCAAGTGGGAGATGTAGGATTTTGCAAGTGGATGAGGAATAAAAGGATTTAATTAAAATAAAATGTTTTATTTCAATTTGGTTGCAATTTGGGAAATAGAATAAATTAGATTTATTCAATTGGGGTAAACTATTAATTAAATATAAATTTAATTAAAAGTAGAGAGAAGGGGTTTAATTGAATAAATGATTTATTCAATTTAAATGGCATAAGTGAATTTAACTAAGTAAATTGAATAATTTACTTAATAAAATAGAAGAATGTAGGTAATTAAATTAAATTAAATTTAACTAAATAGAGGAATAAACATAAAATATTCATTTAGGAATAGGGCATGTGCAAGATCAAGGGGTGCCAAAAAGTGGCAATAGAGAAAAAAAAAAGTGTTTTCAACCTTTCCAAACACGCCAAAATCCACTTTGACTTTTTGTTTGGGTCGGGTGAAATTTGAATTTGGTTTGGTAATACCAAACCAAATCGGATATCTGATTTGTGATGTCACTATTGTGATGTCACCATTGTGATGTCACTATTGTGATATCATACTTTTCAAATCGGATATCCGATTTTATCAACATAAAAAATATAGTTTAGTAAAATGACCATAACTTTTGCGTTTCTTTTTGAAATTTTGATTTTTTATAGGCGTTGGAAAGGTAATTCATAGACCTATAAAATGGATGAGGTATTTTGATGATATTATAGACCAAAACTTAAATATAATCATTTAAATTTATTCCTTCAATTTTAAAACTTTAAATACTCACAAATTTTGCATACAAAGTCTCATTTTTTTTCTTATCACCTCCTTTATCTATCACTTGTCTATCTATACTTATATAATATATTTTATATATCTCTTTCTTCTCTACTTATGTCACTTATTTTCTCATTCCATGTAGATAAATAAATTCCCAAGTTACATGCATCTTTGCATATATCTCCATCTTTCTATTCATATCTCTTCCTCTCCCACTCCATCATTGTCACTCCTTATTTCTATATTTCTCTCTAATAATCTCTCTTCTCTCTATTTATCTCCCTCCTTTACCTTATCCTACCTATACTTATACATTACTTGTCTCTATCACCTCCTTTCTCTCCCCATTTTGTCCCATCTCTCTCTATATCCCTATAGATCTATCTTCATGTATATTTATATTTCATTATCTCTAAATCTCACTTATTCACTCCATCTCTCCCTCCATTTGTCTTACTCTCCCTATCATGTTCTATCCATATCTATCTCTATCTCCATCTTCACATCTCCATCTCTTTCCCTATCAATATCTCTTTTTATATGTTCCTCTATCTTTATATACATTCCTCTATACATTATTAATCTACTTCTCTTTCTCTTCCTCTATCACCCACTTGAAGTATATTTCCCTTTCTCTACTTTTATCTCTTTATTTACTCGTTCTTTATATATCTTTTTCTCTCTCCCCACATCCTTCTCTATAGTGCCTTTATATATCTCTATATCTTCCTCTTTTTCTCTCTCCCTCTCTATCTATCCCTATCTATAATCTCTATCTCTCTTTCTCACTCTCTTGCACTATCTATATATCTCTATCTATTGGCATTTCTCTTCTGTTATATCTCTCTATCTCTTCCTTTTTTTTATCTCTCTCTTTACCCCTCTCTATCCATTTTTCTTCATCTCTTCATATATTTATCTTTTTCTTTACCTCTCTCTTTCTCTATATCTATTCACCTCCCTCTCCCTTTATCTTCATCTTTTATCTCTATCTTCCTCTCTCCTTTTCAATATCTAGATATGTCTACCTCTTTCTATCCATCCTTGTCCTTTATTTTTTCTCCCTCTCACTTCATACTCCTTAATATCTATATCTCTATTTATGTCCTTGTCCTTTAGTTCTTTTCCCTCTCTTTAGTTCTTCATCTCTCTTCACCTTTATATCTCTCCTTATTTGAAAATTAGTATATATGGTCTCCTAAGGGGTTATATCATGTCCTAAGGGGTCATAGAACATCATATGACCCCTTAGGACACAATATGACCCATAAAGACACCATATGGTCTCCTAAGGGGTCATATGGTGTCATAAGGGGTCATAAAACACCATATGACCCCTTAAGACACAATAAGACCCCTAATGACACCATATGGTGTCCTAAGGGGTCATAAGACACCAAATGACCTCTTAGGACACCATACAACCACTAATGACACAATGTGGCATCCTAAAGGGTCATATTGTGTCCTAAGGGGTCATAGGACACCATACGACCCATAGCACCATATAGTGTCCCAAGGGGTCATATGGTGTCTTAAGGGGTCAAAGAATGTCATATCACCAATTAGGACACAATACAACCCATGACGACACCTAAGGGGTCATATAGTGTCATAAGGGGTTATAACACCATACGATCCCTTATGACACCATATGACCCCTTATAACACAAGAAGACCCAAAATGATACGATATGGTGTCCTTAGGGGTCATATGGTGTCAAGAGACACCATATGACCCCTTAGGACACAATATGATCCCTAACGATACCTAAGGGGTCATATGGTGTTCTAAGGGGTTATATGATGTCCTAGGAACCTTTAGGACATAATATGACCCCTGAGCACACCATACAACCCCTAATGACACCATATGGTGTCCTAAGGGGTCGCAGGACACCAGATGACCCGTTAGGACACAATATGACCCCTAACAACACCTAAGGGGTCATAGGACACCATATGACCCCTAACGACACTATATGGTAAGGGGTCATATTGTGTGCTAAGGGTTCATAGGAGACCATATGACCTGTAACGACACAAAATGACACGTAACGATACCTAAGGGGTCATATGGTGTTCTAAGGGGTCATAGGACACCATATGACCCCTTAGCACACCATACAACCCCTAATAACACCATATGGTGTCCTAAGGGGTCATAGAACACCATATGACCCCTTCGGACACCATAGGATGCATACTGATACTATATGGTGTCCTAAGGGGTCATAGGACAACATATGACCCCTTAGGAGACCATATGACCCATAACAACATAATATGGTGTCCTAGAGGGTCATAGAGCACCATATGACCCCTTAGAACACCATACAACCCATAACGATGCCATCTAGTGTCTTAAGGGGTCATAAGACACAATATTACCCCTTAGGACATAATATGACCCCCAACGATGTCATATAGTGTCCCAATGGGTCATAGGACACCATATGACCCCTTAGGACACCATAAAACATCATACCACCCTTTATGACACCATATGGTGTCCTAATGGGTCATATGGTATTCTAAGGGGTCATATAACACCATATGACCCCTTAAAACACAAGAAGACCCATAACGACACGATATGGTGTCTTAAGGGGTCATATGGTGTCAGGAGACACCATGTGACCCCTTAGGAAACAATATGACCCCTAACGATACCTAAGGGGTCATATGGTGTCCTAAGGGGTTATATGATGTCCTAGGAACCTTTAGGACACAATATGACCCCTTAGCACACCATACAACCCCTAATGACACCATATGGTGTCTTAAGGGGTCGTCGGACACCACATAACCTGTTAGGACACAATATGACCCCTAACAACACCTAAGGGTTCATATCATATCCTAAGGGGTCATATAACACCATATGACCCCTTATAACACAAGAATACCCATAACAACATGATATGGTGTCCTAAGGAGTCATATGGTGTCAGGAGACACCATATGACCCCTTATGACACAATATGACCCCTAATGATACTGAAGGGGTCATATGGTGTCTTAAGGGCTATATGATGTCCTAGGAACCTTTAGGAAACAATATGACCCCTTAGCACACCATACAACCCCTAACGACACCATATGGGGTCCTAAGGGGTCGTAGGACATCATATGACCCATTAGGACACAATATGACCCCTAACAACACCTAAAGGATCATATTGTGTCGTAAGGGGTCATAGGATACCATATGACCCCTAAAGACACTATATGGTGTCTTAAGGGGTCATATTGTGTCCTTAGGGGTCATAGGACACCATATGACCCCTAACAATACCTAAGGGGTCATAGGACACCATTTGACCCCTTAGCACACCATATGACCCCTAATGACACCATATGATGTCCTAAGGAGTCATATGGTGTCCTAAGGGGTCATAGAACACCATATGACCCATTAGGATACCATATGATGCATAATGACACTATATGGTGTCCTAAGGGGTCATAAGACACCATATGACCCCTTAGAGGACCGTACAACCCACAACAACATAGTATGGTGTCTTAGAGGGTCATAGAACACCATATGGCCTCTTAGAACACCATACGACCCATAACGACACCATGTGGTGTCTTAAAGGGTCATAGGACACCATTTGACCCCTTAGCACACCATATGACCCCTAATGACACCATATGGTGTCCTAAGGAGTCATATGGTGTCCTAAGGAGTCATAGAACACCATATGACCCCTTAGGACACCATACGATACATAATGACACTATATGGTGTCCTAAGGGGTCATAGGACACTATATGACCTCTTAGAGGATTATACAACCCATAACGACATAATATGGTGTCTTACAGGGTAATAGAACACCATACGACCCACAACGACACCATATGGTGTCTTAAGGGGTCATAAGACACAATATTACCCCTTAGGACATAATATGAGCCCTAACAACATCATATAGTCTCCTAAGGGGTCATAGGACACCATATGACCCCTTAGGACACCATACAACCCCTTGCGACACCATACCACCCTTTATGACACCATATGGTTTCCTAAGGGGTCATATGGTATCCTAATGGGTCATGTAACACCATATGAGCCCTTAGAACACAAGAAGACCCATAACCACATGATATGGTGTCCTAAGGGGTCATATGGTGTCATGAGACACCATATGACTCCATAGGACACAATATGACCCCTAACAATACCTAAGGGGTCATATGGTGTCCTAAGGGGTTATATGATGTCTTAGGAACCTTTAGAACATAACATGACCCCTTAGCACACCATACAACCCCTAATGGCACCATATGGTGTCTTAAGGGGTCGTCGGGCACCATATAACCTGTTAGGACACAATATGACCCCTAACAACACCTAAGGGGTCATATCGTATCCTAAGGGGTCATATAGCACCATATGACCCCTTATAACACAAGAATACCCATAACAACATGATATGGTGTCCTAAGGGGTCATATGGTGTCTCTTGACACCATATGACCCCTTATGACACAATATGACCCCTAATGATACCGAAGGGGTCATATGGTGTCTTAAAGGGTTATATGATGTACTAGGAACCTTTAGGACACAATATGACCCCTTAGAACACCATACAACCCTTAACGACACCATATGGTGTCCTAAGGGGTCGTAGGACACCATATGACCTATTAAGACACAATATGACCCCTAACAACACCTAAGGGGTCATATTGTGTCGTAAAGGGTCATAGGACACCATATAACCCCTAACGACACTATATGGTGTCTTAAGGGGTCTTATTGTGTCCTAAGGGGTCATAGGACACCATATGACCCCTAACGACACAAAATGACACCTAAAGATACCTAAGGGGTCATATGGTGTTCTAAGGGGTCATAGGACACCATTTGACCCCTTAGCACACCATATTACCCCTAATGACACTATATGGTGTCCTAGGGAGTCATATGGTGTTCTAAGGGGTCATAGAACACCATATGACCCCTTAGGACACCATATGATGCATAATGACACTATATGGTGTCCTAAGGAGTCATAGGACACCATATGACCCCTTAGAGGACCATACAACCCGTAACAACATAATATGGTCTCTTAGAGGGTCATAGAACACCATATGACCCCTTAGAACACCATATGACCCATAACGACACCATGCGGTGTCTTAAGGGGTCATAGGACACCATTTGAACCCTTAGCACACCATATGACCCCTAATGGCACCATATGGTGTCCTAAGGGGTCATAGAACACCATATGACCCCTTAGGACACCATAAAATGCATAATGACACTATATGGTGTCCTAAGGGGTCATAGGACACCATATGACCTCTTAGAGGACTATACAACCCATAACAACATAATATGGTGTCTTAGAGGGTAATAGAACACCATACGACCCACAACGACACCATATGGTGTCTTAAGGGGTCATAAGACACAATATTACCCCTTAGGACATAATATGAGCCCTAACAACATCATATAGTCTCCTAAGGGGTCATAGGACACCATATGACCCCTTAGGACACAATACGACCCCTTGAGACACCATACCACCGTTTATGACACCATATGGTTTCCTAAGGGGTCATGTGGTATCCTAATGGGTCATATAACACCATATGACCCCTTAGAACATAAGAAGACCCATAACCACATGATATGGTGTCTTAAGGGGTCATATAGTGTCACGAGACACCATATGACTCCTTAGGACACAATATGACCCCTAACGATACCTAAGGGGTCATATGGTGTTGTAAGGGGTTATATGATGTCCTAGGAACCTTCAGAACCAAATATGACCCCTTAGAAAACCATACAACCCCTAGCGACACCATATGGTGTCCTAAGGGGTTGTAGGACACCATATAACCTGTTAGGACATAATATGACCCCTAACAACACCCAAGGGGTCATATTATGTCCTAAGGGGTCATAGGACACCATATGACCCCTAAGGACACCATATGACCCCTAAGGACACTATATGGTGTACTAAGGGGTCATATTATGTGCTAAGGGGTCATAGGACACCATATGACCCCTTAGCACTCTATATGACCCCTAACAACACCATATGGTGTCCTAAGGGATCATATGGTGTGCTAAGGGGTCATATAATACCATATGACCCCTTAGGACACCATATGATGCATAATGACACCATATGGTGTCCTAAGGGGTCATATGGTGTCCTAAGGGGTTATAGGACACTATATGACTCCTTTGGAGACCATACGACACATAAAAACATAATATGATGTCCTAGAGGGTCATAGAACACCATGTGACCCCTTAGAACACCAAACGACCCACAACGACACCATGTGGTGTTCTAAGGGGTCATAAGACACAATATGACCCCTTAGGACATAATATGACCTCTAATGAAGTTATATAGTGTCCTAAGGGGTCATACAAAACCATATGACCTCATAGAACACCACATGACGCCTTAGAACACCATACGACCCACAACGACACCATGTGTTGTCCTAAGGGGTCATAAGACACAATATGACCCCTTAGGACATAATATGACCCCTAAGGAAGTTATATAGTGTCCTAAGGGGTCATACAAAACCATATGACCTCATAGAACACCACATGACCCCTTAGAACACCATACGACCCTTTACGACACCATATGGTGTCCTAAAGCATCATATGGTATCCTAAGGGGTCATATAAAACCATATTACCCCTTAGAACACCATATCACCCCTTAGAACACAAGAAGACCCATAATGATGCGATATGGTGTCCTAAGGGGTCATATGGTGTCATGAGACACCATATGACCCCTTAGGACACAATATGACCCCTAACGATATCTAAGGGGTCCTATGGTGTCCTGAGAGGTTATATTATGTCCTAGGAATCTTTAGGACACAATATGACCCCTCCCAAATGACACCATATGGTGTCCTAAGGGGTCGTAGGACACTATATGATCCGTTAGGACACAATATGACCCCTAAAAACACCTAAGTGGTCATAGGACATCATATGACCCCTAACGACACAAAATGATGCCTAACGATACCTAAGTGGTCATATAGTGTTATAAAGGGTCATAGGACACCATATGACCCCTTAGTACACCATACGACCCTTAATGACACCATATGGTGTCCTAAGGGGTTATAGAACACCATATGACCCCTTAAGAAACCATACGACACATAATGAAACCATATGGTGTCCTAAGGTGTCATAAGACATCATATGACCCCTTAGGAGACCATAAGACCCATAACAACATAAAAATGGTGTCCTAAGGGGTTATAGAATACCATATGACCCCTTAGAACACCATACAACCCATAATGACACCATGTGGTGTCCTAAGGGGTCATAAGACACAATATGACCCCTTAGGACATAATATGACACCTAGCAATGTCATATAGTGTCCTAATGGGTCATATGACACCGTATGATCCCTTAGGACATAAACTAAACCCTAATGACACCTAAGGGGTCATATGACACCATATGACACATAACAACACTAAATGGTATCATAAGGGGTCATATGGTGTCCTAAGGTGTCATAGGACACCATACGACCCATATCACCATATATTCTCCAAGCATATGGTGTCCTAAGGGGTCATACGACACCATATGACCCATTAGGACACAATAAGGCTCCTGATGATACCTAATGGGTTATATAGTGTCGTAAGGGTTCATAGGACACCATATGACCCCTTAGGACACTATACGACTCCTTGTGACACCATATGGTGTCCCAAGGTATCGTATAGTATCCTAAGGGGTCATATAATGTCCCAAGGGGTCATATGGTGTCCTAAGGAGTTATAGAACACCATATGACCCCTTAGGACACCATAAGACCCATAACGACACCATATGATGTCCTAAGGGGTCATATGGTGTCCTAAAGGGTTATGGGACACCATATGACCTCTTAGGACATAGTATGAGCCCTAACAAAACCTAATGCATTAAATGGTGTCTAAGGGGTCATACGATGTCTTGTGACCCCTTAGGACACAATATGACCCCTTAGCACACCATACAACCCCCAACGACACCATATGACCCGTTCGGACACAATATGACCCGTAACAATACCTAAGGGGTCATATGGTGTCCTAAGGGGTCATAGGATACCATATGACCCCTTAACACACCATACGACCCCTAATGACACCATATGGTGTCCTAAAGGCTCATAGAACACCATATGACCCCTTAGGACACCATAAGACTTATAACAACATCATATGGTGTCCCAAGGTGTCATATGGTGTCCTAAAGGTTCATGAGATACCATATGACCCTTTAGGACACCATATTCTCTCTCACAATATTTATTTTCCTCAATTACCCTTGATCACCTCTCTCCTCCTATGGGTTTATAGATACTGTAGACACCCAAAATTGTCATGTCTAATTAAATAAATATTTTATTTATTTAATTATCTAAGCCTAATTCTTCTATTAATTAAATAAATCTTTATTTATTTAATTAATTCATTTATCCTCTTCTAGCCTTATTTCTCATTTAAATAAATACATTTATTTATTTAAATTATCCTTTTCCTAAATTAAATAAATATTTTATTTATTTAATTGATCCCACTTCTTCTATAAATTAAATAAATATTTATTTATTTAATTAATTCATTAACCTTTTCCACCCATGACACATGTCATTCATCTCTTAATTCCTACACTACCTACCTCTTTCATTATTTTATTATTTCTTCTACCTACCCTCTAATCTTAGCCGACCTCCTTTTTTACACCTCTCAATCTTATCCCTCCATTTCATATAGTGTCTTCTATTTAAGGAGATGCTTTCTTCATTATCAAACCCTAATCAATCATCCTAATGCCCTAATGATCTTTTATGCAATTGACTACACTACGATCCTACTTGCAACCACATTCCGTTCTTTGTTGAGCTCTTGTGCACATAAAATCTGAGAGCAAATATATCAAGCAAGATCAATGGAGATAGGAAGAATGGAGATCAAAAACCTATTGGACATGTGATGGTATAATCTTTGTGATTTCATTTGATTTGCATTGTCTTAGGTAATCTTCATATGTTATGGTGGATCTTTGTTCTTGTTAGGCTAGGGTTTGGTGGTTGAATTCATTTAGCCTTTCAATATTGTTATTATTGTTATCCATTTTCACCATAAACAGATACTTCCCTCATCCCCTCTACCCACCCCCTAATTACTCTATATGCCTCCCTTCACCTCTGTCCCCATCTCTCTTCTCTCTTTGTTGATACTTTCCCCTCTCCCCCTCTCCTCCTACCCCCTAATAATCTCAAACTCTCCCTCTCATTCTCTCTTCACCCCAATCACCCCCTCCCTCTCTTTCTTCACCTTCCACCTAATTACCTATATCTCTCTCTCTCTCACACTCTCTCTTCCCCCCAATTAATCTCTCTTTCTCACCTCTCTCCCCCACTCCATTTTTTGATACTTCCCTACGCCCCTCCTTGTCCCCTCTGAATTTTGTTGCTAGAGATGAGAAGGAAATGTAGAGAGACTAGTCTAGATCTTAGGGAAGAGAGAGTGAAATAGAGGAGGAAATTATGAAGAGGTATAAATATAAGCACCTTGTAGAGCTTGAGAGATTTAATGAGATATTCATCGATAGTTAGAGATATAGGTCTAGAGAGAGATGTATAAATATGGACAAAAGAGAGGGAGGAAGAAACAAATAGGTGGAGTGATAGGTTTAGGAGAGAGAGGTGGAGAAAGGAACAAACATAGATAACATGGTTTATCAAAATTTATCGAACTCAATAAAATTCATAAATTTTCCATTATTAATTAATTACTTATTTAGTTTATTTTGAGATGATTGTTACAAAAATTCATGCAATAGGGAAATCAAATGAAAAAGTCATGAGTTTTTTATGTTTTAAAAATGAAGGATGAATTTAAATGAATTATAATTATTTTTTAAAACAAATAATTGAAAATATACCTATTCCATATCATAGAGCTCTTAATTACCTTTCCAACGCCTGTAAAAAATCAAAATTTTGGTATAAAACGCAAAAGTTATGCCCAATTTACTAATATATATATTTTTTTATTTTTTCAAAAAATGAATATCCCATAAATCGGATATCCGATTTTAAAAAATAAATTTTTCCCTCCATATTTTGGTTCAGGTTTGCTTCGGGATTTGGCTTGGAAGTGACAAGCCTGGAAAGTCAACTGAAAAAATGTGTTTTTTAGTATTCCTTGATTTTTCAGACTTTACACTACTGGTCGACGACTTTTTTTATAGTCAAAATTGATAAAACGAAAAGGGCTTTTTAAGGACGTTCTTAGCTTTCCAACAATATAAGGCTTGTCTTATTTCGACTTTAATAAATAATAATTATTTATTTTCTAATTAAATTCTGACAAAAGTCCTAATTGATAGATTGATTGAAAAATACTAATAACTTTTAAACCACATAACATTTTTTGAATCTGAAACATGCATCACATCCTATGCTTCGTCTACTATAGAGAAATTTAAAAAAAAAAATGAATTTCATAAGGTTTTGACCAAGTTAAGGTGGTCAGACGTAGGAGTTTCTGAATTTCTGAAAAGATGTAGTAAAAAATTCATAAAAAAATATTTACTTTATAAAAAATTATAAAAACATATGTGTCACATCCAGACATGAGTCTAATACTTAAATTATAAATCTTATAAAAAAATATTATGATTTTATTGTGATTAGGGTGGTCAGACATACACCTACTTCTTATCTTTTTCCTGAAATTTTTTTACCACTGCATTAAAATTTGAAATTTTTATCAAATAGGATTTTTTTTTTCAAAAAACAACTTGTAGCTTAGAAACTACATTCAATTTTCTATAGATTCTCTTCTTACATATTGTAAAAATAATGTTCATAACTTATTCAATTTTTCATGTCAAGTTGCATAACTCTGATTTTTTAAAATTTGATTGCCACTTAAGGGCCTGTTTTGGCACACCATGATCATGCACATACCCAATATGGTCATTTTTATACGTCTACATTTTCAAATTAATAATTATAAAATAATATAAATATTAGTGAAAATATATTTTTCTGAAAAAGTAATCTTAAACTTAATTAGTAATTTAAGATTATAATATTAGTTATATTTATGTAGCATTAATAGCAACCTATCTCAAGCAATATGAAGACCCCAAGTAGTTTGAGGATCTCAAGTGGTACGAAGGACCCAAGCAGTAGTTAACTTTTGATCGGAACACCATGATCTTCCAGTCTTCATTTTTGACAACCAGTAATCGGTATATTGTATTAACTGGTATATATCTGTGATGAGTTACCAACCGGTATTTCTGTAATGTGTGATGAGTTATCATCCACCGACACTTTGGCGGTGTGTTTGTGTCATGTTACCAAATGTGTCTAGATGCACTGTACCTAGGAACTTGTAGTCTAATTCTATTGGACCGACAAGAAATTAGATTCCTTTATAAGGACATCATGTCTAGGGTTTGCAGTAGTAAGAGATAAAGTATGAGATATAGAATAGAAAAGGTTATGTGTGATCATTGAAGAGAAGATTAGGTCTATGTGAAGAGATAGAGTGTGGAGATATTGATGACTAAAGTAATGCTAAAATAGATTAACAATGAGCTGTCAAGGATCTAATTAAGCATACTGTGCTAACATCTAGATCATTGACTTGTTGATTACTGACATCTTTGACAAGTCTGAAACCCTTAACCGGGTAGGCTCAACAAAGCCTTTGTAAATCCTCTAACAAGGTGGTTCACAACTGTGGATCTTAAATCCTCTAATGGGTAGTCTTTAATAGGACTTATCTCCTAACAAAGATCTAGATTCCTAACAGGATATGTTCTGGTCAAGAACATTGTATGACCTTAACCGGTCTGGTTACTATTCTACAAATAGTTACTTGTGAGTTTCTGCTCACCGTGGTTTGTCCCATTTGGGTTTCCACGTCAAATATATTGCGTTATGGTGATTGTGCTTTTGTGGGTGAATGCTTTATTTTCTATTTGGTTTGCACTTGTCTTAACCGGTTTATTAGTGAATCTGCTCCACCGGTTATCTGCTAAACTATTTAAAAGATTGATTGCAGTATTTTTTGGTATACTAATTCACCCCCCTCTTAGTATTCATCAATTTTGGTGGAGACGTTGAAACAAAGGCAGAGATGTTGAAATTTAGGTGAAGACGCTAAAACTTAGGAAATGGAGATGGTGAAATAGAGGTAGAGATGATGAAATTCAAGCGAAGACATTGAAACTCAGGTTTGATAGTGACAAAATGAAATTTGATGAATTTTGGTCAAATGTTTTGTCAAATTTGGAATTTTTTGGACCTATCAGACTTGGAAAGAGATACCAAGCAATGAATACACGTTGGCCAAGGTGATGCTTGAAACAAGCATAAAAAATGATGGCCTAGATTAGCCTAGCTTGACAAAATTTATTGGTATTTATGATAGAAGACATGCAAAAACATACAACCAAGGATGGAAAGTTGATTTTATTTGTTAAATCCCAACTTGGATTTCTCTATATACTTAAATGAAGTAGATAGATAGAGATCTAGTAGTGCTATCTCCCCAACCATGACATTGACTTCTTAGGAATATAAAAAATCTCATACCCTAAAGATCCTGAGATCTTATGAAATGAGGGACATCTCTCTCTACTTTGAATAGTACAATGTGGGGCAGCTTTGGGGGTCCACCCTCTTGTGCTAATAGGAAAATAGGATTTGGGCCACTACACAAGGTGTCTAGTAATTTTTCAAGGGATCCTAGTCCACAACGAATCTGCGAAGGAAGTCACTCAAGACTCTAACTGAGCTTATAGATGCAAAGAAGGCCTTAAAATAGTTGAATTCACTGAGCACTCCAGTCGTGTAACCAATTTATTTGTATAGAAGCTCAAAAAAAATGCTCAATACCCACTGGGAGAGATGATATCCCTAACGTGCCTTAATTTTGAAATACTCTTATGGGGTGATGAGACCCCCAAGTGGTGATTCTCTACTCAAAAAAAACAAAACTGGGTGTTTTTAATCACCTTTCTCTCTCACCTAAGGTCCATGTGATGGTATGATGAAAGAAGAAGTATCCGGTCAACTACTAAGAGGGGGGCGGGGTTTGAATCAGTACATAGAAAAACTGATATGAACTTCACCAATCTCAAAAATCAATCTCTCAAAGTAAACTTGAACTATCAATGTAATATCACTGTCAAGATAAAAACTCATAAGATAAACCTGTTGAGTGTTGTAACAAATTAATAGTAAACGACTTCAAAATCATAAACATCCAAATGTTTTTTCATATGTCAACAGACTTCATTTCTCAATGCTTTTGGTTATCATAACATATCAAATTAGTTAAGTAGTTAAGTAAATCAACCATAAAAAACATAACCACAAAAACATTCACCACTTGACACAAATATTTTTGATGTGGAAACCCAAATGGGAAAAACCATGATGAGATGAGACTCACAAGATAACTATCTGAACTTTTCTGAAGTTAGCCATGTTAGGAGACAAGCTTGTTAAAGCTTTAGAAAAGACCTATTAAGAATTGATCCTGTTAGGAATCACCGGATTAAGGGATTGACTACAATGCCTTGTTAGAGTCAATACCCTATAAGGAGTAACCTCAGTAGAAGATTTGAAAATACAAGATAATGGATCACCTTGTAAGAGGATTTGAAAAGTGACAAGCTTGTTAGAGCTTACTCGGTTAGGGGATTCCAATTCTGTTGCAATTGTTAGAAAACAAAAGGAGTTTGATGATCTATCTAAATAACACTACACTTGCTTGATCAGATCCATTTCATGCTCCTATCTGCCTTTACTCAAACTACAGATACATCATCTAGTTCGACAACCACACACTCAACTGATCTTTGTTAACTCTTTGCCAACTCATTAAACTAAACAACTTCATCAACATTATAAACAAATCATTTAGGTCGGTAACACAACAAAAACCTAATTCTCATAGAGATTACAAACAAGTCAGTTCATGTATGACTGTTAGATTACATAGCAATCTCTTTAAATCAATCAAGAAAACCTTGATCGCTCCTTGATCACCGCTTCATCCAACTTAGTAACTCATCACACGCTTTGCATTATATGCAATATATTTTCTCATTCTCTAGACAAAAATCATTACAACAACTCACCAAAATCACTTGAAATTGTCTTCATACAATAATCATACGTGTCATAACCATTCCGCTCATCATTAGATCATAAACTAATATAACCAATTCACCAAACTTAATTGGTTAGGGTTTATCAAAAACAATAGGTAGGGTTTACCAGTTACCGGTTCAACTCTCAAATTCTTCCTACCGGTTATAGTTTCCTTCACTTGTTCATCCTACTAGTTACAAAACAATATTACAACAATATCAACAATATCGTTATCGGTTAATTGACATCAATGGCAACATAGCATGTCATTAATGTAATCATCATGCAAATGCCAACAATCTCCCCATTTGGCATTGATGGTAATACAAATATCAATACCATTGATTGTTGCTATGATTGTGAATAAGAATCCTTGTTTCAATTACCAAGTATTCACCATTCTCTCCATGTTTTAGCTTGACGCTGGTTCTTCTTCCCATAATCGCATAATTCTTCTCCCCCTTTGACAACAATGCCAAATTTAAAGTAAAACATATAATGACAAATTTCACTGTGCATCATCAACAATCCGCAACTTGATGCTCCCCCTCTGGAATAACTCCACTTCTACACCAATCCTTCTGTAAAATTCTACAAGTAGCTCTGGGACTGATGTAATCTACATCATGCTTAACTGACCTCATGAAGGGGTACAACCCCTAGCTAACTTCTATGATACTCAAAAGTAGTCTTAGGCGGAGGTTTAGTAAAACATCTGCAAGCTTGTCCTTGGTAGAAACATTATCTAAGGTCACATCTTTACTCAATAGTTTTTCCCTTAAAAAATGATAATTCAATTCAATATGCTTGGTTCGTGCATGCAAAATAGGGTTCTTGGAAATATTTTTGGCACTTATATTATCACATAAAATCTTAATAGGTTCTGAAATCTTCATTTTAAAGCCTTCCAAAATGTGCCTCATCCAGATAGCCTGAGTACAATTCATGTAAGTTGCAACATACTCAGCTTCAACAATAGATTGTGAAGTACAGCTTTGCTTCTTACTACTCCATGAAACAAGTCTTCCTCCAAGAAAAAATGCTCCACTGGTTGTGCATTTCCAATCATTAGCATTTCCTGCCCAATCTACATCTGTGTACACCTTCAAGTCAAAATTTCCTCCATATGGATACCATAATCCATAGTCAACAGTACCTTTCAGATATCTAAAAATTCTCTTGGTTTCTGTCAGATGTGTTTCCTTAGGATTATTCAGGAATCTAGCAACTATGCCAGCTGTATAAGCTATGTCCGGTCTGCTGTGAACAACATAGTGCAATTTTCCAATCATTGACCTGTATTCCTTCTCATCAATAGATTTGGATTCATCTTCCTTAGACAACGTACAACCTATAACTATTGGTGTCCCAACTAGTTTACAGTCACTCACGCCAAATATCTTCAATACCTCTTTCACATACTTAGACTGTGTAATGAGAATACCATTCTTCATTTACTGTATTTGCAAGCCTATGAATTTTTTTATTTCTCCCACTAAAGACATTTCAAACTCATTTTCATTTCATTTACAAAACTATTTCTCATGTCATCATTACCTCCAAATATGATATCATTGACAAATACTTCGCTGACTAGTATTTTATCTCCTTTATATTTGAGATAGATGTTACTATCATCACTGGTTCTTAGAAATCCTATCTTCATTAGATGTGTATGAAGCCTTTCAAACCATGCTCTCGATGCCTGCTTTAATCCATATAAAGCCTTATGCAATCTGCATACCATGTCTTTCTCATCAGTCAAAGTATAACCATTTGGTTGCTCAATGTATATTTCTTCTTCCAGTATTCCATTCAAAAATCCTGACTTTACATACATCTTGTATACCTTGAATTTCTTGTGTGCTACAAATGCAAGTAAAGTTCTGACACCTTCCAGTCTTGCCAGTGGTACAAAAGTCTCACCATAGTCTTCTCCTTCCTCTTGTACATAACCTTTGCAAACCAACCTAGCTTTGTTGCGAACTACAAAACCATCTTCATTCAACTTGTTCCTAAATACCCACTTAGTACCTATCACATTTTTATTTACTGGTCGGGGTACTAGGGTCCATGTGTTGTTCTTCTCAATTTGATCTAACTCCTCCTCCATAGCTTTAACCCAATGATCATCACCAAATTCTTCCTTAGTAGTTCTTAGTTCAATAGTGGAGATCACATGGGAATTCTCTCCGATTCTTCTTCTAGGTAGTACTTTAGCATCCTTATCACCAATAATCTATTCAGGATTGTAATTTAGTCTCACATATCTTGGAATAACATGATCATTATCTTTAGGGTCAACTTCTTCATTATCATCATCTTCTTTTGAATTGATCTATTCCGGTTGAACTGGTACATCAATATTTGCTTTGCCAGTTTCAGATTTCCTAGTTTCTGGTTCCAAAAACAAAATGCAAGGATCTTCATCCTTTTTCTCCAAACTGGATTCCTTTGAGACTTTAGGATATTCATCCACTCGAACATCAACACTCTCAATAATTATCTGTGTCCGGTTGTTAAAACACTTGTAGGCCTTACTCTTGGTGGAATAGCCAAGAAATATACCTTCATCACTTTTAGCTTCAAATTTGCTAATATAATCACCTCTCTTAATAAAACATTTTATTCCAAATATCTTGAAATAACTAACATTAGGTGATATTTCATAGCAATATTCATAAGGAGTCTTGATCTTACCTCTTTTTACCAAAATCCGATTCATAGTGTAGACAGTTGTGTTGACAGCTTCTCTCTAGAAAGTTTTTGCTACACCTCCTTGTATCAACATCGTCCTAGCATTTTAAAAAACTGACTGGTTGTTTCTCTCTGCGATACCATTATGTTGTGGTGTCCTCGGTGCAAAAAGCTGTCGTTTGATACCATTTTCTTCACAATACCTAGTGAATTCCTCATAAGTAAATTCACCACCTTGATCTGTCCTTAGACACTTTATCTTCTTACCGCTCTCCTTCTTAGCTAAGGCCCTGAATGCCTTGAACTTACTAAAAGCTTTAGTCTTATCCTTCAAGAATGTGACCCACATCATCCTTGAGCAATCATCAGTGAAGATCATAAAATATATGTCACCTTAAATACTTTTTGTCCTTATTGGTCCACAAAGATCTGTATGAACCAAATCTAACAAATGTTCTGTTGAAAAATATTTGCTCTTGAAAGTTGAGGATGTCATCTTTCCCAACTGAAATTCTATACATAGAGCATTAACCTGTTTGTCCAACTGAGGCAATCCTCTCACTATCTCAGACTTACTCACTTTAACAATGTTATCAAAGTTTATATGACAAAATCTCCTGTGCCAAAGCCAACTGTCATCTATCTTTTCAATTAAATAGTTGCTGACTCTAGGATTAAGGTGAAACAAGTTACCTTTAGTTTGTATCTTAGTTGCAATCAGTTCACCTTTGTTGCCATAGATTTTATACATACCATTCTTAAACTCCAATCGGTATCCTTTGTCATTGGCTTGTGCCACACTCAAAAGATTGTGCTTTAAACCTTCAACCCAGTAGACATCATCTGCACTGCTCTTTCGATTAAGATAAATAGTTCCCTTATCTTTAACCATGCAGGGTGAGTCATTACCAAATATTACAAATTTGCCATTAAATTCCTTCAAAGAAAGAAATTTGCTCCGATCACTGGTCATGTGATGTGAACAACCACTATCAATGACCCAATCATCAGAGTTATTCATCCTGGATACTAATGTCTTCTGGGTTGATATTTCATCTTTAATAGCTACAAACACAATGTCTTCATTAGCATCACCATTAGATTCTTCATCAGTGATACCACCATCAACATCAATAAGACAATCTCTTTTGCCTTTACCCGTATACTTTTTGAATTTCTCTCATTTGTACTCATTATCACCATTAGGACAATTAGTAGCAATGTATCCAATCTTGTTGCATGCAAAACATTTCAAAGGTAATTTACCTCTATATTTACCTGTACCTCTAGGCAACTGCTTGATGCTTCAAGCTCAACTAAATTGTCTTCATCATCAGCTTCTCTACTGGATCTGGATTTATAACTGTGACTGGCATCTCTACTTTTCCACATAGATTGGTTAGAAATAGAATCTCTAAATGTAGAGTTTGATTTCTGTACACTACCATCATAACCATTTAATCAAAAAGAAGTAAGCTTGCCAATGATGGAGTCATGATTTACCTTCATTTTGTTAATGGACTTCAGCTCCTGAATATATGCAACTCGGATAGCGTAGATCGGTAGTAGGGTTCTCAGTACCTTACTGATCAATGTGGCATCTTCCACTTTACCTCCTGCACTCTTACTTTCACCGACTATCTCCTTTATCCTTTGACCATACTGCTGGATATTCTCACCTTCAGCCATCTGCATGTCATCAAACTTTCCTCTTAGACTCTCTTCTTTAGCAATCTTAACATGTTCATCACTGCCATAAATCTCTTCAATTTTTTTCCATAACTCATATGCAGTCTCTAGACCATGAACATCTACATACTTTGCATCAGATAAAGAATTGATAATGGCCTCTAATGCTTGATGATTTTCTTGTTTCTCTTTCTTCTGATCATCTGTCAACATCCCAGTAGGTGCAACATATTTATTATTGACATGTTCCCAATATTGGCTTCCTATACTCTTGATATAAATTTTCATTTTGTCACTTCATATCTTGTAGTTCTCTCTATTAAACTTCGGACCTTCCTTCTTCATCATGATCTGCAAGATCTTTACCTCAAGCTGTTAGGCTTAGACCTTAGAGGATTTGATAAGCTCTGATACCAATTGATGGTATGATGAAAGAATAAGTATGTGGTCAACTACTGAGATAGGGGGGGGTGAATCAAAAGGTAGAAAAACTGATACAAACTTCACCAATATCAAAAATCAATCTCTCAAAGTAAACTTAGAACTATCAATGTAATACCACTATCAAAATAAAAACTCATAAGATAAACAGGTTGACTATTGCAACAAATTAATAGTAAACAACTTCAAACTCATAAACATCCAAATGCTTTTTCATATGTCAACAAACTTCATTTCTCAATACTTCTAGTTATCATAACATATCAAAGTAGTTAAGTAAATCAACCATAGGAAACATTAGCACAAAAAAATTCACAACTTGACACAAATATTTTTGACGTGGAAACCCAAATGGGAAAAACCATGGTGAGATGAGACTCACAAGATAACTATCTAAACTCTTCTGAAGCTCAATATGTTAGGAGCCAAGCCTGTTAAATCTTTACAAAAGTCCTATTAAGAATTGATCCTGTTAGGAATCACCCAGTTAAGGGATGTTGGTATTTTGGTATGGTTTTGTCATTGATGTCAACACCTACTAAAACTCTAGCACTTTGAAGATCTAACAAACATTCACCGGCAAGCAAGTGACTTTTGCACAGTCACCGGTATATGGTACACCGACAGGATATAATGATCATCGACACTTGGAATGGCATGGAAAACACTTGGTAATGTCGAAGACATCGTTTGGACATCTTGTCTTGGAGAATTGGTTATTGGTATATTCATATTTGCATATTTGCTGTTACCGACAAATAGGTCCAGGTTACACCGATAGGTTTATCTTTTCCAGATCAACACGACACACTATGGAGATGTTTAATTATTATTGTAAATGAAATAAGCTGACATGTTGAATCGGTTATTGCATCAGATATTGTATTGTTTGTAAAATGTTTTTATTGTAATATCTTGTAGAGTCGACCTACTAAAATTGGTTGTGAGGCCCTACCCCAACTCACTCTTGCATTTCAGTGATTTTTATGTTGAGACTATTATGGATGCTTTATTTTTATGCATTATGGATTTAGAACTTATATGATTCCATGATTTGGATAACATTGCTATATGTTGATGCTTCATTTATATGTTTTATGATATAGAGCTCTACATGATTTTTGAATAGGATGAATTTGTGGTGATATATGTCGTTATTGGATTTGCAGGACTTTACTATGATGATAGAAATAGTATGTATGTTTTATGTGTGGATCAAAATTATGAGAATTATGATAATTGCTTATGTGGATTTGTTGGATATAAATTGTATTGATTTGATTAAGTGTATATTGGTTGTAGAGTGTTTGATGTGTATTCTTATTCATGTGTTTTGTATTATATGCTATTTGAAATTACTAATGTGTAATTGAGATGCATAGGAAAGTTATCCATGTGACCATGGAAATATTATGGAGAACCAAACCTAGACCTATGTGCATTCGTAAAACCAGGGCTTGTCTATTTGGAGAGACAACACCCTATTTGTATCGTATTTTATTCATGAAAGTGATTGTTGCATGAATGTTAAATTGAATTTTGTTTATTTGTGTAAATCCAACAAGAGACAAGATTTCATGTATAATTTTGTAAAAGTATTTTCTTTGTGTCACTTGACACATGTTTTGATTAATGTTTGAGTTTTTAAATTTGTCTCTTGGAGGGAGTTGTTTAACTATAGCTTTTTCAAGTAATTTAATATGATTCCATAAATGCCTTGGGTAAAGAATTTTTGGGATGGTCAACTTAAGTTTGACCCAAAAATTAACTTCATATGGGTTTAAAAAGGGTTAAATGGACACCTAGGGGTAGTTTAATAGGGTTTCCTAAAGCCCATAAGGTAACTCTCATGTGACCTTTTAGACACCTTAAAAAGTGACTTTTCTAAGTTGTGCGAAAATTGAAATTAGAAAGATCATCTAAGTTGTAAACTTTCCTTTTGGATGTGAGACCCCTTTCCATTTTTCTCCTAGCTTTTCATTTCAGTTTTAGAAACTTGTGAGAACTCTCACTGGGGTCTTCTTAAGCAAGAATGAGAGATTTTGTGGGTAATCACCCACTCCATTTTTGGAGACAAGGAATTTTGAAAGGAAAAAGATAGATTTTGAATTAAGAATAGGGCTAAGTGTAAAAAGGAAAGACTTGTGGAATTGGGCTGCTCATCCTCAACAAAACTAGCATACCCTTGGGTAGTTGAAGGTTGGTTTCACCTTCCTTGTAATGTGTTCTCATATTAAATGTTATATTGAAAGAATATCTTGTGTAAAAAATCTAGTTTTCTTGCATGTTTTCCCTTGGAAAAATTATTGTGTTTTATGTTTTACTTTTGTGTGACATTTTATGTGCTTTGGGAGTAATCAAGGCCTCCTGCTCTGGGGAGAGAGGATGGTCTTGTGGGTGGTAAAAGTGACAGCCCTTGAGTGAGAGACTCTTGTAATGAGAGTGATCACAAGGGATTTTATGTGACCCTTGTTGCATGGCTTGTTTATGCATTGGGGGTCATAAGGAGGGGAATAAGGCATGGATGCCTTGGGGGGCATAAGGAATGTGGGGTAGTTATACTTATGATGTATTTGGTTTTCCATGAGGTGGCTATATATTTTACCATACTTGTAGTCTCTTTAGGGTACTTGGTCCACTACGACCCTTGAAAAGACATCACAATGTGTGGTGCAGTGTAGCCTAGGTTGGGGTTGTGTTTGAGATTGTTTTTCCCTTGTCTTTTGTGTTTGCATGTGTGTTACCTATCTAGGGCTTGGTTCTCCAAGGTCGGGCGTGGCTACTAGTTAGCCTTGGCTCGGAGGTGAGCACTCCATGGTCATAGCTTTGATTTAAAATGCAGGTTGTCGAAAGAAAAGAATAGGACAAGTGGAAGGTTGCAGGAAATTATTTGTAAATGTAATTATTATTTGAAAAAGTCTTCATTTATTAGAAATGAGAGATCCATTGTAAAGTGACAATAGTGTCTTCGAAATATGTTTTTAAAATTTTTTACTATTTTATCATGCTATTTATTGTAGTAAAGAAATGAGTGTTCCTAAATTAGTTTTTCCAAAGTTCAAAAGAAAATTTTATCTGATGTGTTTATGATAAATTGAATAGCAAGGAATTTATTTCATTCTTATGTATTTAAAATAAAATAAAACAGGGAAGGAATAAATTAGAATTGCATGCATATGGTAGGCTAAAAATAAATCATTTAATTCTATTTTTTGTAAATGTAGTATAGTACAATATAGTTCTAGATATTATCTCTTTCATGTATTGCAAAAATTAAAATCTAAGGTAGATAGCTTATCTAGTCTATATAAAAATATACTTTTATAGTTGCTGTATAAAATTATTTTAATTCTGTCATTTACTTTATGCAAAAGATAAAACTAAGGTTAACTTAGCACATCTATGTTTTAGCAACAAGGTATCTTTGGTTTTTTTTTAAAAAAAATATATATATATACATTGTTCTAATTTTGGAATTTCCTTTTTAATGGATCTGTTTAACAAAAAAAAAAAGGATTCATGCAATATTTTGGATGTTATATATATAATAAATAAAAATAAAACAAAAAAAAAAGAAAATTTTATTTTTAGCACAGGTGACAAAAAAATAACCAAAGGCCGAAGCCATGGTGCGGACGCATAGTGGAAGGCTCCGCGGCCCCCACTGTGTGGACACACAGTGTCAGCCTCGCGGCTTCCATTGTGTGGACACACAGTTGTACGACGTCTCCACTGTGTGGACACACAGCGGCGCCGCCCGTATCCACCGTCCCTCCCCTCCTTCGTGTGCCCTGCCATGGCCGCCGCCCAAAAAACCCTTCGGCCCTGCAACATCCAAAGTAAAAAAAAAAAAAAAAAAAAACCCTAGCCGGTTAGGGCTAGGGTAATATGTGCGGGAAATAAAGAATGAAAAGAATAAAAAAACAGGGGTTTCATTTTATATTAATAATTTTAGGGTTTTCAATATGTGATAGCAAATTTATGTTTTATATATATATATATGTACACACACACACACAGATATATATATATATATATATATATATATAGTTTAAATTATGAAAGGTTAAGTCAAAATGGAGTAAAAATATTAATTAGGTGATTATAATTAATATGTTTTAATAAATTTATGAGTATAATTAAAAAAGATGTTTTAATTTAAAATACTCATGAAGTTAATCTTTTAGGAAATCTAATTTTTGTTGTAATCTATTTAATTATAGGGATTAATTTTAGCCACCTAGATGTAGGTTTGTGAGATGAAAATTTATAGAAAAATATTCATTTACGAATATAATCGACCCTTTAGTTGTTTTAGGTTAGTCTACTATTTAATTATTGTTAATTAAAATGAAGACACTTATACAACTAAGTGCTAGGACTAGTTTTAATTAGATCCTAAGAACAATGAATGGATATTGGAGATTAATCTTTTGCTATGTTAATTAATTGATTTAATTATTGATTAAGAGTGATGCGACAATAAAACTATTCAATTAAAATTCAGCGTATAATTTTAATTATTTTGATTACTTGAGCTAGTAGAAAAAGTTAACTCTAAACATAGTTAAGATAAACATGTTATAGCATTTTATTTTTGTCAAATTAATGTTTTAAGCTGTGATTTAATTTATTTTTTTAATCCAATTCTTGCCCTAAATTTTGGGCATGACATTGGTCTTAGGCTATGGTATAAATGTAAGACCTTATTTGTAAGATCGGTTATGGAAAGTGAAAAGAAATTATAAGAAGGTATATGCGAGATTAAGTAGAGCTACACTGGTACTGAATCGAGCATATGAAGATGCTGTTTTGAGTAGTACATTCTTATTGGATTTAACCATCCAATTGTAGTCAGTGTGACTCCCATTTGTGATTGAGCAGTGAGCTCTAGGCACTTGGCCTTTCTGCATGTGCAGACCCCATTTATGTACACTTACTTTCTACAATAGTAACATTTGATTGTGGGTAAGGTTTCCCACCGTGGTTTTTCTCCTTACAGGTTTTCCACCTACAAATATTGGTGTTATGTGTTGTGGATGACTTTATCCTTTTGTTTCATGCATTAATCCTTACCGGTATTGCAATTAACTGTTCAAACTGTCTACTAGTATATTAGACTGGTTTACTGGTATTAAGCATTAAGCTGGTTAAGTTGTTTTTGGTTTGAATTTATTAGATAACTGATTCACCCACCCCTCTCAGTTGTCTCCAAGACGTAACAATTGGTATCAGAGCCTAGTCCTCTTTTTGTAGAAGTTTAACAACTTGAGGAGATCCAATGTCTACTAACTATTTCAGGAAGGATAGTCCTAAACTTGATGGAACCAACTATGGCATATGGAAGATCAGAATGGAGACACATCTAAATTGCATTGGAAAGGATATTTGGGATGTTACAAAGAATGACTATACTGCTCCAACTCAGAGTCAGCCCAATCCACCTAACTTGACTAAAGATGAAGAAAATGATTGCAAAGCAAGAGAAGCACTTTTGAGTGCATTATCAGATCAACAAATCATGGGATTATCAGATAGGTCTACTACTAAAGCTATTTGGGATCATTTGGAAACACTGAATGAAGGAGACTCCATAGTTAAGATTGCAAAACTTGAAAGATTTTGGGTCAGGTATGAAGATCTGAAAATGGAAGAAGATGAAAGGATTTCTGCTTTTATGGAAAGAGTAAATGAAATTGTTTTGGGTATTAAATGTTGTGGAGGTACTTTAAGTGAAGATGAAATTGTTTCAAAAGTTTTAAGGAGATTTCCACCGACATATAAAATGAAAGTCACTGCTATAAATGAGTTAAGAACAATGCCTAATACATCAATAACTAGGGATACATTGATTGGAAAACTTTCAGCTTTTGAAATTGAAGAATTTGGTCATGTTGCTACTATAAAGATAGATTTAGCTTTTAAAGCATCAACATCATCTACATCATCATTTGACAAATCTGATTGGAAAGCCTTTTATGCAAGAGAACTTGAAGAAAGCAGGAAAGAAAATGAAGAACTTGAAGCACTATTTGCAAGAAAAATGCCTAAAGGTCCAGTTGGAAGTAAGTATGAAGGTAAAGCACCCTTTAAATGTTTTAACTACAATAAGATTGGTCATATGGCTTCAAGATGCCCTGATAGACATGCTAGACTAAGAGAAGAAGCTAGAAGAACATACAAGCCTAACCCTGAATATCAGAGATACAGATTTAAGAAGAATAAAGACAAATCTTGTTACATTGCTGATGAAGGTGTGACTGATGATTCTGATGAGGATCCAACAGACAATGGATGGGTTTTGTTGCTATAATAGAAGATCAACTGGTAGAACAGGCATTGGTAGCTAAAGTTGAAGTAAAGGATGAATGGACCATTGATTCAAGATGCTCACATCATATGACTGGTGATAAGAGTAAATCCCTAACTTTTCAGGAATACAATGGAGGCTTAGTAAGATTTGGAGATGATAAAGCTTGTTTGATCAAAGGTAAGGGTATAATATCTCTTGATGGTAAGAATAATACTGACAATGTTTACTATGTTGAAGGCTTAAAGCATAATCTTTTGAGTGTTGGTCAATTAGTTGAGAAAGGATTTCAGTTACAATTCAAAAATGGAAAATGCAAAATCATGAATAGAACTAGTTTAGAAATTGCAACTGACAATTAGACTAGAGGTAATATCTTTCATTTGAATAACAGTGAAAAACATGCTTAATTGCACATATTGATGAAAGTTGGCTATGGCATAAGAGACTCTGTCATGTAAACTTTGATTGCATGGTGAAAATCAGTACTATTAAAGCGGTTAGAGATTTACCTAAAATTGTCAAACCTCACAATACAGTATCTAAGGAATGCTAATTTGGAAAACAAGTTAGAGCTACTTTCAAAAGTATACCAGAAAAATCCAATAATGCTCTTGATTTAATTCATACTGACTTATGTGGTCCAACTAGAACTAAAAGATTACAAGGTGATAGGTATTTCATGCTAATCATTGATGACTATTCTAGAATGTGTTGGGTTACTTTTCTCAGAGAAAAATCAGAAGCACTTGGAAAGTTCAAAATATTCAAAGCAATGGTAGAAAATGAAACCGGTAAGAAAATCAAATGTCTAAGATTAGATCAAGGAGGAGAATTTATATCTAAGGAATTTAATACATTTTGTGAAGTAAATGGAATCAGAAGATAACTATCAACACCTTGGACATCACAATAGAATGGAGTTGTTGAAAGGAAAAACAGAACTATCTTGGATGCAACAAGAAGTATGTTATAAGAAGCAAAACTACCACATGTATATTGGAGAGAGGCAGTCAACACAACAGTCTATACATTCAACAAGGTTCACATCAAAGGTGAAACCGGTAAAACTCCTCATGAACTATGGTTTGGTATTACTCCTACTCTTAAATATTTCAGAATTTTTGGAAGCAAATGTTATATCAGAAGAGATGAATATGTTGGAAAATTTGATCCTAGAAGTGATGAAGGAATATTTCTTGGTTATTCATCTAAGAGCAAGGCATATAGATGTTATAACAAAAGATTGCAAAAAATTGTTGAAAGTACAAATGTGAAAATTGATGAACAATTCAGAGGAACTTCAAGGTATATAGAGTTTGAACCGGCAACATAAATTTTGACAAATGAACCTACACTAAATCGACCAGTAGAGAATGAAGATCCAGTTACCTCGGTATCATCTAAAAATTCCACTGTAATTGAGGAACAACAACAAACAAAGACACCCCGGTATGTAAGATTGAATCATTCTGAAGATCAGATAATTGGAAACAAGTATAAAGGAGTTATGACAAGAGGAAGATTGGGAAATGAAGAGGTTTGTCTTATTTCTCAAATTGAACCATCATCTATTAATGAGGCATGTGAAGATAAATATTGGATTAAAGCTATGGAAGAAGAATTGGAACACATTGAGAAAAACAACACTTGGACATTAGTTCCCCGACCTAAAGATAAAAATGTAATTGGAACCAAATGGGTATTCAGAAACAAACTTAATGAAGATGGTAAGGTTGTTAGAAATAAAACAAGACTACTGTATAAGGGATACTCTCAGAAAGAAGGAATTGATTACAATGAAACCTTTGCACTGTTAGCTAGAATTAAGGTAGTTAGATTATTTTTGGCTTTTGCAGCACATAAGAATACAAAGTATATCAAATGGATATTAAATGTGCATTTTTTAATGGAGATCTTGAAGAAGAAGTTTACATTGAACAACCTGATAGATTTTCTTTGACAGATAACAAAGATATGGTTTGCAGGTTAAGAAAAGCTTTGTATGGATTGAAGCAAGCTCCAAGAGCTCGGTATGCAAGATTGGATAAGTATCTTTTGAAGATTGGTTTTTCTAAAGGTAATGCAGACAGTAATTTATATTATAAAGTGACTAATGATGACATCTTGGTTATAGAAGTTTTTGTTGATGATATAATCTTTGGAGGAGGAGATGGATTATGTAAATACTTTTCTATTGAGATGCAACAAGAATTTGAAATGTCTATGATTGGAGAAATAAGATTCTTTTTAGGATTGCAGATTTCACAGACTGATAAAGCTATATTCTTGAGTCAATCCAAGTACTTAAAAGAGTTACTAAAGAAATTTGGAATGGAGAACTCTAAACCGATAAGCACACCTATGACTACAAATGACAAATTATCTCTAAGGGATGCCTTGTTAGAAGAAATACCCTGTAAGGAGTAACCTTGGTAGAGGATTTGAAAATCCAAGCTAATGGATCACCTTGTAAGAGGATTTGAAAAGTACCAAGCAGTTTAGAGCTTACCTGATTAGGGGATTTCAATTTTGTTTCAATTGTTAGAAAACAACAGGAGTTTGCAGATCTGTCTCAATAGCACTACACTTGCTTGATTAGATCCATTTCATGCTCCTATTTGCCTTTAATCAAACTGTAGATACATCATTTGGTTCGACAACCACACACTCAACTAATCTTTGCTAACTCTTTGCCAACTCATTAAACTAAACAACTTCATCCTAAACAAATCAATTAGGTTGGTAACACAACAAAAACCTAATTCTCATCGATATTAAAACAAGTCGGTTCAAGTATGACCGTTAGATTGCATAGGAATCTCTGCACATCAATAAAGAAAACCTTGATCGCTCCTTGATCACTGCTTCATCGAACTTAGTAACTCATCACACACTTTGCATTATATGCATTACATTTTCTCATTCCCTAGACAACAATCGTTACAACAGCTTGCCAAAATCACTTGAAATTGTCTTCATACAATAATCATGTGTCATAACCATTCCCGCTCATCATCAGATCGTAAAAAAATATAAACAATTCACCAAACTTAATCGGTTAGGGTTTATCAAAAACAACAGGTAGGATTTAACAGTTACCGGTTCAACTCTCAAATTCTTCCTACTGGTTATAGTTTACTTCACTTGTTCATCCTACCGGTTACAAAACAATATTACAACAATATCAATAATATCATTACCGGTTAATTGACATCAATGGAAACATAACATATCATTAATGCAATCTACATGCAAATGCGAACACCATGAAGACAAGGGGAGAGGATACTTGGTGTAATGGTGGGTCCACCCTATAGATGTGCAATCACAACAAACATGGAAAAAAATATTATTTTTAAGAACCAAATTAAAAATGTGAGCTAATCTAGAACAAAAAGAAATTTGTTTTACTTCGACACTCATCTTGCAATAAAAGATTATTACTTTTGATTTTTGGCCTTTGACAAGTGATAAAGTTGTAAGAACAAAGAGATTAGCAAAAAATCTAAAAAATGAAAGTTACTTATAGCATAGACGTCGAATTGCAGCTGCAAACTATCAAATTTCTATGCAGACTTCGATTTAGTCTCTACAAAAAAACACTCAACTTAAAAAAGGAAAAATTTAAAAAGCAGAATAAGTAGGAAAACTATATGGTGGAGATGTTGAACTATTGGTGTAGACATCACAATGTCTGCATAGACGTCGATGCAGGTAGTGCAAAAAAAAAAACTTTAGTTAAGAAAACTAAAATATGCAATGATTTACAAGAAACTAGAAAATGTTGATTTTGTAGAAATAAGACTAAAATAGGAAATGTATTTTTTTTGTTTTTACAATAATATGTTTTTTTAGTTTTTTAACTTGCTAAAAATAAAACCCTGCATAAAAAAATAGTTAGAATGAAGACATCGATTAAGCCTAGTAGAGACGCTGAAACCACAACACAAACATCCATCTAGAGACGTGGATGACAATCCACAGTCCCTGCAAAGAAAAACACAGTTAATTGAAAATATAGCAAAGTAGAGACATCATTCTGGAAGCACAAACATTGATGGGTAGGCATAGACATTGATGCAAGATAGAGACATTGATCCATGACTTGTGAAAAATATTCACAAAAACTTGCAAAAAATGTTAACTTAAATGGACTTGGTGTCCCATCGGGCGTGCCAAAATAAAGAGGGGAAAAAATAGGCTAAAGGTTATTTGCATAAATCACAACATGAAATACCCACAAGCATTCAAAAACAAAATCAAATAACCTTTATACCTTGCCTTCTCTTCTTCCTCCGATCGAGCTATAAGTGGACATGTGCCCAATGCTCTACTTGATTTGCTCTTATGATGATGGATTGTGGATTTCTCTCCACTACACAACAAATGGATTTGGATTTGGATGATTAAGTGATGAGATTTTTGAATTATGAGGGTTTGAAGAATGGTTGTTGATCTCAAATGGACAACATAAAAATACTCAAAAGGTAGATATTTGTGAGGAGTGGAGACTCCAATTTATAAAATAGAGGGGCCCAAAATGGAGGGTGGGGATTGGAGATGAATGAAGGGCTAGGATTGAAAGAAAGTGGGAGAGGATTGAGAGGACAAAGTGGGAGATCCAAGAGATTTTCCATAAAGGAATTTCTTGAGTCCAAACTTCTCAAGTACATGGGGAGGAGTTCCCCAAGTACCCTGGGAAGAGAAGAAGGAATATAAAATTCCTTAGGAAAGGACAAGAGGAATTGAAAATTCCAAAATACGGGGATGTTCGGGGAGAATAAATGGAGAAAGAAATTTAAAAAATTCCTTAGGAAGAGGGGGCATGGGGATATGCAAGGATTTGACATTCTTTGGAAGAGCCAAATTTGGTGCATTTAAGGTTTGGAGGGTGAGATGAGAAAGGCCATTTTTGGCAAGAAGTTGACCCATCCCTAATCAAGGTGATTACGAATGTGCAAATGATTAAGGAGGGTGATTAGGTGGGCTAATGAGGGCTTATGAGTGCAAGTTGGCAAATTAGGAGGATGGGGCATGAGGAGAGAGAATGAGTGGAGGAATATAAAATTGAAGGAAATGATAAGTATTATTAGGGTAGATTAAATAGGCTAGATGATATGATTAAGAAGGGTGACTTGTAGGAATTAGGGGATTAGCTAATTAATTAGAATTAATTAACTAATCAGGATTTAGAAGGAATATTAGAGGTTGAAATGATTTTAGAAGAATAAGGAACATAATTAATTTTGATAATTTAATTATGGGGGTAAAGTGATAGAATGAATTAAGATATAATTTACTTATCTTTAGGCATCTACATAAAGAATGCATACAATAATTTGCTTTTTTTTAAAATAAAAATAATTGATGTGTAATGCTTGTACAATTCAATTTTTATTAAATTAAATTTAAATAGAGTAAATCAAATCCCTATAAAATAGATAATTGATTTTATTACCTATATTTTGACAAATAATTTTTTTATTAAAATGTATATATTTATATAGAAAAATCTCTTTGTTTATAATATAAGAGAGAAAATAATTTTATTGTATTAAAATAGATATTTTATTTTTAAATATTAAAAAATCCAAAAAAACCTACAAAATCTATCTTCCTATAAATTTTCTCCAATAACACCATTTTTTTAAACAATGATAGTGTAAATAAATATTTTTAACAATATATTAAATTTAAAAGCATAAATCTCTACGTTATTAAAATCAAGTTTATTTTAGAAACAAAAATAAGAATATTTTGATTGGTGCAAAACAATTGATTAATTGAGTTTGAGTGAATGCAATAGTATTGTTTAGGCAAGTATTAATATAATTTTTGCTTTGGTCAAGAGTTCCATTGGAATATACAAATATCACGATATAATAATAATAATTTGGTACTAAAACCTTTTTTACTTTTGTAAACAGTTTAATGGAAATATAAAAACATAAAAATATAATAACAAGAATATATCAAAACATAATTATATAATCATATCTTAACAATGATTTAATATTAATCGACAATCACAGTTTAGTGTGCAATGGGTATGCTAAAGATGTGTGGAAGGTCCATTAAGAAAAAAATTGGTTTATTTTTTTAATACTTGTGCAATACATGAGGATAACTAGTAAGCCATTTATAAAATAATTTTGTTTGTGAAACAAATGTCTCAATAGAAAAATGATACCTTCAAATCAACTATGCATCCACTTACAAGGATCCAAACATAACTAAAATAAAACATCCAAATGAGGAAGATAGTAAGACTCCATTGCCAACAAGCTATTGATATGTTTGCAATAGAAAGAGATGGAGGGGAGAAGAGAAATAGAGAGAGAGGGGTATGGAGATCAAGATAGAGAGGAATATAGAGATGGATATGGAAGAGGAGATGAATATTGAGAGAAGTAGAGGGAGAGAGATTGATAGAAAGAGAAGAGAGGGATATAGAGATGAAAGACATAGGGGGATATATATAGAGATAAAAGATATAAATATATAGACAAGGAGAGAGGGATATAATGAGAGAGTGAGAGATATGAATTGATTTAGACTGAGAGAGAGAGACAGTTGGAGAGATAATACAATAGAGGAAGATGGAGGAAAACAGATAAGGAGAGTGAGACATAAGATAGAGATTTGAGGAAATAGAGAGCAAAATACATAGATATATAGAGGAAGATGGAGGAGAGATAGAGAGATATATAGATGTGATATGTATGCATGTATGTATGTATATATAGATGGTGAAAAATGTTTTTTTCATCATGTACTAATTATTCATCCTAATTAATTAAGTATTTCTTTAATTATTTAATTAAGTTAATTACTCTTCTAAATTGACTTAATCATCACATTCAACATTTCTAATTATTCAATTTCCACTTCTTAATTAATTAATCATTTATCCCCTTTCTCAAATATTAATTAAATCCTGGTTCTCAAAATTAGGTTTCTAGGGCCCTTCAAGATGTCCTCTCTGCGAATCTGAGGAAGAAAATGCGGACCACCTGCTTCTCAATTGCAGTTTCAGTCAGAGATGCTGGGATTGGCTCTGCTCAAGCCTTGGATGGCTGACGCCGAGACCTAGGGACATTTCAGAATGGCTGACCAGTTGGCAACCTCCTCACACAAAGGATATATATCACTCAGTGTGGTTCATTTCCCCGGCAATCCTCATTTGGGAAATATGGAAGGAGAGAAACAGGCGGATCTTCAAAGAATCTAAATTAAGGGTAGAATCCCTTCTAAATAAAATCGAAGCAACAATTGTGGAAAAAATCAATAATAATCTTAGATATACACAGGAAAAGTCCATTAACTTATCCAGATGGGATGAGGTCCTTCGATCTAAATGGTTGGGTTTGATAATTCCCCCGTTTATTGGGAAAGGTGGGAATCAGGCTGAGATGGATAGGAAGCTAACAAAATGGGCTCCTCCCAGAATGGGCTGGGCTAAGCTTAACTTTGATGGCGTGTCCCGTGGGAACCCGGGGGTAGCAGGCATTGGGTGTGCTATCCATCAAGACAACGGTGATCTTATAGTTAGCATAAATAAGCCCATAGGTGTGGCTTCCAATAACATGGTTGAGTTTTTAGCTTTGCGGGAGGGTCTGATTTTAGCTAAATCACTCAAGATTAGATATCTAGAAATTGAAGGTGATTCGTCATTAACTATAAATGTAGTCAGGACTAGGGAAGTTACCAACTGGAGATTGAAAACGGAATTAAAAAGTATTCTGGATCTGATCAAATACTTTGAGGAAACTTCGGTCAAGCATATCTATTGAGAAGGTAACTCTATAGCTGACAAGCTAGCTAATCTAGGGGCAGATGGTTATTCGTCAGTCTTTAGGAAAGATCCTCCCTCGGATTAATACTTTGACGCTGACCATGCCAATACCTCACTTCACTCCTCTCCAAGTCCTCTCCTTGGACCTCTTGTATATAACCTAGGAATTGCGGTCAGGGTATCCTTGGTACAGCACTTTTGAAATCTAAGCTTCAGACAAGTATGTATTGCTATATATACAGAAATATATATATATGATCACATATACATATATGTATATATTTGTAGACTCATATTAATACAAATATACACATATATATATATCCATATCTATAGATACATGTATATATACACAACCTTATTCATAAACATATATACACATACTCATATATATATATATGTGTGTATGTATGTGGGTGTAAATAGATGCACATTCACTTACACTCACACATATATACATAAATATAAATCAGAGATTATATATATATGAGTATGTGTTTACAGGTTCAAAAACTAACTCATAGAAGCTTGATCCATCTTCTTCTTACCTGTAAAGGGGTGGCTCGGGAGTATAGCAAGGTGTTAGGATGTTATCGGTTATTCTTTTTCTGGCTCAAGCTGGCCTTCCCTCCAATGCATGTTAACTGTGGTTTAATCGCCCTGGCTACGTGGTTATTGTCTGCATTGGCAAATTTGATGACTTTTATGACATTCACTAAGGTTGCCGTGCCATGTGTTTTCAAGTTATGGTTCTCTTGTTATTTATTGTATGACATTCTTGATTCTTTGCACTGACTGATAGCCCTGTGTACATCAGGGACAGTTAGTTCTGATTGCTGTTGCATGTTTAGTGGTAAAGCTGTGGTACTGTTCATGTCTTGGTTTTAGTTATCTGCGAGGTTGCATAATATATGAATATATAAACATTCTAACAAATAAACACATTCATATATATATATATATATATATATATATGTGTGTGTGTGTGTGTGTGTGTGTGTGTGTGTGTGTGTGTGTATGTGGGTGGGTGTAAATAGATAACTAGATTATTACACACACACAAATATACATATATACATACAGACACTATATATATATGAGTTGGTATATATATGCTCAAATTCTAACTCAGCAATATCCTTATTCAAACTGTCACATATGCTTGTTTCATCCTCCCCTCTCATGCCCCTGTTTGTGGGTAAAGGGATGCTTTAGGAGTTTTAATTGAAGTTGGTTGATGCCGGGTATTCATGTTCTGGCTCATGCTGGTTTACACTCCTCTGCTGGGTATCTGTGTTGAGTATTCTCCGGGCAGCTCGGGTGTAGTCTTCATTTTGGCAGATATGATATCTTTTTATGACTATTGGGGTTTGCCAGGCTATGTGTATTTTGTTAAAGTCTCTGGCTGTGTTATTTTTGATATTATTGACTCATTGCTTCTTTGTGATTGATATTAGCCCTGTCTTTTACTTAGAGGCCAGGTTACACTGGTTCCTGGTGCAGTTATAGGGGTATTAGTTGTGATAATTGGACTTTTCTATATTGAGTGGGGTTCACTTGGGTCTTTACTATCTTCTGCGAATTAATGGAATGGCTTCTGGAGGGCAGTTGAGATCAGTCCTATCTTTGTTTCAGATCTGTTACAGGTCCTATTGTCTCTGTACAGATCCTTTATTCTTTTGGTTGTTTTTCTCCTACACCCAGACATATATTTCTCTGTGAACTTTTGTTTTGATTCATGATCTTGGCAGACTCCATGATATTCTTGTATATTGACATTTATATGTGCATACAATGGCATATTAATTTATTTTGGTTATGGAGCATCAGATGTAAGCTGTGTCAAGAGTGATTAAGAAATTGACATTTCTCATTGGTGTAGGCAGAATTGTAGCCTGGATAATCTCTTAAATTGAATCCTAAAAGGTGAAAATGGTCTCAAGCTAAGGGTTATCCAGGCTACAATCCTCTTACATAAAATAGAAAAGATGCTATTATTTATTGAAGGATTTTTACATATTATCATGCTTACTATGCTACTAACAGTTTGACAGAGCATGTTGCAATAAGGTTTTTGCAGATGCAGGATTCAGGTCCTAAAGTTAAAGCTCGAAGTTTCAGTGGTTTCTCCTTTTTTGTGTGAAGACGGGTACATCCAGAGTTTGGTGCGAGATTTTATGCACAAAAAGAAACTTAAAATGTCTTATTAAGACAGTTATCTCCCTCAGATGAGGAATTGTAAAATTTTTTTTTTTTATTCAGTTGTTCTGATATCTGATCCCTTAAGGGATCTGGGCTAGACCGGAGGTTTTCTTAGCTCCATTCTTTCCTACCGGTGCCCACACTGAATGGAGTTTGTAAAAATTTTACAAATGAAATAAAAATGCGGCTTCGGCCTTTTATTGATCAAAAAAAAATATTAATTAAATCCTATTTATTTAATTAATTAAGATTAATTCCTCAATTAAATACTTTATTATATAATTAATCCTATTTCTAATGGTTAAATAATTTCATTTAAATTATTTAAATTAATTAACTTATTCCTCCAATTCCCCAAATTCAAATTTCAATTCATTTCATTTAATTTCATCTAATTCCAAATCATCAAATTCAAATTTCACCAAATCTGAATTTCAGTTAATTTCATGTGCATTTCAGCATTCAAAAGTCCAAATTCAAATCCAAATTGAAAATGAAAATCAAATTCAAATTTAAAATCCTACATCACATGTTGAAATCAAAACTGATTAATCAAATCAGTTGACTAATTAGTTAACTCAGTTAACTCATCAATCACCCCCTTTCCACTCCAAATCAAATTTGTCTAACTACTCAATCAATTCAATCAACTAGCTAGTTTTATCAGTCTACTGGTTAATCAATTAAGTTCACTCTCCAATCAACCCTGTTAACAAACCAATCTTTTGAGTTAACAAATCAATCAAGATGTGTTCACTGATCAATCTAAATTAGTTGACCATCAATCAGGACTTTAATTCAAAATCCCTCCCCATCTTTGTTGAAAATCTATATAAAGAACTTCAATTTCTCATATCAAGGTAGAATCACAGAATCTAGAATCACAGTCTTCACAATTATTGTCTATAATATGGAGGAATTTCAGTGCAACACCTGAGAGCCACCTACAAGCACAAAGGAAGCAAAGATGCATGATGAGGGAGTCTTTATTTGAATTCATTTTTCATTTTGTATTGATTTTCATTTATTATGTTTGATGTTTGTTAATTAGTTGAGAATTGGTGATTCATTCTTATTTGGTAATTAGTTTAATACATACGACATTCAAACATAGAAACATTGGTGAACCTGACATGAACTAACAACAATTTGAAATTTTGTGTATGCCTACAGGTTGTTGGGACTCATTAAAATTGAGTCAAGTTTTGAGGCCCAATTCAAATTTTTGCTTTGCATTTCCAAATGAGTCAGTTTGAATGGCCTAGTTTGAGAGAGGGTAAAATGGAGCCAGTTGATTTTCAGAGGGTAAGGCTTGGAAAATGTGTCCTACACCTTTCATTTGGCCTATTCAGTGATGTGCAACTTTCAGAATTTAATTTGGATAAGTTTATCAGGTACCCATTTCGAGGGGTGAGCTGAAAGTGCATTTTAGGCACAAATGCAGAGTTTATTGAGTAGCTTACTTTGGGTGTTTACATCTTTTTCCCTGTTGATCGTCATGGAGAATTTCAAAATGGATTCAATTATATGCATAAAAGTGTGCCTCTGTGCAAAATTTCAAGTCTTAACAAATCCATTTGCTCAGTTTTTGAAGATCAATCGGTTTGCAGTTTGCATGGTTTGACAAGTCCCTGTTTTGCACGTGTAAAAGTTGCCTCAGTGAGTGTCATGTTTCTTCCAGGTTAATGCTGGTATAAATGAAAAGATATGTTTCAAGTTTCAAGCTCCTACCAATCTGTTTAGTTGGTTTTCAAATGGGTTCATTCAACCATCTTTTTCAGTGATCCATACTTTCAGTGCTATATCAGTTAAAGTAGCCATTTTCATGAGCGTGCCATTTGCACCCAGTCAGACTTTTGGTCAAACTGAGAATCCAAAGATTTAACATGTAGTTCAAGGTACCTGTGTTTCAAATTTGAGGGTCTACGGAGGTCGTTTGATATTTTTGAGAAAGGCATCATGTGTTGCCAGAACATTGACTTCATCAGGTCCGCAGTGTCGACAAAGCCAGTTGGGCATTTTTGAAAATTAATATCTCTTCACTCGGGACTCATTTTGATAAAATGTTTAGTAGAATTCATGCTTGTATATTAAAGTACACATCTATCAGATGGCGAGGTCCTGAAAGGTGTTTTGACCACTTTGAAAATTACGTCTTCACGATTAAATGTGAAAATGTGGTGCAAGTGCCTGAAAGCTGCAAAACTCAGTCTGATGATCCAAAAATGATGCCGATCATTTCTAGAGGTGTATTTGAGGTTCCTGAAGTTTTTTTCAGAGGTTAGTTGCATGAAAACAATTTTTTTTTAGTCAGACCCACTTTGGGGCTCGACCCGGCTTATGCCCGTGCATTAATTTTATGGTAAAATGCCATTACCACTAGCTCGGTCTACATTATGATCCTTTATGTCTTGTTACCATGGTGAATTAAGCAAGGTGCAATTCCAATATGCTCCTTGCATGGTTATTGAAAAGGGTGTTTTTTTTAAGGGATTCAAAACAAATGGCATTTTCAAGCAGCATAAAACCGTCTATGCAATGCAAAAGAATGTTTATTCTCTGGGTGAGTCAAAGGAATGTCTTGAGGTTTAGACAACAGAAGCAATGTATTTGAGAGTTTGTGCAAGGAGTTCTGAGTAATTCCAGACAAAAGTCATCAAAATTAAAATTATTGCTAATGATTAGGCTAATAGAACCACTCCCACCATGGTTGCTTTTACCCCTGATGAAAGACTTGTTGGTGATTTTGCCAAGAGTAGGATTGCAGCTAATCCAACCAACACCGTGTTTTATGCCAAGAGACTCATTGGAAGGAGATAGAGTGATCCCTGTGTGCAGTCTCACAAACCATTGTGGCCATTCACTATCATTCTCGGTTGGAATGACAAGCCTACGTTCCAAGTGGCTTACAAGGGTGAGAAAGAGCTATTTGCAGCTGAGGAAATAAATGGTGTAAAGCCATCTTTCCAATGTTCACATGGTGCCTTCGACCTCCACATTTCCAAGCTCACGTGGCATGTGAAAAAGGCATTGAAAACACAAGCAAATGCAACATGGCAGATTGTGTTATTCAGCGAAGTGTAAAGGAAATGCAAATTGGCAGGTTTGAGCCCAAATTCCATAACATATGCCATGTCCTCGTTGCTGGAGAGGGCGTTGAAAAGTGTAGAAACCTCCAGGCTATTACTAGGGGCTGCGTGAAGGACAATGTTCTGAGAAGGATTTAGAATTTTGGCAAATATTCTCCTGCGCAACACATGAAGGTATGAACCTTCCTCCATCTCTGTGCATGATGGAGGATAAGTAGCATTGAAACTAAAGTAAAAGCAATTGGTAGGTGTATCGCCAGGGTTCTGAGGCCCCTGCCAAGTCTTCTCCTTTGCGTGGAACGTGGTTTTGGAAGAGGGTTTTGAGGAAAGCAAGTTCAACCAAATGCAATGATAGGCGTAAAAAAACTAAATTCCACACCCTTCGCCAGCACCCTCCCCTACGTGGAAATAGAGGAAGGCACATTTAACTCAAGCATATGCATCAGGCACCATTAAAGTCTCAGGAAAGCTTCAAAAATGCTTTCTCAGGCATGAGTATTTGTCCCACATTGGCTGTGTATGGGAAAGTTTATGTATTTAAATACAAATCTCCACCCAAGTATAATGTCAAAGCCTTAAGGCTTTTGATGGACGGTGCCTGTTGTCCGCCCAAGCGGACCCACGCATGCGTGCATGGATTCCAATGTGACCAAGGTGGTGAGATGTGGACCCCACGTAGGCACAAATCTCGAGTCAGGCAGGTGAGTTTTGCAAGAAACAGATGGCTTAACCAATGAGTAGGTTCCAAGCAGTTCGACGGTCGATGTGATTTCACAGGTCGAAGATGCTCACTGGTTACCCTCTGTGAAATGGTGAAAAGCGTCTGTGAAAATTGAGCAGGGTAAAGATCATCTAGGTTCAAGCCGATCGAACGATACGCGTGAATTTGCAAGCCGAAGATGCTTGCTGGTTAAGGGCTGCGGAATGGTGAAAAGCTCAGGTTGAAAATGCAGTGAAAATGAGGAGTTAAAGACCATGCATCTTGGAGATGATCTGATGGTTGGCATTGATTCGCAAGCCAAAGTTGCTCGCTTGATACCCATCGCAAAATAGTGAGAGACAGGTGGCAGTGTGACATGGCAGTCTAGTAGGTGGGTCCCATCCTAGTGGTGCATAGGTGGCGATGAGCAAGCAACAAATGTGGCGTACACATGGCGGTGATGAGGTGTCATCCCAAATGGTGCCCAGTGGACCTCATCAACCAATCAGAGACCGCCACGTGGTAGGGCATAGGCCAAAATCAGAGCCAAAAATCAAAGTTAAAATCAGTTATATATATAGTGTAGACTATATTAAAAAATGAAAAATTTAAATGATTGTGCACACATGAGAGATTAATTCACCCAGAGGCTTATTTTTGGCCAAAATACCAAGTATTATATATCACCAGAAAGCTCTCAAGATGAGGGGTGAAGTTGTGAAGTTTGTTTCAAGAAAGATCAGATATTTTGAGAGCAGTTTCCATGGGAAAGATGAAGGAAGTGAAATTCAGTTGGAAAATGGGGACACTTGGCTTGTTCTGATGAAACCTAATTTGTTCCCTCTTCCTTCTTATTCCAATTTTCTTCTCATTGTAAGGGTTCCAAAATTCTGTGAGAAGTGCTCTAGTTTTCATGGCTTCCATTTTCTGAATTTCTTGACCCAAACTTGTAAAGTTCTATGGATATGTTCAGAGTATAGAGGCTACATTGCAGGATGACAGATTGTTTTCTAGTTGCAGGTCTTACTTGTGTCAGGCATGAGTAAATTTCCCATGATATTGTCTCTGTGCATGTATTTCATTGTTATGAATTGAATCCTCAAGGAGGCTTATAATTTGTCATCTCAAGGAGATTGTATGATTGTTTGTAGGCATTCTTCAATGAAGAGTTTAAATTCTATAATCAATCATAAACAATGGAATGTGTCCCAGATCTGATAATTTTGTGAATGGATTGAGTAATGCATTAGTATAAGGTATTAATGCACAGATATTTTGTAAGGAAAACAAATTTGCAGATGTGATTGACATTTTGTAGTTCTCTATGTGTGACTCTGTTGCCCAATGAACAAGGTACTGGTCTTTGACAGATTTGGGGATGGTTTCAGATATATTTTTTAAAATAAAATCTATTTCCATTTATGTTTAGGGGTTTGTGTTCTATCCTTCCAAAGCTCTATTTCACCCATTATTTGTAGAAAGATCCAGCCAATCTGTATGTGTTATCTAATTTGTTGAGCTTGTGGAATGATTTATCTGCTTCATTGATGCTGTCATGGTGAGTAAATGAGTTAATTTCATGCATCAAAAAGGGTGTCCCCCCTAGGTTTAGCAGAACTTGAAGTGCAGGAGGATCATTAGGATCCTATGTTATGTTGTCCAAGCCCTGAAGTGTTTCATTGATTGAGATTGGCTATCTCACAAATAGATTTGCAGGAGTTCTTGGGTTATCACTTTTGGTGAACAACATAGGTTTCATTTTCTGGAAAGTTTCCATTTTTGGTAGGTTTCCATTTCAAATTTTTTTATGTTTTTGGAAGGTTTCCACTTCTGGAAAGTTTTCATTTTTGACAGGTTTCCATTTTTGGAAAGTTTTTCTTTTTTGGTAGGTTTCCATTTGAAGAAAGTTTCCATTTTTGGTAGGTTTCCATTTTTGGCAATTTTCCATTTCTGGAAAGATTATATTTTTTGCAAGTTTCCATTTCTGAATTTTTTTTTAATTTTTGGCAGGTTTTCATTTTTGGAGAGTTTATTTTTTGGTGGGTTTCTGTTTCTAGAAAGTTTCTATTTTTGGCAGGTTTCCATTTCTAGAAAGTTATTATTTTTGCTAGTTTCCATTTTTAGCAAGTTCTTCATGTAAAAAATAAACAATAAAAAATTAGGCTGGATAGCCCAGCGTGTATCGACTAACATTTTCTGTGGGGGTAGCTTAGAAACTTTCATTTTGGTGCATTTAAAATAAACCACAAACAACCTTTTTTCTTTTTCTCAATTGCTATGAGGGATAAAATGAACACCATGTTTTTTGTTATTGTTTGGATCCGATTGTTGGCATTGTGTTGTCAATGAAGTCAACATGATGGAAGAAGGTCAACCAAATGTAGGATGAACTGGTATGAAGAAGATAAACATATCACTGATGTCAACTGCTATGTTGAGTTAACTGATATACAAAGAGGTGCCATTGGTAAAGGAGATTGGAGATTGATAACAAGATGTCATTGATGAAACAACCAGTAAGGTGGTGATCTACCAATGATTAGAGTATGTTGCAGATGGTTGGTATGATAGTGTCACCGATGAAGCAGAACCAATGGAGAGTGTTGACATGATAAGATCAATCAATAGAATGTAGTGTGTGGTGATGACATTAGGTAAAGCATGCATTGAGCATTTAGTGAGGATAAAGGTGTTGCAACTGGTTGCAAACTATAGAAGGTTAGTGCGAATGATCATGAAGTTGTACACTAGACAAAGAGTGTAAATGGAAGGTGAAATATCCACTGGAGGAGACAATCAAGAATAAAGAGAGCCACAAGAAGCTGGTATCGGATGAAGGTGTGATACAGAAGGTTGATATTGATGTAAGAGGATGCCATTGGTACAAAAACTCATAAAGGAATTCTTGTAGTTGGTGCTAGTTAATGAAAGGAAGATTGTGTGCTGCCATCGGATATGAGAATAAAGAGAAGGTATGTCTGCCTGACTGGATTAAGTTGATCTGGTGTATGCATAGGAAAGGTACACTTGTCACCGATATGAGGTGATATGAAGGAGTATGTCAACATGGAAATTGGGTCACCTATGTATGAGATATTGTTGGCAAGACAAGGCAAACTGGTAAGGTTGCAGATTGAAGATAGGTTGAAGACCAGCAATGCATACAACTGAGATGCTGAAAGCAGTATACCAAATACAAGGTTGAGTTACCAGGTTAATAGGTTGACTGACATCATGTATTCACAAGATTGAAGGTTGAACCGGTAAGGTTTTGTACTAGTAAGAGGGTTTGTCGGATGATCAAGTGTGAACCGACCCAATATCGGTAAGTTGAATGTTGAGTTGGATGCCGACATGTGCAATACGCAGGTGCCAAGTGGCAAGAAGGCAAAATTTGGTGAAGGTGTTTATATCATCAAGGCATGGTAGGTATTTTTACAGTTGAGCATTTAATATGGAGCTTGTGATTTGTGGATCAGATCAGAGGAGATCAGCTCAATGAAGAATGAATGACAGAGGGAGATCAGGGAGTTTTTGGCACCAGGATCAAAGCAAGAAAATTAGATTTTTCATGATTACAGCTTGTCGACAATAATCAAGGGTTGAGATCGAGTTGCCTTACTAAGTTATGAAAACGTGGGTTGGAAGGAAGGAAAACATGTGATGTTTTATTTCCTCCATGTAGCAAATTGATCCAAGGCTGATCAGATCAAATTTAATGCAGATCAAGTTGGTGGAAGAATCTCTAACCGCCCTAAGTTTGATTTTGTTTTTGGCTCGAAGATTTGATTATAAATATGCAAGCCATAATCGATGATTGGTTAATGCTAGATAGATGTTGTGAATTTATTTGCGTGAGAAAGGATCGGTCTGAGTAACATTCATAAAATATGAAGTGATTGTGTGTTGAAAAAGAGTCGGTGAAGGTGAAGGTGAACCGACAGAGAACAAACCGGAAAACTGTGAAACATGATAGAGGAGGTCATACCGGCAGAGATTATATCAGTAGAAGGGTTGCATAGTGAGTGGAAGGATTCAACTAGTGTAGAAGACAAGTGGCATAGAAATATGAGGCAGAAAAAGTGAGTGCAAACATCTGATAGAGAAGCAGAGAGTTGGAGAAGTTAGTTCAACAGTGAAGTGACCGGTACAGTGGTAGCAAAATGTGTGGGAAGATCCGGGAAGTGCAAGAAGATTTAGTAGAGTAGTAGAGATAGAAAGAGTGAAGGTAGAGATCCAACAGACCAATAGAGAAGCAAGGAGAGACATTAGGCCAGTTGTGTTAAACCAGCATAACAAAGTATTGATGAGTTGCAAAACATCATTTGCAACAAGGTATAACTTTTGTATTTGAGTGTTTGTCATTGTATTCACCGAGTTGGTACTTGGTGCATGGGTTGTAGCTCCTTTGGGTTGTATCCAATTAATCAGTTAGGGGTTTGTGCTCCTTGGGTTGGTGCCCTAAATATTGTAATTAGATTTTCATTGTGAGGTTGGATTGGAGCAGAAGGTCTCTAACAAAATTTCTCACCAAGGTTTTTCCCATCTTGGGTTTTACTTGTACATCTGGTGTTATGTGATGTCCCTTTCATGTGTGATTGAATTTGTGCTGGTCTCCCATCTAACCAGTAAGTCTTCTTTCTATTAGATATATTAACCGATATACACACATAGGATAGAAAAGGGAAAATTTTGTAAACCACTGATTCACCCTTCGTCCTCTCAGTGGCACATTGTGTCTAACAATTGGTATTAGAGCCTTAGTTCCCAGTTGATAAGATTTCTCCAGCTTGGGTAGATTCTGGCTTAAGGACACAATGGTTTATTTAGTGTCAATCCCAACTCTGGTATTTAATGGTTCAAACTATTCCTTTTGGAGTCGTAGGATGGAAGTCTACCTATCCTCCCTTGGGTTTGATGTATGGATGTCAGTTGTAAATGGATGCCTTGGTAAAGTCAGTACTCTCACTGGTCTTGAAGAAGAAAGGAGAAACAAGTGTAATGATGAAGCTTATGGGATAGATTGAAGAAGCTCTCTGGAAATGAGCCTACTATTGCAAAACTAGCTTGTGAAGATAGGATGCAAAATGTTCACATTTCAATAGAAAGAAAGATTGTTGATATTCATTAAGGATATTGAGAAGGTTGTTGAAGATTATTTGATATAACTGAAAAGGGATGATAACTATCTTTATAACATTATTTTGTCATTGATGTGAAGAAATTGATTTTTTGATTCAGTATGATGTTGCCATATCTTAAGAAGTATGTTTTGATGAGAATTAAGATGTCGGTAAAAGACATAGAAAGAATGTGATGAATGAGGGGAGAAATAAGTTATTCAATGGGCAACTATTACCGAGTTAGACAATGATGAGATCATGATGTTTAGATTGTTTTGATATCCTATATATGTTGTTGATTGTAAGGTTAATACTATACTATGTCATCGAGCAAAGAACCTAGTCGGTAAACTTAAGGTTATCGATATCAGTTAATGAAGGCGGAATGTCTACTGAGTAAAGTTTAGTATTTACCGAATTGCAACCGGGTTATGATAGATCACATTGGATGGATAAAAGCATTATTTAATGAAGGACAATGATGAGCTAGAGATATATAAATGATTGGTATGTCGTGCATGAAGTTTGTTAAGGATCTATGATAATAGAAGATCGACAAGAAGATCTACAACGTAGATTGAACCGCAATAACCTTGTGCAAGTTCCAAGAAAGGAATGCAAGTCCCTAGGCAAGGTAAAACATTTTCAGATCAAAGGATGAATTGAACCTAGTCAAGATTCAAGATTTGATGGCTAAGATTGATCATGGAAAATGTGATCAAGGAGATTAAGTGGTTAGCAAATTGTTTATAATTAATAAATTATTGATGAACAATGCATGTGGGCAAGTGTAAGCACATGGATGCTACATAGTGATTATTGTGTAGAAGCTTGAAGACCTATTTGAATAACAGAGTAGGGAGCCCAATAGAGGGACAAGATAAGTCCTATGACTAGATTGTTTTGAGTAAATAAGAAACTTCTTTATCATTTTAGATGTGAAGTTGCAGATATATTTTTATTACTATTATTTTGTAAGTGACAGAAAATCTCTTAATTGAGTGGACTTAACAGTCTTCTTTGTAAACCCTCTGGCAAGGTAACATTCTAAATGAGTGTTTGAAATCCTTTGACAAGGAAATGTGATCAAGGAGATTAAGTGGTTAACAAATTGTTTATAAATAAGAAATTATTGATGAACAATGCATGCAGGCAAGTGTAAGCATAGGGATGCTACATAGTGATTATCGAGCATAGAAGCTTGAAGACCTGTGTGAATAATAGAGTAGGGAGCCCAGCAAAGGGACAAGATAAGTCCTATGACTAGATTGTTTTGAGAAAATAAGAATCTACTTTAGCATTTTAGATGTGAAGTTGCAGATATATTTTTATTACTGTTATTTTGTAAGTGACAAAAAATCTCTTAACCGAGTGGACTTAACAGTCTTATTTGTAAACCTTCTAGCAAGGTAACATTCTAAATGAGTGTTTGAAATCCTTTGACAAGGTCACTTCTAACAAAGTGAAGATCCTAACAGATCTGAGGGAAATCCCTTAATTGGGTCACATCTAGCAATGTGTTTGTAATCTTTAACAGGATTTGCTTTTAACCAAGCATACTCTAGAAGAGTATAATTCTTAGTGGGTTTGAAATCCCTTAGTGGTTTTTCCCTATTTGGGTTTCCACATTAAATCTAGTGTTATATGTGTTATGATGATTATGTGTTTATGAGTTTGCATGTTTAGCAGTTTTTGGTTATATTGCTGAAGTATAAGTTACCGAGGTTGAATTTGTTGATTTTATGGAAGATTAAGTTTTTATGATTCACCCCCCCCCCCCCCCCCCCCCACACCCTCTCATCTTGTTAGCTATTGGCATCAGAACTTTATAGTGAAATGCATCTCATGTATCTGTAGATTATGAAGGCATATATGTTAGCAGTCGCAACAATGATAAAGAAGAAACTCACCTCTTCATGGCAGAAGAACCAGAAGATGAAAGACACACATCTGAGAATGATCATGCAGATCATTCCCATCAACAATATGTGTTTGACAGTGATAGTGAAGGTGAAGAAGAAGAAGAAGCAAAAGTTGATCTTCAAGGAGAAGTTGTAAGTTCACTCGAATATATTAGTAGAGTGAAGAATGGGTACAAGTTATTCAAGAATGTTGTAATTGTGGAGAAGAACCGATTGATCAGATGCCTTGAAGAATCTAAGAAATGTGTCTCAAAATGAAAGACTCAATAAGAAGACACTAAGGTGTGTCGATGTAATGATCTAGCATCTGAGCTAGAAGTCAAGGATAAAGAATATCAACAGCTGGTAGGAGAAATGCAGATTCTCTGAGATAACCTTGAGAAATGTCGATACGAGCTCAAGTTAAGAATCCAGTTTGATGGTAGTAGTGATGCCTTGGACAAAATGTTGAAAAAGCTAAAGTATGCCAAGGATACTAGTGGATTAGGAAGTGGTACCAGTTAATATTCCACAAGCAAGTAGACTTCTCAAAAGGATATTCATTTTGTCTCCTTAGATGGAAATGACATGTGTCAGACCTTCATAGTCAAAAATACTCCAAGGAAGAAGGTTGATCTAACCACAACTAGTGAAGACTTGAAGAGGGAGACCGATGCTGCAAGAAGGAACAATGCAGGTCCAAAAGGAAAAGGGAAGCTAAGAGAATATAGCTTCACCGATAGAAAGAATAGAAGAAGACAACATAGAAGACTTCCAACCAGTAGGAGAGAAGGAAATGCTACTGCCCACAAGACAAAGCAAGTATGGAGAGAAAATGGATCAAATTAAAGGACTGTAGCAAATAAACAACCTAAGAAGAATCACTAGAATAGAAGAAATGAACATAACCGGCCAACAAGATCCCCTCATGTTTGGCAAAACAAATTTATAAGTTATAAGTCCTCCTTTCCCAGTTATTGTTTTTCATGCAAGGTTATGGCCATCGAGATAATGAGTGTAGAAAAGGATACTAGAGAATCCATGTTGAGTTGCCTAGGGGTAGAAATGAAAATGTTATATGTTATCAGTGCAATGCAACTGGTCACAAAAGTTATGAGTGTAGGAAGAAATGTTTCCAGTCATATGGAAGCCCCCTATATTTCCCCTTCAATAAAAATACAAGGTACAATAGTCAGGGACAGTTTGGAAAAGGTTGTAGGACATATGATAACCAAAAAACAATATGGAACTGAATGAGGTACAATGATAGATCAAGAAATTAGATGGTTCTGGTAACAGGTTACATCGGTAAAGAAGGTTGACAGGAGAACACCTCATAAGAAAAGAGGTAGGAATGTAGTGTGCTATTATAGTGTTACTCTTGATAATGCTGCAAAGGATTGTAATGCTAAAAAGACTTTGCAAAGAAAGGAGAATGATGGTCAAGATGGTATAATGAAGAAGAGAAACTAGAGTAAGGAGGTTTGGAGAAGAAAGCAAGAGGATGAGGCTGTGAATTAACATTGTGTATTCAGTGCACAAGAGATATCTCCTAAGGCTTAGGGAGATGCAGGATCTCAAGGGGAGTTACACATTGAATAGACCATTCACCCCCTTTAATAATTGAAGAGGATATGTGTAAGGACCGGATGCTACTGACACAAGGAAGATTTCTCTTGAGAATAGAATATGGAAGAAGAAGATGTGATGATAGATTGGTTACCAGTTGAAGGATAGGTTGGTAAAAAATGTTTAGCTTGATTTGAAGCGATGAAACTAAACAGTTTGATTAAAGTGATACCAATCCTGAACTTGATTGAACTAGGATAGATGAAGAGCGAGATACCGATTGTGAACTCGATGGATCAAGAAACAAGTACCGATCTAGAACTTGATTGAAGTAGAATTGGTTGAGCGAAGAGATAAAACTGATTTCGAACTTGATTGAACAAGAATGGATCAACGAAACAAAATGTCTAGCTTGATTTGATGTGATGAAACTAAACATCGATTTGAGGATTGATTCAGATGAGGAGAAACTTGACATGCCCCTAGAGATTGATTGAAGTTAGATTAAGCTTTGATTTGAAAATATTTTCTACTCAACTTTTGAAGAAGATTTGAAAATAAAATTCTCGACTACACCTTTTGATGATGTAATCACTGATAATGATGATGTAATGAGTATACCCCCTTGGGAGTGAAATTGAAAGATAGCAAGATTGTTGTGATTTTAAGAAATTTTGTTTGATAAAATGATTTATTGATGATAATCTAAGCACAAAGATTAATTTGAGAATTAAACTGAGATCATAATTGATTCAGAAAAGAGTTGAGCACAGAGTGATGTAAAGATTGGCGTGAAGTGGAAGTGTCAAGTGGTCAACATTGTGAAAATTTGACTAGAAAATTGACGTTAGATTCTAATTTCGATCCCAAAAATGGACTTAGGATGGTTGATTTAGTTAAGAGTACAAATTTTGTGTTAGTCAGAGAAAGTTTAAAAATTAGGGTTTTGCCTATATAAGGGGTTTAAAGTGTCATTTTCAATTCATTTTTACCTCTCAAAATTCAAAATTTCAAAAACCTTCTCTGGAGAAAAATGGCAATTCCAGTTCAAGATCACCGAATCAAGCACCAGAGATGACATAATCAACCTCAAAACCACCTAGCAGCAGTGAGTGATTGATCTGAAGCCTTTTAATTTTTCATTTTGTGAATTTCTGTTGAATTTTTGTTCTTAGTTTTGTTTTAGTTCGTCCCTTGTCATTTTATTATATGGCCAACTAGGGTTTTTTGTATGAGAAACTGGCTAATTTTCTTTTCTCGTATCACCATGCATGTATTGTCATATAGAATATACCCTTAAATTGTATGAGTGTGTTCTTCATATACCATCTCGTCATCTAGTATGGAATGATAGCTCATATTAGATAGTTTACTCATACGACTCGTTAATCTTTACTCATATGAGTTTATGTTTTTCTGTGTTAACTCATATGAAAAACAACGAGTATTTTTCAAGGTCTAAACAACAATTTTGGATATTTAATGTTGTAAATTTGGATTCTTTGGCACTTTTTACATAGTCTTAGCTCAAATTTGATCACGTACTGACGTTGTTTTGTTCAATTTTGCAGGTTCAGTTGCCAGATATACAATTATGATGCACATATCCACCTACTATGAGATTAGTGCGAGATTTGTCAAATGCACAAAGAGGTCACATTGGGTTGTGTGGATTCAGATACTTACTTTAGATGCTATATATTCATGTGAATCATGGATTGTTGATTGCGTTAGTTGACCAATTCCATATCGAGCATAGCACATTCCACACCTGTCAACTAGGGAGATGACTATCACTCCTGAGGACATATATAGGATTTTGAGAATACCTTTTGCTAGAGATAAGGTGGATTAAAATGATGTGCCATGATAGGGGATTGAGGCACTAAGATGTATTTTTCATGATGACACTATACTAGAGTGTTCTATCACCTGGGATGATCTTTTGATCAGATATGGTGCACATTTCCCCTTTGCTTGTATTTTGGTTGGTATTATAGGTTTTTTTGTTATGCCAGATAGAGGACAATAGGGATTTTTGTGTGGATGGGGTAGGATGCTAGAGATATTACTTACTCACTGATGCAGAGGGATTATGATGGGCCTTTTGGTTTGGGTAGATTTATATGAGAAATACAAGGTTTCCAATAGGTTTAGTGACACCCAAATGACACAAAGAGACCAAAACCCAAAAAAGACCTCAATAAATGGTTATAAAGGTTTAAAATGACTTATTAGACTCAAACCATAGGGTACCAATAGGTTTCAAAACCCTGACTCAAGTTTAGTCAGGCAAACTCACTTCTAGGCCCTCAAACCTAGTAGCCTTTCAAATGGGTAGAACACAGATAACTTTCAATTTTTACAAAGAAATCCAAAACAAATTATAGATTAAAATACCCTTTTCAATCTTATTTAACACATGCTAGAATGATGTATTGTTGTTTTTGAACACAAGCTTCAAAAATTGCTGCTCTGAATTAGGACTAGCCCAATTAGCCTTCCTGGGACTATTATTTAGACTTTAATCCATATTTTTGCAAAATAATTCTCAAACAAATTTCAATTTAAGATACCCTTTTCAGAGTTACATAACCTAACAAAATTAAACTAGGTGATGTTTTGTACCAAATCTCTCTAATGGCTGACTGAGACACTTTTTACTTACAAAAATGGGTGCATTTACAAAGGAACTACCAACCTAACAACTCCAATCACTTCAAAACTATGGAAAGTATTTTTATATGGTCCCAATCAAACACTTTGGGGGTCAATTTGACTCTATGATTCCTGCAAATATGAAAGCCCCAAATTAGGCCTCAAAACCCTTAAAAACTAGGGATTTGTCAATCTCCCACATGCCATCACTTATCTAAGAAAAAAAATGATGGAACACCATCTCCTTTATGCCCTCTAACAATTATAATCATAAAAACTATCCCTCCAATGACTACTTTAGTGGCTGCTATATCGTAGCCTCATTTCCCACACCCTCTTCAAACCTTCAAATCCACTTTCTGAGTGATCACCCTGTAATTTCTTGTCAATCCTTCATATTTAGTGTTAGCATGATATGATACAACTTAGGGATTCATTCCAAGTCATAGTAAGTACAGTTTTGGAATGAATCCTTATCCCATGCTCTCAAAACAATGTCAAAACAAGTGTTTCAAGAGGCCAATTAGTCAAATAAATCTGAAATAGAAATAGGAATGGATGTAAATGAATCAAAATAAATTTAAAAATCTATTTCCTATTCATACAAGTGATACTTGATCAATGAATCATCAAAAGAGACTTTAAAATGCAAGAAAATGAGTTTTTATTGCCTTTTAATGATGCAATCCATACAAATATGCTTCTATAGCCATTCCCCTTCATTTCTCACTTTGTCCAACATATATAAGGTGTATTTCAACCATACAAACCGACCTATATCAGTTATTTGTCATTATAGACTTGTTTAGAATCTAAAATCCATTTTCCCACCTAAAAACAACTAACTGTTAGAATTCAAAAATTTGAATTTCTAACTTACAATTTATTGAATATTTTTTAAATTATAACCTATCAAACTTGATGTTTTATTATTCCTAGGATCTTTAAAAACTTATCTAACCATCCAAATCCCATTTAGGCACTATTGGCCTCCCTTACATAATTTTTGGTCCTAAATTCCTTATCAGGACCTTCAGGACATTTAACTCTAAAATCATATTGATCATTATTAATTGCCATTATTGGCCTCAAAATGTCCCAATTAACTTTTATAGAAGTCCTTGAGCCTTCATTCATGATTTGACCATTTGGTTGCCTTAGTATCTTCCTGGATGCTCCTGCATCACTCACCCTGTCAGATTAGGATGGGGATCATGTTTACTAGCACACATGTACCACGAGATGCATGAGATCACCTATAGAGGGGCAAAGAGTATGGTGGCAAGTTTTTTGGTTCTGTAGATTTGGGCATGAGAGCACATCTTAGTTTGTAGGTTGATTGTGGATGATACGTGAGAGGAGGGTCAGGCCATTGTGTATAGATATTTAGGATTTATTACATAGCCCCACCTGGGCAAGACTGACAACTAGAGGAGATAACTAGATGACATGATATCAGTAGTCTAGAGGTCATACAGGGGTTGAGAGGTGTGGGATGATTAGAGGAGGTAGTAGAGAGATATGTTGGTAGATCCATAGTGATTATTGAGCAGTTTGTAGTTAGTAGAGATTTGAGGTAGTATGGGAGGCCATAAAGTATTTCCCATAAGTTTACAACATATGCCCACTTTGCCAATGAGGAGAGGTGGGGATGGGGGCCTAGACTATCATATGTTGTTACCATGTAGGAGTTAGCCAGTTTACAACTACAGAGGTGGGAATATTTGGAGGATGTTGCAGATGTGGGGGTAATTCCCCAGCTTAGGGATTGGTTCCAGAGACATTCATTCCCTCGATTCATAGATCATGGAGAGAATTCCCCTTAGATAGATGAGGGTGATGATGTTCTAATGCGAGCTCAGAAAGAGAAAATACATAGGAGGGGGGGAAAAGATCCAGGTGCGAGCAATAGCAGAGCACCTGTCGTAGGACAATAACACTGAAGGGGAGAGGGAGGGTCTTTGGGAGCATTTGGTGGAGATGCAAGTGGTGATAGGGGAGGAGAGGCCACATTAGATGTAGAGATGGGTGAGGAAGTGGGTCCTAGTGGTGAGGATGCTCCTAGACAGGTATGACAGAGGAGAGAGGAGCAGGGTGGCAGAGGTGAGGAGGTTGGAGTAGGAGGTCAGACACCTATAGACATCATCTGTGTCTTGAGAGGGAGAGTGTGTTGACTGCAAACACAACTAGCAGTCACTCAGACTTTGGTAGTGGAGTGAGATCAATAGGTCCAAAGATTGAGAGCAGAGCGTGAGAACCTTTAGCATGAGGTTGTTCATTAGATGAGTAGGGTAGCATATTATGTAGCAACCTATAGCGCAACGGTCCCTATGGATAGGAAGGTTGTCCCTTATTTGCAGTATATGGTTCGGTCAGAGGGATCTAGTGTACCCAGACAGGATGATGCCCCTATTCAGCATCCACCATCTCCTCCTCCAGGTGATGAGGGAGAGGCAGAGAGTTAGATTTTTATATGTCTCCCAAATTCTGTACCCCATTTTTGTAGTTTATATGATTCTTGCCCGATTGATAGTATTTATGACATTTGATATCATTTGTACCCCTTGACATATATATATATATACGATACCTAATTCAACCTCATTGTACTTGTGTTATTGATATGAGATGTCTTTCCATATGCATTGTTCTATATGAATGCATTTCTTTTCAGTATGTATGTATGTAATGCAGATGAATATGGATGTTTTTGTTTCTTTTTCATATGCAAATAAATGATTTGATGAATGCAAATGATGAGCTAATAATGCAAATGATTTTTTATTTTATTTCATGCAATAGTATGAATGCAAATGAATGTGTAATGGGCTTATGGATCTATATGATATGCTCAATGAAAACTAGGACCGAGTCACTAGATTTTGATTCGCTTGTTATCATCACTGAGCGGAAATGTAGGAATGAACATAAGCACCAAGGCACAAAAAGCCAGGATGACCTGAATGTCACGTCCTTTTTAATATAGCAAGCAAACAGAAGCACAAAGGCATAAAGAGAAAAGATGACCTGAATGTTGCTTGCATGCAAACATACCATCAAATCAAATTTCCTTCCTTTTCATATTCAATATTGATTATCTTGTCTGCAATGACCCTTTTATCATTCATATCCTAGGACAAATTAAGTATGCATCCAGATTACACAATAAAGAAATTTACTCAAAATAGACATGGAAATGATTTCAACCTCCCTGTAGCATACAAATAAATGGAGTTGAGGTATGTGTGGTGATTTCACCTTGATATGAAGGTACTTATCATAGACACCCAACTTATGAGATGTTTCTAGATCTTCAGAATTATTCCTACAAGTAGAAAACAAAGAAAAGTATTATGCCCCAGTCCTTGCTCCTCTTAGTCAAGATAGACCTCCTCAAGTTACTCAGAGGGAATAATAATAAAAAATCAATTTAAAAGATAGAACACAAATAAAATTTCAATCAAATTTCAAACAGTTTTAGTGATTGTTTTCATTGTTCTTGTTTTTCTTGGTTACTCAGTGGTAAAACTCTGCAGTAGTCTGGAGACAGGTGATTGACTTGGATTGGATGATCTGATACTACTGACATAAAGATCACTTGGTTAAATTTCTCAGGACATTTAGATTGATCAGTAAATTACCTGAAGACTAGTATGTTGATCATTTTTAAGCCATGAGGGTTGTAAGAAAAACCAGGGTGTCACAAAAGTGACTGAAAGATATGTACAAGCTAAAGCAAAGATGTAGGAAAGCATGAAATAAAATAGGAAATGCCAAAGGGTATTACAATTATAATGTCATAAGCATACATTCCAAACCGCAACACCTAACTCAACATGGATCTCTATCGCAACCATCTCCTTCAATGTTCCTGGTTACCTATTGACTGCAACTTAGCAAACATTCCATTACCAGTTAGGCTTAGATAACTTAGATAACTTAGATGATATACCAAAAATAAACAAACATGGTTGACATCAATGACAACACAAATAAATGATCATAAAGCATCATATCAAAATTATATCATCAGCAACAATCCATCAATATGTCATCACCAATATTCCATCAATCTCCTCATCATCTCCATCAGTTATGCCAACAGTTTTCATGGAGCAACATCTCCATTTAGACTAGAAATGTTTGCAATTTGGGGTTAAAAAGAATCTTATTTTCTATGTTTATGAGGGATAGGTATACACTCTCCCCTCTTCTAGATGATAAAAAAGCCAGACCCACCTCTTTTATGCTTTCTATCAATTTTAGCATTAGGCTAAATCCTTTAGCACAACTGCCCTCCCGAGAAGCCCATAAGGTTGGTGAGAGGGGAAAGACCTAAAGTAGTAATGGATAACACCAAGTATTCTAAAACACTATAAATAAATGTGTTTACAATGAAAATTGTGAGCAACGAGTGCTGGAATGGCATAGCAATGATTAAATTTGTTGGATCTATGCCCACCTGAATGGAAGCCTGGTTAAAAACCTTAGGATCTAGAGGGAAAATAGAGTTAGTAACCAAACACTTGAATTATCATAGTGCAAGGGTGGGGAAGAATCTACCCCCAAGACACTCACCATATATCTCCCAGGATAATGGGCCAATCAAGGAGCAATCTTCTTTGGTCCAATTTCTGGACAAAGGCAAAAAAATGGGCACACCTTAGGGTGTGATAGGTCTATTTGAGCTGATGGAGTATCAAGATGTGGGTTGTGACAATACTAGTAACCTTTTGATGTTAGGAGAGTCGGCTTGATATGATATCAAATTGCCAAAATACTATCGAAAATAAAATGGGGCCTTGAAAAAGATCTCGACATTCATGAGGATTTGGAAAAAGTCCTTTAAACAAGTGCTCTGTTTGTTTAGTTTATATTTTTTTTCTGTCCTTTCTATTGTGTCTTTGCAAAACCAACATCAACAAGATAAAACCCATTAACAAAGTCAAGTTTCAATATCCAAAAGATCAAAACCCTGCAGCAACTAAGCTTGTCAAGATGAACAAATCAATCAAACATTACAACATTCTAGAAATGGAGAAAACATCTTACATGTTGTGATCCTAGGTCCAGACTAATCAAGAAAACATCATGGATTGGCGTTATGCATTTCATAGGGAAGGTGAATAATTCATCCCTTCCATTCCTATTCCATCACCATCTATGCAAACCTTAGCTCGACAGATCAATACTTTGCAACAACAAATGATAGACATGACTAGTCCTAACAACCATAGGGGCTGGTTAGAAAAAATGATGTTAGAAGTGATAACCATGAGGGAATCATTATCAGGACAACCTTCTTCTTCTTGTGAGGCCATTCAAACATGCCAATCCTCATTCTTCAACAAAATCATTCCTACCTCAGTTCAACCAACATTAGAGTCATGCCAACCTTCTTTTTCTTTCAACCCAACATATCAATCATACTAATCACATCAACTCAACATTCAAACCCCTTTCAACCAAAATCAAATCGCATTCAACCTATGTCCAAATAAATCATATCTATCCACCATTTTATCATGCCCTGAAGTCACACAAGAGAAATCCACACCATATCTATCTAATAACACAATCTCCCAAGGGTTATCCATAGTACAAATCCAATCTAATTCAAGTTGTGATTCAGAGGATTTCATTCAAAATCCTTTCTCATCGGGCCAAAGTGTTGAAACCTTCCAAATATCTCCCATGAAAAATCCTTCCCCATGTTGGGAGGATAATCCAAAATCAAAAGAAATTAGTCATGAAATAAATCAAGATCAAGAACAAACCCTTCCATTCTACCCAATTTTTGATCAAGATCCCACCAAACAATAATATTATGATGGTCACCTCATCCTTTTTCTATTCCACTCATAATAACACTCTTGTTTCTCAAGAGAAAGATGTTCTTTCAAGTCCCATCCACCATCCATCTCTCAAGCAAGATTAGGACATACCTTCCATCCTTCCTAATAATCTCTTCCCAAGTCAAGATCAAAACATCCCTTCACCTTCATGTCCTAAACAAGATCCCATTATTTCTCCAAATCCTGATCAATATACCTCCATCCCTTCATTTCCATGTCATAATCCTCCATTTCTCTCACAAGATTCCCTCTCAACTGAATTTACCATTTCTCCTAGTGATCCCAATCCCTATACACAAGTTGTTCATGAACCCCTTATTAATGAAATCACCAAGCCATATCATACTGCTTAGAGAAACTTGTCAATAATTGTATGTGAGCCATCAACACATGCCAATGTGGTGATAGAAACAAGCATGGCACCAGCTAATGAAATCAACACCCAAATTATTTCATCATCTTCTTCACGCACAAGCATAACACCAACTAATGAGATCATCACTTGGTTGGCTTCATCATATCAAATTCTACAAGCAAACTAATCATATGTCTTGTTAATCAATCCATCGATCAAAATGTATTAGCATGTCTTATACAAGGAAGGGTACACTTGAAACCAGAAAGATTGGTCTTATACGGGGTACTCACTCTTTGAAACCAGACATTCCTATCAATCATCAAATAATCAAAACAATGACATAGATCAGTATGGCTTCTAGATTTTGTCCAAGTTAGTCTTATCTTTATCAATTGATGGCAAGTCATGTTTCATCAAAAATATCAAAAAACACAAAAATCAACCAAAAACATTCAAATACGATCCTAAAAAAAAACCAAAAACATCGAAAAAAATTCAAAATCAAACAAAAATATTGAAAAACTCAAAATCAAACAAAAACATTGAAAACTCAAAATGAAACAAAAACATCAAAAAATTAAAAATACCCAAATCCAAAAAAATCATAAAATAATAAAAAAACACAAAAACAATTCATCAATCACAATTCAAATAAATTATCCTTTGCAAACAACAAAAAGCCTTTCAACAAACACAAAATGCAAAACAGATCAAAACATTGAGCTTAAAAAATCATGCATCAATAGACAAACTACCAAGTTATTCTACAACGTAACTGATCAATGCCTATCAATTGTCAACATCCTTATCAAACAATGTGTCTTTATGGATACATCATTCCTAAAATAGACACCTATTAGATGTCATGTGCTAACGGATACATCTTTCCTACAATGGGCATCCTATCAAACAATCATCCTAGCAACACTTATCCTTGGCAAGAAGATCAATATGGTTGTGGGCTTGCATGGTCAAGTTTGTCTTATCTTTCATTGATTTATTTTTTATCGATTTATGTCAAATAATGTTACTATGTTACTCATGGATGTCTAAAAGTGACTAGAGGAGCCATGATGGGCATGATCTTTTTATTTGTTTGTTGTTTGTGGTGTGAACCAATGAAGTTCTAGGGAAATAGTTTCAATGGGTGTTTATAATTGGTACATTCATTCGCCAAGTATCCAATGCAAAAATTAAAGTTAGGGATATCTATGGTTGTGACTACCACACTTACCTCGACCCCTAGCGCTATTCTTAGAATGGAGGGTTCATTCTTTGTCTGCTACATATTTATTTCTTTTCAATGAGATATATTTACATCTTGGTTCCTCATACCCTGATGTACAAAGCTTCATTATTACTGTAGCATCATAAAATTGTGACCCTCACAATTTCAACCACATCTTAGACCCTCACTTATGTGACAACATTTATCTACTCGACTGAGATCCCTCTCTGCACCTTCATCCCGAGTCCTCTCCCATCTCAGCCCTGATCACACCTTAGGACCCTATCCAAGCCCAAAGATAGGGCAGGACAACGACATGATGCCCCTCTCCTCCCTCTTAGGGTGGCCCTAAGATGGGTCCATCTGACCATTGAACCCAGTTTGTTCCTCGAGGAATTAAATCCCCCGATGTAAGCCTTCAGTGAGATGAAAATAATTATCCTAGGATAGTATAGAAGGGGATCTAGCTCCCTCATTTGCATAATAGGGAATAAACAAAAATAAACAAGCATAAGGAGAATAAGAAAAATTCAAGTAGAAGGTCTCCATTATCATCTTCAAGCATCCATCTCTTCTTCATTCATCCATTGGAGCAACATCATAACATTCATTTGCAAGCATGTGTGTGTGTTAGGGTTTTATCATGTTACATGCCATTTCATACAATATGTTTGATTACATTTAAGAAGCACAACAACCACCATCAATCAATTGCAAATCTGCAAAGTATACTTTTCCATTATTTACATTTAAGCATTTGCAATTAATTTCTTTCAAGGTTGATTCCTCAATCGGGGTTTGACTGAGGCAAAACCCTATCCACAACCCTTTTCCTATTCTTTTATGTGTGTAGGTTGTAGGTGTGCAACAATAATTGCAGGTTTGGACTTCATTTATAGAGATGGAAAAACCCTTTTCGACACGTGGATTTTTCAGAGGACCAAGTACACTTTCAACTTGGTCAGGATGACTTTTCTCCAAATTTGTAGGGTAGATCTGTATCAGTCTAAATATTTCAAATATGAAGTTACATCACGATCCTAAACCGATAGCTCCCTATTTCATCCATTCTGTCTCCTTTTCAACATAGTCAACAAGTTAACAAATCTATTTACAAAAGAGGGTAAATCAAATTCTAACCCTTGCAATCCACTTGGTATTCACATCCTTATTCTTGGATTTGGATCTAGTGGATTCAAGCCCCTCTTTTGAATGTAAAGTATTTCCCAAGTGAAAATCATCCTAGTGGTTTCCTTTCTCTCTCCTAGCTAGGGAACCACTAGGATCCAATTTTCCACTTTACAATTACATAATAAGGCTCAGTGATGAAAATAAAGATCATTCTCTCATCGAGCATCTTTTCTTGAATCAACCTTTTCAATTCTTTCCAATCATTCTTTCATCTAACATGATCTCTGTCATCACTTAATTCCAATCTTTTCATCTATAATTCTATCATTTCCTCATATCAACTATTATATCTATCAATCAATTACTCTTCACTTTCATCATTCATCCAATTTTTATTTATCTTCATCTTATATAGGATGTATTCTTCTAGAAACCAGACATTTTTTATCTATCATTTTTCTTACACAGGATTAGTCCTTCCTGAAACCAGAAATGATCATCTATCATCTATCTTATACAGGATGTATCCCTCTTGAATTCAGACATTTTGATCATCTTTGTCTTATACAAGATGTGTCCTTCCTGAAACCAGGCTTTTTCTTTATCAAAACAATCCTATCAATCACATCAATCACATTAATCTAATCGATCAATCAATCAATTTACAAATCATTCTAATGATTTACTTTCTCTAATCAAACTCATTTTCATCATCAAGTCAACCATTCTTCCATCTTTCATCTAACATTCTTCTTTCAAGAGATCATTCTTGTCTTCAATGCACAAACAATCTCTCGAGGGGGCATTATACCCATAACATTAACGAGGCATACTGGGGCAATTTTTTTTTTCATTTTGTTTGAAACAACGTCGCTTCGACATTGTCTCAAAGAGGGGTAAATGTAGACACTGAAAAATGTCTTTTTCATTATGTACTAATTATTCATCCTAATTAATTATGTAATTCTTTAATTATTTAATTAAATTAATTATTCTTCTAAACTGACAATCATTACATTCAAAATTTCTAATTATTCAATTTCCACTTCTTAATTAATTAATCATTTAACCCCTTTCTCAAATATTAATTAAATACTATTTATTTAATTAATTACGATTAATTCCTTGATTAAATAATCTTTTTTATTTAATTAATCTTATTTCTAATGTTTAAATAATTTCATTTAAATTATTTAAATTAATTAACTTATTCCTCCAATATCCCAAATTCAAATTTCAATTCATTTCATTTAATTTCATCTAATTCCAAATCATCAAATTCACATTTCACCAAATCTGAATTTTAGTTAATTTCATTTGCATTTCAACATTCAAAAGTCCAAAGTCAAATCCAAATTGAAAATGAAAACCAAATTCAATTTCAAATTCCTATAGCACATGTTGAAATCATAACTCATTGATCAAATCAGTTGACTAATTAGTTAACAATTCAATCACCCCCTTTCCAGTCCAAATCAACTTTTTCTAACTTGTCAATCAATTTAGTCAAATAGCTAGTCTATTCAGTCTACTGGTTAATCAATTGAGTTCATTCTCCAATCAACCCTATTAATAGACCAATCTACCGAGTTAACAAATTAATCAAGATGATTTCACTGATTAATCTAAATCAATTGACTATCAATCAAGACTTGAGTTCAAAATCCCTCCCCATATGTGTTGAAAATATATATAAACAACATCAATTTCTCATATCAAGCTTGAATCAAAACATCTAGAATCACAACCCTCAAAATAATTGTCTATCTTATCCAGGAATTTTAGTGCAACACCTGAGAGCCACCTACAAGTACAATTCAGAGAAGCACAATGGAAGGAAAGATGCATGATGAGGGAGTCTTTATTTGAATTCATTTCTCATTTTGTATTGATTTTCATTGATTATTTTTGGTGAGAGAGAGAGAGATAGGTATGGGAAGAGAAATCGAGTTAGAGATATATGTAAAGCAAACAGGAGAAAAATGTAGATATGGAGAGAAAGAAATGGAGGATAGGAAGGGAGTGAGGGAGAAAGATATGGGGAAAGATAGAGAGCAGAGAGAGAGAGAGCAGAGAGAGAGAGAGAGAGAGAGAGAGAGAGAGAGAGAGAGAGAGAGAGAGAGAAGTATAGGGGGACAAGAGAGAAGAGGGTGTAAAGAGGGAGAGACAGGGAGAGAGGTATAAGTAAGTATAATAAATGAGTGATGTAGGAGCATCCAAGCTATAAGAGAAATATTGCATCACCCAAAATATTGTTTATTTGTTAATAAGGGATGTTTTTGGCAGGGTTACTATCTTTAGTAAGTTGTGATTTTTGCATGAAATGTTACATAGACATCATGGATAGTAACTAATGTTGAAAGACATTCGAATGCCTTGTGGCATTTGGGAGATTCAATTTTTTTGGAAAATTTCTCCAATAAAACTTCCAATGCACATTTTTGAGGGTCTTAGAAGCCCCATATCGGGTTGAAAAGTACAAATCTTATAGATATAATAAAATCATAGTGCAAATCTCTTCTCAATCTTTCTGACGATGTATGATAAGTGAAAATAGGATAGTTGGAATAAAAGATATGGCCTCTGAAAGTTGTGCTAGTTTAGGAGAAAAAAGTAAATAAAAAATTCTCAAAAATATTTCAATGAATTCCAAAACCGATTTTGGGCATATTCTTGACATATTCCAATATAGGTAAATGGCATACAAAAGTTGTCGGCCTCAAAAGGAGTTACACATTCCAAAACATTCTAGGTGGTTAACTTCACAATATAAAGGCAAATGGGGGTTACAAGGGGATAATTCTTCTAGTACAAATCATGGCTTTGGCTTTTAGATTATTATAATGAGAATACTCATGTGGTTGTTGCATGCTATTTTTCTAAATGTTATAATTTTATTTCATTGAGATAATAAAAAACAAGTATTTATTTCTTGCATTTTCCTATCTATTTTCTTTGTTTTTTTTGTGTGTTTGGGTTTATAAGGGGAGTACCTCCCTCTCTCTCTCTCTCTCTATATATATATATATATATTTCAGTTAACTTATACACACACACACACACACACACACACACACACAGAGAGAAAATGTGAAATAGGGATAGAGATATAAGTTAGCTTTCTAGTTTTTGTATTTACTTCATATAATGTTGTTTGTAAAAACCATATTATACTAGTAGTGAAGCCTCCATATGTCCATTACATGCTACTTCATGGATCTAGATGGTGAGGTAAATCTATGTGTCTATTGTGTGTTACCTTATGGTTTCTTTTAAGGATGGAACCCCTCACCCAGCACCCTTAATGCTTGTCCTCACTACTAGATTATGTTGTTGGCACAAAGGCACATCCATGAGAATTAAGGTTGAATTATAATATAAATATAGAGAATTGTAAAGAGTTTTACTGTAAGTTTTGTTGAACTAAGGTTTTAGGAGATTTGAAAAGCTTTATATATGAATTTAAAAGCGAAAATTTGTACATAAATATATATAGTTTTAACATCTATTGGAACAAGGATTTCTTATTATGTATTGAAAGGTTGGATCTTGTACATATAATACTCATAGTAATTTTGTTCAATTCAATTAAAATGAATTTGGATTGTATTAAAATTATATTTCAGTTAACTTATAATCTTGGTAGCTAAGAGATAACATAATGGATTCAATTAAGGACCTAATGAAATTTAAAAATGATATTTGTATATTAGCTAGATTTTGGATTTTAAATTTTAAATTATTATAATTTGTTGGAAAGAGATACTGCACAGGTGGTTAGATATTATCATTGATGGCAACTCAAGTCAGTTATTTCATCCACAAAATGTGATATGATTCTATCGATAGTCAAAAATGTAGATTTGGTTAAGTCCGACAAGAAAGAACAGAGTATTCGATGAAGTACAATATTTTGGTTGGGATTTTGTGATGAAACAATATGAATTAGGAAGCAAATGAAAAATAAAACAAATACAAACTCTTAGCCTCCTTTGAAATGTTCCATCCTGTATTTTTGAGGACCTTGAAGGTGGTAGATAGGTGGGTCTTAGCGAATCAATGACCTTCAAAGTGGCAACTCAAAATTTGAGTGGCTATGTGATCATGATAGTGAAAATGCATGATACTAGGATGATTTGATACATGATTATAGCTAAGATGATTGATTAATCTACATGCTTGATATTGAAACTAGATTATCATGATTATTGCTATATGATAAACATGCTATGATTGTCCTAATTATAAATTATGCTAGATGATTAAAAAGATGCAATTGCCTATTGTAACTATGCAAAAAGCTATGATGAAAGGGATCCTTATTGCTCCAAAATGAGGGGTATTTATAAGAAGTATTAGGCTATGGATGAGGTGGTGGGAATCGACGATCATGATTCAATTTGGAGATATCAAGGGCTAGGATTGAGGAAGTTGGAGAGAGGTTGGAGGGAGGGACACGTCATCCCGATGGTGAAAAGTGACAAGGAAAATGTCTCATGAGAGGGAAAGTGTCCAAGGGGAGAGGACATGTGGCCAAAGTGCCATGTGTCCCAAGGAGGGGATATCCAACCCGTAAGAGATTAGGATAAATAGGTTAGGATGTACAAGATAGGATAGGGTTAGCTAGACCCTAGGTTAGATAGAATGGGTTAGGTTAGCGGGTGGTTAGGCTAGGTGGCTAGAGGTTAGGAGCCATGTGCTCAAATTTTAATTTAGAAATTCAAATAATTAGGAAAAATGATAATTAAACTCAACAAATTTAGAATTTGTTAATTTTCATTAAGGGATTAGAAGAATTGAATTAAATGGGGGGAATTAATTAATTTAGATTAATTAATTAAGGGGGGTTATTGAAAATGAACTTAATGAATAAATCCTTAGATTTAATCACAAGTAGAGGAATAGGGAAATTAAGTAAATTACTTACAAATTTTATTAATTGGGAAGGGTTATTAATTAAATAAATAAATATTTAATCAATTATCTCCAGACCATTTTTAGGTGTATACATTTTGCCGCTGTTTTAAGCGATGTGTGATGATGCATTGGTTCAAACAAAATTTGATTTGATGATGTTGATGCGATATGATTTGATTCGGATTTGATGTAGATTTAATTTTGATATGATGCCCCAGGCGTTGATTGATATATTACGATGCGAGGATACCTCCTCGGGAGATGAATTAGATAATTTTTATTTTTTTTGAATTTTTTGTGATTTTTTAATTTTTTTGAAATTTTCAAAATTTTATGATGTTTTTTATTTTAATGATTTTATGATTTTAAGATATTTTTAGATTTGATCCGATTCATCTCCCGATAAGAAACTTAAAACTTTGCCTTGCCAGGTTGATTAATTGATTTGTTTGATTTGTTAAAAGAAGTGGGATAAAAAAAATCCCACTTAAATGCCCATTTTGAAGTTTAAAGGGGTAAAAGTCACATTTACCACTCATCATTTGTGCATTTGGTTTGTTGAAAATTTTCTCTAGAGAAGATGATGGCGATCCCCAACCACCAGATAGTTTCAAACGAGTTCGTCAACATGAGCAACCTGCAGCCTACGGTCCACTAGTATGTACCCTGAGAAAACTCTTCTTCGCTTGATTTTAGTAGTTTTTTAAAAAAAATTAGCCAGTTTAAAAAAAATCAATTTTTAGCACATTTGAGAAACTGGGGTTTTTTAATTTTTGGTTTGGCGTTCTGGGGTTTTGATTTGATGAAATGGGTTTTTAGTATTTTTTTATTTTTCAAATTTTGCTAGCAATTTTTTTTTTGAATTTTTAAATTTTGGGGGGCTTCACCATGGGCATCGTGTTCACGGTGGACAACACCATGGGCACCATAGGTGCCACCATGGGGGTCATGGAAGTCACAGAGAACACCAGAGGTGTTGACATCATTGCCAATGGTACCACGCTAGTCGTCGAGGGTGCCAGTCTAGTTGATAAGGCTGAAGTGCGACATGATTACGATGACGCGTGTGGGTGCTTTGATAAGATAAATTTGGTGCACTAATTGAATATTGTGGTTCCCGATGAGGGTGATTAATTCTATCATTTTGATTTTAGCATGGTGTTGATAGGGTTATGATGGATTTGATTGATGCTCGGTATCAAATTGATGAAGATTTTTTATTTAGATACTCCTGATTGATTAAGATTGATGATTAGTTTTGATTATCTCGATTTGTGTTCCTAATAAGATAAGATTTATGATGACCTCATGATAGATGAGAGTTGGTGATAGGTGTTCAACGAGATTTAATTAAAAATCTCACTTGAGCAAGATAGTTTGATATATTGATTGATATATTGATAAATGGATAGATAAATTGAGTTATTGATATGTTGATATGATATGATTGCAGGAGCGCTTTGGTGTTATTTAGTCTTGGGAGCGCTTCTTGAAGACATGGATGTTGATACCTCATCTTATCCAGTCAGTGTGGGGTGTGGATTGTCTTCCCTTCTTGATATACTCCGACATTTGATTAATCGGGGGTTATTGACAATATTATCCAAGTGGTGGCACAATGAGCACAACACATTTAATTTACCAATTGATGAGATGATTGTCACTCTCGAGGATGTGTATAGGATATTGAGGATCCTATTGATGGGATAGCTTGTCTATTATGATCTCGGTGAGCGGGGTGGTACTGACGCACTCAGGATATTTTTTGATGATGAGGAGATCGGTGGATACAATATTGCGTGGTAGGAGATGTTGGATCTAGATTATGCCACATTACCCACTATTCTTGTCGGATTCATCAGTGGCTTCCTTTGTCCTAATCACAGGTCAAAGGGATTATCTATTGGATGGGGTTGCCTTATTGAGTAGTTGTTGAGACAAGGGACTCATTTCTCATGGGGATCCTACATACTTGCACACTTATACCATGATCTACACAAAGTGGTATATCAGGGATCAATGACATTATCAGTAGGTGTGACCATTTTACAGATATGGGCTTGGGAGCTCTTACCTATTGCACGATCGTTGATAGACAAGGAGACATATAGTGAGGCCCTATGCTTATGGATACCTAGATGTTATTGTCCAGTGAAATCTAGGCAAATTGGAGTACTGGAGGCGATCTCTAGATGACTTAGATTCAGTCATATGCAGACCTTATAGATATTGTGAGGGTTGGCCCAAGGATGCACTAGAGATGCCTTATATATACTCCTCTCGATACTTGATTGGGTGCACCTTGTATGTCATTGAGAATTTCATTATGACCAGAGTACAAATACAATACGACTAAGTCCCATAGGGTACAACACATTATGTGTGTAAGAGATAGGATGTGTCCACTTGGGTCCCACTATATCTTATGAGAAGGTGTGCATTGAGTATCATTCACCAGGAGCCCAGGTTTGGGACTACTTGTGGGATGGTTGTTGAGTATGAGCAATAATTCATGATACATAGAATTCTGAGATTGTCATGTCCTAATGATCTAGATCCAACCTTTATGATGTAGAGCATCATGGACCCTCCCACAATCACATTGCAACTTTTCATTCTTGTTTCTTCAAAAACTTAACTCTTCTTGTTTCACCTTCCTTCACTAGGCTTCGCCAAGATGCTCAAATAGAACTATCAACCTCACCAACTTGTTCCAACAATTCCTAGGGTGTATACATACCCTATTCCACCTTACCCAATAGGTTTTACTCACCCTAACAACTGGTTCTCTCACAAACCCTTACCCGGGTCCCTAAATAGGCCAATTCCCTAGTAGCCCTATTCAGCGGGTATTCTAACCTTTACTCACAATAATCCCAAAACACTTGAAAAATAAATTATATATCTAGATACCCTTTTGGAATTTACACAACATATGTTAAAATCAACTATTTATCTTTTGGATGAAATATGCAGACCAGCACCCTACTACACACCAACTAGGCCCAATTAGCCCTCTTTTCCAAAGCAAGTACCAACAAATGGTATGACCACAATTCCAAACCAAAAAAAAGTCTTGAAAAATGTTCCAAAACAATATATTTTCCAGGTTTCAAGGCAATACATAAACATTTGATAGGTTAGATACTAAACCCCCCTTTTTAGGCCTAGAAAACTAGAACCTCCTTGTTCAAACCCCAAAACTCACTTCCAGATCTTTAAACTTTGTATTCACCATTAATTTACCATACCCTAACACTTTTTCACATAAAAAAACTACCTCCTTAAGGTATATCTTTTGCTGCTATACTCATGCCTCTATTTTCATGCTTTTTGTCACTCAAACTCTTACCCTGTGGTATCAACACTTCATCTCCATGTTATTCCCTACACTCAAACCTATTATTAGACAGTAATATACATCATTAATGACCAATTACACAAGTAAAAACCACCACATAAAGTGGAATGGGTCACATTTGCATTGTGACTCTCAAAACTTCCCAAAAACAATCACCTTCAGTAGATTTTAGGACAACAAATAGAAGTGCATCAGATTTGAATGTAATACCTTCAATAATAGTATCAAATGATATTAAAAAAACTCCTCTACATTTCCAAATCCATTTCCAATAAAAAATGAAACAAAGAAGAAGAGTTTCAGACCAATAAAGTGCAGATTTTAGACCAAAATCGCGAGGAAAACCTTGTATTTTTATTGCCAAACTCTAAACTCTTACAATGCCCAGCAAATCCGACCCTCTACCTCTCATTTTGGATCATTAAAAAAAAATTTAAACCTCTTCCCTTCATGGAAACTGAAAACCAACTCTCAACCACCCATACAACCACTTTTGGGTGTTTACAACTTTAATTTATTGTCAAATTGACACTTTTAGTTGTCAATTGACAAGTTTTTAACTTTTTTGCATCTTGAAACTTTCTAATCAATTTTATTACATTAATATGGTCCCACAAGACCTTATGAAACTTAAAATTCTTATTAAAAACCTATTCTACCCATTGAACCCCGTTACATTACTCATTTTGACATTATTTGCCCAACATGGCAATTTTGACAACTTATTACAAAATGACTCATTACATGAGTTTGATGACTCCAAATGGCATTATTATCCATGTTTAAAATATAAAATGGTCATTTTAACATCATAGACTTAATTATCTCATAAATCTTCATTATGGCCTCATGGTGGCCAATCTTGTTTTGGGTGCTCCTGCACCATACTCCCCGCCTCAAAAATTTCCAAGTCTCTTGGAAATGGTGTACCTGCAAAACAAAAAAACATAAAACCTTCACCATCTTGCCCTTTTAGTGTTCTCATCTTCACCTTGGGTTTGTATTTTTCATTCTCTTGACTTCCCATCCATGCTTTATCTCTTGTACCCCTCATTGCTGCTTTTTCTACTTGAATCTTCTCCTCCATGCTCTGATTAGGTTGCTCCAATTTGCTCTCTATCTGACCTTCATCTCCACACATGTCAAAAAATCTGATACTCTGACTCTTTCCCTGAATCTTCACTCTTGGTTTCTTATTCATTATCAAAATCAACAAAATCAAGAAGCAATAGCATACCCCTTCCACCATCTGACTTCTACCAACATCCATCATCTTCACCATGTTTGGAATCTCTATCACAATAGTATACATCTGCAAAGCAATCAGACTTACCACCCAAAGACAACTCATAGTCTTATCATCAACATATTTCATCTCCATGCCAGGAGAACTCACACTTTCACTAGCCTTCTCATGGCCCATCATCATCTTATCAGCCAACTCAACTTACTTTACCAACTCATTCCTTATCTCATGCCATTCTTCTTGGCATACCAACTCTCTATCCAACTTCAAGGCTACATCATTAGCCTCACAATTCACTATCATATGGGTACTTTGCTGCACTATACCCTTTACTCCATCCAAAGGACATTCCATTGTCCCAATCAAAATCACTTTTGCATACTCAAGCCCTTCAAGACTTGAACCCTTTCTGTCATCACCAGTATCTCTATCATCTACCTCTATATCAACTCTTGGAACCTCTTTGCCATTAGGTTCATCTTCCTCTTCACAAGCTACCTACTGCTCTTTTCTCTCTTCTTCCTGCAACTTATACTCTACCTTTTCTTCTTCAAGCCTAGAAGTGTCCTCTATCTCTATCTTTTCTCCATCCTTATGTTCCTCATGCCTTACAAAATCTCTTCTTTCAATCAACCTTATCCTTGACATTCCCCACGCTGCCTTGTCATTCTGCAATGATGTCATCACAAACTTTTTCCCATCCTTGTTAATAACATATGCATTTTCTCTACCATCATGTAGGGCTTTAACACCAACTTGCCATACTCTACCCAAGATCATATGACAATCACTCAAAGGCATAATATCACATAGAATAGTATCATAATATGAACCAATGCTGAAAGAAACATATGCTTTCTCTTTAACATCAACCCATTAATCATTGCTTACCCCATATGCTCTGTAAGGTGACTCAAGAGGTTTCCTTGGCAGGTTTAACTTCTCAACCATCTCTACTGAGACTATGTTTTCAAGAGAACCACTTCTAACAACAACCTTGCATACCTTACCCCTGCATTTGCATTGTGTCCGGAATATAGAGTGCCCCTAAGCATACCTTGCCCACATTTCTTCATCTTCTTCCATGATGGTTTCCTCTTTTATCTCTCAGTATTCAATGTACAATCTGCAATGACCTACTACCTTGCTCTGATACCACTATGATGCAGAGCATCACGGAGCCTCGCACAATCACATTGCAACTTTTCATTCTTGTTTCTTCAAAAACTCAAATCTTCTTGTTTCACCTTCCTTCACTAGGCTTCGCCAAGATGCTCAAATAGAACTATCAACCTCACCAACTTGTTCCAAAAATTCCTAGGGTGTATACATACCCTATTCCACTTTACCCAATAGGCTTCACTCACCCTATCAACTGGTTCTCTCACAAACCCTTACCCAAGTCCCTAAATAGGCCAATTCCCTAGTAGCCTTGTTCAGCGGCTATTCTAACCTTTACTCAAAATAATCCCACAACACTTGAAAAATAAATTATATATCTGGATACCCTTTTGGAGGATACACAACATATGTGAAAATAAACTATTTATCTTTTGGACGAAATACTCCTACCAGCACCCTGCTACACACCAACTAGGCCCAATTAGCCCTCTTTTCCAAAGCAAGTACCAAAAAATGGTATGAACACAATTCCAAACCAAAAAAAAGTATTGAAAAATGTTCCAAAACCATATATTTTCTAGGTTTCAAGGCAATACACAATCATTTGATAGGTTAGATACTAAACCCCCCTTTTTAGGCCTAGAAAACTAGAACCTCCTTATTCAAACCCCAAAACTCACTTCCAGATCTTGAAACTTGGTATTCACCATTAATTTACCATCCCCTAACACTTTTTCACATAAAAAAACTACCTCCTTAAGGTAGATCTTTTGCTGCTATACTCATGCCTCTATTTTCATGCTTTTTGTCACTCAATCTCTTACCCTGTGGTATCAACACTTCATCTCCATGTTATTCCCTGCAATCAAACTTGTTATTAGATAGTAATATACATCGTTCATGACCCATTACACAAGTAAAAACCACCACATAAAGTGGAATGGGTCACATTTGCATTGTGACTCTCAAAACTTCCCAAAAATAATCACCTTCAGCAGATTTTAGGACAGAAAATAGAAGTGTATCAAATTTTAATGTAATACCTTCAATAATAGTATCAAATGATATTAAAAAAACTCCTCTACATTTCCAAATCCATTTCCAATAAAAAACGAAACAAAGAAGAAGAGTTTCAGACCAATAAAGTGCAGATTTTAGACCAAAATTGCAAGGAAAACCTTGTATTTTTATTGCCAAACTCCAAACTCTTACAATGCCCAAAAAATCCAACCCTCTACCTCTCATTTTGGATCATTACAAACATATTTAAACCTCTTCTCTTCATGGAAACTGAAAACCAACTCTTAACCACCCATACAACCACTTTTGGGTGTTTACAACTTTAATTTATTGTCAAATTGACACTTTTAGTTGTCAATTGACAAGTTTTTAACTTTTTTGCATCTTGAAACTTTCTAATCAATTTTATTACATTAATATGGTCCCACAAGACCTTATGAAACTTAAAATTCTCATTAAAAATATATTCTACCCATTGAACCCCATTACATTACTCATTTTGACATTATTTGCCCAACATGGCAATTTTGACAACTTATTACAAAATGACTCATTACATGAGTTTGATGACTCCAAATGGCATTATTATCCATGTTTGAAAAATCAAATGGTTATTTTAACCTTATAGAATTAATTATCTCATAAATCTTCATTATGGCCTCATGGTGGCCAATCTTGCCTTGGGTGCTCCTGCACCACTTTAATGATGATGAGGAGAGATGATGCAGGAGCATCCCTGGTTCATAGCAATCTTGTATCAACCAAAAAAAAATTTCCTTTTTATTTTTCTTTCTACTTGCATTTTTGGTTTTCCTTTCTGTATGTCCTAGTTTTGGCTCACCAGATCCTATCGAGTTGGATTCTTATTAAAGAATTGATCATCTTTCTTTCTTCCAGACTGCATCACATTTGGATCATTTTCTGGCAAGATATCGCTATTTGTTTCCTTGATAGATTCCTGTCACCGGCTGGCAGTTCTTGTTACCGGTTTCCTAGACCTATTTTGGTGATCTATCAGAACCCCTTCTGAAGCTTGTAGGGCCTTGGGAATTGATTCTGATTTTCCTTGGCCTGTTGTCGACCTTTTCTTGCAATCTACGTTTCATGCTTTGTATTTTTTAGAGGAATCTCTTAGCGGAGGCCAACCTTGTTATATTTTACATGTTAGGTCTTGTTTTTTGGGTTTTGATCCCTTTTGGGCCAACTAGATCCATTGGATGAATATATATAATTGTAATTGCACCTTAGAATGTAATCATCTAGTTAATCTAGTAGCTATACTGTGCGTAGAAGATAGATCTCAAGATTCAAGGTCTTAGTTGTGACCTATTTTGTATGTTCTACCAGGCTTGTGAGCCGTTATGTTGTAACCTGCTTGTTACCGATTGATTGTAATCAATTTTCATGCAATAAAATAATTTGTTCTACATTGCCTCCATCATATCTTTGTATTTCCATTATGTACTCTTGTTGACCGCTTTGGATTGATCTATTTGAGGCCCCTCCTCACCGGTGGCTGCTTCAAGTGGTATTAGAGAAAAGTTTCATTCCAAAGGTTGTGTGTCCTGATATTTTGTTTTAGGGTGGTGGATTGTGGATCTGACATGTAGCCATAGAGGATTAGCATGAACAAGGGCATGAATAGGAGCTAGGAATGGTGGAGTGCGTGGGAATACATACCCTGTTGTGATGACGATGTTCTAAGGTATAATAGCCCAGTTGGAAGTCGTGGAGACATCCAAGAGAAGAGGTCGACATATTGAAGATGTAAGTGAAGATGAAGGAGAAGAAGGCCCAACAGAACAAGCAAACCTACCGGTGGTTGATCCAGATGAGGAAATGTTTTTCAGGGTTTTGAGTAGGGTGAACACTAAGCCTCATTTTACCCCACCAAATTATGATGAGAAGTTAGATTCAGATGAATTGATGGATTGGATCTCCGAAATGGAGAAGTATTTTGATTTTGAAAACACTGTAGAAGACAGGAAGGTGAAATATGCCTATACCTGGTTGAAAGTTCATGCATCTCTTTAGTGGGAACATTTTCAAGTTGATAGACAAAGAAGAGGTTGATAGTGGGAACATTTTCCAGCAAATTATCAAGTGGATCTGTTCTGGAAGTTGCGGAATTTGAGACAAAAGGAATCTAGTGTGAAGGAGTACATGGAAGCATTTTACAAGTTGAATATCAGATTGAGACATGTTGATGATGAATTTGAACAAGTTGCAAGATATTTGAATGGATTGTGGATGTCTATACAAGATAAACTTAGTATGATCAAATTGGAGAGTGTTGAAGAGGCTTACCAGTATGCCCTAAAGTTAGAAGAGAAGTTAAACAAAAGACACGAGCAGAGGTAAAGAGGTAGAGGTGGAAGGTTTACCAAAGGAATATTTCAAAGAGGAAGAGGATATATCAGATGAACAGATTAGAGCAAGGAGAAGGAAGTGAAGAAAGAAGGTAATTTAAATAGGAAGGATGATAGAAATTTCTATCAGAGGAGAGAACAAGATGGTTACCGGAATGAGAATTTTGGAAGACAAGACAAGAGGACATTTAGAGGAACCTTCTTTAAGTATGGAAGAGAAGGACATCATGAATTCGAGTGTACAAAGACATAAATTACCTAAAGAGAAACAATGGTGGAAGAAAACCTCACCGAATTAGATAATAAATTGAAAGATGGAGAACTATTGGTGATGAGGAGAGATTTGTGTCATACCGGAGGAGATGAAGAGCCCTTGTAGAGAAAGAATCTATTCAAAACTAGATGTAAGGTATCTGATAGGTGTTGTAATGTTGTTATCGATAGAGGTAGTTTCGATAATCTTATTTCAAAAGAAATGGTGAATAAGTTGAAATTAGAGAGATTGAGACACCCTAAGCCTTATTAGATAGCATGGATTCAGGATGAACATAAGTTATTAGTAAGTGAACAATGTTTGGTGAAATTGAAAATTGGGAATTATCATGATGAAGTGTTGTGTGATATTATGCCTATGGATATTTGTCACCTTTTGTTGGGTAGACCTTGGAAATTTGATAGATAGGCAGTACATGATGGGCGAAAGAATACATACACTATTGTGGTCAATGGAATGAAGCAAACCATGTTACCTTTGGAGGAACCTTTGAAGAATGAAGTCTGTACGAATGCTAGAATGTGTTTGGTAGATGGAAGGAAATTCCTGGATGGATTGAGACATGAGAATGTTTGTTTTGCCTTAATTCCTAAGAAGATTGAGAAATCAGAACTAGAAGGAGAACACTCGGAAGAGATAAAATATTTGCTGACAGAATATGAGGACATCATTTAAGATAATGTACCTGATGGATTGCCACTTGTCAGAAGTATTAGTCATTGCATGGACTTGGTTCCTAGAGTTAGTTTTCCTAACAAATCTGCACACTAGTTGACACCAACAAAGAATGAAGAAATGAATAGACAAGTGAAGGAGTTGTTGAAGAAAGTTTTGATCAGGGAGAGTCTGAGCCCTTGTGTAGTACCAATAGTATTAGCACCTAAGAAGAATAGAGAGTGGAGAATGTGTACTAATTCCAGAGCAATAAACAATATCATAGTGAAATACCGATTTACTTTGCCTAGGATGGATGACATAAAGGACTGTTTGAGTAGAGCAAAGTACTTTACAAAGATAGATTTGAAGAGTGGATATCATCAGATCATGATCAGGGAAGGTGACGAGTGGAAGACAACAAGTACTTTCATGAGGCTGATGAATGAGGTATTCAAGAAATTCTTGGGTAAGTTTGTTATTGTGTATTTGGATGACAATTTGATTCTTAGTAGGATAAAAGAGGAGCATTTGTTGTAGTTAAGAAATTTTTTGCAGAGGTTGAGAGAAGAGAAGTTTTTGATCAATATCAAGAAGTGTACTTTCTTGAAGGATGATTTATCTATTTGGGATTTGAGATATCTGAGAATGGTTTAAAGATGGATCCTGAGAAAGTGAAAGAAATTGTTGAATGGCATACACTAGAAAGCATTGGAGAGGATAGGCTAGTTTTTACTAGAAGTTAGTCAGAAATTTTAGTTTAATTTGTAACCCTATGATTGAGACCATGAGAGGAGATGAGGAAGGAATTCAAGTGGACCACCAGGAGAAATTTTTTTTTTAAACTATTGAAGAAGAAAGTGACTGAGTAGCCTATGTTTGCTTTACTAGATTTCAACAAAGTATTTCAAGTGGATTGTGATGCAAGTGGAACAACAATAGGAGCAGTCCTGAGTCAGGAAGGGAGAGCAGTAGCTTATTTCAGTGAGAAATTGAATGATTCTTGGAGGTGATATTCAATGTATGATCAAGATTTTTATGCCATAGTTCAAGCCTTGAAGAAGTTGAGGCATTACTTATTGCCTAAGGGTTTTATGTTGTATATAGATCATCAAGCTTTGCAGTATTTGAACAGTCAGAGTAATTTGAATCAGAGACATATGAGATGGGTAGAACTATTGCAGAGTTGCACCTTTGTATTGAAGCATAGAAGTGGGAATATAACAAAGTTGCTGATGCATTGAGTAGGAGAAGGAATTTTTTGACAAAGATGAGAGTGACAATATTAGGGTTTGAAGACCTTGTATGATGATGACCCATATTTTACAAAACCTTGGAAAGCATGTAGAGAACTAGCTATGGTAGATAGAAGCAAGTGGTTGGATTACTTCATTTAGGATGGGTTGTCATTTAGAGGAGTTCAGTTGTGCATACCTAAGAGTTTTATGAGGGAGAATCTGATAAAGGAGAAAAACAATGGAGGACTAGCTAGACATTTTGGCATTGACAAAACTGTATTATTGGTGAGTGAGAAGTACTTTTGGCCCTAGATTCATAAGGATGTTAAGAGATATGTGCAGAGTTGTAGAGTTTGTCAAGTTTCAAGGGGTAGTAGTCAAAATGTGGGATTGTATAAACCTTTGATAGTACCGGTAAGACCTTGGGAGGATATAAGCATGGATTTTGTACTTGGATTTCCTAAGACACCAAGAGGGAATGATTCTATATTTGTGGTAGTGGATAGATTCTCAAAGATGGTTGATTTTATGCCTTGTAAGAAGACATCAGATGCATTGCATGTAGCAGACCTATCTTTCAAGGAAGTGGTAAGGTTGCATGAATTACCTAAGAGCATAGTTTCAGACATAGATAATAAGTTTGTTGGCTATTTTTGGAGAACACTTTGGAAGAATACAAAGATATATTTGAAGTTCATTTCTACTTTTCATCCACAGACTGATGGATAGACAGAAGTTATTAATTAGAGTTTGGGAAACTTGTTGAGATGTTTAGTGGGAGATAAAACTAGAAGTTGGGATTTAATCCTTGCACAAGAAGAGTTTGCCTACAACAATTTAGTGAATAGAAGTACCAGAAGAACACCTTTTGAGATAATTACTGGAGTTCATCCTAGCGGTATATCAGAATTGAGAGATATTAGTGTGTAGACCAGAGAAGTTCAAAAGTAGAAGACTTTGTAGATCACATGGCAACATTGCATATTCAGGTTAAACAACATTTGGAAGACATGAACAACAAATATAAGGGGAAGGTAGATGACAAGAGGAGACATAAGAAATTTGAATTTGGTGATGAAGTGATGGTATATTTGAGAAAATAGAGATTCCCGGTTGGAACTTATAATAAGTTGCAGATAAAGAAGTTTGGACCTTGCAGGATTTTGAGGAAGTTCTTTTTTGGAAATGCATATGAAGTGGAGTTACCAGATAGTCTAAGTATTTCACCTGTGTTTAATATTGCAGATCTTCATGAGTATCATGAACCAGAATTCAGTGAGGACACTATTGCAAACCTGGAGAAACAATTATCTCAAGAGGAATCGGGTCATATTGAAGAGATTTTGGATAGTAGGTTTGGGCATAGTACCTAGAGCAGTCAGTATAAAGAGTATCTTGTGAAGTGGAAGGATAGACCAGTTGAATATTCATCTTGGATTTCTCAGGTAGAGGTAGATTGCCATGGTTTCCCTCTAACCCCAACAAAGTGAGAGGCTCACTTTTTCAATAATCCCAGATATCTGATGCAGGAGCATCCCCGGTTCATAGAAATCTTGTATCAACCAAAAACATTTTCCTTTTTGTTTTTCTTTATGTTTGCAGTTTCAAAATTCCTTCTGTATGTCTCAGTTTTGCCTCACTAGATCCTATGGAGTTGGATTCTTCTTGAAGACTTGATCATCTTTCTTGCTTCCAACATCTTATTTGGACCATTTTCCGAAAAGATATCACTATCAGTTTCCTTGATAGTTTCATGTTATCAGTTGACAGTTCTTGTTACCAGTTGCCTGGACCTATTTTGGTGATCTACTGGAACCCCTTCCAAAGCTTGTAGAGCCTTGGTTGTTGATTTCTATGTTCTTGGGCATCTGGCCGACCTTTTCCTGTGATCTACATTTCATTCTTTGGATTTTTTGGAAGAATCTCTTGGCGGAGGTTGACCTTTTTATATTTTACAAGTTAGGTCTTATTCTTTTGGTTTTGATCCATTTTGGGTCAACTAGATCCTTTGGATCGATATATATAATTGTAATTGTGCCTTAGAATGTAATCAACAAGAGAATCAAGTAGCTAGACTATATGTAGAAGATAAATCTCAAGATTCAAGGTCTTGGTTGTGACCTATTATGTATGTTCTACTAGGCCTATGAATCGGTATGTTGTAACTCGGTTGTTACCGATTGGTTGTAATCAATTTTCATGCAATAAAAATAATTGTTCTGCATTTCCTCCATCATATCTTTATGTTTCCATTGTGTTTTCTCTTGTTGATTGGTCTAGATTGATCTCTTTGAGGTCCCTCCTCACCAGTGACTGCTTCAAGAGACCTTGACGCCATACTCCGAGATGGCCAAGGGATGGAGGGGGGAGAGGAGGTGGGGGCGAAGATGATGGTGGAGATGGAGGGGATGAAGGGGATGGATATGGAAGAGGATATTATGATAGAGGAGATGGAAATGGAGGAGATGATGATGGAGGGGTCGACAAAGTGGTGGCAGTGGTATTGGGAGGCATGCCAGGAGCTAGGAGTTCTATACCTACTAGAGTGTTACCTATGGATTAGGTAACCAAGGTGGTCTAACAGAGGAGGTCAGGACAGGTGGATCAGGTGCAATAGGCACCACAATAGGAGGTACCACAGGTTGAGAAAGGATAGGAAGATGTACCACAAGTTGAGCAAGTACATGTAGAGGCACCATAGGGAATCCTTGTTAGGATATCATCCCACCAGCAACAGGCTTAGATCAATGAATTGCAGGGTTAGGTTTAGAAGTTACAGGGTTAGCTGGTAGAGAGAGATTCTCATAAATCCTAGCTAGAGGCCCAAAAGGCATAGGTACATGTATAGATGGCCTAGGCATAGACACAGGCATAGGCACAAATGGCTTAGGTAGAGAACTGGATTGCCTCTATAGTGGAAGAGAGAGATGCAACCATGGATAGGTGTTGATTGATAGAGGCACAAGTGACTACGCCAAGGGTGTCTAGTTTAGGGAAGGCTTCCCTGAAGATGATGTGATAGGTAGTTCGGGAGGCCAAGCACTACAGGACCTTATATTACACTAATGTTCTTGTTGATCAGAGGGCTCTTGGATTTTTAGAGATGAGAAGGAGATTGGGACAGAGCCAGTTTGAGAACCAAGGAGTGACAAGGCCACTTTAGAGAGATCCCCTAGGTGGGGGGCCAGGTACAAGGGCATTAGGTGGAGGCACTAGACCTAACACATTAGGACAAAGTTATGCTCTACTACCTAATAGTCACATTGATAGGGGATGGTGATTATTGATATATACACCCTTTTGTGATGAGATACCGATGATTCCTGTGACATATTATTGTATATTTTAAAGATATCATTGAACCTTGGAAATTGATTTGATTTTGATGATATGTGATGCAGTAAATTCTATTTTCTCTATATGACATGTGATTATGGATGCATTTTACTTGCTATATGATTATGCTATGTAGCTATTTACATGATGTATGCTTCAGTTTCTCTATGATTATGCATTCTAGATGATGGATGTATGCAGTGTATGAGTTTATTTATGATGATGCACTATGTTTTACATGATTTGATGATATATAAATGTTTTATGCAATGAATGATCTAATTAATGATTTAATGATTGGATGATCTATATGAATGATTTCTTATTTTTCAATTCTTACATATGATGAAATAAAATCAACTAACTTATCATGCAGGATGCATGAATTGCTTATTTTTGTTGATGTGCAATGTACTCAATCACTTAATAAGAGATATAACACCATTGTGAAGCCTTTGACCTTGGAAAAGATGAGCTTTAAGTATCCCATGCAAAATGAAATGCAATCTACTTTAAACATGAAAATGCTAATGAAATGCAATGTTGCGATTGGACTTATCACTTTGGTCATTTCTTTTTGTCACCATTGAGCCTTTTAAATATGGAAAGTGATTGTAAACATCGATGGTATAATTAAACCATGATGACCTGAGCACTACTTTCTTAGGTTTTTATATTGCAAGTTAGCATAAGCATCGAGGTATAATTGAACCAAGATGACTTGATTTTTGCTTGTGTAAAACAAGTAGTATTAACCATTCCTATGTGCAAATCTGAAATGTCCCCGATGATACTCAAATAATCATGTCCTTAGACAATCATGCACATTATTAAAGATTAATTTAAAAATAGTTGACAAATGGAATATCATGTTCCTTCCTTGTTCCTCTAGTTAGAGACATCCTTGAGTCACTCAAGAAGTATGATAGTGAAAATCAAGATATAACAATTGAACCATTATGTCATAGTGTTAAAACCTTTATTCAAAAGATATCATCCATTGATATGCATTTTTGATTATGGGAAAAATAGGTTTTGAAGGGATCCCGAAACCCTTTACAAAATATCCTTAAAAAATAATAGCATTAAGAAACAAGAAAATACATTCTGCAAAAAAACCAGCACAGTTCTGGGCAAAATCCAACATAAAAGCCCAACAAAACCAGCAACATCTAGCCATAACATAAAAAAAACAAAAGACAAATTACTTAATGTTTTTAAGGGCATTAGCCAAATTTCTGCTAATCCCTTGTAAATCTTTAATATTATCCTTGAGCATAGGGATTTCCTTGGAAGAGGCCAAAGTAGCTTTTTTCATACTTGCCCTAGTCCTTTTTGCTGCGCCACTGGGAGAAATTTCCATGTTCCCTACCTCAATAGAATCCTTATCAACATATAGGTCCATAATAGGTTTGGAAGTGTTGGAGCCATCAAGGAACTTGGCAATTTCCTCCATATTCCTGGTCACAAAGGTAAGGATATCCAGAATCATAACCAAAAAGTTCTTCATGGTTGTTTTTCCTTCCTCTAGCTTACTAATCTGAGCTTCTAGCTTCTCCACTTTTTCCTCCATAACCTTTTTCCACTGCTCTTGGTTACTTTCATCTTTCTTTCCTTGCTCTTCCTACTACTTATCAATCTTTTCCAAATTCTTGATTCTTTCATATACCCACCTATCAAAACCCATTCGAGCCTCAAACTAGTTTTTGAGTTTATCCAGAATAATCCCATCTCCAGCTTTGTCATGTTCCCTACTTGTTTCCTCCTTATCCTTCACCTGCTCAGTTTCCATTTCCCTTTCTTCCTTATTAATCTGATTGTCATGCTCCTCCATAGGCTGGTTATTAACATTACCAATACTCACACTGTGGGTAGGGCTATTCTGATTAAAAACATCCTTTGATCCTCCTTCCTCTTCCCCCACTTCCTCTTCTTTAAATCTCTCCTCTCCATCAGACTCATCAGTCTCCATATCACTTCCATCTTTTCCCATGTCCTCAGAATCAACCTCTGTATCCTTCTGTTTACCCATGTCCTCTTGAATTTTCTCCATAGTGGGTTATTTTAAGCTTGTTGCTCTGTATCAACTCATCCTTACTGGGCCTGCATCCCTCAATTTTCCTCTTTCCTTTACCTAGTGACACTGACAACCTCTTATTTTCCTAGATAGTCAGAATCTTGCAATGCTCATAAATGAGCAAAATAAGGCTGTAATGAAGCACAAGCGAAGAAGGATCCTTGCTATGCTTGTTCAAAGACTGCGACAGAGACCTGAAAAGGTAATAGGGAAGATAAATCCTCTTCTCATGTATAAAGTGATTTAGAATCATAAAAGGTAGGTGTGGACCCTGGTGAAATGACCCTCCACAATAATATATTCCATAATTGCATTAAGCACACAGCCCCATATTTTCTTGATATTAGAAGCATCATAATACCCCCTGTAGTTTTTCCTAGTTTCTCTCTCTCCTTCTCTTTATGCGGAAAAATATTTATTGCATTATTAGACACTTTCAGGTCCCTAAAGAATTTAAGACCATAATGGGGCATACCTATGATCGTCGAAATGATTTTCACATCCAGCTTGAATCTAATACCATGAATTTTGAAGGAGCCATTTTTACAATTTTCAGTAACTTTCATAATCGCTAGGTTTACTCTGCCTTTATCATAGTCTACCAATTTTTCCATGAAATGTGTCATGAATTCCTTCTCTAGCTTTTTCCAAACCTTAGTCATCTCTCGCCATCTGGAAATATTATCAGGTTTCTCTCTTCTTAGATCCCCCCCCCATTTTATAATTCATTTTACAATTTCTCTGCTTGTGCAACTTCAAATCTTTCTTCCAAATGACACTCGGCTTTTTGAAAATGCACACTCACAAAGCGTGCAAAAATTTAATATTCTTATTTAGGACTCTTCCATTTTGACGTGCCATCATTGCCTTTCTAAAAATTAGAAGATTAATCATTAATACTTCCATGATTAATGTGCGATCCTTCTTTCCCCATAAATTTGTCCTATCTAATGTGTTCTTTAATATTAAAATCAATGTTAACTTCCCCATTCCATATGCTTTGAGCCTCAGAAATAATGCTAAGGTTAGCAAGGCCATTCGCTATGGTATTTTTTCCCTAAAAGCATGTTCAATAATAATTGATTTAAAGCTTGAAATAATTTCTCTAGCTTTAAAAATAATATTTTCTATAGTCCACAAAGGCTCAATTTCTCCCTTAAGGCATTTAATAATGTTAAGAGAGTTTCCCTCCAACCATAGATTATCATGATTGAGATTTTTTGCTATAATCAAAGTATTCAGTGTCATTGAGGCTTCAACATAATGACTAGTTTGGTTACCCAAAGGGCTAGCCATAGCCACAAGGCAACTTCCAACAAAATTCCTGACAATGCCTCCATAACTAGCTTTCCTAGGATTTCCCTTAGAAGCCCCATCAAAGTTGGCCTTAATCCATCCTTGGGAAGGAAAGCACCAGAAAAGGCCATTCCTACCCTTATCCTTACTATTTCTGTTATTGGAGAGGTTCCAACTTTCATTAAAGTCTTCTTTAGCAGCTAAACCATTATCAATTCCATATAAACATTCATACACCCCTCTATAGATTTTATCCACCACCACTTCAGGATTCACACTTTTATCCCTAAAAATCCCGTTGTTACACTCCTTATAGATGGTCCATATGACAATAGGGAGAGTTAGTTTCTAAAGCTCAACACTCTTAGAATTGGACCTAGGGCAATACCATTGCTTCCAAAACTCTTCTAGAGAGTTCGGGGAAACCCAGCTCAACTTCCACCTACTAAAAATAATATTCCAAATTTGCTGACTAAAATTGCACTGGTAGAGGCTATGACAAGCAGAATCCTCCTCCTTGTAGCAAAGAGAACACTTGTTAGGGAAAAAAAATACATGCTTATGGAGATTATCAAGAGTTAGCACCTTATTTTGGATAAAAATCCAAAAGAAGATATTAATTTTGGGCGTCAACTTCTTTATCCACACTTTATCTCACAAAGGGATCTCTTCCAGAACTTTGTTATGGATAGACACCGCTAAAGACATGGAATATATTCCATCAAAAGTTTTCCTCCAAATCAAACAATCCTCAGAATGGTCCATAAAGATTTTGGAAGAAAGCAAGATCTCTAAAAATTTTAATCCCGAGCAAAGCTGGCTGAACTCAATCCACTTCCCATTTCTCCAGTAGTCTCTAACAAAGTCTCCATACCTACTTTTGAACCACTCTTTCCATTCCTTAAGAATGGGGATTTCCTCTAGCAATTTATCCTTTAGCCATTTATCCTCCCAGAATCTAATAATTCTCCCATTCCCCAATTTCCACTTTCTTCTAGCTGCAGCCCAAGCTTTATTTGTTTGAACTACATTCCAAATTGTAGAGCCTTCCACAAAAAAAGAATTTTCCATAAATTCTTCCTCAGATGGTTTCATGTAAAGGTATTTATTTTTCCAAATTGAATTCCATTCCCTTTCCTCACCTTTCATTCTCCAATTTTTTTATCTAACAAGGCATTATTCATAGTTATAATGTTCCTTAATACCAAACTCCCAAAAGCCTTAGGAGTACAAATATTATTCCATGCAATAAGGGGGATTCTATTTTTATCTTCCACTCCTGACCATAAGAATTTTTTTGAATTCTTTGAATGGCCTCAACAAACTTCCTGGGGATTTTGAATAGACTAAGGACACAGATAGGAAAATTTTGAAGGGTAGCTTTAAGCAACGTCACCTTACCCACTTGGCTAAGGAGGGCTCCTTTCCATCTAGCCAGTTTGGAATTGAATCTATCAACCAACTTCATCCAGAAATTATCCGAAGGCTTTAAGCACATAGGGAGACCCAAATAATTAGATGGGAACTCAACAATTTTAAATCCAAGGATTCTTTCAATCCTTCTTTGTCTATCCACAGGGGTATTGATGAAGAACAAAGAACTCTTATCCCATTAATTTTATGACTAGAAGCAGCTTTATAGGAATCCATAACACTCTTCATGTTTCTCGCTTCTCTTATGGTAGCTTCTCCCATAGTGATAGAATCATCAATGAACTGTTCATGAGTGCAGGTTAAGTTGGACGAAGATGGTTTAAGGCCTGTGAGTTTCCCTTCTTGCACACTTATCATAATAAATCTACCCAAACTTTCAGCAAGAATAGTAAACAAGATATGAGAGATAGGATCCCCCTGTCTTAGGTGTTGGCATTATAAAAGACAAGGAGAGATTGTTGGCATTTCAATAAGGATATTGAGAAGGTTGTTGATGATTATGGATAAAATTGATTAAGGATGTTTACTGTCTTAATATTATTATTTTGTCATTGATGTCAAGAAATTGATTTTCTAATTCAGTATGATGTTTCCATATCTTAAGAAGTATGATTTGATGAGTATAAAGATGTCGGTAAAAGACACAAAGAATGTGATAAATAAGGGGAAGAATAAGTTATTCAATGGGCAACTATTACCGAGTTAGACAATGATGAGATCATGATGTTTAGATTGTTTTGACATCATACATATGTTATTGATTGTAAGGTTAATACTATACTATGTTACTGAGCAAAGAACCTAGTCGGTAAACCCTAAAGTTAACGCTATCAGTTAATGAAGGCAAAATGTCTACCAAGTGAAGTTTAGGATTTACCAAGTTGCAACCAAGTAATAATAGAATGCATTGAATGAATAAAAGCATTATTTAATGAAGGAAGCTGATGAGTTGGCTATGATTAAATGATTGGTATGTCGTGAATGAAGTTTGTTAAAGAATCTATGGAAAAGGAAAATCAACAAGAAGATCTATAGCGTAGATTGAACCGCAATACCTTAGCACAAGTTCCAAGAAATGTATGCAAGTTCCAAGGTGGGGTAAAACATTTTTAGATCGAAGGATACATTGAACCTGGTCAAAGTTTGAAGATCTGATGGCAATGATTGATCATGGGAAATGTGATCAAGGAACTTAGGCGGTTAAGCAATTGTTTATAAATAAGGAACTATTGATAAACAATGTATGAGGGCAAGTGTATGCACAGGGATGCTACATAGTGATTACCGAGCATTGAAGGGTGAAGACCTGTTTGAATAAAAGAGTATAGAGCCCAACAGATGGACAAGATTAGTCCTATTATATTGAGCAAATAAGAATCTGCTTTAGCATTTTAGATGTGAAGTTGCAGATAGATTTTTATTGCTATTATTTTTTAAAGTGATAGAAAATCTCTTAACCGAGTGGACTTAACAGTCTTATTTATAAAACCCTCTAGCAAGGTGACATTCTGATTGAGTGTTTGAAATACTTTAACGAGGTCCCTTCTAACAAGGTTAAGATCCTAACAAATCTGAGGGAAATCCCTTAACCGGGTCACATCTAGCAATGTGTTTGTAATCTTTAACAGGATTTTCTTTTAACCAGGCATACTATAGAAGAGTATATTTTCTAGTAGGCTCGAAATCCCATAGTGGTTTTTCCCTATTTGGGTTTCCACGTTAAATCTGGTCTTATGAGTGTTATGATGTTTATATGCTTTTGAGTTTGCATGTTTAGTAGTTTTGGTTATATTACTGAAGTATATGTTACCGAGGTTGAATCTGTTGTTTGTATGGAAGATTAAGTTTGTATGATTCACCCCCCCCCTCTCATCTTATTAGCTTGGCATCTGTAATTAACATTAAGTATCGGAACTAACAATTGGTATTAGAGCTTTGGACTCCGGAAGAAAAAGTTTAAAGGTACTTGAGGCAAAGATCCAAAGATGTATAAGAGGGATGCACCGAAATTGACCAAGTCAAGTTTCTCTACATGGCAAAAAAGTATGAAGCTGCACCTATAAGGAGTTGGAGAATATGCTATATATTATCTGGAGAATGATTTCATTACACTGAACACCTATCCATTGACAATGGAAGAGATAAAAGCAAAGCAAGAACATATTCAAGCAATGATTGAAATAACATTTGCATTGATCGACTCAGAGTTTAATGATCTAGAAGGCTGTAAAGATGCAAAGGCAATGTGGGACAAGCTCATATCTATGTATGGTGGAGATGAACATTTTCAAAGAGAAAAAGTGGATAGTCTAAGAGGACAACTTGAATCTGTGAGGATGAATTAAGGTGAGAACATAACCCAGTATAGTACAAGACTAAAGGAGATTATTAATCAAATGAAAGGAGCAGATGGAACTATTGAAGAAAAGTATATAACAAATAAGTTGTTAAGAACCCTTCTACTAGGTTATGCAATCTCAGTCTTTGCAATCAATGAATTAAGGTCTGTACCCAATATGCCACTTTTTTTAGATGCTACTATTGGTAAGCTATATGCATTTGAGTTAAGTAACTTTGATAAAAGTGGGTCATCCGTAAATAAAGTTGAATCTGCATTTAGTTCTTTTCATATTGGTGAATCTGATGATTACAATGATAGAATGAGTAAGTACACTAAAGGGGATCACAGTGGAGCAAGTGAAAGATTTCGCAAGAACATGGAGGAAGTACATAAACTGTATGAGGAAATCAGAAAGCAAGAAGATTGTGAAGCACTATTAACTAGAAGGTTACTGAGACACAAAGGTAATTATAAAGGAAAACTACCTTTGAAATGTTTAAATTGTGATAAAATAGGACATATGGCTTCTAATTGTCCTGACAAAGATTCTACTGAAAAGAGAGATTATCGAGATGATAGACAGAAAGATAATCATTACAAAGGACACCGAGACTTTAGAAGAAGAGAAAGAAAGTCATGCTTAATAGCCAATGAGGAATCCAATGATGATAAATCAAATGAAACTGATACAGAGGAAGTAGTTTATGTGGCTATCAAAGATGGATCAGATGAAGAAAGGTATGAAGAAAAAGTTCTAATATCTCACATAAATACTAATGATTGTTGGATCATAGATAGTGGATGCTCACATCACATGATAGGTGATAAACACAAGTTTGTTATGTTAGAAGATTATGATGGAGGATATGTAAGATTTGGTAATGATGCACCATGTCCGGTAAAAGGTAAATGATCCATAACACTTCTTGACAATGCAAAATGCAATAATGTTTATTGGGTTGAAGGTAGCACAACTAAACAATACATGATACCGAATAGAATTTTAGAAAGGAATTGTCAAAGTTCATAACAAGCATGGAAAGTTAGCTACTACCGGGACACAAACAAAAGGTAACACATTTCACCTTGACTCAACTCGGAGTAAATGTCTGTATGCAAAGATAGATGATACCTGGTTATGGCATAAAAGGTTTTGTCATGTAAATTTTGATAATCTGATCAAAATAAGCAAGAAGCACCGATTAAGAGGACTATCGAGTCTTGAAAAACCTAAGAATGCTATGTGTTGAGGATGCTAGAGGGGTAAGATGACAAGATAAAGCTTTACAAGTAAGTCCTACACTTCTAAGGGAATTTTAGATCTTGTGCATATTGATCTTTGTGGTCCTATGAAAGTTCATAGTTATTATGGTGATAAATATTTCATATTATTTGTGGATGATTACTCAAGGAGGATGTCTATTATGTTTTTAAAAGAAAAATCAGAAGCTTTTCAAATTTTTAAATGGTCCAAGGCAAGAGTTGAAAATGAAACAGGAAGACAACTGAAATGTCTTAGATTGGATAGAGGAGGAGAGTTCACATCTAATGAGTTCAACTTGTTCTGCAATGATCATGGTATAAAAAGAGAAGTCTCTACACCAAGAACTCCACAACAAAATGGAATTGCTGAGAGAAGAAACAGATCTATTGTGGATTGTGCCAGAACCCTGATGATTGAAAAGAAAGTGCCACAAACATTTTGGAGAGAATTAATAAGCACAATAGTTTACACCCTGAACCAAATACAACTGAAGAAATGAACTTTGAAGACACCATATGAAATTTGGTATGACAAGAAACCTAATGTAAGTTATTTTAAAATCTTTGGAATTAGATGCTATGTTCACAAAGATGATAGAAATGGCAAGTTTGATCAGAAAGTGAAGAAGGAACATTTCTTGGTTATTCTTCTAGAAGTAAAGCATTTAAATGTCTGATCAAATCATCTAACAAAATAGTAGAAAGTGAAAATATGAAAATTGATGAATTTGCAGAAAGAAATGATGAAGGAAACTCCAAAAAACCAGAAGATTATGATGCATTTGTCTATGTTCAACTGACAAATCCTATCGGGAAAACTACAAAAGGAAATGAAGAGAATATCCAGTTACTGAGTGATGAAGAAGATCATACAGAGCCTATAAAGCCTGTATTATCCAAATATGTCAGAAGACATCATGCATTAAGTCAGATTATTGGAGATAAGGATGATCCAGTGATGAAAAGGAACAAACTGAGATAGAACACATGTCTGATATATGAATTTGAACCGAGAATAGTGAAAGAGGCAATTAACAGTGAAGACTGGATAAAAGCTATGACTGAAGAGATTGATCAAATCAAGAAGAATGACACATGGACACTGGTCCCACGACCGAAGGACAAAAATGTAATCGATACAAAGTGGATATTTAGAAACAAGCTGAATGAAAAAGGTGAGGTCATTCAAAATAAAGCAAGATTAGTTTGCAAAGGTTATGCCCAAGAAGAAGGAATTGATTATGGTGAGACTCTTGCACCTGTGGCAAGACTTGAAGGAGTAAGAACATTGTTGGCATATGCTGCTTACAAGAATTTTAAGGTATATTAAATGCATGTCAAATCTGCATTTCTGAATGGTATATTAGAAGAAGAAGTTTTCATTGAACATCCTGAAGGATTTGTTGAAGACAAAAATAAAGAGCAGGTACGTAAATTGAACAAAGCCTTATATGGTCTGAAACAAGCACCTAGAGCATGGTATGAAATATTACACTCTTATTTAATCAAGATTGGTTTTATAAGAACAAGTGAAAATAGTAACATGTACATGAAGAATGATGAAAATGGAATATTGATCTCAGTTACATTTGTTGATGATATTATCTTTTGTGGAAATGACTCTCTATGTAAGAACTTTAGAAATGAAATGAGCAAAGAATTTGAGATGTCATTAATCAGTGAGATAAAGTATTTTAAAGGTTTACAGATACTACAAATGAAAGATGAGATTTTCATTACTCAATCCAAGTACATAAAGGAAATCTTGAAGAAATTTGGAATGGAGGATTCAAAACCAGTAAGTACTCCTATGACTACTAACTATAAACTATCAAAGAATGATGAATCTGCATCTGTTGATGAGACACTTTACCAATCCATGATTGGAAAGCTACAATATGTTGTTCATAGTAGGCCACATATAGCACACACAGTAGGTATAGTCGCAATATTCTATGCAAATCCTAAGGAAACACACATGACAGCAATCAAGAGAATTTTCAGATACTTAAAAGGCACTGAGTACTATGGCTTAGTATATCAGAAAGGAAATGATTTTGATTTAAAAGTTTATACTGATGCTGATTGGGCAGGCAACATTGATGATAGAAAAAGCACAAGTGGAGGAGCTTTCTTTTTAGGAGAAAGACTAGTGAGTTGGCTTATCAAGAAACAAGGATGTGTTTCACAATCAACAACAGAAGCTGAAAACATTGCTGCAGCATTGAATTGTACCAACATAGCATGGATCAAACAACTATTGGAAGGTATAAATGCGAAATTTACCAAGCCAGTAACTATATTCCATGACAATACTAATGCCATTAAAATTTCAAAGAGTCCAGTTATGCACTCTAAGACAAAGCACATCTCTATCAAATATCATTATCTTAGAGAAGAAGCTCAAGAGAAGAAAGTGGTGTTGGAGTATGTTAGCACAACGAAACAAATAGAAAATATCTTCACCAAGCCACTACCAAGGGACACTTTTGAGTATCTCAGAAGTAAGTTAGCGGTCCTACCCCTATCTTCTACTCACTAACCGAGTTCAGTGAAAGCATCAATTCGATGACTCTACAGAATATCTTTTAGGAGTTGATGCTGATTTACAAACTTGAGGATGTTTTCTAAATGTGTGCAGGAAACAAATACAGGGAATAGGAATTGAGGAAAAAATATGTGCTGACCGAGACTAAGTTGACACATAAGCAGCATGAAATCAATTCATATAGGAAGAAATTATGTTTTAGTTCTTTACTTTTTGGCATTCTTGTCAAAGGGGGAGAAGACTGCAGAAAAGTGGAGAAGACTAATGTATGGGGGAGAAGACTGATGACACGAGGAGAGCATTTCAGCATTTTAGAATATCACAACAATCCAAAACAATTAGGTCAAATCAATTGGTTTTGCCATGAATGCCAAAGGGGGAGATTGTTGGCATTTCAATAAGGATATTGAGAAGGTTGTTGATGATTATGGATAAAACTGATTAAGGATGTTTACTGTCTTAATATTATTATTTTGTCATAGTTGTCAAGAAATTGATTTTCTAATTCAGTATGATGTTGCCATATCTTAAGAAGTATGATTTGATGAGTATAAAATTGTTGGTAAAAGACACAAAAAGAATGTGATGAATAAGGGGAGGAATAAGTTATTCAATGGGCAACTATTACCGAGTTAGAAAATGATGAGATCATGATGTTTAGATTGTTTTGATATCATACGTATGCTATTGATTGTAAGGTTAATACTATACTATGTTACTGAGCAAGGAACCTAGTCTGTAAACCCTAAGGAACCTAGTCGGGAAACCCTAAGGTTATCGCTATCGGTTAATGAAGGCAAAATGTCTACCGAGTGATTTTAGTATTTACTGAGTTGCAACTGAGTAATAATAGAATGCATTGAATGAATAAAAGCATCATTTAATGAAGGAAGCTAATGAGCTAGCTATGATTAAATGATTGGTATGCCGTTAATGAAGTTTGTTAAAGAATCTATGACAAAGGAAAGTCAGCAGGAAGATCTACAACACAGATTGAACTGCAATACCCTAGCACAAGTTCCAAGAAATGTATGCAAGTTCCAAGAAATGTATGCAAGTTCCAAGGTGGGGTAAAACATTTTCAGATCGAACGATACATTGAACCTGGTCAAAGATTGAAGATCTGCTGGCTATGATTGATCATGGGAAATGTGATCAAGGAAATTAAGTGGTTAAGCAATTGTTTATAAATAAGGAAATATTGATAAACAATGTATGTGGGCAAGTGGATGCACAAGGATACTACATAGTGATTACTGAGCACTGAATGGTGAAGACCTGTTTGAATAATAGAGTATAGAGCGCAGCAGATGGAGAAGATTAGTCCTATTGTATTGAGCAAATAAGAATCTGCTTTAGCATTTTAGATGTGAAGTTGCAGATAAATTTTTATTATTGTTATTTTGTAAAGTGATAGAAAATCTCTTAACCGAGTGGACTTAATAGTCTTATTTGTAAAACCCTCTAGCAAGGTGACATTCTGATTGAGTGTTTGAAATCCTTTAACAAGGTCACTTTTAAAAAGGTTAAGATCCTAACAGATCTTAGGGAAATCCCTTAACCGAGTCACATCTAGCAATGTGTTTGTAATCTTTAACAGGATTTTCTTTTAACCGGGCATACTCTAGAAGAGTATATTTTCTAGTGGGTCTGAAATCCCATAGTGGTTTTTCCCTATTTGGGTTTCTAGGTTAAATCTGGTGTTATGAGTGTTATGATGTTTATATGCTTTTGAGTTTGCATGTTTAGCAGTTTTGGTTATATTACTGAAGTATATGTTATCGAGGTTGAATTTGTTTTTTGTATGGAAGATTAAGTTTGTATGATTCACCCCCCCCCTCTCTCATCTTATTAGCTTGGCATATGTACTTAACATTAAGTATTAGAACTATCAATTGGTATCAGAGCTTTGGACTCCGGAAGAAAAAGTTTAAAGGTACTTGAGGCAAAGATCCAATGATGTATAAGAGGGATACACTGAAGCTGAACAAGTCAAGTTTCTCTACATGGCAGAAAAAGATGAAGCTACACCTATCAGGAGTTGGAGAATATGTTGTATATTATCTGGAGATTGATTTCATTACACTGAGCACCTATCCATTGACAATGGAAGAGATAAAAGCAAAGCAAGAACATATTCACGCAATGATTGAAATAACATTTGCATTGACCGACTCAGAGTTTAATGATCTAGAAGGCTATAATAATGCAAAGGCAATGTGGGACAAGCTCATATCTATGTATGGTGGAGATGAACATTTTCAAAGAGAAAAAGTGGATAGTCTAAGAGGACAACTTGAATCTATGAGGATGAATGAAGGTGAGAACATAACCCAGTACAGTACAAGAGTAAAGGAGATTGTTAATCAAATCAAAGGAGCAGGTGGAACTATTGAAGAAAAGGATATAACAAGTTGTTAAGAACCCTTCTACTAGCTTATGTAATCTGAGTTTCTTTAGATGCTAGTATTGGTAAGCTACATGCATTTGACTTAAGTAACTTTGATAAGAGTGGGTCATCGGTAAATAAAGTTGAATCTGCATTTAATGCTTTTCATATGGGTGAATCTGATGATTACAATGATAGAATGAGTAAGTACACTAAAGGGGATCACAGTGGAGCAAGTGAAATATTTCGCAAGAATATGGAGGAAGTACACAAACTGTATGAGGAAATCAGAAAGCAAGAAGATATTGAAGCACTATTAGCCAGAAGGTTTCCGAGAAGCAAAGGTAAGTATAAAGGAAAACTACCTTTGAAATTTTTCAATTGTGATAAAATAGGACATATGGCTTCTAACTGTCCTGACAAAGATTCTACTAAAAAGAGAGATTATTGAGATGATAGACAGATAGATAATCATTACAGAGGACACCAAGACTTCAGAAGAAGAGAAAGAAAGTCATGCTTAATAGCCAATGAGGAATCCACTGATGATAAATCAGATGAAACTGATATAGAGGAAGTAGTTTATGTGGCTATCAAAGATGGATCAGATGAAGAAAGGTATGAAGAAAAATCCCTAATATCTCACATCAATACTAATGATTCTTGGATCATAGATAGTGGATGCTCACATCACATGATAGGTGATAAACACAAGTTTGTTATGTTAGAAGATTATGATGGAGGCTATGTAAGATTTGGTAATGATGCACCATGTCCGTTAAAAGGTAAAGGATCCATAACACTTCTTGACAATGCAAAATGCAATGATGTTTATCGGGTTGAAGGTTTGAAATACAATTTATTGAGTGTAGCACAACTAAACAATACAGGATATCGAATAGAATTTCAGAAAGGAATTGCCAAAGTTCATGACAAGCATGGAAAGTTAGCTGCTACCGGGACATAAACAAAAGTTAATACATTTCACCTTGACTCAGCTCGGAATAAATGTCTGTATGCAAAGATAGATGATACCTGGTTATGGCATAAAAGGTTTTGTCATGTAAATTTTGATAATTTGATCAAAATAAGCAAGAAGCACCGAGTAAGAGGTCTACTGAGTCTTGAAAAACCTGAGAATGCTATGTGTCGAGGATGCCAGATGGGTATGATGATGATATAAAGCTTTACAAGTAAGTCCTACACTTCTAAGGGAATTTTAGATCTTGTGCATAGTGATCTTTGTGGTCCTATGAAAGTTCAAAGTTATTATGGTGATAAATATTTCATATTATTTGTGGATGATTACTCAAGGATGATGTTAGTTATGTTATTAAAAGAAAAATCAGAAGATTTTCAAATGTTTAAATGGGACAAGGCAAGAGTTGAAAATGAAACAGGAAGACAACTGAAATATCTTAGATCAGATAGAGGAGTAGAGTTCACATCTAATGAGTTCAACTTATTCTGCAATGATCATGCTATAAAAAGACAAGTCTCTACACCGAGAACTCTACAACAAAATGGAATTGCTGAGAGAAGAAATAGATCTATTGTTGATTGTGCCAGAACCCTAATGATTAAAAAGAAAGTGCCACAAACATTTTCGAGAGAAGCAATAAGCACTACAATTTACACCCTGAACTGAGTAGAACTGAAGAAAGGAACTTTGAAGACACCATATGAAATCTGGTATGACAAGAAACCTAATGTAAGTTATTTTAAAATCTTTGGAAATAGATGCGATGTTCACAAAGATGATAGAAATGGCAAGTTTGATAAAAAAAGTGAAGAAGGAACATTTCTTGGTTATTCTTCAAGAAGTAAAGCATTTAAATGTCTGATGAAATAATCTAACAAAATAGTAGAAAGTGAAAATATGAAAATTGATGAATTTGCAGAAAGAAATGATGAAGGAAACTCCAAAGAACCAGAAGATTATGATGCATTTGTCTATGTTCAACTGACAAGTCCTGCCGAGAAAACTATAGAAGGAAATGAAGAGAATATCAAGTTATCGAGTGATGAAGAAGATCATACAGAGCCTACTGAGCATGTATTAGCCAAGTATGTCAGAAGACATCATGTATCAAGTCAGATTATAGGAGATAAGGATGATCCAGTGATGACAAGGAACAAACTAAGACAGAACACATGTCTGATATCTGAATTTGAACTGAGAACAATGAAAGTGGCATTTAACAGTGAAGATTGGATAAAAGCTATGACTTAAGAGATTGATGAAATCAAGAAGAATAACACATGGACACTAGTCCCAAGACCGGAGGACAAAAATGTAATTGGTACAAAGTGGATTTTCAGAAATAAGCTGAATGAAAAAGGTGAGGTCATTTGAAATAAAGCAAGATTAGTTTGCAAAGGTTATGCCCAAGAAGAAGGAATTGATTATGGTGAGACTCTTGCACGTGTGGAAAGACTTGAAGGAGTAAGAACATTGTTGGCATATGCTGCTTACAAAAATTTTAAGGTATATCAAATGGATGTCAAATTTGCATTTGTGAATGGTATATTAGAAGAAGAAGTTTTTATTGAACAACCTGAAGGATTTGTTGAAGACAAAAATAAAGATCAGGTATGCAAATTGAACAAAGCCTTATATGGTCTAAAACATGCACCTAGAGCATGCTATGAAAGATTACACTCTTATTTAATCAAGATTGGTTTTATAAGAACAAGTGAAAACAGTAACATGTACATGAAGAATGATGAAAATGGAATACTGATCTCAGTTATATTTGTTGATGATATTATCTTTTGTGGAAATGACTCTCTAAGTAAGAACTTTAGAAATGAAATGAGCAAAGAATTTGAGATGTCATTAATCGGTGAGATAAAGTATTTTAAAGGTTTACAGATACTGCAAATGAAGATGAGATTTTCATTACTCAATCCAAGTACATAAAGGAAATTTTGAAGAAATTTGGAATGGAGGTTTCAAAACTAGTAAGTACTCCTATGACTACCAACTGTAAACTATCAAAGAATGATGAATCTGCATCTGTTGATGAGACACTTTACCGATCCATGATTGGAAAGCTACAATATGTTGTTCACAACAGACCAGATATAGCACATGTAGTAGGTATAGTTTCAAGATTCTCTGCAGATCCTAAGGGAATACACATGACAACAATCAAGAGAATTTTTAGATACTTAAAAGGCATTGAGGACTATGGCTTAGTATATCAGAACGGAAATGATTTTAATTTAAAAGTTTATACTGATGCTGATTGGGTAGGCAACATTGATGAAAGGAAAAGCACAAGTGGAGGAGCTTTCTTTTTAGGAGAAAGACTAGTGAGTTGGCTTAGCAAGAAACAAGGATGTGTTTCACAGTCAACAGTAGAAGCTGAATATGTTGCTGCAACATTGAATTGTGCCAACATAGCATGGATCAAACAACTGTTGAAAGGTATAAATGAGAAAGTTACTAAGCCAGTAACTATATTCTGTGACAATAATAATACCATTAACATTTCAAAGAATCCTTTTATGCACTCTAAGACAAAGCACATCTCTATCAAATATCATTATCTTAGAGAAGAAGCTCAAGAGAAGAAAGTGGTGTTGAAGTATGTTAGCACAACGGAAGAAATAACAGATATCTTCACCAAGCCACTACCAAGGGACACTTTTGAGTATCTCAGAAGTAAGTTAGGTGTCCTACCCATATCTTCTACTTACTGACCAAGTTCGGTGAAAGAATCAATTTGATGACTCTATAGAATATCTTTTAGGAGTTGATGCTGATTTACACACTTTAGGATGTTTTCTAAATGTGTGCAGGAAATAAATACACGGAACTAGAATTGAAGACAAAAAATGCTCTGACTTAGACTAAGTTGACACATAAACAGTATGAAATCACTTCATACAGGAAGAAATTATGTTTTAGTTCTTTACTTTTTGACATTGTTGTCAAAGGGGGAGAAGACTAAAGAAAAGGGCAGAAGACTATTGTATGGAAGAGAAGACTGATGACAGGAGGAGAGCATTTTAGCATTTCAGAATCTCACAGCAATCCGAATCAATTAGGTCAAATCAATTGGTTTTGCCATCAATGCCAAAGGGGGAGATTGTTGGCATTATAACAGAGAAGGAGAGATTGTTGGCATTTCAATAAGGATATTGAGAAGGTTGTTGATGATTATGGATAAAACAAATTAAGGATGTTTACTGTCTTAATATTATTATTTTGTCATTGATGTCAAGAAATTTATTTTCTAATTCAATATGATTTTGCCATATCTTAAGAAGTATGATTTGATGAGTATAAAAATGTTGTTAAAAGACACAGAAAGAATGTGATGAATAAGGGGAGGAATAAGTTATTCAATGGGCAACTATTATCGAGTTAGAAAATGATGAGATCATGATGTTTAGATTGTTTTGATATCATACATATGTTATTGATTGTAAGGTTAATACTATACTATGTTACTGAGCAAAGAACCTAGTCAGTAAACCCTAAGGAACCCAGTTAGTAAACCCTAAGGTTATCGCTATTGGTTAATGAAGGCAGACTGTCTACCGAGTGAAGTTTAGTATTTACCGAGTTGCAACTGAGTAATAACAGACTGCATTGAATGAATAAAAGCATCATTTAATGAAGGAAGTTGATGAGCTGGCTATGATTAAATGATTGGTATACCGTAAATGAAGTTTGTTAAAGAATCTATGGCAAAGGAAAATTGATAGGAAGATCTAAAATGCAGATTGAACCGCAATACCCTAGTACAAGTTCCAAGAAATGTATGCAATTTCCAAGGGGGGTAAAACATTTTCAGATCGAAGGATACATTGAACTTGGTCAAAGTTTGAAGATATGATGGCTATGATTGATCATGGGAAATGTGATCAAGTAAATTAAGTGGTTAAGCAATTGTTTATAAATAAGGAAATATTGATAAACAATGTATGCGGGCAAGTGTATGCACAAGGATGCTACATAGTGATTACTAAGCACTGAAGCATGAAGACTTGTTTGAATAATAGAGTGTAGAGCGCAATAGATGGATAAGATTCATCCTATTGTATTGAGCAAATAAGAATCTGCTTTAGCATTTTACATGTGAAGTTGCAGATATATTTTTATTGCTGTTATTTTGTAAAGTGACAAAAAATCTCTTAACCGAGTGGACTTAATAGTCTTATTTGTAAAACCCTCTAGCAAGGTGACATTCTGATTGAGTGTTTGAAATCCTTTAACAAGGTCACTTCTAACAAGGTTAAGATCCTAACAGATCTTAGGAAAATCCCTTTACCGGGTCACATCTAGCAATGTGTTTGTAATCTTTAACAGGATTCACTTTTAACCGAGCATACTATAGAAGAGTATATTTTCTAGTAGGTCTGAAATCCCACAGTGGTTTTTCCCTATTTGGGTTTCCATGTTAAATCTGGTGTTATGAGTGTTATGATGTTTATATGCTTTTGAGTTTGCATGTTTAGCATTTTTGGTTATATTACGGAAGTATATGTTACCGAGGTTGAATTTGTTGTTTGTATGGAAGATTAAGTTTGTATGATTCACCCCCCCCTCTCTCATCTTATTAGCTTGGCATCTGTACTTAACATTAAGTATCAGAACTATCAATTGGTATCAGAGCTTTGGACTCTGGGAGAAAAGGTTTAAAGGTACTTGAGGCAAAGATCCAAAGATGTATAAGAGGGATGCACAGAAGCTGACCAAGTCAAGTTTCTCTACATGGCAGAAATGTATGAAGCTGCACCTAACAGGAGTTGGAGAATATGCTATATATTATCTGGAGAATGATTTCATTACACGAAGCACCTATCCATTGACAATGGAAGAGATAAAAGCAAAGCAAGAATATATTCAAGCAATGATTGAAATAACATTTGCATTGACCAACTCAGAGTTTAATGATCTAGAAGGCTGTAATGATGCAAAGGCAATATGGGACAAGCTCATATCTGTGTATGGTGGATATGAACATGTTCAAAGAGAAAAAGTGGATTGTCTAAAAGGACAACTTGAATCTGTGAGGATGAATGAAGGTGAGAACATAACCCAGTACAATAGAAGACTAAAGGAGATTATTAATCAAATGAAATGAGCGGGTGGAACTATTGAAGAAAAGGATATAACAAGTAAGTTGTTAAGAACCCTTCTACCGGCTTATGCAATCTCAGTCTCTGCAATCAATGAATTAAGGTCTGTACCCAATATGCGATTTTCTTTAGATGCTACTATTGGTAAGCTACATGCATTTGAGTTAAGTAACTTTAATAAGAGTGGGTCATCGGTAAATAAAGTTGAATCTGCATTTAGTTCTTTTCATATTGGTGAATCTAATGATTACAATGATAGAATGAGTAAGTACACTAAAGGGGATCATAGTGGAGCAAGTGAAAGATTTCGCAAGAACATGGAGGAAGTACACAAACTGTATGAGGAAATTAGAAACCAAGAAGATTTTGAAGCACTATTAGCCAGAAGGTTACCGAGAGACAAATGTAAGTATAAAGGAAAACTACCTTTGAAATGTTTCAATTGTGATAAAATAGGACATATGGCTTCTAACTGTCCTAACAAAGATTCTATTGAAAAGAGAGATTACTAAGATGATAGACAGAAAGATAATCATTACAGAGGACACCGAGACTTCAGAAGAAGAGAAAGAAAGTCATGCTTAAGAGCTAATGAGGAATCCAGTGATGATAAATCAGATGAAACTGATATACAGGAAGTAGTTTATGTGGCTATTAAAGATGGATCAGATGAGGAAAGGTATGAAGAAAAAGCCCTAATATGTCATATAAATACTAATGATTCTTGGATCATAGATGGTGGATGCTCACATCACATGACAGGTGATAAACACAAGTTTGTTATGTTAGAAGATTATGATGGAGGCTATGTAAGATTTGGTAATGATGCACCATATCCGGTAAAAGGTAAAGGATCCATAACACTTCTTGACAATGCAAAATGCAATGATGTTTATTGGGTTGAAGGTTTTAAATACAATTTGTTGAGTGTAGCATAGCTAAACAATACAGGATACCAAATAGAATTTCAGGAAGGAATTGTTAAAGTTCATGACAAGCATGGAAAGTTAGCTGCTACTAGGACACAAATGAAAGGTAACACATTTCACCTTGACTCAACTCAGAATAAATGTCTGTATGCAAAGATAGATGATACTTGGTTATGGCATAAAAGGTTTTGTCATGTAAATTTTGATAATCTGAGCAAAATAAGCAAGAAGAACCGAGTAAAAGGTCTACCGAGTCTTGAAAAACCTGAGAATGCTATGTGCTGAGGATGCTAGATGTGTAAGATGACAAGATAAAGCTTTACAAGTAAGTTCTACACTTCTAAGGGAATTTTAGATCTTGTGCACATTGATCTTTGTGGTCCTATGAAAGTTCAAAGTTATTATGGTGATAAATATTTCATATTATTTGTGGATGATTACTCAAGGATGATGTCAGTGATAGTTCTGATACTTAATATAAGTATAGATCTAATACCCAACAAGATGAGAGGGGGGGGGGGGTGAACCAGAAAAACTTAATCATCCATAAAAACATCAGATTCAACCTCGGTAACACATATATCAGTTATATAACCAAAACCTGTCAAACATGCAAACTCAAAAGCATATGAACAATATAAACCTCATAACACCTGATTTAACGTGGAAACCCAAATAGGGAAAAACCACTGTGGGATTTCAGACCCACTAAGAAATATACTCTTCTAGAGTATGCTTAGTTAAAAACAAATCCTGTTAAAGATTACAAACACATTGCTAGATGTGACCTGGTTAAGGGATTTCCTTCCGATCTGTTAGGATCTTCACTTTGTTACAAGTGACCTTGTCAAAGGATTTCAAACACTCTATCAGAATGTCACCTTGCTAGAGGATTTACATATAAGACTATTAAGTCCACTCGGTTAAGAGATTTCCTATCACTTTCACATAATGATAGTAATAAAATCTATCTGCAACTTCACATCTAAAATGCTAAAGCAGATTCCTATTTGTTCAATACAATCTAGACATAGAACTAATCTTGTCTATCTGCTGGGCTTGAATACTCTGTTATTCTAATAGGTCTTCAAGCTTCTGTGCTCGGTAATCACTATGTAGCATCCCTGTGCATACACTTGCCCGCATGCATTGTTTATCAACAGTTTTCTATTTATAAACAATCTTCTAACCGCTTAATCTCCTTGATCACATTTCCCATGATCAATCATAGCCATCAGATCTTCAATCTTGTCCAGGTTCATTGTATCTTTCGATCTAAAATTGTTTTACCCCACCTTGGAACTTGCACATTCACCTTGGAACTTGTGTTAGGGTAATGCAGTTTAACAGTGAAGATTGGATAAATTCTATGACTAAAGAGATTGATCAAATCAAGAAGAATGATACATGGACATTGGTCCCAAGACCGAAGGACAAAAATGTAATCAGTACAAAGTGGATTTTCAGAAACAAGCTGAATGAAAAAGGTGAGCTCATTCGAAATAAAGCAAGATTAGTTTGCAAAGGTTATGCCCAAGAAGAAGGAATTGATTATGGTGAGACTCTTGCACCTGTGGCAAGACTTGAAGGAGTAAGAACATTGTTGGCATATGCTACTTACAAGAATTTTAAGGTATATCAAATAGATGTCAAATCTGCATTTCTGAATGGTATATTAGAAGAAGAAGTTTTTATTGAACAACCTGAAGGATTTGTTGAAGACAAAAATAAAGATCAGGTATGCAAATTGAACAAAACCTTATTTGGTCTAAAACATGCACCTAGAGCATGGTATGAAAGATTACACTCTTATTTAATCAAGATTGGTTTTATAAGAACAAGTGAAAACAATAACATGTACATGAAGAATGATGAAAATGGAATACTGATCTCAGTCATATTTTTTGATGATATTATATTTTGTGGAAATGACTCTCTATGTAAGAACTTTTGAAATGAAATGAGCAAATAATTTGAGATGTCATTAATCAATGAGATAAACTATTTTATAGGTTTACAGATACTGCAAATGAAAGATGAGATTTTCATTACTCAATCCAAGTTACATAAAGGAAATCTTGAAGAAATTTGGAATGGAGGATGCAAAACCAGTAAGTACTCTTATGACTACCAATTGTAAACTATCAAAGAATGATGAATCTGCATCTGTTGATGAGACACTTTACCAATCCATGATTGGAAAGCTACAATATGTTGTTCACAGTAGGCCAGATATAGAACATGTAGTAGGTATAGTTGCAAGATTCTCTGTAGATCCTAAGGAAACACACATGATAGCAATCAAGAAAAATTTTAGATACTTAAAAGACATTGAGGACTATGGCTTAGTATATCAGAAAGGAAATGATTTTGATTTAAAAGTTTATATTGATGCTGATTGGGCAGGCAACATTGATGATAGGAAAAGTACAAGTGGAGGAGCTTTCTTTTTAGGAGAAAGACTAGTGAGTTGGCTTAGCAAGAAATAAGGATGTGTTTCAAAGTCAACAACAGAAGTTGAATATGTTGTTGCAACATTGAATTGTACCAACATAGCATGGATCAAACAACTGTTGGAAGGTATAAATGAGAAAGTTACCAAGCCAATAACTATATTCTGTGACAATACTAATGACATTAACATTTCAAAGAATCCTATTATGCACTCTAAGACAAAGCACATCTCTATCAAATATCATTATCTTAGAGAAGAAGCTCAAGAGAAGAAAGTGGTGTTGGAGTATGTTAGCACAAAAGAACAAATAGCAGATATCTTCACCAAGCCACTATCAAGGGACACTTTTGAGTATCTTAGAAGTAAGTTAGGGGTCCTACCCCTATCTTCTACTCACTGACCGAGTTCGGTGAAAGCATCAATTCAATGACTCTACAGAATATCTTATAGGAGTTGATGCTGATTTACACACTTTAGGATGTTTTCTAAAGGTGTGCAGGAAACTAATACAGGGAATAGGAATTGAAGACAAAAAATACTCTGACGGAGACTAAGTTGACACATAAATAGCAGGAAATCACTTCATACAGGAAGAACTTATGTTTTAGTTCTTTACTTTTTGGCATTGTTTTCAAAGGGGGAGAAGACTGAAGAAAAGGGGAAAGACTAATGTATGGGGGAGAAGACTGATGATAGGAGGAGAGCATTTCAGCATTTCAGAATCTCACAGCAATCTGAATCAGTTAGGTCAAATCAATTGGTTTTGCCATCAATGCCAAAGGGGGAGATTGTTGGCATTATAATAGACAAGGTGACATTGTTGGCATTTCAATAAGGATATTAAGAAGGTTGTTGATGATTATGGATAAAACTGATTAAGGATGTTCACTGTCTTAATATTATTATTTTGTCATTGATGTCAAGAAATTTATTTTCTAATTCAGTATGATGTTGCCATATCTTAAGAAGTATGATTTGATGAGTATAAAAATGTTGGTAAAAGACACATAAAGAATGTGATGAATAAGGGGAGGAACAAGTTATTCAATGGGCAACTATTACCGAGTTAGAAAATGATGATATCATGATGTTTAAATTGTTTTGATATCATACATATGTTATTGATTGTAAGGTTAATACTATACTATGTTACCAAGCAAAGAAACTAGTCGGTAAACCCTAAGGAACCTAGTCGATAAACCCTAAGGTTATCGCTATTGGTTAATGAAGGCAGAATGTCTACCGAGTGAAGTTTAGTATTTACTGAGTTGCAACCGAGTAATAACAAAATGCATTGAATAAATAAAAGCATCATTTAATGAAGGAGGGCTAATGAGCTGGCTATGATTAAATGATTGGTATGCTGTGAATGAAGTTTGTTAAAGAATCTATGGCAAAGGAAAATCGACAGAAAGATCTACAGCGCAGATTGAACCGCAATACCCTAGCACGAGTTCTAAGAAATGTATGCAAGTTCCAAGGCAGGGTAAAACATTTTCAGATTGAAGGATACATTGAACTTGGTCAAAGTTTGAAGATTTAATGGCTATGATTGATCATGGGAAATGTGATCAAGGAAATTAAGTGGTTAAGCAATTGTTTATAAATAAGGAACTATTGATAAATAATGTATGCGGGCAAGTGTATGCATAGGGATGCTACATAGTGATTACTGAGCACTGAAGTGTGAAGACCTGTTTGAATAACAAAGTATAGAGCGCAATAGATGGATAAGATTAGTCCAATTGTATTGAGAAAATAAGAATCTACTTTAGCATTTTAGATGTGAAGTTGCAGATAGATTTTTATTATTGTTATTTTTTAAAGTGACAAAATCTCTTAACCGAGTGGACTTAACAATCTTATTTGTAAAACCCTCTAGCAAGGTGACATTTGATTGAGTGTTTGAAATCCTTTAACAAGGTCATTTCTAACAAGGTTAAGATCCTAAAAGATCTCAGGAAAATCCATTAACCAGGTCACATCTAGCAATGAGTTTGTAATCTTTAACAGGATTTCCTTTTAACTGGGCATACTCTAGAAGAGTATATTTTCTAGTGGGTTCGAAATCCCATAGTGGTTTTTCCCTCTTTGGGTTTCCATGTTAAATCTGGTATTATGAGTGTTATGATGTTTATATGCTTTTGAGTTTGCATGTTTAGCAGTTTTGGTTATATTACTGAAGTATATGTTACTGAGGTTGAATTTGTTGTTTGTATGGAAGATTAAGTTTATATGATTCACTCCCCCCTCTCTCATCTTATTAGCTTGGCATCTATACTTAATATTAAGTATCAGAACTATCAATTGATATCAGAGTTTTGGACTCCGAAAGAAAAAGTTTAAAGGTACTTGAGGATAGATCGAAAGATGTATAAGAGGGATACATCGAAGCTGAACAAGTCAAGTTTCTCTACATGGCAGAAAAGGATGAAGCTACACCTATCAGGAGTTGGAGAATATGTTGTATATTATCTAGAGAATGATTTCATTACACTGAGCACCTATCCATTGAAAATGGAAGAGATAAAAGCAAAGCAAGAACATATTCAAGCAATGATTGAAATAACATTTGCATTGACCGACTCAGAGTTTAATGATCTAGAAGGTTGTAATGATGCAAAGGCAATGTGGGACAAGCTCATATCCGTGTATGGTGGAGATGAACATGTTCAAAGAGAAAAAGTGGATAGTCTAAAAGTGCAACTTGAATCTATGAGGATGAATGAAGGTGAGAACATCACCCAGTACAGTACAAGACTAAAGGAGATTGTTAATCAAATCAAAGGAGTAGGTGGAACTATTGAAGAAAAGGATATTGCATCGAGAACTCCACAACAAAATGGAATTGCTGAGAGAAGAAATAGATCTATTGTGGATTGTGCCAGAACCCTGATGATGGAAAAGAAAGTGCCACAAACATTTTGGAGAGAAGCAATAAGCACAACAATTTACACCTTGAACCGAGTACAACTAAAGAAAGGAACTTTGAAGACACCATATGAGATCTGGTATGACAAAAAACCAAATGTAAGTTATTTTAAAATCTTTGGAAGTAGATGCTATGTTCACAAAGATGATAAAAATGGCAAGTTTGATCAGAAAAGTAAAGAAGGAATATTTCTTGGTTATTCTTCTAGAAGTAAAGCATTTAAATGTCTGATCAAATCATCTAACAAAATAGTAGAAAGTGAAAATGTGAAAATTGATGAATTTGCAGAAAGAAATGATGAAGGAAACTCCAAAGAACCAGAAGATTATGATGCATTTGTCTATGTTCAACCGACAAGTCCTACCAAGAAAATTGTAGAAGGAAATGAAGAGAATATCCAGTTACCAAGTGATGAAGAAGATCATACAGAGCCTACCAATCCTGTATTAGCCAAGTATGTCAGTGTTGGGAAAAATGGTGTCTCAACCTTGCATTTATGTGAGGTTACTATTTATAGTAAGTTTTCATTTGAGCATGAAATGGTGCAAAATTCTCCCTGAAGCTTCTGGTTGGCTAGATAAGCATTCCGGTAAAGTTGTGTCGCAAGGTCACAGCTAGTTTTGAAGATATTAAAGTTTTCATCTTGGAGGGGTGCGATAAAATGTTTAAACTTAATTTTGGGGGCTTTAGAGGCTCTAAAATTCCCTAAAAAGTGGTCATAACTGATGTAGTGGGTTACGAGGTGATAGAGCATTTCATGATCTTTTCGATGCTTCAAACGGTTCGTCAATCGGACACCCGGTTCTCAAGTTATGGCCTCCGAAAGTTTGTACTCCTGAAATAGGAAAAATAATTTTTATCGGATACATAAATAAGCTGTAAAAGGGAGCGACACGTGTTGATGTGTGATTTAACATGTCATAGGGCATCTAGAAGGGAGATAAGGTCAGCTACACCTTATTGGGTGGTTTTAGCCCATGGTTTTGTAATACCATTTGATGGTTTCTTGTATTGTATCTCCTATTTATGAGGTGTGTGAGATAGAGGTTGGGTGTAAGAGTTTTATGGCTATTGAATTGCCTCTGAATCTCTAATTAGTGGTACTCCTACGAAGAGCTTGGTCTACAAGTATGTTGTAATTTGTTTTTGATTGCTGAATAAAATATTGAGCTGCTTTTAGAATGTGGGGTTTTTCTCCCGAAAGGGTTTTCCCCACGTAAATCACTGTGTTGTGGTATGAATGCTATTATATCTATTTCTATTTTCTGTAACTGTTGTAACGATCTGAAAAAGTTTTGCATTACCTCCTCTCAAGGTTAGTGTAGGAAGTTGTTTCTGCTACTTAACTTCCTTACAAGTGGTATCAGAGCCTGATCACCTTTGGTTTCAATTATGGGCAGTTGGGTTTTTTGAACTAATCCAGATTTGAGTGGGAGCTAGTGCAAAAGATACTTTTTGATCTTGTTGTAGGAATATTCAGATGGCGAGTTTGTTAGGGAGAATAGAGGTGGAGAAATTTAATGGAAGTAATTTTGAGATGTGGAAGTTGAAGATGGAAGATCTGCTTATAGATCGAGATCTTTGGGATGTTGTTGATGCGAATGTCCAAAGGCCCTCAGATCCTACTGCGGCAGCTCAGTATGATGTTATGGACTGAAAAGCCAAGGGTCTAATCAGACTATGCCTGGCAAACTCTGTTCTAATCAATGTCCATGAAGAAAACTCTACAAAGAAGCTATGGACTAAGCTTGGTGAGATGTATCAAGCGAAATCTTTACTAAATCAATTTTTCTTAAGAAAGAAATTGTATTCCTTGAAGATGGAAGAGGGTGGATGAATTGCAGACCACCTGGAAGCATTCAATATGTTGGTGGCTCAATTACTATCTATCGGTGTTAAGATGGACGAGGAGGAGAAATGTTAGATCTTGCTTTGTTCTTTGCCTGATTCGTGGGATTCTCTTGTTATGGCTATCGATAGTACTTCTGTTGTTTTGAAATCTGAAGATGTGGTGGGTGCCCTACTCGATGAAGAGATGCGAAGGAAGGTATCCATCAGTTCAAAGGAAGCCCTAACCGTTCGTGGAAGACCTAAGGAGAAAGGCAAGAAGAATGAGAAGTACGACAAGTCCAAATCCAAAGGGAGATCGAAATCTCCTGGAAAGTCCAAAGTCATTTGCTGGAATTGCGATAAACCGGGTCACATCCATAAGGACTGCAAAGAAGAAAAGAAGAAGAAGAAAAAGAAAAAGTTCGATTTTGATTCTGAGTCTGACAAGGAAGATGGCGATGCATTTATTGCGGCTTTGGCGACTCATGTAGGTAATGATGCCTAGCTAATTGACTTAGGTGCATCTTTTCATATGACTTCCAATAGAGATTGGTTTTCTGAATATGAAGGATTTAATGGAGGTAAGGTGTACTTGGGTGATGATTCACCTCTAGACATTGTTGGTCGAGGTAAAGTTAGAATCAGGTTTTCTGATGGTAGAATAAAAAGGATTAATGGTGTGCTGCATATCCCTGGATTAAAATGAAACCTGTTATCTGTGAGCAAACTGATAGATGCGGGTGTGCAGGTAGTCTTTTCTGAAGCAGGATGTAAGATGATTAAGGGTGCTATGGTAGTTGCTAGAGGTGTCAGGTTTGGCACTTTGTATAAGCTTGAAGCATACACTGTTGAGTGTAATAGCACTTTTGTAAAAAGTAAATTTGCAGATACTTCACTGGAAGATTTGAAGGTTTCACCTTCAGCAGATGGAAATGGTTTTTGGGTACCAAGGGTGCTCTTTCGTCTGAAGCAAAGTTACCTGCAGAGAAGACTATGTTATGGCACCAGAGACTTGGCCACATTGGAGAAAAGGGTCTAAGGACCTTGAAAAATAAAAACCTTGTTGAAGGTTTGAATGATTGTAATCTTGACTTTGATTTCTGTGAGCATTGCATTTATGGAAAACAAAACCACGTTCAGTTTTACTCGAGTTCTCATAAAACTTGTGGTGTTTTGGATCTTATCCATTCTGATGTGTTTGGTCCAGTAGATGTCTCTTCGATTGGAAAATCCACATATTATGTTTCATTTATTGATGATTTTAGTAGAAGGACATGGGTATATTTTCTAAAGAGTAAATCTGAAGTTTTTAGTCATTTTAAAGAATTTAAAGCAATGGTTGAGTTGCAGACTGGAAAGAAAATAAAATGTTTGAGAACTGATAATGGTGGTGAGTTTTGCTCTAATGATTTTGATAGATTCTGTAAAGACTGTGGAATTAACAGGTAGAAGACAACTCTGTATTCTCCATAGTAGAATGGAGTTGCAGAAAGAATGAACAAGACACTGATGGAGAAGGCTAGGAGCATGTTGAGTGGTGCTGGTCTCGAACAAAAGTTTTGGGCTGAAGTTGTTGCCACTGCTTGCTACCTGATTAACAGGTCTCCTACATCAGCTCTTGTTGATAAAACGCCTATGGAAGCATGTTCAGGTCACAAGCCTTCATTGAGACATCTTAGAGTTTTTGGCTGCGAGGCATATGCACATGTGCCAAAGGAGAAGCAAACAAAGTTGGAGAACAAGGCTGTGAAATGTATCTTCATCGGGTATAGTTATGGTGTGAAAGGATACAAGCTTTGGGAACCTGTTGCACAAAAGGTAATTCATAGTAGAAGTGTTATTTTTAGAGAAATTAAGTCTCCTTCTGTTACATTGCAGCCAGAACAGACTAAAAAAGAAGATGTGATTCAACTTCCTTCTACACTTGAAAGAGTTGAATCGAGAACCCTAAATAGGCAAGAAGTTGAGGAGAGCTCGTCTAGCTCTGAATCTTCAGAAGAGGAGGAAGAACCTCCAACTCAGCTTGTTCAAAGGTCTACAAGACATAGACAACCACCTGAAAGGTATTCACCTAATGATTGGAGATGTATTTTTGCTCTGAATACTAGTGTGGATGAACCGAAATCTGTAGAAGAGGCATTAGGTATGAATGATGCAGAATCCTGGAAGATTGCTATGGAGGAAGAAATGGCAGCTTTGAAAAAGAATGATACATGGGATCTTGTACCATTGCCTGAAGGATGAAAACTTGTTGGTTGTAAATGGGTGTTCAAGAAAAAGATTGGTTCAGATGGAAGCATTGAGAAGTATAAAGCAAGGTTGGTTGCAAAAGGCTACTCTCAGGTTGAGGGTGTTGATTACGGTGAGATATTTTCTCTTGTTGCAAAAATGACGTCCATTAGATTTTTTCTTTCTATTGCTACTGCTTATGATTTAGAGGTTGAGCAAATGGATGTGAAAACTGCTTTCCTTCATAGTGATTTGGAGGAAGATATTTATATGACACAGCCAGAGCACTATGTGATGAAAGGCAAAAGTAATTTGGTCTGTAAATTGAAGAAATCTTTGTATGGCCTCAAACAAAGTCCTAGGATGTGGTACCAGAAGTTTGATACATATGTGTTGAGTTTGGGATTTGAACGTTCTAAATCAGATCACTATGTTTATTATAAATCTGATGGTGATCATTTCTTATTCATTGCATTGTATGTTGATGATATGTTATTCATTGGTAAAGGGAAAGGTATGATTTCAGAACTAAAGTCTTAGCTCACTACTAAATTTGAAATGAAAGATCTTGGTGCAGCAAAGCACATTCTTGGGATGGAAATTAGAAGAGATAGGGTGAACAGAAAGCTATGGCTAGGCCAGAGTAAGTATGTGAATTCAGTGTTATAGAGGTTCAACATGCAAAATTGTAGACCATTGAGTGTTCCTTTTACAGTTGGAACGAAACTATCTATTTCAGATTGTCCTACATCCCCATTGGAGATGGAAGACATGAGCAGAGTGCCTTACCAGAGTGCGGTTGGAAGCTTGATGTATGCTATGGTCTGTACTAGACCAGACATTGCCCAAGCAGTGGGAGTACTTTCTAGATATATGTCTAATCCTGGTAGAGTTCAATGGGATGCAGTCAAAAGAGTCTTTAGATATTTGAAAGGTACTTCAGAGTATTCTTTGTGTTATCATGGTAATTCAGTTGGAGACATGACTTCCCTTGATATCCATGGTTATGTGGATTCAAATTGGGCAGGTGATATTGATAGCAGAAGATCCACCAGTGCTTATATGTTTACTTTGTTTGGTGGTGCAATTAGTTGGATGAGTAAGCGACAGGCAGTGGTTACTTTATCCACTACTGAAGCAGAGTATATGGCAGCTACTCATGCCCTTAAAGAGGCCATTTGGCTTAAGAGACTGTGTTCAGATATTGGAATAAAACAAGGTACAGTGACAGTTTACTGTGACAGTCAGAGTGCAATTAGCCTAGCTAAGAACCAAACATTTCATGCCCGGACCAAACATATTGATGTTCAGTATCATTTTGTTAGAGATATGGTCGAAGATGGTAGGGTGAAGCTGGTTAAGGTGGAAACTTTGATGAATGTTGCAGATGCTTTAACTAAGGCTGTGAGCACAGAGAAGTTCAGATGGTGTTCAGAGTCTATGGGCCTTATGGCCCCTGGCAATTGATTCTTCGTGTTGACATTCCCTTCCGCTCCTGCAAGGTGTTCGACAAGTGGGAGATTTGTTACGAAAAATGGTGTCTCAACCTTGCATTTATGTGAGGTTACTATTTATAGTAAGTTTTCATTTGAGCACAAAATGGTGCGAAACTCTCCCTGAAGCTTCTGGTTGGCTAGATAAGCATTCCGGTAAAGTTGCATCGCAAGGTCACAGCTAGTTTTGAAGATATTAAAGTTTTCATCTTGGAGGGGTGCAATAAAATGTTTAAACTTAATTTTGGGGGCTTTAGAGGCTCCCAAATGCCCTGAAAAGTGGTTGTAACTGGTGCAGCAAGTTACGAGGTGATAGAGCACTTCGCGAGCTTTCCAACGCTTCAAACGGTTTGTCAGTCGGACACCCGGTTCTCAAGTTATGGCCTCCGGAAGTTTGTACTCCTGAAATAGGAAAAATAATTTGTATTGGATACATAAATGAGCTGTAAAAGGGAGCGACACGTGTTGATGTGTGCTTTAACATGTCATAGGGCATCTAGAAGGGAGATAAGGTCAGCTGCACCTTATTGGGTGGTTTTAGCCCATGGTTTTGTAATACCATTTGACGATTTCTTGTATTGTATCTCCTATTTATGAGGTGTGTGAGATAGAGGTTGGGTGTAAGAGTCTTATGGCTATTGAGTTGCCTCTAAATCTCTGATTAGTGGTACTCCTACGAAGAGCTTGCTCTGCAAGTATGTTGCAATCTATTTTTTATTGCTGAATAAAATATTGAGCTACTTTTGGAGTGTGGGGTTTTTCTCCCGAAAGGGTTTTCCCCACGTAAATCACTGTGTTGTGGTATGAATGCTATTATATCTATTTCTATTTTCTGTAACTGTTGTAACGATCTGAAAAAGTTTTGCATTACCCTCCTCTCAAGGTTAGTGTAGGAAGTTGTTTCCGCTACTTAACTTCCTTACAGTCAGAAGACATCATGCATCAAGTCAGATTATAGGAGATAAGGATGATCCAGTGATGACAAGGAATAAATTGAGACAAAACACATGTCTAATATCTGAATTTGAACCAAGAATAGTGAAAGAGGCATTTAACAGTGAAGATTGGATAAATGCTATGACTGAAGAGATTGATCAAATCAAGAAGAATGACACATGGACACTAGTCCCAAGACCGAAGGACAAAAATGTAATCAGTACAAAGTGGATTTTCAGAAACAAGCCGAATGAAAAAGGTGAGGTCATTTGAAATAAAGCAAGATTAGTTTGTAAAGGTTATGCCCAAGAAGAAGCAATTGATTATGGTGAGACTCTTGCACCTGTGGAAAGAATTGAAGGAGTAAGAACATTGTTGGCATATACTGCTTACAAGAATTTTAAGGTATATCAAATGGATGTCAAATCTGCATTTCTGAATGGTATATCAGAAGAAGAAGTTTTTATTGAATAACCTAAAGGATTTGTTGAAGACAAAAATAAAGATCAGGTATGTAAATTGAACAAAGCCTTATATGGTCTGAAACAAGCACCTAGAGCATGGTATGAAAGATTACACTCTTATTTAATCAAGATTGGTTTTATAAGAACAAGTGAAAATAGTAACATGTACATGAAGAATGATGAAAATGGAATACTGATCTCAGTCATATTTGTTGATGATATTATCTTTTGTGGAAATGACTCTCTATGTAAGAACTTTTGAAATGAAATGAGCAAAGAATTTGAGATGTCATTAATTAGTGAGATAAAATATTTTATAGGTTTACAGATACTGCAAATGAAAGATGAGATTTTCATTACTCAATCCAAGTACATAAAGGAAATCTTGAAGAAATTTGGAATGGAAGATTCTAAACGAGTAAGTACTCCTATGACTACCAACTGTAAACTATCAAATAATGATGAATCTGTATCTGTTGATGAGACACTTTACCGATCCATGATTGGAAAGCTACAATATGTTGTGCACAGTAGGCCAGATATAGCACATGTAGTAGGTATAGTTGCAATATTCTCTGTAGATCCTAAGGAAACACACATGACAACAATCAAGAGAATTTTCAGATACTTAAAAGGCACTGAAAACTATGGCTTAGTATGTCAGAAAGGAAATGATTTTGATTTAAAATTTTATACTAATGTTGATTGTGCAGGCAACATTGATGATAGGAAAAGCACAAGTGGAGGAGCTTTCTTTTTAGCAGAAAGACTAGTGAGTTGGCTTAGCAAGAAACAAGGATGTGTTTCGCAGTCAACAACAGAAGCTAAATAAATTGCTACAGCATTGAATTGTACCAACATAGCATGGATCAAACAACTGTTGGAAGGTATAAATGAAAAGGTTACGAAGCCAGTAACTATATTCTGTGACAATACTAATGCCATTAACATTTCAATGAATCCTATTATGCTAGGACAAAGGAACAAATAGCAGATATCTTCACCAAGCCACTACCAAGGGATACTTTTGAGTATCTCAGAAGTAAGTTAGGGGTCCTACCCCTATCTTCTACTCACTGACCAAGTTCGGTGAAAGCATCAATTCGATGACTCTACATAATATCTTTTAGGAGTTGAAGCTGATTTACACACTTTAGGATGTTTTCTAAAGTTGCGCAAGAAAAAAATACAGGGAACAGGAATTGAAGACAAAAAATGTTCTGACCGAGACTAAGTTGACACATAAACAACAGGAAATCACTTCATATAGGAAGAAAGTATGTTTTAGTTCTTTACTTTTTGGCATTCTTGTCAAAGGGGGAGAAGACTAATGTATTGGGGAGAAGACTGATGACAGGAGGAGAGCATTTCAGAATCTCATAGCAATTCGAGTCAATTAGGTCAAATCAATTGGTTTTGCCATCAATGCCAAAGGGGGAGATTGTTAGCATTTCAATAAGGATATTGAAAAGGTTGTTGATGATTATGGATAAAACTGATTAAGGATGTTTACTGTCTTAATATTATTATTTTGTCATTGATGTCAAGAAATTGATTTTCTAATTCAGTATGATGTTGCCATATCTTAAGAAGTATGATTTGATGAGTATAAAGTTGTCGGTAAAAGACACAGAAAGAATGTGATGAATAAGGGGAGGAATAAGTTATTCAATGGGCAACTATTATCGAGTTAGAAAATGATGAGATCATGATGTTTAGATTGTTTTGATATCATACATATGTTATTTATTGTAAGGTTAATACTATACTAGGTTACTGAGCAAAGAACCTAGTCGGTAAACCCTAAGGTTATCACTATCGGTTAATGAAGGCAGAATGTCTACCGAGTGAAGTTTAGTATTTACCGAGTTGCAACCGAGTAATAATAGAATGCATTGAATGAATAAAAGCATCATTTAATGAAGGAAGCTGATGAGCTGACTATGATTAAATGATTGGTATGCCATGAATGAAGTTTGTTAAAGAATCTATGGAAAAGGAAAATAGGCAGGAAGATCTACAATGCAGATTGAACGACAATACCCTAGCACAAGTTCCAAGAAATGTTTGCAAGTTCCAAGGTGGGGTAAAATGTTTTCAGATCGAAGGATACATTGAACCTAGTCAAAGTTTGAAGATCTGATGGCTATGATTGATCATGGCAAATGTGATCAAGTAAATTAAGTGGTTAAGCAATTGTTTATAAATAAGGAACTATTAATAAACAATGTATGCAGGCAAGTGTATGCATAGAGATACTACATAGTGATTACTGAGCACTAAAGTGTGAAGACCTATTTGAATAACATAATATAGAGCCCAACAGATGGATAAGATTAGTCCTATTATATTGAGCAAATAAGAATCTGCTTTAGCATTTTAGATGTGAAGTTGCAGATAGTTTTTTATTACTGTTATTTTGTAAAGTGACAGAAAATCTCTTAACGAAGTGGACTTAACAGTCTTATTTGTAAAACCCTCAAGCAATGTGACATTCTGATTGAGTGTTTGAAATCCTTTAACAAGGTCACTTCTAACAAGGTTAAGATCCTAATAGATCTTAGGGAAATCCCTTAACCGAGTCACATCTAGCAATGTGTTTGTAATCTTTAACAGGATTTACTTTTAACCAGGCATACTCTAGAAGAGTATATTTTCTAGTGGGTCCGAAATCCCATAATGGTTTTTCCCTATTTGGGTTTCCATGTTAAATTTGGTGTTATAAGTGTTATGATGTTTATATGCTTTTGAGTTTGTAGGTTTAGCAGTTTTGGTTATATTACTGAAGTATATGTTACCGAGGTTGAAACTATTGTTTGTATGGAAGATTAAGTTTGTATGATTCACCCCCCCCTCTCTCATCTTATTAGCTTGGCATCTGTACTTAACATTAAGTATTAGAACTATCAATTGGTATCAGAGCTTTGGACTTCGGAAGAAAAAGTTTAAAGGTACTTGAGGCAAAGATCCAAAGATGTATAAGAGGGATGCACCGAAGTTGAACAAGTCAAGTTTCTCTACATGGCATAAAAGGATGAAGTTGCACCTATCAGGAGTTGGAGAATATGTTGTATATTATCTGGAGAATGATTTCATTACACCGAGCACCTATCCATTGACAATGGAAGAGATAAAAGCAAAGCAAGAACATTTTCAAGCAATGATTGAAATAACATTTGCATTGACCGACTTAGAGTTTAATGATCTAGAAGACTGTAATGATGCAAAGGCAATGTGGGACAAGCTCATATCTGTGTATGGTGGAGATAAATATGTTCAAAGAGAAAAAGTGGATAGTCTAAGAGGACAACTTGAATCTATGAGGATGAATGAAGGTGAGACCATAACCCAGTACAGTACAAGAGTAAAGGAGATTGTTAATCAAATCAAAGGAGCAGGTGGAACTATTGAAGAAAAGGATATAACAAGTAATTAGTTAAGAACCCTTCTACCAGCTTATGCAATCCAAGTCTTTGCAATCAATGAATTAAGGTCTGTACCCAATATGCAACTTTCTTTAGATGTTGCTATTGGTAAGCTACATGCATTTGAGTTAAGTAACTTTGATAACAGTGGGTCATCAGTAAATAAAGTTGAATCTACATTTAGTTCTTTTCATATTGGTGAATTTGATGATTACAATGATAAAATGAGTAAGTACACTAAAGGGGATCACAATGGAGCAAGTGAAAGATTTCACAAGAACATGGAGGAAGTACACAAACTGTATGAGGAAATCAAAAAGCAAGAAGATTTTGAAGCACTATTAGCCAGAAGGTTACTGAGAGGAAAGGTAAGTATAAAGGAAAACTACCTTTGAAATGTTTCAATTGTGATAAAATAGGACATATGGCTTCTAACTATCCTGACAAAGATTCTATTGAAAAGAGAGATTACCGAGATGATAGACAGAAATATAATCATTACAGAGGACACCGAGACTTCAGAAGAAGAGAAAGAAAGTCATGCTTAATAGCCAATGAGGAATCCAATGATGATATATCAGATGAAACTGATAAAATGGAAGTAGTTTATGTGGATATCAAAGATGGATCAGATGAAGAAGTCTTCCTCATTTTCTTTATTATTAGATGAAGTTGAAGCATCATCATGGGAAAAATCATCAACTTTACCCTGGGATATAGGACCAACCTTCAAATCCTTTGATTCAGATTTTTGAACCTTTTCTTCGTTCCCATACTCTTCCTCCTTGTTACTTTCTTTTTGACTGTTAGAACAGGCACAAACTTATTTTTCATTGTTATTATTCACACCCTTCTTTTCCTCATTTTCCATGTTGGTGGCTTCCTTCTCAGGGACAACCTCTGAGGGTGGATCATCATTCTTCCCTTTTGTTTTTCATTTCTACTTCGAGTTGCTATCATTTTTACCATTCTTACCCTTCTTGAGTGAACAAGATTTCGCCCAATGACCCAAATTTTTACAATGAAAACATACAAACAAGAGAGATTCATATTCAATCACTTGGGTCCATTTCCCCAATTTGGACAAAATCTCAATAGTTTGAGGCATATCCGTCATTTGATTAACATTAACACAAATAAAAGAAAAAAGCAACCTAGATTTAGCTCCAGTCATCGGGTCGATCGATAGAAGTTCACCAAATGATCCCGCAATCCCTTTAAAGACCTCCTCATTCTAGAAATCCAATGGAAGGCCTAGAAGACATGTCCACACAAGCACTGACACAAAAAAGGAATCATCCAAAGGGAGGTTAGGATCCCATTTCTGTAAAGCCAAGGTTGACTTGCCAAATATCCATGACCCTTCATAGAGCACTTTATTCATATCTTCTTCATTATTAAAAGCAAAGGAAAAAAAACCTCTAGGAAGAGCTGCCACATCCACTTCACCTTTGAGAACCCATTTTCTCCTTATAAAGTTCCTTATGACAACAGTGTTAGGTCAAAACCAAGCAAACTGTCCAGCCAAGGTCATAGCTAAGCTAGACATAGTGAAATCAATGAGCTTATCCAGTATAGATATAGCAAAAAGCCCTATCGTCAGATCAGAAAGATTTTTAAAAAATGGAAGTCCAGATTGCACCAAAGGCCTGACTCCAAAAAGAGTCGACCATTTCTTTTCTTTACCTCTATCATTTGATTGAAACCAGAAAAGCAGGAAAGAAAACTATTGGGACTGATTAAAATTGAGTCAAGTTTAGAGGCCTAATCCAAAAATTTGCTCTGCATACCTAAATGAGTCAGTTTCAAGGGCCTAGTTTGCGAGAGGGTAAAATGGGACTAGTTGATTTTCAGAGGGTAAAGCTCGGGATTCATGTCCCACACCTTTCATTTGGCCTATTTAGTGTGTTGCAACTTTCAGAATTCAGTCTGGAGAAGTTTATCAAGTACCCGTTTTGAGGGGTGAGTTGAAAGTGCATTCTAGGCACAAGTGCAAATTTTATTAAGTAGCCTACTTTGAGCGATTACATCTTTTGCCCTGTTGATTGTCATGGAGAAATTAAAAATGGATTCAATTCTATGCATAAATATGAGTCAATCTGTAAAATTTCAAGTCCTTATGAATCCGTTTGCTCAGTTTTCAAAGCTCAATCCGTTTGTAGTTTGTGATGTTTGCACAAGTGTAAAAATGTCCTGGTGAGCGTCATGCAAGAATGCTTGTTCCGGGATAATGTTGGTATAAAGGGTGAGCTACATTTCAAATTTCAAGCTTTTATCAATCCGTTTGATCGGTTTTCAAAAGGAATCATTTTGCCATCAAATTCAGTTATCCGCACTTCCGGTGTTAGATCAGTTAATGTAGCCATTTTGGTGAGTGCGTCGTTTGCATCCTGTCAGCCAGGTGATCGAACTGAGAATTCAAAGATTTAATATGTACTTAAAGGTACCTATGTTTCTAATTTGAGAGCCTACGGAGGTCGTTTGATATTTTTGAGAAAGGCATCATGTGTTGCCAGAACATTGACTTCATCAGGTCCGCAGTGTCCACAAAGCCAGTTGGCCGTTTTTGGAAATTAATATCTCTTCGCTCGGGACTCGTCTTGAGAAACATTTTGGTAGATGTCATCCTTGTATATCAAAGTACATGCCTGTTAGATGGCGGGCTCCAGAAAGGTGTTTTGACAGGTTTGAAAATTACGTCTTCGCGATTAAATGCAAAAATTGTGGTGTAATTGCCTGAAGGTTGTAAAATGCGGATTAATGATCCGAAAATGATGCCGATCATTTCCGGAGGTATGTTTGAGGTCCGTGAAGCATTCCAGGGGTCAGTTGTATGAAAATGAAATTTTTTTTAGTCGGACCCACTTTGGGGCCCGACCTGGTTCATGCCTATGCCTTATTATTTTATTGGCAACTTAGCTTTATGAGCATTTCTAGAGTAATGTTGACGTCCATTGTTGGAGTCGAATACTTATATGTTTCCCACCAGAGGATAATGTAAAATCAATGCCATATTTTCCTTCCCTGCTGGAACTTGGTGGCTGGGAGATGAGTTTTATGAAATATGCAAACCAAATGAAAACCCCAGCATCTTCCCTCTTTGCTCAATGTGTACTGTTTGGATGGCAAAAAAAAAGTAGAGTCTATGGCTGGTGTCTTTCATTATTCTCCATCTATAATGGCCTTTACAACTCCATTGCCAAATGGTTATGACCGATTGCAGCCAAATACAAGGAGTGGTGAGAAAAGAGAAGTTTGAAAAGCCTTTGGCATGAAATGAAAACAACCAAGTGCATTGAAACTCCCTTTGATGGCAGCTACAACAGCAATAAACTTTCAGACAAATGCATTTGGCAGGTGTAAAATTAAATCTCCTTTTGTAGCGTTGAAGATGGAGTTTGGAGGGCTCAAAAACTTCAAACAAAATGAAATTGGCAGTTCATGTGGTGTTGAACATACAAGTTTAAAAGGAAACCATTCAAACAAATGCCAGTAAAGTTCTCCCTACGTGATCATTAGAAGGCAATGTGTTGTTTTAAAAGCAAAGTTCAAATGCATATTTGCCAGCAGCTGGAGTCTTTTAAAACAAATACAATGTGCAGTAGGCAAGAGTTCAACAATCAGACCCTCCACGTGAGCCCTCCAAAAAATGCAATTGGTGTATGCTTGAATCCTCCCATGCTGTGTATGGAAATTGAAAGATTTTAAAAATTCAAACCAATGCAAACAATCTTCAGCTCCCCTCTTCTGCGTAACATGGAGATTGGAGTGGAGCAAACAAACCTCACCTCTCACGTAGTGTTTGAAGGCAAAGTTCAAGGTTTTCAAAGCAAATATAAACCAGTCCAATGCTCCTCACGTGGTCTCCTCTGGTAGCAACATTAAAACCATTCAAAAAATAAACCAATGCTCCCTCCTTGTCTATGGCGTGGTTGTTGGGCATATTGCCAAATTCAACGCAGAAGAGCATACAAAGGGTGTTGAAAGCTTCAGAAAACTCTTATGCATGTTTGAGAGAGCCTGCAGTCAACAGCCAAAGTCTCACGTGGGAATGGAGAAAGGGCATTTAAAACTCAAGGCCCTTGTGTGTGGTGAATGAGGAAGGGGAGGCATTACCAGCAGGCAATATGTAACATTAACAGCAAATTCATTTGGCCGGTGTAAAACCCAGGTGCCATGACCTTTCCCAGCATCCTCTCAGGCGCAGTGGAGAAGGGAGTTTAAAGTTTTTTTTAATCAAATGTAAAAGGCCACCATTAAAGCTCAAGGAAAAGCTCAGAAGTGCAGTCCCAGGCATAAGATAATTATCCCACATTGGCTGTGCACTGGGAGCTTTTAGTATTTATATGTAAAACCGCACTATAATAATATGTCTAAGCCATAAAGGCTTTTGACAGATGGTGCCTATGGGCGCCCAAGGTGGGCCCATGCGCGAGCACGCTTCCTGAGGCAATAGAGGAGTTGACTGGATGGCAACTAGGTGGACCCCATGTGGGCACGCTTCTCAAGGCAAATAGGCAAAATTTTGCAGACGAAGGCTGGGTTAACGAGCGAGCAAGTTCGAGAGAGATCAATGGCTCGCGCTATTTCGCGAAGGGAAGATGCATGTCGTTTAAACCATGCGAAATAGCGAAAGTGAACGAGAGTCGTCCACGTGTCGTGATAGGTGGCAGTCCAGCAGGCGAGTCCCAGTGAGGTGGCACACAATTGGTGCACAGGTGGCAGTCCAGTGGCGATGATGTGGCAGCCAAGTGGTAGTGACAAAGCAGATGACGTGGCAAAAGATGAGGTGTCATCCCAAGTGGCATCCGATCAACCCCATCGACCAATTAGAGGCCGCCATGTGACAAGGCGTCAGAGCACAAATGGAGGCAAAAATCAAAATTAAAATAAATAAATGATATAGTTTAAACTATAGAGAAATTTGAAAAATTTAAATGATGGGTCCATGTTGAGGATTAATTCGCCCAAGGCTCAATTTTTGGCCAAAGTACAAAGTGTTATATGTTTTCAGAAAGCTCTCGGAGTGAGGAATCTGATTATGAAGTTGATTTTGACACATGGGGGATATTTTAGAAGCAGTATCCATGGGAACAAAATTTAGTTAGAGGGTAGACACTTGGCAATTTTCAGTTGTAGATTTGATTCTCTTCCCTCTCCTTCTTATTCCTCATTCTTCTCAGTTGTAAGAGTTCCAAAAAAATGGAGAATGGCTCCATTTTTTCATGGCTTCCAATTCTGAGTATTCTTCCAGATTGTAAAGAGAAGGATTATCCTTTCAGTAATGGAGTTTGATTCTTTGCTATAGGTGTTCTTAGCTGCAGGTTCTTGTGTATGTAAGGCATGCACAAATTCACACAGAAGTTGTCTTTGGATTTATATTTTCATTATATTCAGCTCAGATCCTCAAGGAGGATGAGATTTGTTATCTCAAGGAGGTAATTGTGATTGTTTGCAGGGATTCTTCAAGGAAGAATTTAAATTCTGTAATAAATCATGAATAATGGAATATAGTGTCTGGATTTGATATTTTCTATGAGTGAGCTGAGTAATGCATTTATGCAAGGCATTAAATGCATGAATATTTAATAATGAAGATGGATTTGCAGTATAAGGTTTCCTTTATAGTTTGATGTGTGACTCTGTTGCCCTTGGATAAGGCACTGATCTTACAAGTTCGGGGATGTCTTTCAGATCAAACAATTTAAAAAACAAATCTATTTCTCTTTATGTTTAGGGGTTAATGTTCTATCCTTCCAAAGCTCTATTTCACCTATTATTTGTATAAGATCCAGCCCATCTGTACATGTTACCTAATTTGGTGAGCTAATGGAATGGTTTGTCTGCTCATTGTTGATGCAGTCTTATGTTTGTGATTGTTATATTCAATGCATCAAAAGGGTGTCCCCCCCTAGGTCTAGCAGAACCTGAAGTGCAGGAGGATCATTAGGATCCTATGTTATGTTGTCCCAGCCCTGAAGTGTTTCATTGATTGAGATTGGCTATCTCATATATAGATTTACAGGTGTCTTGGGTTATCACTTTTAGTGAACAACAAAAATGGCGACTCTGCTGGAGAAATGAAAATGGAAATTGCCTCAATTCATCTAGTTAGTTTGTCCATTGTGTATGCACAGAGTGAGAAAGTGAATTTATGAGTTAGAAAATGCTCTTTGTTCTGGATCTGCATAATGATATGTGTATCATGTCATAGTTTATGAAGGAGTAGCAGTGAATGCATGGTTGAAAATTGTGAGAAATTCTCTCAGCTGTGTGTGAAATTTTTTATTTTTTTTTTCCCAATTCCTTATTGGGTGGTGACTCTGTGGTTCGTACCAGTGTTAAATAGCCTAGAAGAGTGTTGATTACAGCGAGATCAAAGGAGTAACAAAGAATTGAACAAGTGTTGAATGGTGTTCTGCTATTCAAAATATCCTTTGTACAAGAGGTGGCGACTCTGATGTAAAAGACAGTGCTAAGGTGTGAAGTAAATCTCCAGATCTACAAGTCTTATAGCTGCAAATCTCCAGGTATTTTTCAGAGGTTTTAAATGCAAAATATCTCTTCTGAAAGTTTGAATGTGTAATGTCATTTTCCCATTTAGTGAACAGCACTAGTCTAGAGGGAAAGAGAGAATTTCAAAGTCCATTTGCATATCTACGCTGCTAAAATATTCAGTGTATGTTATCCTCCGTAGTATGCAAATGTGGAAGAACTTTATGTCAAGCAATGTTAATGAATAGATCAGTATGAGGATATGTGCTTGAAGTTTTTATCCAAGATTGTATAATCATTTGTGGGAGTAAGGAAAATGAACAGTGAAAATTTTCAACCTTGTGTATTTCCACATAGAGCCATGCCTGGTGAAGTGTTACAACCATATAATAGGAGAAGTTTCATCATGAACCATTATGCTACTCTAAATTTTAGAGATATTTTGGGTTACCCAAATCCCATACCCACATAAATTAGAAAGCATTTGCCCATATTCAGTGGGAAGAAATCAGAATCAGCATGTCAACATGTTAAAAGATTTTCAGATTTGATAGGAGAATTCAAAATTTGCCAAGAAGATGTATGCATGAAGTTGTTTATTCAGTCATTAAAAGAAGATGCAAGAGATTGGTTCTCTTTTTTGCCAATGAATTCTATTACCTCATGGGAAGAATTGGTTTCAGATTTCATGGATAAATTCGATGAGAAGGTGAGTGATTCCGACTTGCTGAAAGAATTCATCTGTATACAAATCAGGGAAGATGAATTGGTACCAACGTTTAATATCAGATTTTCATAGGCTCTATCCAAAATTTCTATAAGGTATAAACTTGATGATAAAGTATGTCTGGATGTTTACTTGAGTGCATTTGATGAGAAGATGGGTTTCCTATTGAGAAACAAAGAACCCAAAACCTTGTATGAAGCCTTTAAACAACTAGGGATATGGAAAATAACTTGAAGTTTGGAATCTCGAAGAGATTCGTGTCTGCTGTTGTTTCTTGTCAAAGCACCTTCAATGGTGGAATACCATATGAAGTTGAGCAAATCACTCCGTGTCTAGGTGCATCAAGCTTTGTAGTTCCAAATGGCTTTTATGATGCGTGTGTTTCAGATTTAAATGAGAGTCAAGAACCTTTGTTGTTAATGCCAGTTGTCTCTCGCAGTAGTGATGGAATGATCAGTGGGAAGCATTGTGAAAATGTTGATACAGAGACAGATATATACAAGGGATATGTACCATTTGATTTGTATGCCGATTATGCTGATTATGTGACTGGCAGTTACCAAGTGAATCATGCATCTCTTCAGGATAATATTGGGGAAAATAATGATGGTGATGACCATCAATCTTTACATGCTGCTGATGTATTTGATGTTGAAATACCAAATACATAGGGATTACTAAGTGTTGTTGTTTGTGCAAGTGAAAGTGTGCAATATGATGAAAATCAGAATTGTTTGGTGCGAACAATAGCTGATCCTCTTTTAAACATTGATGATGTCAACTATGTTGAGGATGAAGTAAATGTTTTTTCAAATTTCACTTCAGACTTCATTTCTTATAATCATGTTGATAATCTTTCTTTTTTGAAAGATATGCACAATGTTAATTCAGAAAATTGTAATGGTACACATGATTGCGATGAAGATATAGCACACATGGATGGACAAAAGTTTACGGAATCTCACATGGAACAACAAAGTGCAATGCAAGTCTAGAAGATTGCAGAACTTAAGAAAGCTCTTGAGGTTGTGGATAAGAAGGTTCAAATGTTGGAGATCCTTCGAACTATTGATGAAGACCTTGTGCAATATAGTGAAGGGAATTCTTCGGAAAAGGATTGTGAATTGAATGCTTGTATACTTGATGAACATGCTGACCTAATAGATGGTTTTATGACAGAAAATTTTAGTGAACAAGCTAAAAACTCATCTGATGAAGTAAATGGCAGTGATGTTCATGTTCATTCTTTGGCTGATGACGAGTGTTCAATTGGTGAAGAAGATCAGTTGTGGCACGATAAGTTTGATTATCTTGATTTTCAGAGTGATGGTCATAGAATAAAATCTCATGAATATGAAACATGGAACACTGAGGATTGTTCCAGCCAAGTTTCATTTTCTTCTTTGTCTGATGAAGATGATTATGAGGATCGAATGGATGGTGTCTTTAGCAATTTTACTAATGCTTTATTCAATGCTGATATAGATACGGACCAGCCACTTCAGTGTCATAACGCTCATAAAGGGATTGTCCATTTGGTTTCTAACCCTTTGTATGAAGAAATAACTAATCAGCCAGATGTTGTAAATGATGAACCAGTCCATAATACTGATGGAATTCCAAACAACAATAGCATGGGTTGTAAAAATTTATTTCATGATGAAGGTAAGAGGCATGGATTATGTGATGACCATTTAAAACCACAAATGAAAGTGTTTCAGGTGGATGTAAGCCTGAAAGAGAAAGAGTTAGCTGAGGATTTGCTTCAGCTAGAGGTATGCATTCTTTTCCATGAATGGGATGTTGAGAATGCAGAGGTTTTCAGTTCGATAAGCAAGGATAGTATGAGGTGTGATCAACATAGTGAAGTATCACATCTGGATGGTAATGTTCATGTTCCTTGTTTGCATTAGTTGGTTAGTAGTGTCCCTCATTCTATTGATTTAAATGATAATAAGGTATGTGCTGATAGGAACTACAATGTTGAAAATCAGTGTTTTATTTTTCAAGTTCAGCATGATGATGTCCTTGCAAATGATAGAGTTGAGTGGTACAGTGAAAGGTATGTCAGCTTGTGGGAATGCCTCTATGGTGATTTGTCTCATGATTTTACTTGTGTTGAAATAGTGTGTGATCACAAAGTTCAAAATCAGACCAAAGATATGCACACTAGTTGTTTCAGTAATGAGACAAAAGAGGTTGATTATAATGCTCATGCTCAGTTGTTACTATAAGGTGCCTTTGTTTTGATCAATATGTCAAGTGATGAGAATCAGATTTTTCACAGAGGTAAATGTGTGTAAGCGGAGCAGCTTGTATTAGTTTTTAGCATGTTTGTATATCTTGTACAGTCGCTTTGCTTCAATTGTGTGGTTTTCAATAAAGTGCCCTTCTGTTTGGGTAGAATAAGGAAGCCCTGTTTTGGAAGAGAAGAAATGAGAAGAGAAGAATGATCCGTTTTCGAGTGGTCTGCTTAACCAAAGATATCTGGATTCTTGTGTTGATCTTGCAATCAACCATCCCCAGTCAGAGCCATTGTGGGGACTGATTAAAATTCAGTCATGTTTAGAGGCCCAATCCAAAAATTTGCTCTGCATACCTAAACGAGTCAGTTTGAAGGGCCTAGTTTGCGAGAGGGTAAAATGGGACCAGTTGATTTTCAGAGGGTAAGGCTCGGGATTCATGTCCCACACCTTTCATTTGGCCTATTTAGTGTGTTGCAACTTTTAGAATTCAGTTTGGAGAAGTTTATCAAGTACCCGTTTTGAGGGGTGAGCTGAAAGTGCATTCTAGGCACAAGTGCAAATTTTATTAAGTAGCCTACTTTGAGCGATTACATCTTTTTCCTTGTTGATCATCATGGAGAAATTAAAAATGGATTCAATTCTATGCATAAATATGAGTCAGTCTGCAAAATTTCAAGTCCTTATGAATCCGTTTGCTCAGTTTTCAAAGCTCAATCCGTTTGTAGTTTGTGATGTTTGCACAAGTGTCAAAATGTCCTGGTGAGCATCATGTCAGAATGTTTGTTCCAAGCTAATGTTGGTATAAATGGTGAGATACATTTCAAATTTCAAGCTTTTATCAATCCGTTTGATCGGTTTTCAAAAGGAATCATTTTGCCATCAAATTCAGTTATCCGCACTTCCAGTGTTAGATCAGTTAATGTAGCCATTTTGGTGAGCGCGCCGTTTGCATCCTGTCAGTCGGGTGATCAAAATGACAATTCAAAGATTTAATATGTACTTAAAGGTACCTATGTTTCTAATTTGAGAGCCTACGGAGGTCGTTTGATATTTTTGAGAAAGGCATCATGTGTTGCCAGAACATTGACTTCATCAGGTCCGCAGTGTCGACAAAGCCAGTTGGCCGTTTTTGGAAATTAATATCTCTTCGCTCGGGACTCATCTTGAGAAACAGTTTGGTAGATGTCATCCTTGTATATCAAAGTACATTCCTGTCAGATGGCGGGCTCCAGAAAGGTGTTTTGACAGGTTTGAAAATTACGTCTTCACGATTAAATGCAAAAATTGTGGTGTAATTGCCTGAAGGTTGTAAAATGCGGATTAATGATCCGAAAATGATGCCGATCATTTCCGGAGGTATGTTTGAGGTCCGTGAAGCATTCCAGGGGTCAGTTGTATGAAAATGAAATTTTTTTTAGTCGGACCCACTTTGGGGCCCGACCTGGTTCATGCCTATGCCTTATTATTTTATTGGCAACTTAGCTTTATGAGCATTTCTAGAGTAATGTTGACGTCCATTGTTGGAGTCGAATACTTATATGTTTCCCACCAGAGGATAATGTAAAATCAATGCCATATTTTCCTTCCCTGCTGGAACTTGGTGGCTGGGAGATGAGTTTTATGAAATATGCAAACCAAATGAAAACCCCAGCATCTTCCCTCTTTGCTCAATGTGTACTGTTTGGATGGCAAAAAAAAAGTAGAGTCTATGGCTGGTGTCTTTCATTATTCTCCATCTATAATGGCCTTTACAACTCCATTGCCAAATGGTTATGACCGATTGCAGCCAAATACAAGGAGTGGTGAGAAAAGAGAAGTTTGAAAAACCTTTGGCATGAAATGAAAACAACCAAGTGCATTGAAACTCCCTTTGATGGCAGCTACAGCAGCAATAAACTTTCAGACAAATGCATTTGGCAAGTGTAAAATTAAATCTCCTTTTGCAGCATTGAAGATGGAGTTTGGAGGGCTCAAAAACTTCAAACAAAATGAAATTGGCAGTTCATGTGGTGTTGAACATACAAGTTTAAAAGGAAACCATTCAAACAAATGCTAGTAAAGTCCTCCCTGCGTGATCATTAGAAGGCAATGTGTTTTTTTTAAAGCAAAGTTCAAATGCATATTTGCCAGTAGCTAGAGTCTTTTAGAACAAATACAATGTGCAGCAGGCAAGAGTTCAACAATCAGACCCTCCCTCCACGTGAGCCCTCCAAAAAATACAATTGGTGTATGCTTGAATCCTCCCATGCTGTGTATGGAAATTGAAAGATTTTAAAAATTCAAACCAATGCAAACAATCTTCAGCTCCCCTCTTCTGCGTAACATGGAGATTGGAGTGGAGCAAACAAACCTCACCTCTCACATAGTGTTTGAAGGCAAAGTTCAAGGTTTTCAAAGCAAATATAAACCAGTCCAATGCTCCTCACGTGGTCTCCTCTGGTAGGAACATTAAAACCATTCAACAAATAAACCAATGCTCCCTCTTTGTTTATGGCGTGGCTATTGGGCATATTGCCAAATTCAACGCAGAAGAGCATACAAAGGGCATTGAAAGCTTTAGAAGTCTCTTATGCGTGTTTGAGAGAGCCTGCAGTCAACAGCCAAAGTCTCACGTGGGAATGGAGAAAGGGCTTTTAAAACTCAAGGCCCTTGTGTGTGGTGAATGAGGAAGGGGAGGCATTACCAGCAGGCAATATGTAACATTAACAGCAAATTCATTTGGCTGGTGTAAAGCCCAGGTGCCATGACCTTTCCCAGCATCCTCTCAAGCGCAGTGGAGAAGGGAGTTTAAAGTTTTTTTTAATCAAATGTAAAAGGCCACCATTAAAGCTCAAGGAAAAGCTCAGAAGTGCAGTCCCAGGCATAAGATAATTATCCCACATTGGCTGTGCACTGGGAGCTTTTAGTATTTATATGTAAAACCGCACTATAATAATATGTCTAAGCCATAAAGGCTTTTGACAGATGGTGCCTATGGGCGCCCAAGGTGGGCCCATGCATGAGCACGCTTGTCGAGGTGATAGAGGAGTTGACTAGATGGTGACCAGGTCGACCCCATGCGGGCATGCTTCCCGAGGCAAATAGGCAAAATTTTGCAGATGAAGGCCGGGTTAACGAGCGAGCAAGTTTGAGAGAGATCAATGGCTCGCGCTATTTCGCGAAGGGAAGATGCACGTCATTTAAACCCCACGAAATAGAGAAAGTGAACGAGAGTCATCCACGTGTCATGATAGGTGGCATTCCAGTAGGCCGGTCCCAGTGAGGTGGCACACAGTTGGCGCACAAGTGGCAGTCCAGTGGCGATGACATGGCAGCCAAGTGGCAGTGACAAAGCAGATGACGTGGCAAAAGATGAGGTGTCATCCCAAGTGGCATCCGGTGAACCCCATCAACCAATCAGAGGCCACCACGTGGCAAGGCGTCAGAGCACAAATGGAGGCAAAAATCAAAATTAAAATAAATAAATGATATAGTTTAAACTATAGAGAAATTCGAAAAATTTAAATGATGGGTCCATGTTGAGGATTAATTTGCCCAGGGCTCAATTTTTGGCCAAAGTATAAAGTGTTATATGTTTTTGGAAAGCTCTCGGAGTGAGGAATCTGATTATGAAGTTAATTTTGACACATGAGGGATATTTTAGAAGCAGTATCCATGGGAACAAAATTCAGTTAGAGGGGAGACACTTGGCAATTTTCAGTTGTAGATTTGATTCTCTTCCCTCTCCTTCTTATTCCTCATTCTTCTCAGTTGTAAGAGTTCCAGAAAAATGGAGAATGGCTCCATTTTTTCATGGCTTCCAATTCTGAGTATTCTTCCAGATTGTAAAGAGAAGGATTATCCTTTCAGTAATGGAGTTCGATTCTTTGCTATAGGTGTTCTTAGCTACAGGTTCTTGTGTATGTAAGGCATGCACAAATTCACACAGAAGTTGTCTCTGGATTTATATTTTCATTATATTCAGATCAGATCCTCAAGGAGGATGAGATTTGTTATCTCAAGGAGGTAATTATGATTGTTTGCAGGGATTCTTCAAGGAAGAATTTAAATTCTGTAATAAATCATGAATAATGGAATATAGTGTCTGGATTTGATATTTTCTATGAGTGAGCTGAGTAATGCATTTATGCAAGGCATTAAATGCATGAATATTTAATAATGAAGATGGATTTGCAGTATAAGGTTTCCTTTATAGTTTGATGTGTGACTCTGTTGCCCTTGGATAAGGCACTGATCTTACAAGTTCGGGGATGTCTTTCAGATCAAACAATTTAAAAGACAAATCTATTTCCCTTTATGTTTAGGGGTTAATGTTCTATCCTTCCAAAGCTCTATTTCACCTATTATTTGTATAAGATCCAGCCCATCTGTACATGTTACCTAATTTGGTGAGCTAATGGAATGGTTTGTCTGCTCATTGTTGATGCAGTCTTATGTTTGTGATTGTTGTATTCAATGCATCAAAAGGGTGTCCCCCCCTAGGTCTAGCAGAACCTGAAGTGGAGGAGGATCATTAGGATCCTATGTTATGTTGTCCCAGCCCTGAAGTGTTTCATTGATTGAGATTGGCTATCTCATAGATAGATTTACAAGTGTCTTGGGTTATCACTTTTAGTGAACAACAGGCCTAACTCCAAAAAGAGCCGACCATTTCTTTTCTTTACCTCTATCATGTGGGTCCCCAGTTTTGGAATCTTTATCTTTCACCGATTTTACTGTCGCCTTGTCCCCCTCAATACCCTGAGAAGCTTGGGGACCTGCATGATTACCAGCTCCAACCGTAGAAAGACCACCATCCCCATGTTTGAAATTTGAATTTCCCGCTTGCCGCTCCGCTTGCCGCTCCTCTCACCCATGCCCATACTCGATAGTGGGGAAGAAGAAACTGAGAAACTCATCCATTGATATGTGTCTGTCATGTTTAACTTGATAGTTGATGGTTGAGATGCAATCTTGCGTTCAACGTTGGATGTGTCTCATTGTTTGCTTGACAAGTGTTTTCTAAGTATTGTTCTACCCATTTGATTAAGCTCTAAGATAATTTTGTCCCTACTTAGGTTTAGGATTTTCCCCCCAGCTAGGTTTAGGATTTTTCCCCCAGTCTAAAAATAAACTTTATTATGGATATACACGATGATCAAAGCCATGGCGGGAGAACATTGCCGGATTATGTACAAAAGGCTTTTTATGTTGGATACTTACAAATGTGATGGATGAAAAGTGGAAGAAAGTATGAACTCATAGAGGGTAGACCCAACTGACAGATATAAGCACTTGTTGCGAGGTTTTCACTATCTATTTTTATTGCATTTTCCCTCATATTTTATTTTATTTTTCGTTGTTTTTTTATTTTTTTGCTTTTCCACATTTTGGGGGATTTTCTCTACTTTTTCACTTTTTTGGGATTTTTTTTGCTTTTTCACTTTTTTTGGAATTTTTGCTTTTCCACTATTTTTGGATTTTTTGCTTTTCCCCTATTTTTTTTTTTTTTCTTTTTCAAATGTAAAACTTTTTCAGATGCATTGTGTTGATAGGTTGTTCAAACCACTCACCTTTTGGCGTTGACAATTTGTAGGCTCTGGATCCATATGTAGCAACCATGACAAAAGGACCTAACCAGTTTGGTTTAAATTTTCCATTTTTCTCTCGATTTTGTTGGTTGTGTGTATTTTCTCTTAAGACAAGATCTCCCAACTGAAATACTCTCATCTTGACTCGGTGATTCCAGCTTCTCACCATCCTTTGCTTATATGATTTTAAGTGATTAGAAGCATTTTGATGATGCTCTTGTAGAAAGTCTAGTTCTTGTAACCTGGATACTCTCTACTCCTCATTTGGAATGAGTCCCTTTAATGACACTCGTAGAGAAGGTATCTCTACTTTAATTGGTAGGATTGCTTGTGACCCATACACAAGGCAATACAGAGTTTGCCCAATGGGTGTATGGATGCTAGTGTGATAACCCCATAGAGCTAGATTCAACTGAATGTGTCAGTCCCTACCAACTTCATTGATTGTCTTCTTCAAAAATTTTAGGAACCTTTTGTTGGATGCCTCATCTTGATCATTCCCTTGAGGATATTAGGGTGTTGAGAAACTATGTTGGATTTGGAATTGCTCACATAGTTCTTGCACATTTTGGTTCTTAAAAGGTTTTCCATTATTACTGATAATGGAGTTGGGAATACCATAGCGACAGATGATATAGTTGAGGATAAAAGAAGCCATTTTCTTTCTTGTCACTATTTTTAGAGGGACTTCCACAATCCATTTGGTAAAGTACTCTATAGTAGTCAAAATTAGCTTATGTCCATTTGAAGATGAAGGGTGAATATTTCCTACCAGGTCCAGAACACATTGAGAAAACATATATGATCCTGCCAAAGGATGTAACTCTTGTGTTGGTGCATGTATCAGATTACCATGAATTTGACATTGCTTACATTTCTTGGAATACATGAAGGAATATCTTTCCATAGTGGGCCAATAATAACCCAAGCATATGAATTTCTTGGCCAGCGTAAGACCACTTAAATGTGTGCCACAAATACCTTCATGGACTTCATTGAAGGCTTTTTTGGATTTATCATGTTTGAGGCACCTAAGGAGAGTTCTATCCAAACCTCATCTATAAAGGGTATCAATGATAATGGTATAACGAGAGGATTGATGGATAAAGTTATATTTTTGGTTTCTTGAGAGGTTTGGGGGAAGGATATTATCTTTCAAGTAAAGATATGTTGGGCCATAATGGGAGGAATCAATTCTAGCTATATTGCAGATGATTTGGGTGTTAGGGGAATCATGGATTGGATAAAAGAGTTATTCCACCAAGAATTCATAACACTCTTGATTTTGTGGAATAACTCTTTTATTTTCATTCCTTGGGATCTATGCAAAAGAGATCTCAACAAAGTACTTCTTGAAATCATCAACCAGTTTCTTGTAGGGCATCAGTTTATCATCCTTGGTTTGATACTCATCATTTATCTAGTTGATAACTAGCTATGAATTGCCATAGATATATAACTCTATGATATTTCATTCAATGGCCATCTTGAGGTTGATGACTAGTGCATCATACTCTATAGTATTGTTTGTACATGAGAAGCTCAATTTGTATGATTTAGGGATAGTGTAGCCCTGAGGAGTTATGAATAGGATTCTTGCACTTGATCCATGTTGTGTGTAAGAGCCATCAAAATACAGCTCCCAAGTATTTTTGTGGACATTGAGAACATATTGTGAAGAATGAACCTTTGAAATACCCTTTTAACCTCTGAAAACCTAATTATAGGTTGTAATAAATGCTTCAACCTTTTGACTTTCGTTTGCCTTGTTTTTCATGAAATCGCTCACCAGAACCTAAAATCTTCAGACAATCTTCTAAGTATCATCTTCATACATGATATAAACCTTTTGCAACCTTTTGGAATCGGTTATAGATCTTCGAAGAGGGGGTTTTATGAATCTACATAAAAAACTACCCCTAAGGCCAAAAAGCCCTAGTTATTGGATGAGGTTCCATCACTGGATTTAGGTGTGGAGCCATTATGCACATTAGAATCATCTTTCTTAACCCACATCTTCTTATGTTGATCTATGTTTTTCTCTACCTTTTCTTTACCTTTCTCATCTAATTTGTTCTTGTCTACTAGACCATTATTCTTGCTTTTGCAATATTTTGCAATGTGACCTAGTTTCTTGCATGCATGGGAAACAATATTTCTCTACATAGGCCTAAAATTCATCTAATTTGGTCTCATCTTTCATTGGTTAGAGATATGTGAAAAAATCCCACATACATAACAACTCTTATTCTGAAATTTGTTCATCATTCTGCACATGTTTGACTTGTGATCAAAATTGTTTCATTTGAAACATTGACCAGTAACGGTAGGAACATTACTCATCATCCCATTATTCATCCTGCTTCTGCATTGATTTGCAATATAACTGAAACTATTACAAGTTAAACATATACCATTGAATTTATAAGCATTAAGTTGCCTTACTGGAGGATTCTTGCTCTTTTGATGATTAGGTTTTGTGTTGCTCTATCCAGAACAGGAGGATTCTCCTTTCGCATATCCAAGTTCTCTGGTGTCCTTTCCATGTCTCTAACTTTCCAACATCTCATCAAGCATTTCTAAGATAGCTTTGATTTTTTCCTTATAATCATTAGCAGTAGCAAGCTCATCTCTCAGAATCGTGATTTGTCTTACAAGTTCTTGACCATCATTTTTGGATTGTGCCAGTTTAAGCCTCAACTGGCCAATCTCATAATTCAATCTACAACATTCATTTGTTGTATCTTTTAATGATTGAGTGAATATTTCTTCATTCTTCTCTGGATATTCAATCTCCTTTTTTAGTTTCATAGCAATGGATTTCATCTCATTCTTTAGAACAACATTCTCTCTAGCAAGCTTTTTACATTCATCAGTCTTGCTCTGATTTTCCCTACTTTGTTCTTCTTTCTCTTTTAGTTTTTCCATCAGCTCTTTCCTCTTGTCTCTTGAAGTGCTCACTTGTTCTTTTAATGTATCAATGAAATCTTCAACTACACTCAGGTTTCTCTTTAAGGAACTTACTTATTTCATTGTTGAATCAAGGTCTTCAAGTGCCACACTAAGTTGTCTCTACAAACCCGAGTCCATTAATTCAATCTTTCGGATCTTCCTCAAGTTGTTAGGATTTCTTGGAGGAACTAGGCTCTGATACCAATTTTTGGAATTGATGAACACTAAGAAGGGGGGGGGGGGGGGGGGGTGAATCCGTATTCTACAAATTTTAAACTTATTATTTTGATTCTTTAACCACCAGATGCATAAGAAGGAAAGTAAAGTGCAACAACATAAAACAAATAACCATGCAACCAAAACACCAATATTTTTGCATGGAAATCCAAAAGGGAAAAACCACAGTGGGATTTGAACCCACAATATTATTCCACTATGACCAGTAGCAAAACAATATTACAAAATGGGAATGCACTTGCATTCAAGCACACTACCTAGAGCTCACTACTCAATTACAAAAATAGGGCTACAACCCTAGAGGAAGGATCACTACCTTAGAAATGATTACAAAAGGATTACATTGAGTAATGAACTAGATAATAGCATCTGACTATGCCACAAATCAATTTCGGTTAGGCCTAAGGTGATCGACTATGACTGATGTAATGATCTACTATGTTCTTCTCTACAACTACTCACCAAATCATAAAAAATAAGAATGCACATGTGAAACTACACTCAATCGCTCGTAAAACCATTACATACACCATTACCACACACAAAGATACTAACCAAGTCGATATTATATATCCACACCAACAAAAATGGTCTTCCACAGGTTGACTTCACCAAAAGTAAAAAATGAAACGTGTAGCTATAAGTCGGCTTAGATCTTTTACTGAACCATATTCTAGACCAAAAATACTTGATCATATGCTTCCTATAAGTCTCATCAACCATCTTAAACACATCACCAATCACTGGAATCAATTCTAAGAATTTGGTCACACATTATACCACCAAGCATGATGAATACTCTATTTTGCTGCTCTACCAGATATCAGACCTTCAATCAAGTATAGGAATCAACACTAGAGGGTGGATTATCGTGATAATCTGCTTCATATATCCAACCAACCAATTAGTGATCACCGAAATCAAAACCTATTTCACCAAAAATGAGAATGACCACAAAACTATATACTGAACTGCACCAAAAGTCTTAATGCAAAAATACTTTATCCAAAACATCTGGTTAGCCAAAACTCCATACTGGGTCAGATCAGTAGGTTGATTTGCCATCAATGACAACTCCTAAGAATCTATAAGCATCAAGAAACATCAATCCTCACCGGAGCATCATGAGAACATCAAATGCCAACACTTAGGTGAGAATAATTATATTCCTGATTACCTAAGTAAACTTATTAAAAGGTGTTATATTATACTAAAATTTTCTCTATAATTGTAGCCCCCCAAATATTATCTTCAACACCACTATTGCTTGTATAATGGCATATGAAAAACTTAGTCAAAGTAGATGTGGGTAAAGACTAAAATGAAAGCGATCTAAATTGGGAAATCCTAATCATATTATTTATTCATCATTATTTGATTGTTATAAGTTTTATAATAGTTCATTAAAATTTAAAAATACAAACATAAAAAATAACAAAATCTTTATCAGCTTGAAAAAACTATGTTAAATCTTACAATTTTTATATTAATGTGACTCTAACTTTAATTTAAATATAATCATTTTAATTATCATTAAACATGCTCAAAATTGATTTTAGATTTATTTTACATCATTTTCTTTATTTTTTTAAATTTTTGTGTTGGTATACAAAATATGAAGGTCATTAAAACAAAACTCAATTAAGACAAACATTTAATAACTAGTCATGTACAAAAGAAATTATTTTCATTTTAAAATTGACAATGTAAAAATATATTTCAATCATATTTTACAGATATCATCTATATAATGATATGCTAATTCCAACATTTAAAGAAAAAAAGAGAACATGTCTTGTGCGAAATAAGTCTCTATCATACTATCATATCTAATGTCGATTTCAAAATTTTGAAATGCAAGACAATATAATATTATTTTGAGGATTTCTCAAGTGATCTTAATTAAAAATTCACAAATATATGTAAATAATTTATTTATATTATGATGAAATATCCTCCTCTCCAATTAATATGCCCTTTAAATATTTGTGAAACTATACTATATGTTGTGACAATTAGGAACATCCCCTCTAGGGCCTCCAAAAGAGACAGTATTTCCATATGGTTCCTTATAAGTATTACAAATTATGTTATAACAATTTTCATTATTATACATAAGGAACCATGAGTCATCCTTTTTGTTTCCATAAAGATCATTTATTTGTATTTTACTTATATGTGCTACTTTTTTAAAATCAGGAACTTTTCTATCATCGAGTGGGGGGAAGTGGCCACTACCCATATCAGTATTTGTATGTTGAGACCCACCACCTTTGTTATGAAATCTAACCTCACCTCCAAAACCAATATGACTAGCAAAGTTTGCCAATCCCGGTACTGTAATAGATGTATTGCAATAACCAATGAGCTTGTTACTAGAATATAATGTCCATACGAGAGTGTCAGATATGCCTTCCTGTAAAAGATATTTAAAATTAGAATAATATAATTTAAAATACCCAATAAATATAGCACATAGAATTTGTAATAACATAACTTTGAAATATTTAGAACCATCTAGATGTTTTAGTTCTAATCATGACTAATTAGCATATATAACTCATGCCTTAATTTTAATTTATTCATAGTTTATGGCATATTAGTAATGCTTAAAAAGAACCCAATAATATTTAAAAAGAATTAAACCAATTCAAAGGAAGCCACATTAGATATAAAGGAAGCTGCCAACAAAAGCATATACAAGGAAGATTAAAGTATGATCATCGAAGGATGCATATCCATTGCTGCCAAAAAACACCAGTCTGAAACACCCCTATCTACCAAACACAATTCTCCAAACCACTGGTTATAATGATACCACATAGCAGAAAGGAAACCATAATCAGAGACCCTATCAAAATAAACATTGTGATCAAGCATAGCAGAACCCACACCAAATAAAAGCCACACTAAATAAGGAGGTTGATGAAGAATACAACTATGCCCTTCTTTACTTCAAATATTCCAAAACTAAAGAAGGGATCTCATCCACACTTACCTCTCACATATTAGCATCATTGTTAATGTCTAAGTTAGCCAAGAAATCTGCAATCTTATTCACTTCCCTATAACAGTGGGAAATCAAGAAGGAATAAAAAAAATCTAATTTTTGCAAAATATGATCAAGTATATATTGTATTTTCCAAAAAATTGACTTCTTTTTCATGACACTTTGAATAATAACCATAGAATCACCCTCAATTATCAAGTCCTTAATTCCCAAAGATATAGCCATATCCAAACCAAAGGACAAAGAAAAGAATTCTGCACAATTGTTAGACTTGAAACTAGTTGCATGACAACAAGCCTGAATAAATCTTACCTTATGATCATAAATTACCATACCTACCCCTACTAGGCTAGGGTTCCCATGAGAAGAACCATCAAAATTCAATTTAAAGTGCCCTTGCGAAGGAGGTTTCGAGCAAGAAAAATTTCTCTTACTTATAGCATTAGTCTTATTTAAAATAGATCCATGAGAAGATAAGACTGATAACATTCTCCAAACTCGAGTTACCCTACCATCCCAATGAGAAAAAGAGGTAAGGGTTTCCAAATTCTTATAGATAAAAGACAAAGCAACTTCAGAGATGGAAGATTCAATCCTCAATAAAACCTCAGCCAAGGAAGAACTTGTTTGTTTAAAAATCCTTTTATTACGCTCTAACCAAATATTCCAAATCACAATAGATGGAGAAATAATCCAAAGACATGCATAGAAAGATGAGGCAAACAGGAGAGGCCAGGCTCTAAAGTGGGAAAGGAGATCCTTACCAATAACAAAGGATAGATTAAGCTTTTCAAACAACCATTGTCAACAAGCATAGGCAAAATCACAGTGAAGAAACAAGCGTGCAAAGGATTATAAATTTTTATTACAAAAGACACAAGAAAATACTGTAGTAATACCCAACTTGTCCAACCTCATTCTTGTAAGGACCCTATCCTACACTGCTAACCAAGCAAAAGCACCAGCCTTTGGGAGGCAAGCCATATGCCAAAATAGCTTGTATGGCCAAGTAGATAAATCATTAGCAACCAAGAGAGAATTATAGCCATCCTTAACTGTGTACTTACTGGAGATATTCCTTGTTCAGATAAGTTCATCATCAGCATCAAAAAGAATTATTACTCTCTCCCCCAACATCCTTTCATATTCCAATTGCACATTTTGATCAATATCTATAAACTCAATTGATTTCCATTTTGCCACCTTAAGGTTCCCACTATACTCAATTTCAAAATACTCAGCCACAAAGACACCCCAAAGGGAAGAAAGAGTGGAAATTAAAGGAGACCAATCCCTTGAGTTCACCAAAGGGGGATATCCATTCCAAACTTCCTCCCAAAACCTGACCTTTCTACCATTATGAACACTCCATGAGAGATGAGGCAAAATCACTGATCTACATTTACATAGAAAATTCCAAATAGCTGAACGAGACAGTAAATTAGAAACTTGAAAAACATACGGATGTAATTTTAATATAAAGTATAATTCTTAATTATTTGTGTATGAACATATATGTGTGTATATGTATACATAAATTCTTTGAGAAGGAATATGTACATTTCAAGATCTTTGTGACAAATGTTTTTCTGAAGGTTGACTCATTATGTGTCCAAAAACTTTATTACTAGGGATCCCAATCTCATGGCCTTTCAAGAGGCTCTTTCTATTCTCCACATTCATGTTGTGCCTTGTGAGGTTCAAATTGTTTGGTTTCTTTCTTTAGATGGGAAGCCTAATGTTCTTGCTTCTTTTAACTTATCATTTGGGTAACCAACTACTCATCCCTTTTGGAGTAAACTTATAATATTTTAATTATTTTTAATAAATGTGGTGGTTAGTCCAATTGATTGTGGTGCCAAATAAACCCACGCATTAAATCATTTTAGAAAAGAATAATCCCCAACAGATAAGTATTAGCTATATTTTATTTTCCTATAATTAGTTGATGGAGAAGATGATGACAATGAAGACACAAACATTTACTTTTACTTTTTAATGATATAACAACCAAAATCATGACGATATGGAAAAATGCTCTCATAAAACTTATATATACTCCTTCATAATCTTTAGAGGCATAATATTACTATAAAGACTAGAGTATAACATGCTATTATGTACCTAATTAGATTTTTTTTTCTTTTTACACTAATATTAACTTGGCAAACATTAGAGATATTATTAAAAAAAAATTATCATCTTTTAATATTACTATAAAGAGGAAAATTTGAAGGCATTAGGTAAAATTAAAAGTTTTAATAATTATAGATTAGAAAAGAGAAATATGACATGCTAATGGAATGGTGATGAAATGAGGTTTTTAGCTTAGGAATGCAAACTAGGGACTTATTCATTCACCATTTTCAAACTTTTAATTGGGGAAACAATCAATTAGGATCAACTTTGTCCCTCTTGGAGAGTTGAGAACTATGATCAATTGGTCTTGTTTTGTGCATTTGAATACGATTAGATATGATTTGAATTGAAGATGCGAACTAGGTAAAATGATGCAAAATTTACAAAATTCAACATAAACAAAGAGATACAAACAAAAAGCTCACAAATAGATGCAAATATATAAATAAGATGCAGAAAGGAACCTACCACTCAAATTACAGACTAAAAATGTTGGGAAAGTGCTAGATACCCTAGAACTGCAGGTGCTTCTGTTAGGTAAAAGTGGTGAGCACACAATTATACTAAAAAGGGGGTGAATCAATATAATAATGTTCTTTTTATTTTCCTAAAACTTATTTAATTTCTTTATGAATTAATTTTAAATTAGCACATATGAGAAAACAATAAGCAACAAAAAAACAACAAAATTTACATCAAACGCCTTGGGGGAAAACCACAAAAAAAAACTACTCGTATTTGTTTACTTGTTATAAATTCTAGAGATTCCAACTCACTAGAGTCACCAACCATTCATTCACTTAGAGACACCAGCCTCTCATTCAAATTATCTTCATAAGAGCTATAACTCTCTTTTCCAATTTGCAATAATTCCTTTCTTAATTCTACTATAAATTAATCATAAATCGACCATAAAATGATCATAATGTCCTACTATAAACTACTTATAACCTTCTCATTAAATCTAAAAATGATCTTCTTATATACTTCTCTTCTTTAGATTTGGTGTATATGCTTGAGCTTCTTTCTTTGTTCACTCACAACACACATACTCCATCTTCATTTAAAATCTCTATATATATCTACCAAGATTGTTTTTCCCTTCTAAAAGACATGCCTTTTCATAATGAATAGATATATCCCAACTAGTCATACTTCTTCAAAATAAATTACTTCTCTTTTATTTATCACACTTCCTTGATTTCTTCAGATCATTTATTAACAATATTTAGTTTTGTTTAATGAATCACACCTTTAGAAGCATAATAAATATTCATAAAATGCACCTCTTGGATGATCAACAAACATATGAGTTTATTTGTATATGAAGTCATGAATCATGACCTAAATATTTATTAATATAAACATATTAACCATGTTTCTTATCTCAATAAATTTATCTTTTCTTATTCAATTTGCACTTGTCTTTAATGGTTCGCTAACTTGTCTTTGATCAACCAACTATTGTTCCTTTATTATTTATGCCTTTCTCATCAAACTACTCCTTAGTCTTAATGAATCACACCTTTATTAACCTTCTAACAAAATGTTCTTGATTTATTAACTATTCTTTTGTATTTATGAATCAACAAGTGATACAAAAATAAAATTTGTGCCATCTTGTATTAAGATCTATCGCCAATTTTTTTCTTTTATCATAGAGTTTCATATCTTGATCATAAAGTTGTCTTTAGTTTCATGAAGTCGACCATTGAAGATTACTACACATTTAAAGTTTAGAATTGATGCACATTTAAGGACATGCCATTCTTCTCATACATCAATGACAAAATTTTCAACAATCTCCCCCTTTGTCATTGACAACAACTTCTCAAGGAAATGATATTAAATACAACATGATCCCACTTACTCCATTAAGGCTCCGCCTTTCTCCGCTTCTCTATAGCGCCCCTCCCTAACTCATCCTTTTTGAGAGGGTGTGATATACACTTTTAGATTTGCGCTTTGATAGTCTCTTTGACATTAGTGGATTTATTATGATTTATGTAGATGAAGTTATGTCCTGGACTAATATATTGATTAAGCTTATGCACTCACTGTTCATGTCTGGATTATATTGCTTATGAGGTTATGATGACATGTTGATTTTTCTAGCCGTATTCCATGATTATGATGATTGTGACTATCTTCAAGTGTCTTCATGATACATACAATGTCATACCACTCATTGTGAGAATGATATGGCATTGCGACTCTCTATCACTTGCCTAATTATTTATGATATATTATTGTATATTTTGCATCGTGGTTATTGGTGATCACAGGATTGCAAGTACCAGACATTGACTCCATCTGGTCTCATAGGTCTAAGTGTGTCTTATCCCAATGGCAAGTTGTAGAGATGGCATGTGTTTCTCTCTTCATACTTTGGGCTTAAGTTGTCTACCTTGTCAGAATGTGTCATGGTGCAAGTTGGTGGTTAAAGTCTTGTGTCAATGTTCAACCCTAAGTCGAATTGCCTTAAGGTGTTGTGAGCATGTCATTAATATTTAATTAATATATTTGATTAATATAGTATTAATACTATAGTTTATTTCTTTCATATTTATTTGTATTGGCTTCATCAATGATTAATACTTTATTGATTTATTAGTGCTTTGATATTTATTTATTTGGTTTAGTGATTTATTTAGTTGATTATTTATTTATTTATTAATTAATTGTTGTTTCTAAAGTTGGCTATGATTTTATATTTATTTATGGCATTTATTTATACTTGTTTTGGTTTATTTAATTGAGCTTGATTATTTATTTATTTATTCTTTAATTACTGGTTGAATATTTATGTCTATATATACATTTATTTATTTATTTATCTATCGGTTATCTATTTATTTATTGATGGCTTATTTATTTGTTATTATTTATTTACCTACCACTTGTTATTATTGACCCTCTTGGGAGTTGTGACTGTGAGGATATTATTATTTAAATGTTTGTTTATTTATTTATATTATTGGTTTTATATTTAATTGGAGTATTTATTTACATTGCCCTTGATTTATTTTAATGGGCTTTGATGTATTATTTGTTAATGGATATTATATTATTTATATAATCCTCTTGTTACTAATTGGGTAAATAAATATTAGAGTTTACCTAGCCTATTATTCTATTGGATAATTTTGTGGGGGTAAGTAGATAATATTATTTTATATTGTTTACCTAGTAACTATGCATGACATGTAAGTAATATAGTTTATTGGAATTTTGATTGGTGGAGATTTTTTTATAGTTTGAATTTAATTTTTAATTTATTTAGCTTTTTGAGAATGTTGTCAAGCTCTACCTTCGTGGAAAATCTTGCTTTCCTTTTGAGTTTTGAATTTGGTTGAAGTTGGATTATTGAAGATTCCATGATTAGATTTGGAGTTTACTTGGTTGGAATTGCTGGTTTGAAATTACTCTACTTCAAATTTCTTTGCCTTTACTTCGATTTTTCTAGGTTGGAGCTTCAACCCTTCTTTTGCATTTTAATTTGAAAAGATTGTTTTCATTATGTTTGTTGAAATATTGATTGTAAGGGATATTTTAGTGTTTCAAGATTATAATTTTGGTCTGGGAAATTTTTTTATATATATATAAGAATATATATGTGTAAAATCTAGAAATTGAGTATTGTCGGGAGTGTTTATTTTGCATTTTTCTTTATGAATCTATATTTATTTTCCTTGTTGGTCTTATGTATGAGCCTTCTGGGTTGATTTTACGCCATTGTGAAGTGTGTGTCCAAATTTGGGCAAGCTTGGGTCATTCTAGGCCCCATTTCTTAGTTTTTCACATTCTATTGCAAAATCGCTACAGAAAGCAACAAAAGTGGTACTGTATGTGATAATAACGCCATACTAGTTACTTTGATCTTTTTGACAGTTTTGACTTGTCTAAGTTGGTTTTTCTGATTTGTTTTGATTCCAGAGGCTTGATTTGATGTGTTTGAGATTCTTGGGGCATTGTGATATTCATATATGTTGCATTCGTATTCATTTGAGCTCCGGCAAGAAGTTTCATACTTGTTCATTGAGGTTTTGTAGTGTTGCTTCGAGAAGTTCAGTGAACCCTTGTTGTTTGAGGATGGACTATTGTTTCTCTAGCATGAGGATATGTTGTGCCTCGCTGTAGAGGATTATGTGGTGCTTTTGGCATTATGTTTTGCCCCTATTTATGTGTATCGGTCCTTCTTGAGTCTTGTCCTTCTTCATTATGCAGAGCTTGTTGTAGACATTTTGTAGTGTTGCTCCAACATGTTGAGTGAATCCTTGTTGTTTGAGGATGGACTATCGTAGCTCCGGTGAGAGGATATGTTGTGCCTCATTGTAGAGGATTATGTGGTTGTTTTGGCATAATTTTTTTCCCCTATTAGGGGTGTGGGTGGAAATCTCATAGTGCCAAGTGGAGGTTTTGATATTTATATATTATGCCCTTCTTTGTGAGGAAAGCATGTGATGACACTCTTCCCTACATGTGTCCATGATCCTTATGCCTTATTTGTTGACTATGCCTCTAGGAGTTTATTAATCTATGATTATCCTTGTGATGTGATTTGGTTATTGTTATTGGTTGTTATGTTGAGTCCCTTATTTGTTAGGTGTTATCCTAGGTCTTGAGTGTGAGTTGGAACACCATGTCATCTCCAAGAACGGGGGGTGGTTCCTAATTGGTTCCACATGGTCAGGTAGCTTGATACCTTCTTCCATTGGGATGTTCATCATTTGATGCTTACATTTGTGGATATGGATTTATATTATCTCATCATGTGGATGGATCTTTGGAGAATAATCTATGTAATTGGAATTGATATCATGTATTTTCTATCCCGAGAAAGATGTAATAGTAAAAAAGGCTATGTAATTAGTATCTTGTTAACACATATACTAGGAATTTGGTGCAGGAGCACCCTTCAAAGGGCTCCCACCGTTTTATTTTGTTATGTTCTTTCTTCTTTAAGAAGCCATAGTATATAAAATAAGAGCCATGTGCTCATTGGTCCTAGTTTAGGTCCTAGTTGAGGTCCTAGGGTCATAAGTCAAATTTGAGTTTTTCTTGAAAGTAGAGGGTATGTGTGCCTTTAAGGTGTTTAGGGTGATTCTTAGCATGGTTGTGTCCTTAGGATAGCCCAATGTGGGTCTATGAGTCAAGAAAAGCAACATTGAGAAAGTTTGCTCAAAAGTTGCAAAAGTTGCATGACAACTTTTCAAAGTTGTCAAGCAACTTTTCCACCTAGTGTTCAAAATCTTTAGTTTAGTGTGGAAAACTCTAATATGGGCACATAGACTGAGGATAGGGTAGTATAATTAGTTTAAAACCCTAAGATAAGGGGGGGATGTCAGTTGTTGTACGGCCCAAGAAAAGTGACTGGACTGTGACTACAATCTTGTTACCAAGCGGTACAAATGGAGTAAGGAAAGACCATTAATGGATTTATTTTTTAGAAAACCTATGTTAAGAGTCTTGTATGGTGTACATAATTCTATTTTGAGCATTTATATTAGGTTTTTTTTTGCAAGTGTGGTGTGTTTGTAATTATTTTGTAAATTACCTTCTCACTATCTAGTTTTGGACTGTTTTGAGAAAATGGGTTGTTAACTCCTTTCCCCATTGTGGAATCACCATGAAACCATGGGGAATAGGAGTAAAAACCTTTTACATTACTTTAGAGAAAGAAAGGCCCTTGAATATGTAGGAAAGCCAAGCAAAGACCCACTCCTAGGCAAGACTAGACAGTGCCTAGCTAGGAGGGGTTAAAGTGCAGAGGTCTAGGAGAGCAAGGAAGGTCAGAGGAGGAGATACCCTTTGGAGGAGTTGTAGAGGGGTGAATGGAGCACCATTGGTGAGAAGGAGGATCTTTCACCAATCTAGAAAAGGTGGTTAAATCAACAAACCAACATTGTGACCCTGGCAGGCCTAAAAACCCTCTTTAAAACCCTTAAAAACCCCAAAATTCACCTAGGGTAGTGTACGGACACTTGGAGGCCCAAAAATAGAAAAAAAATTGAGCCCTTGCCTAATTAATAGCAATTATTTTGGGAAGTTTCACAAGAATATGTATCATTTGCAAGAGGGAGCCCTAAAAGTCCAGATAGGAGGCCTAATTGGTCACAATCCTTGTAGCCCTATTTTGTAGGTAAAAGACAAAATAGTGAAATCGGTAAGGAGTTGGAAGTTGAAAACCTCTTGGGGGCACATGAATGGGTGGAAAACCATGTCTTAGACCTAACCTATCCTTGCTAGGACCTAAGAAGGTGTGGGACAAGCCAAACCCTTATTAGCCTAAGTAAGGGTTCTTTGAATCTCATGAGTAGGTGAGACCTTAGGAGGAGAAATTAAAGTTGTTGGTGGGTGGACTGGGCAAGGTCAGGGGATTCCACAAGCAGGGGAGATCCTAGAGACCCTAGGCTGTGGTTAGAACAGCTAGTGATCCAAGGAAAGGATCCAGGAGCATAGACTAGGCTAGTCTATCCGAAACCTCATCCCATCAGACTTGTAGTAGGTTGATTTTAGAATGAGATGTATTGGATGAGATTGTTGTAAATGGATATTCAATGTGTATGTAATTCTATACTAGAAAGGAATTAAATGATTGAGATATGATTGGATTATCTTGTGTATATCTCGTGGATGGTAGTGGACATGGTAACGATCATGTATGTCTTGATTTGAAAGTTGCTAATCCTTAATATTAGATTACTTTGGGATATGGATATGAATGGGTAGGTGTATATTTCTATGGACTCTATGATTCTTTATTATTAAGAGCTGATTTATATGTTTTTGAAATAGTCTAGTGTATCATGATGACATTATAAATGTAAAAGATATTATATACTCTTATGCCTTGCAGTATTATGCATTAGGACATGAAGTAAGTGTTGAGATTATGGCTTTGTAAAGATGTGGGATTTAATAAATGTTCAATGTATAAAATATAGAGATTTGGATTCCATATTGGATCAAAAAATGGAAGATTAGTTTATGTGTTCTTGTTGTGTATGAGTTCATGTGTTAGTCTTGCATATATATATGGGATTCTATTTGGAAGAAGTTTGATACTTATTGTTCTAATACTTGGACATGTATGTGAGTAGAACCTTGAAAATATGTGACGTGATTCTTAAGGAATGATCTAGTCCTATCATAGAAGATGGTTAATTAGATTCATGTTGTGATGGATGGTTAAAGACAAGGGAATTAGGAACATTTAGTTTGGTGTTTAAAATGAATCTAAGGGTTAATGGGTTATGATAGATATGCACTGAAAATAAATGATTCTCATGTGAGGAAGAAAGTATTTGAGAAGAACTTGAATGAAATGGGTGTTAATGGTTTTCATTTTATGAATGTGTTTATGTGTTATGATAGTAATTAGTGACGTTGAAGTACCCTAGGGAATGAAGGAATAGATGAATTAATGAATACATGTATGCATTGAGATGATAATTGTTATGATGCTAATTTTTTTATCTCTATTTGTTGGATAGTTTAGTTATTTTCTCTAGGGTATTTGACATTCTCTTGTTCAATTTCTCCCCCTTTTTCATCAATATCAAATGCATCTATAGAGCTATTTGAGTGCAATGAAGTTGTCCTTGAAGGTTAGGGTGTCATCACTAAATTTTGTCTAAGAAACTTAAAATTATCTCTAAGAAGAGGCTTTGTAAATATATATCTACAACCAATTCTTTGGTGGTAACATATTACCATTTCACTTGTTGAATTTCTAACTGTTCCCTCAGGAAATCATGTTTTTGGGGAATGTGTTTAGTCTTTGAGTGTATTATTGGATTCTTATTGATATATGTGTGTGTGTGTGTGTGTGTGTGTGTGTGTGTGTGTGTGTGTTGGAATAAATGAACACTAAGAGGGGGGATAAATCAGTGTTCTAAAAATTCCAAACTTGTTATGTTGATTCTTTAACCACTGGATGCACAAGAAAGAAAGTAAAGTGTAGAAATATAAAGAAAATAACCATGCAACCATAACACCAAGATTTTTATGTGGAAACCAAAAAAGGGAAAAAGACATGATGGGATTTGAACCCACAATATTATTCCACTATGGTTAGTAGCAAAAAAATATTACATGAGGGGAATGCACTTGCGTTCAAGCACACTACCTAGAGCTCACTGCTCAATTACAAAAACAGGGCTAGAACCCCAGAGGAAGGCTCACTGCCTTACAAGAAATTAAAAATGATTACAATAAGTGGTGAACTAAAGAAAAGAATCTAAATATGCCAAGTATCAGTTCTAGTTAGGCACAAAGTGATCCGTTGTGATTGGTATGCTAAACTGCCCCGTTTTGCTTTGCTCTACTTACCAAATCAACAAAAATTCCAAGTGCGCACATGAAATTGCACTTAATCACTCCCGAAAATATCTCTTACATCATCACATCACCTAAAAACATTATCCAAGTTGATCTTATATATCCACACTAACAAAAATGATCTCCCACAAGTTGGCTTCACCAAATATAAAAAATGAAACATGTAGATGCAAGTCAGCTTAGATCTTTACCAAACCATATTCCAGATCTAAAACACATGATAACATGCTTCCCTTAGGTCAGTCCAATAATCTTGAGCTCATCAACTATGACTTGAATCAACTCAAAAAGTTTGTTCCACATGTTATACTACCAAACATGAGAAATAACCTTGTTTCACTGCTCTACCGGGTACCAAATCTTCAAACAAGCATAGGAATCAACAGTAAAGGGTAGATTTATGTGATAATCTACTTATTATAATCAAACAATGAGACTTTATTACCAAAATGAGAAACTGCTTCACTGGGAATGAGAGAAGCTCACAAAACTATACACAAAGTATTACTGATAGACTTATGCCAAAAACACTTACTCAAGACATTTGGTTGACCCAAAATTCCATACCAGATCAGATCAATAGGCTGAGTTGCCATCAATGACAACTCCTAAGAATTTACATGCATTATATATCACCAATCTTCATCGAAGCATCACCGAAACAGTGTCATATGCAACAATCTCCCCCTTTGGCATTGATGGCAACATTGAAAAATGAGAAGTGTCCCAAAACTGTAAACACCAAAAATCTGGAATCTATACACTCAATCTAACTCAACTGACTCAATTAACTTCCCCTAAGAATGAGAATAATTTTTCACCATTCTCCTCCCCCTTTGACATCAATGGAAGAGGTAGGGATCCACCAAAGGTTATGTACAAATGAATGAATGATTTACATGAATTGGAAAATATTTAAGTATCCTTCAAGGACTTCAAGTACTTGTTCCATCCTCTCAGGAAACACTCCAAATCATTGATTAAGGCACTAAACATATATGCATGGATTTCAATGCATTTTAGATCCGATGGGACATCCTTACCTAGAGTTGTTTGTGCATCTTACAAAGCTTCAAGCAAATTGTCCAACCGAGGAGTGATCAGGCTCCTCAATTCTCCAAATTTGCTTATGAAAATCTTCTTTTCCTTATTTCAGCTCTTTATTTTATCTATGATGTCCATTATTTGAGGCTCAAGAGTGCTTGGAAAAACTAAATGGGGAGAAAAAGATTGAGCTACATCGGCTAACTTTACTTTCAAATCTCTTATGTCCTTATCAATGTCTACAGTAAACTTAGACAAAAATAGACATGACTTGAATATCTTGTTGCCTTCATCTAGAGCCTCTTATATACCTTTTACTCCAGTCTTTAAACTAAATCTATCTCCTTCAACGACTTTCAAAATTATTTGGAGTCTTACCTAATTAAATCTCTTATGTACCAAATCATCTGCAACTTTTTCTAAGGATTCAAAAAATATTATAATTTCACTCAGCATACTCTTTAACTTACTAGACGAAGGTGCATCAGATTCCTACATAAAACTCAGAAAAATTGTCTCCAAAACTTTTGTAGCAAAAGAGATAACTTCTCTATCTTCCGACTAGGATTTCTAGAAGTCTTCACTAGCCTTGATTTGAGTGAGAGTGGCTAGTTTCAGTGATTGAAGAGGGGATAGGGTGCTCAAATCCATTGGAACATGAGATAAATCATCTTCATTACCTAAAATCTATTAACCTTTGTCAGGAACATTGGTTGCAGTCATGGTTACCAGAGATTTCTTTGTTTGCTCATCACCCTTCTCCTTCTCAACTTCTGCACTCACATCCATTTCATCCTTTTCACCACCAACTCCTTCGCCCTTTCCTATCTCCTTAGCTATCATTTCAGCAATAACTTTTATCTCAAGAGGATCTTGTATAGATTCACTAGAGATGTTTGATGCTTGGTTATAATTAGTTACATCCTTTGTAGCTTCCTGCTCAATCGGATCAGTCTGCTCAAATGGCTGATCATTTTGCTCATTCAAAACTTTTGTTGGTACTTCTTGGATGGAAGTGTCTTTAGGGATCTTCTTTTCTGAATGGGTGGAAACCTTTTCTTGATTCACCTCATAACTCAATTCCAACAAAAAGTCCTTCATAATTTGCTCAGTTCCTTTTGCTACTTCATCCATTCTTCCTAGCATTATTTTGTTTACTCTCCTTTTGCTTCTGATTTTTTCTTTGGCTAGTTTTCATATCCTATCAACTTTATCCTTTGCAATAATTGGACATGAATTAAATTATGCATACTCTTGTATCTTTTCATCTTCTTTGCAAGCAATATTCCTCCTAGCATCCAAAATGTCATATAATTCCTTACGAATCATGGATGACAGTTTAATCAACGCTCTACTGAAATTTCTCATATACTGAACATCTGCTTCTTCAATTTCCTTCTACTATTTATCATCGACATTATCATAATATACATCTAGATTATTCATATTTCCATCCTTAACAATTTCATTCAAGGATTTTAGGGGTACAATGGTGTATGAGCTCTCAAGCTTACCAGATTCAAGATCCTCATCTAGCTCAATTTTTTTCTTCTTAGTTCCTCTTGGATTTCTAGATGACTCTCCTTAATTCTTTGGCTTATTGGAAAATGGAGCATCACAAGATGGTTTCCTGACTACCCTTGCATAAGTAGTAGTCTTCTTTACCTTCCTGACTTCTTCATCCAATTCTATCTCCTCCTCTGCTGCCACATATTTCCTTGTGGGATTCTCATTATTCCTCTTCTCAACTCCATCTATTGATACTATTGGCCTAGGCTTGGGTGGAGGTATCGGATTCTGCACACTAGAGGTGGGTGCAAATCTACCAGGCTTTCCCTTGGGCTGCTTAAGAGAGGAGGGTGCCATTTTGGGTTGTGGCTTGATTACATCCTCTTCCTTGAGTATGTTTTGTGCCCTTTCCTTTTGAACAACTTCCTTTGATAATCCTATCTTCTCTGCAATTGCCTCCACCTCCTTCCTAATTTTCCTCTTCCCTGCCAATTTAGAGAATTGCTAGTGTAGGCTTATGTCCTTTTCCTTAAAAGTACCAAATCTTTCCTCCTTCACATCCACTAGTTTACTAAAGAGGTGTTGTGTATAGGTGTCAAGTGTAAGTTCATCCACCTTCTAACCCATCAATAGAATCCAAACAGTTCTAGGATCAACCACTTCCATGTGGCATTGGTCTTTGTCTAGCATGAAGCATATTGTGTTTTCATACTTTTCAACTATTACCTTTGGAATATTTCTCTTCCCTTCATCGGATCCTAAAAAATATTAAAGTAACCCCATAAGGCAGATCTTTGTGCAACTACATCACCCACACCTTGCAAACCTTCTTTGATTTGAGTAGCCACCGGTTTGCCATATACCCATTGAACCTTTCCAATTTTTGGCATCTCATTTAAGAAATATAATGCCAAATAAATGATCAAAGACCCATATTCAAATACATGATTCTTGTCCTACTTGATCTTCTTTATGTTTCTCAATAATTCATTTAAAAGCATTGTGCATAGATCATACTTCTTGTTTTCTTTAAGCATCTAATAAGCTACATAAATTGCATTACCAGATACTGAGTTTTGTTTGCTTGATTGATAAAACCTATAACCAGTAACCATCAAAGCAAATATTACATCAAATTCCAATATATCACTTGTTTTCATAGATTTGTTGTGATGTTTTGAAATGATTACCTCCATTACAGTGGTGTTTTTCACATTCTGGAGTGCAAGAACTTCACCGATAACACTCAGACAAGTTACTACTTCAATAGATTGTTTTGTCAAGTGTAAGTTTATCCACCTCATACCCCATCGATAGAATCCAAACAGTTCTAGGATCAACCGCTTCCATGTGGCATTGGTCTTTGTCTACCATGAAGCATATTATGTTTTCATACTTTTCAACTATAGCCTTTGGAATCCTTTCTCTTTCCTTCATTGAATCCTGAAAAATCTTAAAGTAACCCCATAAGGCAGATCTTTGTGCAACTACATCACCCACACCTTGCAAACCTTCGATTTGAGTAACCACCAGTTTGCCATATGCCCATTGAACCTTTCCAATTTTTGGCATCTCATTTAAGAAATATAATTCCAAACAAATGATCAAAGAACCATATTCAAATACATGATTCTTGTCCTACTTGATCTTCTTTATGTTTCTCAATAATTCCTTTAGAAGCACTATGCATAGATCATACTTCTTGTTTTCTTTAAGAATATGATAAGCTACATAAATTGCATTATGAGATATTGAGTTTTGTATTCTTGATTGATAAACCCTATAACCGGTAACCATCAAAGAAAATATTACATCAAATTCCACTATAGCACTTATTGTCATAGATTTTTTGTCATGTTTTGAAATGATGACCTCCATTACAATGGTGTTTTTCACATTCTGGAGTGCAAGAACTTCACTGGTAACACTCAAACAAGTTATTTATTCAATAGATTCTTTTGTGATCTTGTAAGGTTTATCTAGCCATAGGAATTCATCATGGACTTGACTTAAAACATACCTCACCCATTCGGGTTCTTCGAATACTGGGAAGTGTATGAACTGAATGAAACCCTTTTCTTCCAAATTCTTGAAATTTGGTTTTAAATCCCCAAAATTATCTACCATGTGCTTAGCATACAGGGATAGCATGTTTGAGTTTCCCAAATCCTTGATATTACAATGTATGTATGCCCTAATGTCCTCATTATGCAACATGTCATACGGTACAAAAGAAAACACACCATTCAAATCATCTTCAATTAACTTAAACAATTGTTTCTAAAAAATGGGCCTATCTCTCCTAGTGATTTCAACAACAAGAGGGGTGGAAATACTCAACACGAATGCCATTTAAAAATTAGGGTATGAACTAATTGCTTCAAAAATAAATAAATACCTTTTCAAGCACAACCAAATGCAAGAATTTGCTTCCTGATTGCCAAAAACTCGAACAAAGTTGTCAAATCTCTTTTACTCACTTCTCTGCTCTTTTCTCTTGTTTGCATTGTATATAATAAACCTTTGAAATGACTTTTTAACCTCTAAAAACTTAACTTTTAGTTGCAACAAATGCATAACCCTAAAAGCTTATGGATACTTTGTTCTACATCAATTCCCTCACCAGAATCTCTAATATGCATAAGGTCTTTCGAATATTATTTGCATACATGATCTAGACCTTCTGTAACCTTCTGAAACTAGTTATAGATCTTTGAAGAGGAGGTTCTATGGATCTGCATGAAAAACTCCCCCTAAGGCAAAAAATCCCTAGTTACCGGATGAGGTTCCATCACCAGATTTAGGTGTGGATCCATTTACTGCATTAGGATCTTCTTTCTTCACCCACATCTTCTTATGTTGATCTTTGATTTCATCTACCTTTCCTTTTCCTCTCTCATCTGATTTTCTTTTGTTGACCAGATCATTATTCCTTCTTCTATAATATTTTGCATTGTGACCTAGTTTGTTGCATGCATGGTAGAGAAAATTTCTCTACAAAGATCTAAAATTCATCTAATTTGGTCTCATCCTGCATTGGTTAGAGATATGTCCAAACATTATGCAAGCATAGCATCTCTTATTCTGTAAATTATTCATCATTCTGCACATGTTTGACTTATGACCAAATTTGTTCCATTTGAAACATTGACCGAGAAAGGTAGGAACATTATTCATCATATTATTCATCATCCCATTATTCATCCTACTTTTGTATTGACTTTTCATATGTCCAAATCTATTGCAAGTAAAATATCTACCATTAAATTTATAGGCATTAGGTTGTCTTACTAGAGGTTTCTTGCTCTTCTAATGATTAGGTTTTTCATTTCTCTATGTAGAACCGAAGGATTCTCCTTTTTCATATCCAAGTCCTCTTGTGTCTTTACCATGTCTTTGACTATTCAACATCTCATCAAGCATTGTTGAGATAGTATTAAATTTGTCTTTGTATTCATTAGCAGTAGCAAGTTCATTTCTCAAGGCAACAATCTATCTTTCAAGTTCTTGTCCATCATTCTTTGATTGCATCAACTCAAGATTCAACTGATCATTCTCATAGGTTATTCTGCAACATTCATCTAATTTATCTTTCAGTGATTGAGTTAGGATTTCTTCATTCTTCTTATGGTCGTCAATATCCTTAGTCGGCTTCATCACAATGGATTGCATCTCATTCTTCAATACTGCATTTTCTCTAGCAAACTTTTCACATTCATTTGTCTTACTTTGGTTCTCAATGATTTGTTCTTCTTTATCTTTTAGTTTATCCATAAGATCTTTCCTCTTATCTCTTGAAGTGTTCACTTGTTCTTTCAATGTCTCAACGAAGTCTTCAGCTGCATTGAGGTTTCTCTTCAAGGAACTTACTTCATTTCTTGTTGCATTAAGATCTTCAAATGCCACACTAAGCTGCCTCTGCAAACCAAAGTACATTGGTTCAATATTTTAGATCTTTCTCAAGCTAATAGGTTTTTTTGGAGGAACTAGGCTCTGATACCAATTGTTGGAATCAACGAACACTGAGAGGGGGGTGAATCAATGTTCTAAAAAATTTCAAACTTGTTATGCTGATTTTTTTAACTACCGAATGCACAAGAAAGAAAGTAAAGTGCAGAAAAATAAAGAAAATAACCATGCAACCATAACACCAAGATTTTTACATGGAAACCCAAAAAGGGAAATTTTTTTAGAATGTTCTAATACCAGAGGAAAACTAAGAGGGGGGATGAATCAGTTTTCCACAAGTTTAACTGATAAAGAAAATTATAAACCTTTTACCAGGGCAAGATAAGAACATCATAGTGAAAGATAAAAAAAAGAAAGCACAGTACACACAACACCAATATTTTGATGTGGAAAACCTGGTAAAGGGAAAAACCATGGTGGGAAACCCTACCCACAATCACATAATACTTCTACAACAGTATGTAAAATAATTACAATTGGGATTCCACTTGCAATCAGAACAATCACTTAGAGCTCAGTGCTCATCACAAAAAGAAGTCTCACTAACTTACATAAACATTGGACTACAATCCGGAAAAAATGAACTATGAAAGTAGCATCTCCTATTGCTTGATGTAGTTTTGGTTAAGTACAAATGTCTGCCCTACAATACCAAATCCTTCACAACCTTTGCTGAATGATCTAACCTTGTTCACACCAAAAAAATTCTCTAATAATGTAGACATAACCATTGACACCAGAATTACATGAATAAGTCACCTATAAATACATATCATCAACCTTGATAATAAGGTCGGTTAAACCCTAAACCCATAAACCCATAATTACAAACATTACATCACACGATACCACCAGACCAATATTATGATTTACATTACATATCATGGATCTAATTCAAATTCCCAAACAATTATATCCACCGAAAATCATGCTAAGACCAATCTCCAACACATTTCACCAACTGGTAGAAACCTTGAGTGAAATAACATAGAATAATCAATCAGATCCAAATAGGACCACCAAATCAACACGACAGCCAATGCGAAGCCACCAAATAATTAGGACAGGATCAAGAAGAACCTTCAACATGTTAGAAACCAATATAGTAAGCCAAACCAAAATCACTTAGCCAAATCATCAAATATTGCCAATCGGTACTAGTAAATATCAACCAAGAAGATAAATGATAGCTTCCGAAGCACCAAATCATGAACCATCTAAATATGACAAGCATGTAACCATCCTGAATAACCATACAAAACTGAATCTAAGGATTAGATCATACCGGATTAGACTCATCAAAAATCAAGTCCAATCAGGACTAGGAACCAATCGGGATAGTATCAACCAACCGAGAAAGAACCATATCCAATTGGGATATAGTGTTAACATCAATGACAAAACATAATTAATATTACCAACAATCTCTCCCTTTGGCATTGATGGAAACACTAAATGTGAAAAACATCCAAGTGCCAAGGAATGCCAGCAATCTCCCCAAAGAATCAAGAACCAACAAAATATATCTCCCCCTAAGATTATCAATTTTTCACATGAGTACTATCTCCCCCATTGACATCAATGACAAAGGGCTGATGCCAAACCAAAATATGAAATTGGACCGCTGACTACTACTCCTAAGCAGCAACATCATCTCATCAACCTGGATTGGAAAATATATGTCTGATAAGCTCACCGGATTGATGTATCTCTGCATCACTAAGTCTCTATCGGAGGGGTGGTGACCCCCAACTGATCTCTAAGATATTCAAAAGTATCTTTAGGCAATGGTTTTGTTAGAATATCTGCAATTTGTTCCTTAGTAGGCACATAAACCAATTTGACTTCCTTTGCTTCAACCTTTTCCTTCAAGAAATTATAACTTATAGAAATGACTTGGAATGAAATACAGGATTATTTGACATATCAATAGCAGTAGTGTTATCACAATGAATAACAATAGGCTCATCATAACTTACCTTTATATCCTTCAACATTTTCTTCATCCATAAAATCTCAATAGAATTAGTTGTTGCAGCTACATATTCAACTTCAACAGTAGATAATGAAGTGCATGATTGTTTCTTGCTAAGCCATGAGACCAACTTGTTCCCAAGAAAGAATTAACCACCTATAGTTCTCTTCCTGTCATCAACATCACCTGCCCATTCAGAGTTTGTATAGGCACATAATCTAAAATCATCATCCTTTGGATACCATAACCCATACTCTGTTGTTCTTGCCAAATATTTGAATATTCTTTTAACAACAATATCATGACTTCCTCTCCAATCAGACTGAAATCTAGAAGCAATGCAAACAACATTTATTATATTAGGTCTGGTCTAAGTTAAGTACAACAATCCACTAATCATTGATTTGTATCTAGATGGGTTCACTCTAGGGGATTCATCTTCCTTAGTCAATTTGTAATTGATTATCATAGGAGTACCAACAAGTTTTGAATATTCAAGACCAAATTTCTTTAACAATTCCTTCACATACTTAGTTTGACAAATGAAAATACCTTTATTAGTTTGAGTAATCTACAAACCTAAGAAAAATTTCATCTCTCCAATCATAAACATTTCAAATTCAATCTTCATATCATCAACAAATTTCATGCATAAACTTCCTTCTTCTCCAAAAATGATATCATCAATAATGACTTCAATGATTAGTATGTCATCATTCTCAATCTTCTAATATAATTTACTATTAGCATTGCCTTTGCTAAAACCAAGCTTTGAAAGATATGTATCTAATCTAGCATACCATGCTCTAGGGGCTTGTTTCAATCCATATAAAGCTTTCTTCAATCTGCAAACCATGTCCTTGTCCTCTGATAAAGAAAATCCATCAGGTTGCTCAATATAGACTTCGTCCTCAAGATCTCCATTCAAAAATGCACATTTAACATCCATCTGATATACCTTGTAGTTCTTGTGTGCAACATAGGCAAGAAATAGTCTTACCGCTTCAATTCTTGCAACCAGAGCATAAGTCTCACCATAATCAACTCCTTCTTCCTATGAATATCCTTTGCAAACTAATCTAGCCTTGTTTCTTACAACTCGACCTTCCTCATTCAATTTATTCCTGAAAACCTATTTAGTTCCAATAATATTTTTGTCTTTAGGCCTAGGAACCAATTCCCATGTTTTATTCTTTTCTATCCGATTCAGTTCCTCTTCCATAGCTTTCATCTAATTCTCATCTTTACTTGCTTCAATAAAATATTTCAGTTCAATTTAATAAATTAAACATACCTCTTTAGCAGCTAACCTTCTTCTTGTCATCACACCTTTCCTCTTATCTCCAATGAATAGATCTTCATAATGATTCAGCTTCCCATACTTGGGAGGGTTTGGATTATCTTGACTTTCTCACTCTTTTTGTTCATGAATAGTCATTATGGAATTTTTTGATGTTACCGGAGCAACTAGATCAATGCTCTGAACCGATTCTTTGGCTGCCAGTTCTGATCTGACAAATTCATCTTCTAGTCCATAGTCATATGATCTAATATGATTGTTACCTTGCTCATCCACCTTGACATTTATGCTTTCCATTATCCCATTCAATCTTTTGTTATAACATCTATATGATTTACTCTTAGTAGAATAACACACAAATATTCCTTCATCACTAGGATCAAATTTCTCCAATGCATCATCTCTTCTAATATAGCATTTCCTTCAAAAAATTCTGAAATATCTAACAGTAGGAGTATGACCAAACCATAATTCATAAGGAGTCTTATCGGTATCACCTTTTATGTGTACTATGTTGAAAGCGTATACCACAGTATTGAAAACTTCTCTCCAATAGATATCAAACAATTTAGCTTCCATCATTATTGACCTTCCAACATCTAATATAGTTTTGTTCTTCCTTTCCACTATTCCATTATGCTATGGAGTTCTAGGTGCAGAAAATTGTCTTTTGATTCCATGTTTCTGTAGCGTCGTAAATTGTACACACTTGCTAGGGTGGTACAATTTCACACCTAGTTTAGCACCCGCCTTGGCGCATTTTGTATTTTGCATTGCATTTCCCCTTTAGCACTTAATTAGTTAAATTAATTAGGTCTAAGGTTCTATTTTATCATCATCTATATCATAAAGTTGGGCCCTTTCATTAAAGTGTGCCCTTTTCATTTTATTCTTCCAATACATCATTTAATCAAAAACCCTAATTAAGTCCTATTTTGAGCTTGGGGGCTTGGTTTCGGGGGTCAAAACATCTCAAAATCACCTGTAACTTCGAGATTCTCTCTAAAATCATCATATCCGACGGCCCTAAAAATTTGGTGAAAAGTTGTCAGGACCATGGCGCCCGGAGAGGACCATGGCCCCGGAGTGCACATGGTCCCGGACATTTTTCCCGAAATTTTAGGATCGCGATCCAATCATAAAATAAAGCTTAACCCCAAGAAATTGGCGGGATATTCAATCTCTAGGTCGGCCAAAAGATGAAATTACGACCTAGGGTTTCATACATAAGAGCTCTCTTTCTTCATTTGAAGGGATCCGATTTTTGATTTCCAAAACCTCATAGCAGATCTTTGAAGACTTCAACAAACATTCAACATTCATCCATCAAGCATTCATCAATTTCATTCATCCACTTAGGTCTTTGAAGACATTGAAGAACAATAGGAGATTACCGACTAAAGATTGGCTTGTACTCCTCCCTTGAGGGTTGGGTATGATTTCATGTTGTTTTCATGTCTTTGCATAAGCTTCAATATATCCTTTATTCATGCTTTAGATCACTTTGCATCTTGATTTAGAGCATTTACATTATCATTTACAAGCAATTAGGGTTTACTTTCTAGGTTGCTCTAGTTTGCTTTCTTGCATTTTAGGACCTTGCACACACACTAGGTCTGCACACACAATACATTTTACAATACAACTTGGCTATTCGTGGAGGTGGAAATCACCGAAGCGAGGGTCTGACTAAGGCAAAACCCTATATAGCCGCCCAAACACCTTTTCAGATATAAGTGCAGGTTTCAGAATTTGGACGACGCCGCAAGTTACAAATCCGGAAGAAGCAGATGGAGACCGAACAACACACCAAATCTCAGAGAAAAAGACCAGGACAGGGGTGTGGGGCGCCCTGGTCCTGCCAGGACAGGGGCACTGGGCGCCCTGGTCCTCCTGACAGACAACATTTTCAGCATTTTGACAGCTTTTCCAGAGTGTAAAATAGCAGTTTCTGGAGCAGTTTCAGGGGCAGAATTAGGACAGTGGCGCCCACGCCCCCATCCCGAACATTTTCACTCAGATTTTGACTCCGGGTATGCATTTGCATTCTTGTCTTGTCCTTGTGTTTACAGCTTTCGATTGTTTAAGTTCAATTCTGCAATCTTGTTATTAGTTTGCACTTGCACTTTGGGGTTAGGGATTGAACTTGCATCATTTTATCTTTCAATTGCAACAAAGGAATAGAAATCCTAATAGGTAGCCTGTGGCTCTCTCTTTCACAAAAAGAAGTAGCCAATTGTGTGATACCTCTAGGCTCTTTTGTATTCCACAAGTGTGTGGTTGAAAGTGAGATTAGGGCATGTTTGCTTAGTTTCACTTTTTTCTCCCACACATTTTGGTGAACCTGACGTGAATTCCAATCTTCTCTAATTCTGATTTATGTTTCCTGATTTGAGTTTTTATGCTATTCCAAATTCAAGTATTTACAAGTCTTAATTTCTTGCAAGATTCAAAAAATTTAGAGGAAATTTTTGCTAAAACCCTAATTTTTCAATTCAAAGTTGAACTTGTGGATAGCTTAATTGGGATCAATAATTTGAAATCTGATTTAGGAACTCATTTGAATCATAAATTTCATTTTCTAAATCTACATTCTAAGTGCTTGCATTGGTTGAAATTAAACATTTCCTTCTATTTTTGCATGTGTTATCATTTGAAAGAGGAAAATTGTTGTCATGATGCATTCATTTCATAGATGTGATAATGGGTTGGCTTCCCTTGTTTCAATTTTTCCTTCTCCTAAAGAACCTCCCCCCATCTATAAAAACATTTTAGTACCTAAAAGAGTTGCTACCAATCCCTTTGAGACTCTCCCATGCCCTAAGGATGAAGACTTTAAGAGTGATCTTGACAACTCTCCTAAAATGTGCCCTTCTTATTTAGCTATCCTAGAGGAAGAGAATGATATCATAAACACCTTTCTTAATGTTACTTCACCTTCCCTACATGATGCCTCTCTAAGTGAAAAGGTATTGATGGACATTGACTTATTTTCTCCTAAAGGTGGTCCTTACAATGGGGGCATGTTAGTGCAACAAGAGGTTATGAACACTTCTTTCAAAGATCTCCTTCCTAAGCATGAATCTTTGGAGAAGTCTGTTCATGTTCCTCCTAAAAAACACTCCCTTCATGAGGATCCTTTTGTGCAAGAAGATGACATGATCCCTACATTTCCTAGTGATGGTATTTCCTTTTCCAACAAAATTCCCACTAGAGATGATGAATTAATGATAAATGCTTACCCTTCTCCTAAAGTTTGTCTTACCCATAAGCATCCCTTAGAGAAAGAAGATGAAATAATAAGCAATTTCCTTAATTCTCTCTCCCCTAAAGATCATATTTTGAGGAAAGAGGATGAGTTTAACACATCTATTGATGCTCTCTCTCCTAAGGATGAGGAATTAATAAACAATGTTATCTCCTCTCCCGAAATTGACAATACTTCAAATATTCCTTTCAACCACTTCACCATTTGGGATGAACCATTAGAAGAAGGTGTAGATTATTCTCTATCCCATGAGAGACCCCTAGCCAAAGGGGATGAAATCAATATTGAAAACTCCCTTGATTGTTTCTCACCTTCCTTGAATCTCAATTATTCTCCCTCTCCTCAACTCGGTTCTACTCATAAGGAAACCCTAGTTCAAAGCAAGATGGTTAACATCTCTTTCAAAGATCTCCCTCTCAAAAGTGAGACTTTAGAGAGTAATGTTGAACCTTCTCCTAGAGAGTTTATTCCCCATGTAGATCCTTTGACGATAGAGGATGATATGACCTTTCCTAGTATTACTCTTCCTACTAGAACATCAATGCTTATCCCTTGTCTCTCTCCTAAAATTGATTTGATCTGTGATAAGATTTTAGTGCAAGAGAAGACTTTCAATAATTCTTCCACACTTTTGTTCTTTCTTCTAAACCATCCTCAATCAATTTGATACATGTGAATGAAACATCTAACAAACCTCTCTTCACTGTCCAAGGTGCTTGTCCTTCTCAAAATTCTCAACCTTTAAATAAGCCTATCTTAGTGGTTCAAGGTGGTTATTCTAATGATTCTTTTTGCACTCCTAAGAAACCTATTATTACTGTGCAAGGAGGTTATTCTACTAAGAGCCCTTATGAGTATGCTAAGAAACTGACTAGAGAGAGTTATCATGTGGTTGCCCATACCTATAACACAAGAAACAATACGCAACCTAATCCTCCTCCAGTTATCCCCACTTCACTTCCTCCTTCCCAACCTATTCTTCCTCAAGCTCCTCGTATTTCACAAATGCTTAGTAAGGAATATGATCTCATAGAACAACTTAAAGCTACCCCTGCTAAGATATCCCTTTGGGATTTGATCCAAACTTCTTCCGTTCATCATGGAATGTTACAAGATGCCTTGAAAGATTTGAATGTTCCTCCACCTAATACATCTAGTAATATAGTGTCTTTGGTTAACTCTGTGATGAATCCTAAAGCTCAAATTGTGTTTACCCAAGATGAGTTGCCTACTAGTGAAATTCAACATCAATATGATCCCTTGATGATTGTGGTTATCATAAATGACACGGCTATAAGACGAACACTGGTAGATAATGGCTCTGGCCTTAATGTGTGTAGCATGAATCTATTGCATAAGATGAATGTGGATACATCCCTTATTGAGCCTGATTCTCATCCCATTCGAGGCTTTGATAATGTGGCTAAGTCTTCATTAGGTATTATCACCTTACCCATCACAGTGGGACCTGTTACTTTGCCTACTCCTATCCATGTTATGTCGGGAAATCTAACATACAACTTGTTATTAGGGAGACCTTGGTTTCACAGTATGCAAGCTGTCCTCTCTACATTGCATAGACAAGTTAAATTCATTTATAACAATAAGACATATACCTTGACAGGTGATACTAATCTTCAGGCTTGTTTGCAAACATCTACTTCCAAAGGGAGTTCTTCTAAACCTTCCTCTTCTAGTGATGACTCTTTAAACAAGATACCTATGGATGAATCATCACCCTCTAATAATCAAAATTCTTTGGATGAGTCTAAAGCTCCTGAAGAAGATCCTTCTCGACTTGAGTCTACACATGAAAAGGCTTTTGATCCTAAGAAGGTTCTCGCAGAAGACAATTGGGGATCTCTTGATTTTAATCCCACCTTTATAGGTGAGTATAGGGTTCCTCCTAGAGATTTTAAAGGTAAAAAGAAGGAAGAAACTAGAGATCAATCAGTCTTACTTGAACCTATGAGCAATAATTTTGTGGCCGCTTCTCAAACTTCTTCTCCTCACACCTCTAATTATGAAGAGTTTGATTCTTTGTCTTATGAAAAACCACGTTCTCTTCCTGAAATGGCTGATCGTTATGGTCGTGGTTTTCTCATTTTTGCTAAGCATGGGTATCATGGAAATGGTTGTGGCGCTCATGAACAAGGGATAAAAGTTCCTCTAGAGACTAATTTTCACAATTATGCCTTTGGACTCGGCTATAATCCCTGAAAACATACCAAAGCATCTAAAAGACCATCTCTCAATGTGAATGCTATATTTAGTAGTGATGAAGACCTCACTTCAACTAAATCATCTTCTACTTCTATCAACTCTCATTCCCCTCATAAGGAAATCTTGGCAATGAACAAATCTCTTTATGACTCCCCTCAAATTTCTAAATCCACTTATGAATCTTTATCTCCTATTCATCATAAAGTCCTTTCCTCTAGGGATAAGGCCCTAATAAATTACACTCATCCCTCTTCTAAGATTTCTTGTGACTTTTCTTCTTCAATTTTTATCACTTTATACATGTTTTTGATCTCACTTATAGTTGAGCATTTAGCATGTCATATTCAAATTCCTCATTCAATCTATCATGTCTTTAAATAACATTAATGGCTATTATGTTGCTCATCATTATGTGACATTGGTAGCTCATTTACTGGGGGCTCATTTTCATTCATGATGGTACATAATAGCCTAAATTTTCTATGTTATCTCTTGTTTCTATGGGGACAAGAGTGATTTCATACATCTCTTCTTTTTCTTATGTCTAAATCTCTCCCTAGAAGATTGTGTAAGTCCTTCTCATTGAGGCAATGATCTTTCCTTATTTTTATCTAAGGATCCACTTTTTCCTATTTCGTGGATGGTGTGAACTTTATTACTTGATGTTATTCCATGTATGCATTTGTTGTTGTTTGTTCAAGGATTCTCTCTTACAAGAGGTGTAAGTCCTTGACTACAACCTCTTTTGCACTTGGTAAAGGACATCCATAATGAATTCACTCTCCCAATTGGGTTAAAAAGAGCATCATCCTTCATTAAGAATCACTTTCACCTCGCAAAAGAAGGAAGTATTGCATTCTTATTCTCTTCTTTGTCTTATTCTAGAAGATGTTATATTTGTCTAAGACAATTCCTCTTGGGGATAGGTGTCTTTTGTACAAAGATCTCTTCTCCTCTAAGGATCTCCTTTACACATACTACGGGATATCCCTTTTCAACTATCTTATCCTTGCTTAAAGAGTGTAAAACTCTCTTGCTTGGATCTATGACATTGTTGCATTTTTGGGGTATCTTCTTTTGTGATGAAGGTAGGTATCCTTGTTCTACTTTTCTTATGACATAAACATTACACTTTTTGAGCAATGGGTCATTCTCGGAACCAGAGCACAGACTCTTAGAGCGAGATGTCTCCATTTTTCTTTTATGCAAGGTGATTATTCTTGGAACCAGAACACAGACTCTTAGAGTGAGATGTCACGCTTTTGTACTATACATATACAGGTTGTAGCATACTCAGGCATAGACTCCTATGAGATGCTTCTAACCTCACTTACACACACATGCACGAGGTTGAGTGGAACTAGCGGCATAAGGCTAGACTTTCTCACTCTCCTCCCTTACATGGATCACCTAGACAGACTCTAGGGGCTAGTTTTCCATGTCCTTTTTCCCATGGATCACCTAGACAAGATCTAGGGGCAAAGAGTCCATGTTTTCTCTCTCACTATTCTTCTCATGGATCACCAATGTGTGTATTCATGCTTTTTTCCTTTCTTTTCTTCTCTTTTGCATTTTGTTTCCATGTACATCCCTCATCTTGTGTTAGAGAACTCTCAAATCCTCACACTCTTTGTTGTGTTGGAATTGAGATTTAGTCCTCTTTCTTACCAAATGATTCTCCATTAGTTTTTGATCTCATATCAAATCTTCTTGTGAGCATTTGTCATCAATATTCTTTAACAATTCGAAGCAATAAACATGATTCCCTGTTTCAACTCACTAAAATTAGCAAGCCGAAACAGGGGGGGGCATATAGCTACCCTCGAATTTTCATCACCTTCCTTAGTAAGCATTAGGTGATTTTGTGATCTAACGTGTGTTTTGTAGGGTGTGGTTCCTAACTGTGTACTGCAGATACCGCTGGGGGCTTCGTTCGACAAACTTATGGATATATCCTTTTTCAAATAATGTTTACTTTTCTGTACTTTAGCTTGCATATGCACGTAGTGTTCATATGACCGCTAAAGTCGGGGCTAAATGTAGCGTCGTAAATTGTACGCACTTGCTAGGGTGGTACAATTTCACACCTAGTTTAGCACCCGCCTTGGCGCATTTTGTATTTTGCATTGCATTTCCCCTTTAGCACTTAATTAGTTAAATTAATTAGGTCTAAGGTTCTATTTTATCATCATCTATATCATAAAGTTGGGCCCTTTCATTAAAGTGTGCCCTTTTCATTTTATTCTTCCAATACATCATTTAATCAAAAACCCTAATTAAGTCCTATTTTGAGCTTGGGGGCTTGGTTTCGGGGGTCAAAACATCTCAAAATCACCTGTAACTTCGAGATTCTCTCTAAAATCATCATATCCGACGGCCCTAAAAATTTGGTGAAAAGTTGTCAGGACCATGGCGCCCAGAGAGGACCATGGCGCTCGGAGTGCACATGGTCCCGGACATTTTTCCCGAAATTTTAGGAGCGCGATCCAATCATAAAATAAAGCTTAACCCCAAGAAATTGGCGGGATATTCAATCTCTAGGTCGGCCAAAAGATGAAATTACGACCTAGGGTTTCATACATAAGAGCTCTCTTTCTTCATTTGAAGGGATCCGATTTTTGATTTCCAAAACCTCATATGCAGCGAAAGAGTAGATTTTTGAAGACTTCAACAAACATTCAACATTCATCCATCAAGCATTCATCAATTTCATTCATCCACTTAGGGCTTTGAAGAAATTGAAGAACAATAGGAGATTACCGACTGAAGATTGGCTTGTACTCCTCCCTTGAGGGTTGGGTATGATTTCATGTTGTTTTCATGTCTTTGCATAAGCTTCAATATATCCTTTATTCATGCTTTAGATCACTTTGCATCTTGATTTAGAGCATTTACATTATCATTTACAAGCAATTAGGGTTTACTTTCTAGGTTGCTCTAGTTTGCTTTCTTGCATTTTAGGACCTTGCACACACACTAGGTCTGCACACACAATACATTTTACAATACAACTTGGCTATTCGTGGAGGTGGAAATCACTGAAGCGGGGGTTTGACTAAGGCAAAACCCTATATAGCCGCCCAAACACCTTTTCAGATATAAGTGCAGGTTTCAGAATTCGGACGACGCCGCAAGTTACAAATCCGGAAGAAGCAGACGGAGACCAAACAACACACCAAATCTCAGAGAAAAAGACCAGGACAGGGGCGTGGGGCGCCCTGGTCCTGCCAGGATAGGGGCGCTGGGTGCCCTGGTCCCTGGGACAGGGGCGCTGGGCGCCCTGGTCCTCCTGACAGACAGCATTTTCAGCATTTTGACAGCTTTTCCAGAGTGTAAAACAGCAGTTTCTGGAGCAGTTTTAGGGGCAAAATTAGGACAGTGGCGCCCGCGCCCCCGTCCCAAACATTTTCACTTAGATTTTGACTTCGGGTATGCATTTGCATTCTTGTCTTGTCCTTGTGTTTACAGCTTTCCATTGTTTAAGTTCAATTCTGCAATCTTGTTATTAGTTTGCACTTGCACTTTGGGGTTAGGGATTGAACTTGCATCATTTTATCTTTCAATTGCAACAAAGGAATAGAAATCCTAATAGGTATCCCATGGCTCTCTCTTTCACAAAAAGAAGTAGCCAATTGTGTGATACCTCTAGGCTCTTTCGTATTCCACAAGTGTGTGGTTGAAAGTGAGATTAGGGCATGTTTGCTTAGTTTCACTTTTTTCTCCCACACAGTTTCTCACAAAGTTATTAAACTCACTGGATGTAAATTCACCACCTTGATCTGACTTTAAACATTTTATCTCCAATCCTATTTTTGTCTCAACCATAGGTTTGAAAATTTTTAATTTCTCAAGAGCTTTTGATTTTTCTTTCAAAAATGCAACCCACATCATTCTAGAATAATAATCAATAAGAAACATGAAGTATCGATCACCTTGAAAACTTTTAGTCCTTGCCAGTTCACATAGATCAGTATGAATAAGATCAAGAATTTCATTAGATCTATCATGTATGCTTTTGAAAGAAGTTATAACTTGCTTACCCATTTGACATTCTCTACATATCGGATTATGAGGCTTAATAATCTTGGGCAAATCTCTGACAACCTGTATTGAACTGGTCTTCACTATGCAATCAAAATTCACATGATACATCCTCATATGCCATAACCAGCTTTCATTAATCTAAGCATGTTAGACAGTTCAAATAACCGGAAGACAACTAAGAGGGGGGGGCTGAATCAGTTGTCATAGATTACCAGAACCTTAAGCAATTAAAACTTTAATACCAAAACCCAAAACATTAATACCGGAATGCTTAAAGCAAATATGAGAATAGCAGTTAAAACAATTAAGTATAAACAACAATCACAGAATAAATACCATCCACATGACACCAACATTTATATGTGGAAAACTCGATAAAGGGAAAAACTACGATGGGAAGCCTACCCACAGTCAAATAATACTTTTGCAGTAAATATGTGAATTACAATTGAGGGGACTGCACTTGCAGGAAGGCCAATAGCCTAGAGTGCACTGTTCATTACAAAAGGAGTCTCACTCACTACATAGAAATCTAGACTACAATCCAGAGAAGTGTTTGAACTGCAAAGATAACATCTCCTATACCCGAGTACAATTCTAGTTAAGCTCAATACCAGAGGACTAAATCCTCTTACATAAACCCAACTCGATCTCCAATGATTGACCAAATCCTCTACCTGAATGATATTATGTTATTCACACATTACATATCCATATCCCATATCATGATCCTATCTCATGATGATCTACAATGAGATCATACATCATATATATACAAACCCTCGACCATAAATAATCAGGTCACCCACTAGACAATAAAACAAATACATAATTACAAAACATGTTGGCCTTAGACCAAAAAAATAATATCCAACACATAAGACGTCCCAGAAACACATCAAGAGGTCCAATCCACATGTTACATTAAGCCGGTCCATAACCTAGATCAACCGGGACCCAATATAGGTCCATACGCTAAAGCAATGATCTCCATCGGCCAAGTCTCAAATATGATCATCATCAACATCCTGGATCTCAACCAGAAGCTATACCAACACCACTTATGTAATTCATCTAAGATCTTCATCAAATCTCTACCAGTGAAACCCTCGCTAGTACCACAAGCTAAGCTTCCAAGCAAACATGATAGTATCCGATCACCAGACCAAAACCAACTTATTGAATATGAACATGAGTATCATGAATAAGCCAATTCCATAACCAAACCATACTGGAGCATATACCGGATCATGCTGGATCCAAAACAACCAAAAACTACTCAACATACTAGGACCATAAGGGTGTCGGTAAAGCATCCAAACAACTAGTGTTGACATCAATGACAAAACATAAATGCAACACATAATCAATTCCACCAAATGGACAACAATCTCTCCCTTTGGCATTGAGGGCAACACTAGATGTGAAAAACATCTAAGTACCAAGAAATGTCAAACAAGTCTCCCCCAATGGAAGAAAACCAACAATCTCTTATATAAAGATATAGCAATGAAGTTATGAAACAAAGACCAAACTCCCCCTTTGAATGATATCTCTGTAAAGCTATAAATCTCTCCCCCTAATGTATACAACTTCTTAAATTTTTCTTTTTCACATCAATATCTCTCCCCCTTTGACATCAATTCTAGAAATCTGATATAAATATCAAAGCAAAAACATAAACCACTAAAACACAAAGCTAACTACTCCCCCAGAGCAGTAGCATCTCCACATCAATGCCAAAATGAAAAATATCTCTGATAATGCATACCAAACTAATTCCAAACCGCATCAATAAGGTCTCTACCTGAGGGGCAGAAACTCCCAATCTGTCTCTCAAGTACTCAAACGAATCTTTAGGAAAAGGTTTAGTGAAGATATCTGCAATCTACTCTTTAGTGTTCACATAAACCAATATAACTTCATTTGCTTCCACCTTTTCCTTCAAAAAGTTGTGCTTGATAGATATCTGCTTTGTCTTAGAATGAAATATCAGATTGTTTGATATATCAATAGCAACATAAGTAGATAAAGAAGTACATGACTGTTTCTTGCTGATCCATGAAACAAGTTTCTTTCCAAGAAAGAAAGCTCCACTGGAAGTACTTTTCTGGTCATCAACATCTCCAGCCCAATCAACATTTGTATATGCATATAAAGTAAAGTTATCATCCTTGGGGTACCATAAACCATATTCTAATGTACCTTGCAAGTATCTAACAATCTTTTTCACCGCACTCTCATGATTTTCTCTAGGATCACTCTAAAAATTTTGATACAATACAAACAACATTCATTATGTCATGCCTAGTCCAAGTCAAATAAAGCAGACCTCCAATCATAGATTTGTATCTTATAGGATATACCGGTGAAGAAACATCTTTCCTTGTCAATTTCTCACTTGTAACCATAGGAGTACTTACCGGTTTAGAATCTCCCATACCAAATTTCTTCAACAATTCGTTAGCATACTTAGTTTGATTGATGAAAATACATTTATCAATTTGAGTAATCTGCAAACCTAAGAAAACTTTCATCTCTCCAATCATAGACATCTCAAACTTATTCTTCATATTTTAAAAAAATTTCATGCACAACTTATCTTCACCTCCAAAAATAATGTCATCAAAAAATACTTCAATAATTAGTATATCATCATCAGTGATCTTATAATATAAATTATTGTCAACATTACCCTTAGTAAAACCAATCTTCAAAAGATATTTATCCAACCTTGCATACCAAGCTCTGGGTGCTTGTTTCAATCCATATAAAGCTTTCCTTAACCTACAAACCATGTTTGTATCATCTAATAGTGAAAAACCATCAAGTTGCTCAATATAAACTTCCTCATCAAGATCCCCATTAAAAAATGTACACTTAATATCCATCTAAAAAATCTTGTAGTTTTTGTGGGCAGCATAGGCAAGAAATAATCTTATAGCTTCAATCCTAGCTACAGGTGCAAAATTTTCTCCATAATCAATTCCTTCCTTCTGAGAATATCCTTTACAAACCAATCTAGCCTTATTCCTTACAACTTGAACATCCTCATTCAATTTATTCCTAAAAACCCATTTAGTTCCAATAACATTCTTATTTTTAGGTCAGGGAACCAAAGTCCATGTGTTATTCTTTTCTATCTGATCTAATTCTTCTTCCATAGCTTTCAACCAATATTCATCTTTACATGCCTCAATTACTAATACCGGTTCAACTTGTGAAATTAAACATACCTCATTAGTTGCTAGTCTTCTTCTTTTTATCACTCCATTTTTTTTATCCCCAATGATTTGATCTTCTGAATGATTCAATCTCACATACCTAGGAGTCCTCTAACTCTCTATTCCTCTTCCGAATTCTTCAGTTACTGTAGAATTTTCTGATATTGCCAAAGTAATTGGTTCAACACTCTATTTCAGTAAAGGTGCTACCAGTTGAGATATAATCATTTCCACTGTCGGTTCCTTCTCATAAGCTTTGCTTTGACTTATGTTATGCTCATCTACCTTGACATTAGTGCTCTCCACAATTCTTTTCACTCTTTTGTTATAACATCTATATGCTTTGCTTTCATTATAATAACCAAGAAATATGCCTTCATCACATCTAGGATAAAATTTTCCAATAATATCATCTCTTCTGATATAACATTTACTACCAAAGATTCTGAAATACTTAACTATAGGTGTATTACCAAACCATAGTTCATAAGGTGTCTTACCAATTTCTCCTTTGATGTGTACTCTGTTGAATGTATAAATCATTGTGCTCATTAATTCTCTCCAGTAGATATGAGGTAGACTAGCTTCCATCATCATTGTTCTAGCATCATCCAAGATAGTTCTATTCTTCCTTTCCACAATTCAATTCTGCTGAGGTGTCCGGGGAGCAAAAAAATGTCTCCTTATACCATGCTTCTCATAAAAGTTATTAAACTCACTGGATGTGAATTCTCCACCATGATCTGACCTCAAACATTTAATCTTCAATCTTGTCTCAGTTTTCACTTTATCCTTAAAAGATTTTAAACTTTTCAAAAGCCTCAGATTTCTCCCTTAAAAAAATAACCCACATCATTCTAGAATAATAATCAATGATTAGCATGAAATATCTATCACCTTGAAATTTTTTAACTCTAGCAGGGCCATACAAATAAGTATGAATAAGACCAAGAACATCATTAGATTTATCTTGTATACTCCTAAAAAAGACGGGTGAGAAACTACAAAAGGAGTATGCAGGGCATGCCAGTGAGATTGTCAATAAATATGCGATATACGGATTGTTCTAGTGTACCATAACCTAAGGAGGACTAAACCTAACTTATTGGCCAGCCTCAAAATTCATAGTTTTTAGTGTTGGTTCCCGTCTCAATCCCACCCAATGCGGGGTTGGTGGGAGGGAGCTATAGTTGAGTCTAGTCGGTCCTTAGAATAGTAGGGCCCAAGTTCCAGCGGACCCTAGTTGCTAGTATAGTTTGATAAGGGCATGCTAAATTGGTTGATATCTCCCCACCTGCCCATCTCCTTTGTCATGGGAGAGGCCCAACCCAACCAAAATGACCAGATATGGAAGGTACTGGTAACCAGGAATGAATGGAATGATGTACGACTCTGCCCCAAGCAGCATTGGTTGCAGAGAGTTAGAGAGAAGTACAACCCGTTTGAATACCGAGGATTCACAGGTAGGCCATAGATTGTGGCATCTGCGCATCTATATGTTATACCCCTATACCCCCCCTCTATCGATATGGTAATCTGCTACTATTGGTTATTGGTCCTTCTGCCAGAGACACCTTCTAACACTCATATGGAATGGATTGGATCAGACAATAATAGTCCCAAAGGGGCCTTCTAGTAGGGGGGTTGGGTGGGACTATAGTTCCGGGTTGGGTGGGAACTATAGTTGAGATAGTGGCGGCCCAATAGACATATGGTTTGGTTTCTCGACCAAGGCATGATTCACTTTATTCTTTTTAAACACGAGGCTTAGGAACAAATAGAATTATTTATTGAGAGAACATCAGGTTGTAAATGATGTAAGAAGAAGGCGATGTTAGCTTTTAAAGGTGTGAGAAATAATATAAATAGGGTTATTTTGTATAAGAGAAGTAATTGAACTGCCTCTTCGAAACTGGCATGAGTAAAGCAGGGGCCACCATTTTTTTCGGGGCAATACTATCTTCCGGTGTAGGCAGAACCAAAACTATCTCTAGATGTGGGCAGTATGCAACGCAATGCTATCTACCGGAATGGAAAAGATTAAAGCTATGTCAAAGTGGGGTTTAGTCGAGACAAGAGACACTAGGTTAGCTAAGGTAGTAGGGGCTAGGAGTGCTAGAGTAGTAGTAATCACAACAAACACTCTTTATTGGATCAAATGCCAGACTGCTATACAGGTCTACAAAAGACAACACAAACTTCACCCCCCCAATGTCATATTTCATTTTCTTCCCCATCCCCTTTGAAAGTAGGGAAGTTTGGGAGATTAGATGGAAAGAAATGGAATGAAATGCAAATTGGAATTAACTATTCCCACCCACCCATGTTACGTATAGAATCAGGGCGTCAACATTGTCAGCCCACCCCTGGTTGAGTTGATATTACATTTCATAATTCCCCTAGCATCTCCTCCTCCCACCTTCAAAAAATATAATGGGGGGGTTGGGGGGGTGGGAATGACCTGCTAGCCCTAGTAAAGCGAACCCTTTCAAATTACTGAGATCTTGAGATCCACCTCTCGATTCCCCTACTATTCTATGGGGCCTAGATCGATATCTCTCAATCTTTCAACTCTGCCACTAGGTTCTGACCTGTTTACCCATTAGACATTCTTTACATACCAGATTATAGGGCTTCACAATATTAGGTATATCTCTAACTACCTTAGTTCAATTGATCTTCACAATGCAATCAAAATTCACATGACATGGCCTTTTATGCCATAGCCAACTCTCATCAACTTGTGCAATCAAACATGTCTTCTCACCGAAATTCAAATGAAATATATTACCTTTTGTCTACATACCAGTTGCAATATCCAAACTAGATCTATTAATGATTTTGTATTTTCCATCCTTGAACTGTAATTGAATTCCCTTATCCACCAATTGTCCTACACTCAAAATATTATGCCTTAAACCTTAAACATAATAAACATTGTCAGTATTGTTCTTACCATCCAATGATATAGTTCCTTTTCCTTTGATCATACATGCTTTGTCATCTCCAAATATAACCAGACTGCCATAAAATTCTTGCAAAGATAGAAAATTCCCTTTATCTCCAGTCATATGATGTGAACAACCACTGTCAATTACCCATTCATCCTTGTCTTTAATTTTAGCAGCAAGTGCCTTTTCTTCAGGTACATTCTCTTCTAGTACCAGAAGATATTCCTTGATAGCCAGAAACACCCATGCCTTCCCATTCCTGAAACCACTAGTAGAGTCTTATGTCGACTCATCATCAGAATCAGTAATGCCTTCCTCATCCACTATGTAGAATGACTTGTCTCTATTTTCCTTGTACTTATACTTGTTCTGATATCGAGGGTTAGGCTTAAAAGATCTTCTAACTCTTTCTTCAAATCTTGAATTCCTTTAAGGATATCTATATGCAAAATGACCAATCTTATTACATGCAAAACATTTAAAAGGTTATTTTCCTTCATACTTACTTCCTATCGGTCCTTTAGGTACTCTTGTAGAAAATAAGGCTTCAATTTTTTCAAATTCTTTATCTTCTCTCTTCATATCATTCAATTCTTTTGCATACAAATCTTTCCAATCTTGCTTACCAGTTGATGATGTAGATGCATGAAAAGCGGGTTCAGTCTTCACATCTCCAGAGGGTCCAAATTCTTCAAGCTCAAAAGAAGATAATTTCCCAACCAAGGTATCTTTGTTGACATATGTATTAGCCATTATTGTCAACTCATTAATTATAGTAGCCTTCATCTTGTAAGCTGGTGGTAGGGCTCTCAAGGTTTTAGAAACAATTTCATCTTCACTTAGAGTTCCACCACAACATTGAATTCCTATAACAATATCATTTATCCTTTCCATGAATGCAGTAATCCTTTCATCTTCTTCCATCTTTAGGTTTACATATCTCACCTGGTAACCATCAAGTTTAACAATCTTCACTATAGGGTCACCTTCATTAAGAGTCTCCAACTTATCCCATATAGCCTTTCTACATAATTTGTCAGTTAATCCCATTATTTGTTGATCACAAAGTGCACACAAGAGGGCTTCTCTTTCTCTACAATCATTCTCAAGCTCCTTATCCAACTTTGCCAGAGGAGGATTGCTAGATGCCAGATTATAAGGTGTAAAACCATTCTATGTGATCTCCCAAATCTCCTTGCCAAGAAATATTAGATGAGTCTCCATCCGAATCTTCCATACTATGTAATTTGTTCCATCAAGCCTAGGAATATCTCTTCGAAAGATAGCTCCAGATGAATTGGATTAACTTGAACTGTTAGTCGCCATAGGATCTTCCTCAAGCAGTTAATCTTTCTAGAAAGAGGACCAAAGCTCTGATACCAATTGTTAGATAGTTCAAATAACTTGAAGACAACTGAGAGGAGGGGGGGCTGAATTAGTTGTCAAAGATTACCAGAACCTTAAGCAATTAAAACTTTAATACCAGAACCCAAAACATTAATACCAGAATTCTTAAACCAAATACCAGAATAGCAATCAAAACAATTAAGCATAAACAATAATCATATAATAAATACCATCCACATGACACCAAGATTTATACGTGGAAAACCCAGTAAAGGGAAAAACCACAGTGGGAAGCCTACCCACAGTGAGATAATACTTCTATAGTAAGTATGTGAATTACAATTGACTGCACTTGCAGGAAGGCCAACAGTCTAGAACGCACTGCTCATCACAAAAGGAGTCTCATTGACTACATACAAATCTACTACAATTCAGAGAAGTGTTTGAATTGCAAAGATAACATCTCCTATACCTGAGTACAGTTCCAGTTAAGCTCAATACCAAATGACTAAATCCTCTTACATAAACCCAACTTGATCTCCAATAATCAACCAAATCCTCCACCTGAATGATATTACATTATTCGACCATTACATATCCATATCCCATATCATGATCCTATCCCATGATGATCTACAATTAGATCTTACATCATATATATACAAACCCTCGACCATAAATAATCAAGTTGGTCACCAAAAAATAAAACAAATACATAATTATAAAACATGTTGGCCTTAGACCAAACAAATAATATCCAACACATAAGACATCCCAGAAAGACATTGAGAGGTCCAATCCACACATTACATTAAGCCGGTCCATAACCTAGGTCAACCGGGACCCAATATAGGTCCATACGCTAAAAAAATGATCTCCATCTGCCAAGTCTCAAATATGATCATCATCAGCATCTTGAATCTCCACCAAAAGATGCACCAACACCACTTATGCAATTCATCAAAGATCTTCATCAAAGCTTTGCTGGTGAAACACTCGCCAGTACCACAAGCCAAGCTTCCAAGCCAACAGGATAGCATCTAATCACTAGAACAAAACCAACTTACTGAATATGAACATGAGTATCATGAATAAGCCAATTCCATAACCAAACCATACCGAAGCATACTGGATCATGCCAGATCCAAAATAACTAGAAACTACTCAACCTACCAGGACTAGAAGGGTGCCAGTAAAGCATCCAAATAGCTAGTGTTGACATCAATGACAAAACATCAATGCAACACATAATCAATTCCACCAAATGGTCAACAGAGAAATCAAACAAGCCTTGTCACTGGAATTCAAATGAAAGATATTTCCTATCCAAATCTATTGATAATCTTGCACTTTCCATCTTTGAATTGTATTGAAATACTCTATCCACCATATGACCTACACTCAAAATATTTTTCTTCGAACCTTCGACATAATAAACATTATCAGTATTAGTCTTACCATCAAAGGCTATAGTTCCTTTGCCTTTGATCCTACATGCCTTGTTGTCTCTAAATCTGACTAGTCCACCATCAAATTCTTATAGAGTCAATAATTTCCTCTTGTCACTAGTCATGTGATGTGAGCAACCACTCTTTATAACCCATTCATACTTCTATTCAATTTTAGCAGCTAGAGCCTTTTTCTCAGTATGAGTTGTATGAATGACAGGTTCTGAAGAATCATCCTTAATAGCAATAAAGACCCAATCTTTACCAGAGCTTCCATTACCAAATCCACTTACAGGTTCATCATCATAATCATCATCAGTAACACCAAAATCATCATCACTAGCATAGTAACATGATTTATCCATATTCCTTCTAAATCTAGGTCTGCTTTGATATTTTGGTTTCGACTTATAACTCCTCATAAATATTTCTTGATTCCTAGCAACTCTTTCAGGACATCTAGAAGCAAAATGACCAATCTTATTGCATGGAAAACATTAAAAGGGTCTTTGTTGGCATTTGCATGAAGATTGCATTAATGATATGTTATGTTGTCATTGATGTCAATTAACTGGTAATGATATTGTTGTAATATTGTTTTCTAACCAGTAGGATGAGCTAGTAAAGGAAAATATAACTAGTAGGAAGAATTTGGAGAGTTGAACTGGTAACTGGTAAAACCTACCTATTGTTTTTGATAAACCCTAACTGATTAAGTTTGGTGAATTGGTTATATTGGTTTACGATCTAGTGATGAGCGGCAATGATTATGACATGTATGATTATTGTGTGAAGACAATTTCAAGTGATTTTGGCAAGTTGATGTAACGGTTTTTGTCTAGGAAATGAGCAAGTATACTGCATATAATGCAAAGCATGTGATGAGTTACTAAGATTGATGAAGTGGTGATCAAGGAGCGATCGAGGTTTTCTTGATTGATGTGTAGAGATTACTATGTATCAAATGGTCATACTTGAACTGACTTGTTTGTAGTCTATGAGAATTAGGTTTTTGTTGTGTTACCGACCTAATTGATTTGTTTATAGGGTCGATGAAGTTGTTTAGTTTTAGTATTGGAAAAGATTGGTTGAGTGTGTGGTTTCCAAACTGGATGACGTATTTGCAATTTCAGTAAAGGAAAATAGGAGCATGAAAAGGATCTGATCAAGCAAGTGTAGTGCTATTCAAACAGATCAACAAAATCTTATTGTTTTCTAACAATTACAACAGAATTGAAATCCCCTAACCGGGTAAGCTCTAACAATCTTGGCACTATTCAAATCCTCTAACCAGGTGATCCATTAGCTTGGATTTTCAAATCCTCTATTGAGGTTACTCCTTACAGGGTATTTCTTCTAACACGGAATTGTGTAGGAGGAAATGTGCGCGAGAAAAAAACATAAAATTCTGATTCCAAAGTGTCCACACACCAATGGGACTCTTGGTGCAAGTTATGGGAGATATATTGAATAGCTCAACTTCCCAAGGGGTGTTCCATTGTTCTCTACCTCACAGGATCTTTGAAGTCAATGTCTTTTCTCTTAGATCACTGAGAAAAGTGACTTAGGAATGTCAACTCCAAGAACAAGTGATGTTTACTTATAAGTATGAATGCATTCCTACAACATATATGATATTTGAAATTAGGATGATTTAAACTAGTATGAATATGATGTTATGATAAAGATTAGTAATCCTATCCTAACAATATATACTAGTCTAACATGGATATTCTTATGATAATGAAATTCTTCTAAATGCTTAGTGTATTTTAACAAAGAGAGGCTTGATGCTTAGTAAAATGACTATAAATTAGATGCATGAAATTTGGATATATGAAAATGAGAGAATGAGATGTCTATTTATAGGAAAAATAGGGCAATGGATGGTCAAGATTGGATAATCTTAACAAGGGCCAGGATTGAAAGTTATCAATCCATGTTCACAATTCTCACTAATGAAATGGTGACAATTGTCAACAAGAGGTTGCTTGAGAGGAGATGAAAGAAGTATTAAATGCTTGAGAAGACATGATGGTTAGCTTAGGAGGTAAAGGTTAAGGTTAGGTTAGGTTCATCCATTGGATAAAGCTTTTACCCAAAGCATAAACTCTTGTACAAGGGTTATGTTGGTCTCAAATTCTGATTGCTTTGTTTTCCCTACTCGAATATTAAATCTCTATCTCTTATGGAGAGAAACAACAGAAAACAAAAACAAAAGACAACATATAACAAGGTTTATACCAAAACCTTCTACACTTCAAGCTTTCACTTAGCTTAGGTAGGTTTACCCTTTGTGATTACTTTTCACAACTGTGATTGAAGACTTGCAGAAAAACAGAGTCAACTTCTGCAAACCTTATCACCTTGAACATAATCAGAACATAAAAGAAAGACTTGTAATCATTTTCATTGATCTCCAAGAAGGTTATAGAACCTAGCAAACTATACCAGTGCCTTATCCTGGGCTTCAGAGTCACCTAAGACTAAATAAGAATTATAAATAGGAAATCCACATACATTTCATCATTTTGACTTCACCAAATTTATATATGCCTGACATATATAAATTCTACCTTTATGCTAAACCCAGTTATCAGATTCAAGAAGAATTATTGATTTACTATTAGAAAGATCTTAAGTATATTTAATTCCCCTCCTTGAGAGAAAAACCTGAAACATCTCTGTAAAATTGCCTTGCAACTCATTCAATCAAACAATCCTAGATTATCTAACCGAACTAGTAAATTAATCATACATACAAGAAGACAATAGGAATCTAGCTTCAAAATGTTGTGATCTGTGTATTGATATCCTTCTTAAAAATCTTTACATAACTCAAAATGATCATCCAAAAAACCAGAAAAGGCCCTAAATATATCTTGCCAGAGTTTTCTTACAAAATTCTTGTGATCATCCTCTCAAATGAGAAGAATAGAGACTAAGAAGAAGATGGAAAAGATTAGGTTTGCAACCGAAATTGCCAAGTGTCTCTTTTTCCAACTGAATTTCATTTCTTTTCTCCTTCCCATGGAAACTTCTCTCAAAATGTCTAAGATTTGTTAAAACAAACCTCATTACTAGATTCCTCATTCTGATATATAATACTTGATATTTCGGGCAAAAATTAGCCTCTGAGTGAATTAATCACTCATGTGCCTCTATCATTTAAATTTTTCAATTTTTTCCTATAGTTTCAACTATATATTTAATTTTGATTTTTCAACCTTTTAAACTCCTAACGCCCTACCACATGGCAGCTTATGATTCGTTGATGGGGTCCACTGGGAGCCATTTGGGATGACATATCATCTGGATCTCCATGAACCTGCATGCTCTTTAACCTTCACCTAACCTTTGCTTTTCTGCACATGCTTTTCGCCATTTCGCGAAGGATAAGTTTTGATCATCTTCCCTTTGCGAATCAACACGCACCATAGCTCTTCGACAAACTTCCTCACTAGTTAAGTCACTCTTTCTCTACAAAACTTGCCTCAGGAACCATGCATGTGTGGGTGGGGTCCACCTAGTCGCCACTTGGCCTCCTTGATCACCTCAGGAAGCGCACCCGCATGTGTGGGGTCCGCTTGGTGCCCAACCGACACCTTGTGTCAAAAGACCTTAAGGCTTTGACATTATGAATGGGTGTGTTATTACATTTAAATACCACAAATGACCCTAGCCCAGCCAATGTGGGATAATGCATTTTAGCTTGGAACTGCATTTTGAACGTTTTGCCTGAGACTTTTCATGGCTGCCTTTGCATTTGCTGAAACTATTTAACCTCCCTTTACTCATACCATGTAGGGAGGATGTTGGCAGAGGTGGATGCTAGATTTAACACCTGCCAATTACATTTATATGAAGCTTTTAATATCCATGCTGAAGGAGGGGGTTTTACACTAGCCAAATGCATTTATTTTAAAATTTCATGCTGCCTCTTTCCAACCACACTCCAGGAGCAGCTATTTCATTTTTCTTGGAGTTTCTTTTTTTTAAAATGCCCCTTCACATATCATGCAGACTATGCACCTGCTATTACAATGCTTGGAAGTTTTAATGGGCCTTTTACCAGCCATGACGTGCCATAGGTAGGGAGGACATTGGCACTATGCCTCAGGCACAAGGGAAGATGCTGCCAATGGCCATGAAACAAGTTTTACACCTGCCATTGTGCATTACTTGGAAGTTTTTATGTTGTTGTTGCATTGGTTGGAGTTTATACTGATGTTGTTTAATGCCCAATCTGCCACATGAGGGAGGAGGATCTGCACCTTCTGTTTGCATTTGCATAAACTTCTGTCCTCTCCAACACTTCCAAATGTGTTTGCTTGAAAGTTAAAATAGCCTCCAAACTCCACGATAGAGGGGGGAATTTGGCATTGGAGTTTTATTTGCTGAAGTTTAAACTTCAGACTTTTACCATACCATGCAGGAGGAAGTTAATGGCTCTAAATGCATTTTCTTGGAAGCCTTTCACAATGATATTTTAACAGCCATGCGAGGAGGGGGAGTGCTGGTTTTACACCTTGCATAATTCCATTTGTTGCTTGTTTCAATGTTTCAAACATCTACTCCAAAACCATCGCCTTCCATTGCATAAGTTTAGAAAAGATTGGAATCTCTAATATGCCAATGTAAAAAATTCAACTTTGAGTAAGCCATAGCATCAATCACTTTCTTAATTATCTCTAGGGGTTGAAATGTCATGAAATTAGAACATTCCACCATAAAATTAATGCACAGGTGTTTATCTAGGTCGGGCCCCAAAGTGGGTCCGGCTAAATTTATTTTTGTTTTCATGCAACTGACCTTTTAAATGCCTCAAGAGCCTTAAACATACCTCTGGAATCGATCAACACCATTTTTGGATCATCAAACTGAGTTTTGCAACTTTCAGGTGCCTACGCCACATTTTCACATTTAATCGTGAAGACGTAATTTTCAAACCGATCAAAACACCTTTCTAGACCTTGCCATCTGACAAGCGTGTACTCTGATATACAAACATGAACTCTACCAAGCGGTTTCTCAAGACAAATCCTAGTTGAAGAGATATTAATGGTCAAAGATGACCAACTGGCTTTGTTGACACTACGGACCTGATGAAGTCAATGTGTAGGCAACCCATGATGCCTTTCTTAAAAATATCAAACGATCTCCGTAGACCCTCAAATTTGAGGCATAGGTACCTTGAAGTACATATCAAAACTTAGAATTCTCAGTTCAACCAAAAGGCTAATTGGGTGCAAATGGTGCACTCATGAAAATAGCAACTTTAACTGATATAGCAATGAAAGTACGGAACACTGAAACAAATTGCTCAAGAAACCCTTTTGAAAACCGATTAAATGGATTGGCAGGAGCTTAAAACTGGAAACATAGCTTGTCATTTATACCAACAATAGCTCAGAACAAACATTCTGACATGACATCTACCGAGGCAACTTTTACACTTATGCAAAACATGGCTCCAACTAGCTGCTGAAACAAGGACTTGTCAAACCATACAAACTGCAAATAGATTGAGCTTGCTAAACTGAGAAAATGGATTCACAAAGACTTGAAATTTTGCACAGAGGCACACTTTTATGCATAGAATTAAATTCACTTTAAAATTATTCATGATGATCAACAGGGCAAAAGATATAGGCACTCAAAGTAAGCTACTCAATAAAATCTGTATATTCACCTAACATGCAATTTCAGCTCACCCCTTGAAATGGGTACCTGATAAACTGATCCAAATTGAATTTTGAAAGTTGCAACACACTACATAGGCCAAATGAAAGGTGTAGGACACACTTCCCAGGCCTTACCCTTTGAAAATCAACTAGCTCCATTTTACCCTCTCTCTAACTAGGCCATTCAAACTGACTCATTTTATGATCATTTGGAAATTTAGAGCAAAATTTTGAAATGGGCCTCTAAAATTCACTCAAATTTAATGAGTCCCAATAGGTTAAAGGGATAACCAAGGTCAAAGCCATGAATGCTTGATGAGACGCTTGTGTTAGATGAGGGTTGAGTTAGAGAGAAAGTCTCTAATCATGTAAGAAGGTTGAGTTAACCATTAATGGTTATGAAGACTTTGAGGGTTAACTTGTTGAAGACATAAAGACTTTAATGGTTATTGAAGACTTTGAGGGTTTGAGAAATGACTTCCCTTTGCTTAGGGATGTGACAATATTTAGGATATGGATTAGGCTAATTTAGAAGTGATTTAGAAGAATATAAAAGGGGTTTAGGGAGGCAAGTGGGAGATGTAGGAAAATGCAAGTGGAGGAAAAATATTTTTAATTAAAACAAATTACTTTATTTCAATCAAATAGATGCAACTTGCATAAATACAAGTGGGGGATTTAAATAAATAAAATAGATTTATTTATTTGCAATGAACAATTTAATTAAATGTAAATTTAATTAAAAAGGGGAGAAAGGGGAATTAATTAAATAAAGTGATTTATTTAATCAAAGGTTATGAAAGGCTTAGGTGAACTTAATTACATAAATTGAGTAATTCATTTAATTAAATAGATGAATGTGAAGAAATTAATTAAATAGAGGAATGAGGTTAAAATGAATATTAAATATTCACTTATGAAAGTGGTCAGATTTATACGTCTACATTTTGCCCCTCTTTGAAGTGACGTGTGTGCACATGTTGATTGAAAGAAAATTTGTTGGATATGCTGTCAAAATTTGATTGATATGATTTCGTGTGTCGAGATGTCAATATGATGCCCCAGATTTGATGAACGATATTGATGATGCCCCCTCAGGAGATGAATCAAAGATTTTGAAAATTTTGTTGATTTGCTGAGTGTTCTTGAATTAATTGTATTTTGAATATTTTGACTATGTTGAATGCATTTTAATTGATTCATCTCCCGAAAATGATGTTGATAAGGTGAAAAGTGAGAAAAATGAGAAAATACATGCCCCACTGACTAACCTTGTTGAGTTTTACCCTATAAAAAGGTAAAAAGTGATTGGATTCTTATCATTTGCACATTTGTGTCCTTGTGATTGTGACACTTGAGCTCTGACAAAAATGTCGGTTTCATATGCATCGCACCGATTTGAGTGCATTCGTTGATATCAAAGGCCCACCGCATATGGCCCACTTGTAAGTGATCTAAAACTTGCCACGTTTTTGACTAATTTTGCCTATTTTGATCACGTTTTTTAATTTTTTAGTTGAAAATTTATCATTTTAGCGCATAAGGGTTTTGTTATAGCACATACGATAGAGAAGATAGTGTGTAGGGTTAACCTAGTTAGGTTAGCATTTAAGTTGTATTCTATAGCGCGTCGGCAAGTTAGGGTAGCACGTCGAGTGCTTTAGTGCATAGGGTAGACAGGTTAGCATGCAGGGGGGAAAGGATAGTGCATTGGGTAGAATAACGCTTTGGGTTAGCAGGGTAGCGTAGTGGCAGTACCAATTAGCACATCAGGAGATTTAGAGCGTAGGTTAAAGTTTTTAGCGCATTAGAGGAAAATGATAGCGCATAAGTAGCAGCTTAGTGTGTAGGATACTTGGTTTAGCATGTAGGGTTCAAAATGGGTGAAAAAGACTTGGAAGAATGTGTCACAGGTTAAATAGATGAGGTAGATGGCTTAGGGGTGGATAGGTGCCTTCTGAGTGTTTTGAAATGGGTCATGAGCCAATGTTTTGCCTGTTGTGATCATGTCTATTTTTTGGAGTCTGTTGAAATTTGTTGTCGATATGGAGTGCCAAGTTGATTGATTGTTTGAATGAGGATCCTAATTTTCTTTAGATGTGGATCTATGATTTTTGCCTTGCGATATGAATTTGATGTCCGATATGATTCCTAATTTGATGCTTGCGTTATGGATCTTTGATTGTTGATATGGATCTTTGATGTTGCTTGTGATGTAATGCTTTGATTGTCGTTATGGGTATTGGATTTTCGATATGGATATTTTATGTTGCTTGTGATATGGGTCTTTGATTTTCGATCTGGGTCTTTGATGTTTCTTGCAATATGGGTCTTTGATTTTGTTTTCGATATGGGTCTTTGATTTGTGATATGGGTCTTGATTTTCGATATGGATCTTTGGTGCAGGGGCACAAGCCTCAATTTCATAATTTATTGTTTGAACACTTCATGTTTTTTATAGAAAGGTGTTGGGAAGGATCAAATAATCCTTTGTTTATGTTTTGATTTGTAATAAGGTCCTAATTGTCCATTTTGTAAAGCCTAGTGGCCTAGGGTGCATTATAAATCCTATGGTCAACTGTGGTCAAAGGGACTTAGGATGAGTAGAATTAGGGATTCAAGATTTTTTTGGTCTATTTAGACCCATTTCAATATTTTTATGTCCTTAGGTTGATAATAAAATTAGTTTGAATGGCAAAGTGCAAAATTTGTCAAAAATTGACAAAAGTTGTCAATTTGTAAAGCAACTTTTCAAAAAGTTGTTGTAATTGGTTGCCCAATGTTCATAACCCTCTAAAATAAGTTTTAACATGTTGGGAAAAATATAAAATGTCTCAACAAACACGTGTGGGGGTTGTTGTGGGTGGAATTTATAAACTTGATATTTGAAATCAATAAAAAACTGCATTTTTTCAGAAAATTTGTTGTTCTTTCGGTTGGTACGGAATTTCACGACCTCCAAAATGAAATATTATTTCATGGGGAGTTAGAGGAGTGAAATAAATTTATTTTAATCCAACCAAAGGTCAATGGGTGGAGTATTGAGGGAGAAAAGTTGTAACAAATCCAAACAGCCCATGAAAGTGCCCTTTCCTAGGGTTTCAACTTCAATTTCCCATTTCTTCCAAATTCACCATGGGAAAATTCTAAAACTTGGTGAAATGGAGGATTTTGGAGTATATTTTAATATACAAAAGGTTTCAGACAAGAAGGATTCAGTTTGGGTGAGATTTTTTTAAATTTGGCTAGGCATCTCTATGTGACTGGTTGTGGGAATTGAACAAAATTCATGAACGGTCCCCATAACTTTAGTTTTAATGCAAACCAGAAGCTATAACTTGGTATTTGGTGATTATTTGGATACCCAAAGGTTATAAAATAGTTTTTTTGGTGGATTTTCAAGTTTTGGGGGTAGTTCCTTTGTTAATTAATTAAACTAGCCCTTATTAGCCTAGATGAGGGTTTAATAGAAATTATACTTGCAAGGGGTTCTAGAACTTTTCCTTTGGTAGAAAGTGCTAATATAGTTTGTTGTTCAATAAAATAAAACTATATTGGCATATCCTTTGGATTTTTTGGGTGGGAAGCCAAAAAGTGAGTTTTGAAGGCTAATAGGTCTAAGGAGCCAATTTGCACTTTGTGACTTTTGGGACTTGAACAACCAAATCAGAAGGTTGTTTGGCATCATTTGAGTTTGTAGGAACCTATAAAACCTATCTTGAGCCTTTGTTGGTGATGGGATGGGGTTTGGGATAGACTAGCCTAGTCTATGCTCTTGGATCCTTTCCTTGGATCACCTGGTGTTGTCTACACACCCTAGGGTCTCTAGGACTTCCCTTTGCTTGATGAATCCCATAACCTTGCCAAATCCACCCACCAATGAGTTGAAATGCTTCTCCAAAGGTATCACCTACTCATGAGACTCAAGTTCCCTTACTATGGCTAATAAGGGCTAATCTTGGTCTACACCTTCCAAGGTCTTAGCAAAGTTGTATTAGGTCTTTTCCAAGGTTTTTCCACCCATTCATGAGCCCTCAAGAGGTTTCAAGCCTTTAACCCCTTACCGATTCCACAATTTAGTGTTTTTGCCTTCAAAAAGGGCTACAAGGATTAGGACCAATTAGGCCTCCTAACCGGTCTTCTAGGGCTCCCTCTCACAAATGATGCACAAACAACCCAATCTCCCAAAAAGGACTGCCATTCATTTGGCAAAGACTCAAGGATTTTCTAGGTTCTAGGCCCCCAAGTGTTCGTACTCTGTCTTTGGTGGATTTTAAGGGTTTTGAGGGTTTTTGTGAGGGTTTTAGAGCTTGTCAGGGTCACAGTGAAGGTTTAGTATTCTAGCCATCTTGTTTGGATTGGTGGAGACTCCTCCTTCACACCAATTATGCTTCACTCACTCCTCTGCACTTCCTCCAAAGGATGCACTTCCCACTATACAACCTTTCTCTCCAAGACCTCTGCACCAACAGCCATTCCTAACCGAGCACTGTCCAGTCTCGCCTAGGAATGGGTATTTTGCTTGGCCTCCTTGCATTTCCAAGGGACCTTTTTTCTTGGGACTATGTTACAAGGTCTCCACATCCATTCCCCATGGTTTCATGGTGGTTCCACAACGGAGAATGGAGTCAAGACTTCATTTACTCAAACCGGTCCAAAACTGGACAGTAAAACTACAATTCACAAACTATTTACAAACACACTCTACCGGTAAACAAAAAGATAATCTAATTACTCAAAATGAAGATATATACATCCAAGAAGACATTCCACATAGGTTTGATCACAAATCAATCCATTAGTTTGCTCGGTAACTTCATTCAAATAGACTGGTAACTCAAAAATAGTCACAGTCAGTATAGTTTGCTTGAGCTATACAATCTCTGACAACCAACCCTTTAAATTAGGGTTTAAAAAATCTTATACTACCCATACCTCAGTCAGTGTGCCACATTTAGGGTTGTCCATGCCAACCTACCATTTTTGACAACATGGTGGAAAAGTTGCTTGACAACTTTTAAAAGTTGTCATGCAACTTTTGAGCAACTTTCCCAATGTTCCTCTTCATGACTCCTAGACCCACAATGGGCCCATCTAAGGACACCACCATGACATGAAGGACCCCTAAACACCTCTAGGACACACACAACCTCCATTTTCAAAGCCATCACAATTTTGACTTATGACCCCTAAGATCTCCTCTAGGACTCTACCTAGGCCCTATGAGCACTTGGCTCATTATTTTATATACAATGGCTTCATAAGAAGAATAATACCAACAAAACAATAAGGAGGGAGAGCTTGAAAGGGTGCTCCTGCACTAGTTGGCCTATAAAACCATTTGGAGGGGTTGTGAGCAATTTGAGCCATTTTGAGCACTTTTGCCTATGGGATTTGAAACCAAATATTGATAACCTTGCACACTATCCCATTGTGGGGTTATGGGGATGAAAATATGTGACTTGGGATGTTTAATTTATTCTCATAAAGGTGTGAGGCTTGGTTGGAGTGAATCCTTTAATGGAGGGTTTTGTTGCTTGGTTGAGCAAGTGAGCAACTTGGAGCATTTTCAAGTTGTTTGAACCATACCTCTACATCAATTGGTATCAGAGTAAGTGTGATCCTTAGGAGAAGGATTGTTTAAGTTTATCCATGTGAGGGGAAGAAGATGAGGGTGATTTTTCCTCAAGGATGACTAATGCATAGATAGTGAAGTTTTTGAAGGATCAAAACTTGGTTCACAAGATTGATTCCTTGCAGAAGGAGGTTGATAGACTTAATGGGCAAATTCATAAGAAAAGTGGTGGAAAATCTAATGTTTTTGAAGAGGGGATTGATGAGGAACCCCTTGGGCAAAGTAATGAAGAAGAATTTCCTGCTGATCAGAGACTACTTGTGAAGACCCTGAAGGCCATGGAGAGAAGGACCATGGATGTTAGGTTGGACCTACCTTCCTATGATAGAAACTTGAATCTAGATGTTGCCGTGGATTTGATTGATGCCCTCACAAGCTTCTTTGAATGTGAAGACATACTAGAAATTCAGAGAGTTAAGATTTCTAAGTCCAAGTTGAAGGGATCAACCCTTACATGGTGGAATTTCACTCAAGATGATAGGGTGAAGGAGAAGAAGAATCTAGTGACCACTTGGAAGAAGATAGTTGCATTGATCAAGGATGCACATGTTCTTGATGATTATTAAGTTCAACTTCATAAGAGGAGAATGAGTTTGAGACAAAAGGAGATGAGTGTCTCATATTATACTCAAGAGTTCCACAAATTGGTGATGAAGTCCAAGGTAGTGGAGCCTGAATGTGTAAAGCTTGCAAGATACTTGCAAGGGTTGAGAGTTACCATTCAAGATGAACTCAGACTAAGAAACCCTCCCATAGTCCAAAAATGTTTTCAACTTGCTTTGAAGGTTGAAGAAAAACTCAAGAGGAAGAGTGATCGAGGTGGAAGAGGGAGAGGGCAAAAACACTTTGGAAATAGGGGCAAAAATATGTCTCAAGGAAGAGGACAAGGTTCCAAAGACCTTGGTGAATCAAGTCAAGGGAATGAAGAAGGGGAAGGTACTTCTAGAGGATATTTCAGAGGAAAGAGAGGAAACTTTAGAGGAAGAGGTGGAGGAAGAGGCCTAGAAGGCATAAAGTGTTATAGATGCCATCAAATGGGGCATGTTGCATCCAAATGTCCAGAGAAGGAAAACAAACAAGGTGAAAGGAGAGAAAATTTGGTGAGAGATGAGGACACACATAGTGTTCATTCTCATGGATCCTTTGTGTAGCCTGAATAAGGAGAGATCATGATGATGAGGACATTGATCAAAGCACCTAGTCCACTAGAGCCACCCTAAAGGAAGGCACCTTTCAGAACTACTTGTAGAAGTGGTGACAAAGTATGTAGTGTGGTGATTGATTTAGGTTCTACTGATAATTTTCTATCCATTAAGGCAGTAGAGAAACTGAAATTGAAGAGGATTAAGCATCCAAGACCCTACAAGGTATCATGGCTTACAAAGGGGCAGCAAACAGTCATTGAAGAGCAAGAATGGGTCAAGTTTTTTATTGGAAAGTACAAGGGCAAGGTACTTTGTGATATTGTACCCATGGATGCATGTCATTTTCTGCTTGGAAGGCCATGACAATATGACTTGAAGTCAAAACATGATGGTGAGAAGAACACATAAACCATCTAGTACAAAGGTGAGAAGGTAACATTACTACCCCTACCTGATAATGGTGAAGAAGAAAAAGACTCTAAGTTTTTGTTTGTAGGAGAGAAAGAATTTTTAGAATATTTGAATAAGGAGGATACTCCTTGTTATGCTTTGGTTGTATTGCCAAAATAGGAAGAAAGAAAGGTGCACAAGAAAAAGGAAGAACCTAGGAGGATATGACCAAAAGAGGTGGTAGATTTTCTTGAGACCTATAAGGATATTGTAACCAAAGAGTTGCCTGATACCCTACCTCCAATCAGTGAGATTAGCCATAATATTGATCTAATCCCATTGGATACACTCTCAAATAAGGCTGCATATAAGTTAACACCCCAACATAATGAGGAAATGGCAAGACAAATCTAGGAACTCTTAGATAAGGGTTTGATTTCTAAAAGTTTGAGTCCATGTGTTGTTCCAGCCGTGCTAGAACCTAAGAAAGAAGGTACATGGAGGTTATGTACAAACTCAAGGGCCATTAACAAGATCACTATCAGGTATAGGCTCCGTATGTCTAAGATTGAGGACTTGTTGGATCATCTAGGGGGTGCAAGGTGGTATTCAAAGGTGGATTTGAAGAGTGGGTACCATCAAATTAGAATAAGGGTTGGAGATGAATGGAAGACATCCTTTAAGACTAATGAAGGCCTTTATGAGTGGAGAGTGATTCCATTTGGCTTGTCCAATGCACCTAGTACATTCATGAGACTCATGAATGAAGTTCTAAAACCTTTCCTTGGTAAATTTGTTATTGTTTACTTGGATGATATTCTTATTTTCAATAAGAATAGAGATGAACATACGCAACATTTGAATTTGGTCCTTAAGAGATTCCAGGAAGAAAATCTCCTAATCAATGTGGACAAGTGTCTTTTTATCGAGGAAGAATTGGTGTATCTTGGTTTCATAGTTTCAAGTGGAAGTATCAAGATGGATCCTGAGAAGGTGGAGAGCATCTTGAATTGGCCTTCTCCAAGGTCAATGACTGAAGTTAGAAGCTTCCATGGCTTGGCTTCCTTTTACAGGAAGTTTATAAGAGGTTTTAGCCAAGTTTGTGCACCTATCCTGGAAACAATCAAAGGGGGGCAGAAGTGCAAGTTTGTGTGGACCAAGGAGGCTGAGGAGGCTTTTCAAAGTCTCAAAAAAAAGGTAGCAAAGCAACCTATACTTGCTTTTCCATATTTCCAAAAGGTTTTTACAATTGAGTGTGATGTATATAATGTTGCAATAGGGGTTGTTTTGAGCCAAGAGGGTAGGCCCATTGCATTTTTTAGTGAGAAACTCGATGAGGCAAAGAGGAAGTATTCCTCATATGATTTGGAAATGTATGCCTTATTTCAAGCCTTGAAGAAGTGGAGGCATTATCTCCTTCCAAAATCATTTGTTGTTTTTACAGACAATCAGGCACTTAGCTTCTTGAATAGCCAAGAGAAGTTGAGTCACAAGAATATGAAATGGGTAGAATCTATCCAAGAATATACCTTTACCATCAAACAAAAAAGGGGATTTGCAAACAAGGTGGCAAATTCCTTTAGTAGAAGATCCTTGATAGTGCAAGAGGTGAAGTTAAAAAGTGTGGGGATTGACTCCTTGAAAGGTATGTATGAAGGTGATGAAGACTTTTTGTTCTGATTTTTTTGAAGCATACCATGTTGAATATGCTGATTACTTGATCCAAGATGGTTTATTATTCAAAGGACATCAACTATGCATTCCTAGGTGTATAATGATGGAGAATATTGTGAAAGAAAAGCATTGTGGAAGCATAAGTGGACATTTTGGGTTGGATAAAACCCTTGAGTAGGTAAGAAGACACTACTATTGGCCTAAGATGCAAAATGATGTGAGAAGATTTGTTGAAAAATGCACTATTTGTCAAAAGGCCAAAGGTACTTCCACCAATGCAGGTTTGTATCAACCATTACCCATACCTACAAGGCCTTGGGAAAGTTGTAGTATGGATTTTGTAATGGGATTACCTAGGACTCAAAAAGGCTTTGATAGCATCTTTGTTGTTGTAGATAGGTTCAGTAAGATGGCACATTTTTTGCCATGTAAGAGTACAAGTGATGCAACATATGTAGCAAATTTTTTTTTCAAAGAGATTGTAAGGATACATGGACTTCCTCTAACAATTGTGCCTGATAGGGATGTGAAATTCATTGGCCATTTTTGGAGAACCTTATGGAAGAGGTTGGGAACAAACTTGAAATTTAGTTCAGCCTACCATCCACAAATAGATGGGCAAACTGAAGTTATGAATAGGTCCTTGGGAAACCTATTGAGATGCTTGACAAAGCAATATGGAGAGAAGTGGGATGTTGTACTTCCACAAGCTGAATTTGCATTCAATGATTATGTGAATAGGAGTACAGGAAGGAGTCCATTTCAGATTATGTATGGGAAGAATCCAAGAGGCATCTTGGAGTTGAGATACCTTCCACATGATGGGAAATCAAGTGCTCATGGTGAACAATTTGCTTATAGCATGGAAGAAGTGCATGATCAAGTAGGGCTAGCCCTCCAAAGGCCAAAGGAGTTCACAAAAGTACAAAGAACTTGCTGATAAGAAGAGGAGGGATGTACAATTTCAGATTGCTGATATGGTGTGGGTGTACCTGAGGAAAGAAAGATCACCAAAGGGGAAGCATACAAAGTTACTCATGAAGAAAGTGGGTCCTTGCAAGGTTTTGAAGAAACATGGGTTGAATACCTATGAGATATCTCTTCCCTCTAACCTTGGTATTTCTCCTATCTTTAATGTGTTTGATCTAACAACCTATAAAGGGCATGTTGCTGCAAGTACAAACTTTCATGTGGAGGAGATTCAAGAGGACATTGCTGATATACCTCCTCATGCACCAAAGAAGCCTCAAAAGCTAATTGATGAAAGGGTCATCAAGAAGACCAGAAATAAAGAATACAAACAATACCTTGTGAAATGGGTAGGACATCCTATTGAAGAGGTAGTATAGATGGATGAGGCAGAAATTCTGAAGCATGACACTTCATTGGACCAACTTATCTCATGTGGAAATGAGATCAGCCCACCTTGGGAGTATGGTGCAGGGGCACAAGCCTCAATTTCATAATTTATTGTTTGAACACTTCATGTTTTTTATAGAAAGGTGTTGGGAAGGATCAAAGAATCCGTTGTTTATGTTTTGTTTTATAAGGCTTTGTGGCCTAGGGTGCATTATAAACCCTATGGTCAACTATGGTCAAAGGGACTTAGGATGAGTAGAATTAGGGATTAAAGGTTTTTTTGGTATATTTAGATCCATTTCAATGTGTTTAGGTCCCTAGGTTGATAATAAAATTAGTTTGAATGGCAAAATGCAAAAATTGTCAAAAATTGACAAAAGTTGTCAATTTGTAAAGCAACTTTTCAAAAAGTTGTTGTAATTGGTTGTCCAATTTTCATAACCATCTAAAATAAGTTTGAACATATTTGGAAAACTATAAAATGCCTCAAAAAACTTGTGTGGGGGTTGTTGTGGGTGGAATTTGTAAACTTGATATTTGAATCAATAAAAAACTGCATTTTTTCAGAAAATTTGTTGTTCTTTCGGTTAGTATAGAATTTTACAACCTCCAAACTGAAAATTTGTAACTTTCTTTTGAATCCAACTAGAGGTCTGGAGGTGGAGTATTGAGGGAGAAAATTTGTAACAGATCCATATAGCCCGTGAAAGTGCCCTTTCCTAGGGTTTCATCTTCAATTTCCCATTTCTTCCAAATTCACCATGGGAAAATTCTAAAACTTGGTGAAATGGAGGATTTTGGAGTGTATTTTAATATCCAAAAGGTTTCAGACCAAAAGGATTCATTTTGGGTGAGATTTTGTTAAATTTGGCCAGACATCTCTATATGACTGGTTGTGGGAATTGAATAAAATTCATGAGCAGTCCCCATAACTCTAGTTTTAATGCAAACCAGAAGCTATAAGTTTTAATGCAAACCAGAAGCTATAACTTGATATTTGGTGATTATTTAGATACCCCAAGGTTCTCCAATAGTTTTTTTGGTGGAGTTGCAAGTTTGGGGGGTAGTTCCTTTGTTAAGTGCTTAAACTAGCCCTTATTAGCCTAGATGAGGGTTTAATAGAAATGGTACTTGCAAGAGGTTGCACAACTTGTCCTTTGGTAGAAAGTGCTGCCCTAGGTTGGTTTTCAATAAAATCAAACAATATTGGCCTGTCCTTTTGATTTTTTGGGTGGGAAGCCAAAAAGAGAGTTTTGAAGGCTAATAGGTATAAGGAGCCAATTTGCACTCTGTGACTTTTGGGACTTGAACAACCAAATCAGAAGGTTGTTTGGCATCATTTGAGTTTGTAGGAACCTATCAAACCTATCTTGAGCATTTTTTGGCCTATAAAACCATTTGGAGGGGTTGTGAGCAATTTGAGCCATTTTGAGCACTTTTGCTTATGGGATTTGAAACCAAATATTGATAACCTTGCACATTGTGCCCTTGTGGGGTTATGGGGATGAAAATAGGTGAATTGGGATGTTGAATTGATTCTCATAAAGGTGTGAGGCTTGGTTGGAGTGAATCCTTGAATGGAGGGTTTTGTTGCTTGGTTGAGCAAGTGAGCAACTTGGAGCATTTTCAAGTTGTTTGAACCATACCTCTACATCAATCTTGATTTTTGATATGGGTCTTGATTTTTGATATGGATCTTGATTTTAAATATAAGTCTTTTATTTGATGCTTTGTTGTTTCAAGCTGATTTTGTTTTGATTGGATATATTGGATAGATGTGGGAATTGATGATGGACATTTAGTGTTTTGCAGGCACAACTTGGCGTACTTCAGCCACGAGAGTGATTTATGAGACCGTGGTCATTGATTTTAAGTTTATCATAGTCTGATAGAGACGTGATTGAGAGATGCAATTTATCTTCCTTACTAGACATGCCCTAGTATATCATTAACCGGGGTTTGTTGACAACTTTGGTAGAGAGGTGGCACAATGACACGAATACCTTCCACTTGGCTACAGGCAAGATAACAGTCACACCAGAGGATTGTTATCGCATTCTGTGGATTCATATAGTTGGGGCCTTGTTGCCATATGAGCAGACTGAGGAGGGTGGGACAGAGGCTCTCCATCGCATCTTCTAGGATAATCTGATCTATGGATATGAGATCCCTTGGTAGCAGTTTGTGATCTAGATTATACTTTGTTGCCCTTTGTACTAGCAGGTTTTATTGGTGGATTTTTGTGTCCCGACCATAGGTTGAAGGGACTAGTTGTGGGATGGGGATTGGTTTTGGAGCATATGATGACACAAGGGTGTAGGTTCGCATGGGGGTCACGTATGTTAGCCCATCTTTACAAAGAGCTTCACCAAGTGGTGTATCTAGGATATAACAGTTTGTCCATGCGGGTGACATTACTACAGGTGTGGGCCTGGGAGCACATTCCAGTGTCAAGACCACTTGCAGATAGGGATAGGCCATTTGGTCGAGCATATGCTTATGGGTATACAAGTATAGTTATCTAGTGTAAGATGGGCAAACTAGAGCACTGGCAGAGAGCATTGGATGATATCGATACGGTCATTTGGAGACCATATATGGATTGTGAGGTGTGGGCTAAGGACGGGCTACAGGTTCCCTATGTGTATATGTCAAGATATTTGATCGAGAAAACACCCTTTATCATTGAGTGATTTTTGCACAACCGTGTTCAGCGACAATATGGGAGACAACAAGGGATGCCACAAGAAGCATGTTTATATGCTCGTTAGAGACAAGATGTGCCAAAGTGTTAGGCCCAGTATGGAAAGCTAATGTACTGAGAAGGGAGGGGTGAATCAGTACTTCAAATCTTTTCTTCAACAATAACTTTATTTTTAAGCATAAACTGAATATTACTGAAACATAATATAATGCTAAAACATATAAATAACAATCATACATGATTCACTCCATAACACATATATTTTGGTTACACAGAAACTCTTGGTTAGAGAGAAAAACTACAGTGGGGATGACACCCACAACTTCACTACTGCAATAATAAAGGTTGCTCAGTTAGAGCTACATATTTAGCTATTTCTGATAGCTTACCCTATTAGGAGTATCAAGATCTTTAGATCTACCTTGATAAAGGATTTTAGAACACTTATTCTAAATGTTGCACCTGGTTAAAGGCTTTACAATTTATAGACTTTGTTAGAGTCTTTTACCCTATTAAAGGTTTCTCTTACAACTCAAAATATTACAATCAAAATCTTACAAAATATCTGCAACTTCACATCTAAAATGTTAAAGAAGATTCTATGTGCTCAAAATATGATTACCTTGCTTATAGCATACCTCGATAACCCATAAATTTACTCGGTAAACCTTTCTGTTTACTCTATTCCTTGACTATTCTCTAAAATCCTTCTTAGTAACCTCTATGTATCTCTGTCAATCATAATAGTCATAACACTCAATGCTTTCTCATGATTTTTCTTTTCACATATGTCTTGGTTCACACACACGTTTGATCCTCAATTCATGTTGTATAAATAGATCTCTTGTAACGGTGATCTTGTTCATGCTTCAATCTTACAAACATGATTCATTAAATGAATAAACATACAAAATTATTTCATTGGACAGATGTCCTCAAAATCGTACAAAATCTTAAGTGCAATTTCCAATGTGTTAACGGTTCCTTGTTCCTCGATCTTTGTAACACGTTTCCCATATGTATCTAGGTTCAATGAATCTGGTAACACATTTTACTCCATGTGTATCAACTCGGTATACCATCTTTGCTGCTCAGTAGTCATATAACATTACTCGGTAGATAGCTCAGTGTATACTAAACTTTGTGACTCCTTTCTTCTATAACCGACTGCTATATGCTTACCTACTTAATATTTTAGTAGTAATAACCGACTAGAGTATATATAATGACTTTGGACATAAAACTAATGACAACTTAGTAAATAGTAACAATCTCCCCTTTTGACATTACTTTTGAAATGTCTGACAAAACTTCTTTCAAAGTCATAACTCAAAAAAAATCTATATACTTACAAAATTTGACTATACTGACAGTATATACAATTGTCAATAAAATAGTGTACTCAGATATACTCCCCTTATCAATATACTATACATAACTCTGATTATGCATGCGCTGTGATCAATATTCTGTATTCACTGCTCGGTTATCATTGCTCCCCCTATCAAAATTAACTGTATACTCGAATATGATGATCTACTCGGTATACTCCTCTTGTATACACTATACTCCCCCTTTTTAACAAACATCAAAACTAGTTACCATTGGGTGGAAGCAACTGGTCAAAAATGGATTTATACTTTGTTCTTGCATCAATGAGAGTGGCAGAGAGGGCATCCTTGACACTATCCATGAGTGAGTTATGAGCTGTAATATCAACTAATAGTGAAATCAGGCCATCTAAAGTGCTTCCCTCTGGTTGAGTGGATAAGGCGGTAGCCTTGTTGATCTATTATTGGATGGAGGACAAGTGTGGAATGAATAAGGATTGAAGAGTCATAATGTCCATCCTTATTTTGTGCTCTTCATTCCTAAGTTCCAGTTGTTGAGCCATGAGCATTTGTAACTTGGTACATAAATTTTGAATAGAATTTGGCTCACTGTCAATTTATTGGAGAGATCAGTGATCTCTTTCTCAATCACTTCTATTTTATTCTTGATATCTTTAATGAATAAAGAGAATGTACAGAGTTTCTAAAATAAATAAAGAATGTGCTTGAGTTGAGGGGACAACTCAGCAATAAATTTGACAAGTTTTACTTTACCGATAGAAATGGCTTTGTGTACCTCTTCAATCATTTTGTAGTGAGCTCTTTGTCCTTCAATTTTCTCAGGTATTCAAATGCATCTACTCTATATGTCTCGATCTGATTGAGGATTTCATCTAGTTGAATATGGATGGCTGCATCTTTTATTATTGTAGCTTCAAGTAGCATTTCTGTTAAGAGTGCTTTGACCTTCTAAAGTACTCTATTTTTCTTTTGAATAGCCATTTGTTTTTCTTTTTTGGCTTTGGCTTTGCATAGTTCACCGAGTTCAATAAGTGCTTGCCCTTTTAATTTGGATATGTCTACATTCGGTAACACAATTGGTTTTGACAAATCTAACTTGAAACTATGCTTTTTCATTTTCTTTTCTTTAGAGGAGGAGGCTTTCACTGGTTGAACTAATACAATGGCTTGGGAGGCTTGTTCACCTTCGGTAGGTTGCTCGGTAGAGGCAACACTTTGGTCAATTTCTTTAGCCTCAGATGTAGCCTTCGGTGAATCCTTGCTCAGGGTCTTAGTTGTAACATTGTCAGTACTTCAAGGGGCTTGAGAAGTCTATTCCTCGGTGGCCTGAGAAGTAGCTTCTCCTTTTGTAGACTGGTGACCCTCTTTTCCTTGTTCAGTATCCCGAGGTGTCTCGGTTGAAACATGTTGACTTACTAGAGGATAGGACTTGACTTGTTCCAAAATTGACTCACTTGATACCAGTTTGGCATAATCATTCCCTTCTATCATTTCCTATTCCTGTTCCTCGGTATCCATGACATCCTCAACAACTTGGATAGTTTTAGCAGGATCTTGCTCAGTGATATCTACTATTTCAACTTCACCTTGCTCATCAGCACTCTTGATTCGAAAAATTTCTTGCCGTTTTTCTTTTTTCTCTTTCTCTACTTCAAGGTAAAGGCCATTCATCAGTTTCAAGGCTCTTTGCTTGACCAGAAAGTTTGTGTGGTAGTTTTTCAGATGTTCACTTATCTCATCTACCGACATGTCTGGAAAGAGATGCACCAGACTTCTTTCTCTCATCTTCTTTTTCGAGTCCATAGCATATTTCCACCTGTTATCAATGTGTAAGTACAATGATTTTGGAAGAGAATTAGTTACTTCCAATGGGACCAATTGAAATTTAAGAAGTGTGCATACAACTGACTCTTCTATTTGCCTCTTTTCTTCTTCTATCCAAGAGTCATATTTGACATACCTAAATGCTCCAAATCCACCATATTGTTTCAAATTGGCACAAAAATTATCAACACTATGTACATCTTCCTTTTTACTTTTGACAATTTGAAATTTATTTCTGTCTTTAGATTCAGTGTCACTTGACTCTTCATTCAAAATGAGTCTTTGAGTAGACTTCTTATAAGTTTTTGTTACCTTTGGAATTGCAACATTTTTCTATTTCTTGATCGGTGACACTGCAGATGATCTAATGTTGGGGTGCTTTACTAGAGGAGTCAGTGATACCTGCGATGTATCATGTTTCTTCCTTTTCAAAATTTTCCCTTTTGGCAACTCGGTGCTCAAAGTAATAGCTGCTTCTTGGGCTTCAGATTCCTCCTCTGTGATGACTTGAACACTCTTGACAGGAGTGGAGGAAGAACCTTCTCCAAATTTCTCCGTTAATGCTTTAATCATTTTTGTTGCTTTCCTAGTAGCCTTTGGTACTACAATGCTCATTTTGACTTTTTCTTTAACTTCTTCATATGTACCGTATCTGATCTTGGTAGCATGCCTTGGTAGTGCAAGAAAAGCATCTATCTACTGCTGTGTAATGTCAAAATCAATCTCATAACCCATAGGTGGCAAAGATTGAGTTCTCGGTTCTACCGCATTGACATAGTAGTAGTCGGTATCCACTTCAAAACATATATTGTCCTTATATTTCTCCACTAACTGGGGTGGTATCTTGTACCTGTTATGCATCTTTTCATGAAACTTTCTAAAATAATCATCCATAATCTCATTGAAGTTATCACCTAGTTGTTTGATGAAGTCATTGATTTGATGGGTCATTGGTCGGTGTAGCTCCCAAACTATATTACTGACTAATGGAAAGAATTTCCCAAAGTAGAAAAACATGCATACCAAAAGTGATCCAAACTTCAGTGTGTTTTCCGAGTTGTTCTTCTTTGGCTTCCTTATGGTGTTGAGATTTTCAAATACATTTTTCAACAACACTTCGCATAGATCAATCTTCATACCTTTCTTCACAATTTTATAGGCTAAGTCAATAGCAGCATAGGGTACACTATTTTCCCTTGCTGATTGAAAGAAACAATAACCTATGACTCTAATTGCAAACTTTAGCTTTGCTTCTATGACATTATTCAATTTTAGACCTCTGCAATCAGATTCAACTCTAGTTAAAGTGATCAATTCTTTCTGTGAGATCATTTTCTGAGCTCGGGCATAGTCAAAAATACGGTAACCGGTGATCAAGTGGATGATTTCCTTGGTGATCTTGAATGGTTGCTCCTCTAACCACATAAAGTCATCATGAACTCTACTCAAAACAAATTTAACCCATTGGGATTTGAAGACTCGCGGGTAGGTTAGGGCTTCAGTCAATCCCTTGATTTTAATATGTTCAAACTTGCTATCCAGTTTTCCATCGGTACACAATTCGTCATATGTGTCCTTGATCTCTATGTGACCTAGTTCCTCAAGATGACACTTAGTGAAGAATCTGACATCCTCAACTAATAAAACCCTATCCAGAATGAGTGAAAATGCAGTTTTATCATCTAGTTCAGATGCTACTTTGGGAGGTAGTGAGTATTTCAGTGAGGGCTTCTCAATGTTCTCAACAACAATGGGTTTCTGAATCTTAGGTGCCATTTCAAACTTTGGATAATCACTAATGAAAGAGCCTTAGGGTTTGAAAACTTTTAACCAATAGACACTTTCCACTTAGTAAATATACAATAGATATTCATAGCTGATATGATCGGTTAACTTGCTTGACAATGCATTGTGATTGATATAAATACCTTGAATTTCGCTTCGGAAGAAATTTGATTGCCTTTGAATCACTTCGCTCTGCTTTCTGAAAACTTGGTGAGTGTAAAATGACCGTGTAAAATCTTTAATTACACATTTTACCTTATCAGGATCTATGCAGTTAGGTCAAAAAACATTAAATGCACTCGGTTCCACTAAACCGATTTACCTTTTTTTCTTTTATCGAGTAGCCAGACTTCATGCATTTACCGACTTGACAGGCTTCCAAAAGACTTGATAAAATTTCAAACTTGCTAATGCATCTTAGCTATGCAGATTTTGGAATTAAGTACATGATAAAATAGGAACTGTTAAGATTTAACCTTGAGAGAATGCAGTCCCTTCATACCTTTACTGATTAATTTGGAATAGATGCACCTAACTCGGTAGGTGAGGTGCTTTCTTCATTTGACACAATTTCCTTCTTTTTCCAAATCATCTAGAATTTTCTTTTTATTTCTTCAATATCTTCTCTAGGTTGATCTCTACAATCTCTAGCCAAGTGTCCAACTTTGTGACAATGAAAACATGCCATACCAGGATTTCTCCATAATCTTCGGTTGTTCATTCCAAACCTTATAAAGTAGTTGGCACTTATATGTCCATATCTTCCACAACATTCACACCATATCCTTTTATTATAATCCCATGGTACTGCAGTATACTGTCGGTTAGGATTTGTGTGAGTTTGGTAGCTTCTAATATTTGCTCGGTGTGCAGACCACATATAGTTCTTCTGCTTAAACCAACACTTCTTGGTACTGTGTCCATATCTATTGCAGTTTTTACAAAACCCTTTGAATTTTGCCTTCTAATAATTGCTAACAGACTTAGTCCTACTTTGATTAGATGTATGACCATACTTATTGTAATTGTTACAATAACCATTAGACCTTGTGACATTCGGTTGCTTACCTTTTCTAATTTTGCACATGTTGGCAGTATGTCCTTGTTTTCCACAGTAGTTGCAAATAGGCTTATTTCCTTTGATGTTCTTCTTGTTTCTAGCTTGTTTTCATGATTCTCCTCTCTCGGTAGTGTGGATTCCCTTCTCGGTAGAGTCTTTTCCTTTGTAACCGAGTCCTACATATTTGTTGGGTCTTCTTGTAGTTAGTTGCTCCTCCAAAATCCTTGATGCTTCATAACTTTTCTTTAGTGTTTCTTTTGACTTCTTTTCTAATTCAAGTTCATCGGTCAATCTTGATAGTTCAAGTTTCTATGCTTGGTTCTCATTTTCCTTTAGATTTGCTTCATGATGTGCATAACCCAATTCATCAAACAGATTACTTTGAATTCCAGTCATCCTTGTGATTTCATCATTCTTTCGAATACTAATGCTTCAAGCTGTTGTTTTTCTCTTTCTATATCTCTTCTGTTATCCTCGGTTGTCCTTAATGCATCAAGATTTTCAGTCATCTGTGTGCTGAAATGTTCATGTTCTCTTTTCATTGCTTTTAGCTGATCAGTCAGTGCTTTGTTCTTTTCTTTCAATGCTCCAATCATTTCTTCAGTTTCTTCAGATATACTATTCTCAGATGATGTCTCCATTTGTTCCACCAGTTCTTGAGAGTCCTACAAATCATCAGATAATATTCTTCTAACTTTCAATGATCTTTGCATTTATTTCTGCATGTCTGCAATCACTTGATTAGCATGATCCAATTCATTTTGAAGATTAATAATTCTTCGAGATTGTTTGTAGCCTTCCATTGATAAGATCTTTCTCTTTAGGTAGTTAAACCCTTTTTCAATATTCAAGCTCTGATACCAATTGTTAGGCCCAGTATGGAAAGCTAATGTACTGAGAGGGGAGGGGTGAATTAGTATTTCAAATCTTTTCTTCAACAATAACTTTATTGTTAAGCATAAACTAAATATTGCTGAAACATAATATAATGCTAAAACATATAAATAACAATCATAAATGATTCACTCCATAACACATATATTTTGGTTACGTAGAAACTCTTGGTTAGAGAGAAAAAATGGTAGTGGGGAGGACACCCACAACTTCACTACTGCAATAATAAAGGTTGCTTGGTTAGAGCTACATGTTTAGCTATTTCTGATAGCTTACCTTGTTAGGAGTATCAAGATCTTTAGATCTACCTTGCTAAAGGATTTTACAACACTTATTCTAAATGTTGCACCTAGTTAAAGGCTTTACAATTTATAGACTTTGTTAGAGTCTTTTACCCTATTAAAGGTTTCTCTTACAACTCAAAATATTACAATCAAAATCTTACAAAATATCTGCAACTTCACATCTAAAATATTAAAGTAGATTCTATGTGCTCAAAATGTGATTACCTTGCTTATAGCATACCTTGGTAACCCATAAATTTACTCGGTAAACCTTTTTGTTTACTATGTTCCTTGACTATTCTCTGAAATCCTTCTCGGTGACCTTTTTGTATCTCTATCAATCGTGATAGTCATAACACTCAGTGCTTTCTCATGATTTTTCTTTTCACATATGTCTTGGTTCACACACACATTTGATCCTCAATTCATGTTGTATAAATAGATCTCTTGTAACGGTGATCTTGTTCATGCTTTGATCTTACAAACATGATTCATTAAATGAATAACCATGCAAAATTATTTCATTGGACAGATGTCCTCAAAATCATACAAAATCTTAAGTGCAATTTCCAATGTGTTAACGGTTCCTTGTTCCTTGATCTTTGTAACATGTTTCCCATATGTGTCTAGGTTCAATGAATCTGGTAACACGTTTTACTTGGTGTGTATCAACTCGGTATACCATCTTTGTTTCTTGGTAGTCATAGAATGTTACTCGGTACACAGATCGATGTATACTAAACTTTGTGACTCCTTTCTTCTATAACCGACTGCTTTGTGCTTACCGACTTAATATTTCATTAGTAATAACCAACTAGAGTATATAGAATGACTTTGGACATAAAACTAATGACAACTTAGTAAATAGTAATACGTTCAGCGACAGTATGGGAGACAACAGGGGATGCCATGGGGAGCATGTTTATATGCTCATCAGAGACAAGATGTGCCAAAGTCAAGACTCACTGTGGATAGTGTAGCGGTGGTAGAGGAGTATATGACATTGGCAGGCCAGATTTGGGATTATGGAGCTGGGGTTGTTGATGCTAGGATGATAGAGGATTTTGCAGCATATTTCATGGCACATACAGTGGCATGGATATCTGATCCAACATAGATGCTACCTGCCTTTGATGATGATGAGGATGAGCAGCCAAAGAGGTGAGGGGGAGTTAGACAGAGAGATAGGAGGTAGGAGATGGAGATGATGGAGGAGGTGGTGGAGGAGGGAGAGGATTTGATATAGGGAGAGATAGAGGATGAGGGGTAGATGGTGGGAGAGATAGAGGAGGAGATAGAAGATGAGGAGGCTATGGAGGGAGAGGAGGAGATGGAGAGAGGAGGAGGGCTTCTTGTTGGTGTTGGTGGGGTTGGTAGGGTAGGTGCAGTGTTAGCAGCAGTGGGTGGTATAGAGGATGTTAGGCGGCCCACTCAGAGGAGGAGATCTAATGTTCTACCCCCACTAGCACCTCAAACTGGGATAGGTATGGGTGGGGCCAAGACATAGGTACCCGTTTAGATTAGGGTACCCACCCATCGATAGGATTCATAGATTAGAGCCCTACATGTCATAGTGTAGGAGATACAGGCACAGGTGCTAGCACAGTATTGCTAGATTACGTAGATTATGGCAGTGCAGGATACAGAGAGAGCATTGTGGTTGGGCAGAGGATCTTGCTAAGAGATTGGAGAGAGTGATAGGTGGTACCCTAATGCAGGACACGCTGAGGTTGATATGGTACATGACCAAGGAGGCCAAGTACTAGAGGCATCTATATGAGGAGGTGGTCCCTAGAGATCACATAGCTCCTAATTATGCAGCCAGTCGATCTTCTCGTAGTCATACGGGGACAAAGAGTAGAGGTGTTACGGGGCCTACCTGATGTGATCCACTTGGTGGAGATCTAGGGGCTAGGACATCTGCTATGAGACCATCAACTTTAGGAGATAGTCATACCTAAGAGGCTTGTCTCTGTTGTATTTTGATCAATTTTATTGTATTTTGACAGACATGATATCTCTTGTACATAACGACCATTTTTGAGATATATATATATATATATATATATATATATATATATGGCACTGATTTTCTCTGATCCACATGATGATTGATGATATGCATTGATATGATGATCTTTTGATGATGATGTGATGCTTAGATAATGATGCTCTTATTTTTTATGATTATGTATGATTTATGCTGAGATGAGAATGTGATGATGTATGTGAGTTATGAGATGTATCTTGAAAATGAGATGTATGATATTGATAATGATGTGAGATGTATCTCAAAAATGAGATGTATGATATGCAACCAAAATGCAAGATTTAAACTGATACGCAACTAAAACGCAAGATTAAAATGATATGCAACTAAAATGCAAGATTAAAATGATATGCAACTAATGATCACTTTTATTCTGTGATTGTCATTCTTGTTTAGTCACTTGTGGGTGCTCTATTTTTGTTTGTCATCATTGAGCTTTTGATATGTTGGAAGTTTATACAATCATAATGGTATAATTGAACCATAATGACCTGAGTGAAACTTACATGGATTTTGATATTTCAAGATAGAACAAGCATCGAGGTATAATTGAACCAAGATGACTTGAGTGTTGCTTGCATAAAATAGACAAGAGTTGACCATTTGTATGCGCAAAGTGGAACAATGTCTTCAATGATATGTTTCAAATCATGTCTCAAGACAATATTTGCATCATACGAACGATCGCCTCACAGACAAAAAAAAAAAAAGAAAAAAATATGAGATTCCTTCGTTGCTTTCTCTAGCTCGATGCATCCTTGAGTAGCTCAGGAGATAAAATGATTCAAAATTTTAAGATACAAAACATTCAAAACTTTTGCTAGATGTAAAAAAATTATAATTCATAAAATCATCCATCATGTGTGTGTGCAAAAGTTGTAGTTGGATAATGGTTTTGTTTTCTAGCCCGATGAGAAATTTTTGACATGGTTTCCTTAGCATGCTGTGAGCTTTGTTGTTTGTTTTTAGAATGGTGAACTTGAGAGGAAAGCTGCTCCTATCTATATATCTATCAATATGGATATACACAGTGATCACCAAGCCATGATGGGATATGATGAATTGATCTTTAGATAATCAACGATAGTGACTATGCTAAGTATGTCCAAGATAATTCTACATGAATAAGTGTTTGGGCTATGACCTTTAGCTAAGACTAGATAGATAAAAAAAAATATAAGTATTGATAGATAGAGGAGCTATTCTCTCACAAATAGTGTCTGTTGTCAGGTTTTCACTACTTGGTTTATTGCACTTTTTTGTTTTGCTTTTGATTTTTTTGTTATTTTTTTCTTTTTGCATTTTTTTGCTTTTTCCATGAATTCGATGACTCAAGTGTAGAATTTCTTCAGATGGATGTTGTTGGTTGGTTCATCAAGCACGTCTCCTTCTAAAATTGTTAGCTGATAGGCGCCTGAGCCGTAGGCTAATATGATGATATAGGTATCCAACCAGCTAGGTTCAAACTTCCCCTTCTTTTCTCGATCCTGTTGATTTCTGGGATTTTCTTTGAGTACAAGATCACCGACTTAAAAAACCCTAGGGATGACTCTGTGGTTGTAGCTTCTACACATTCACTGCTGGTATGCTTTGAGATGATCATAGGTATGTTGTCATTTTTCATCCAAAAGCTCTAGTTAATGCAATATATTTACCCGATATTCCTCATCTGGTATGAGGCCTTTCAAAGATACTCTGAGTGACATAATTTCTACCTTAAGCAGTAGAATTGCTTTTGATCCATACACTAATGAATATGGCATAGCCCCTGTAGGTGTCTGAATTCTAGTTTTGTATGCCCAGAGTGTTTGATTGATTTGTACATGCCAATACTTACCCATTTATCATTTTCTTGAGGATTTTCAAGACTGTTTTATGTGATGCTTCTGCTTGACCATTCCCCTGTGGGTAGTAAGGTGTAGAGAAGTGATGTTGGATTTTGAATCTTTCACATAGCTCTCGTAAGTCTTGATTTTTTAAAGGACACCCATTATCTGTGACGATGGAACTTGGAATGCCATATCTATATATTAGATAATTGAGAATAAATGAAGCAATCTGTTTTCCAATTAGTGTGGTCATTGGGACTGCTTCAATCCATTTTTTGAAATACTTTGTTGTAGTGATAATGAAATTTTGTCCATTTGAAGAGGAAGGATGGTTTTTCCCCACTAAATCAAGTCCCCACGGACAAAAAGGCCAAGATGTTGTAAATGGCTGCAACTCCTATGCTGGTGCATGGATAAGATTGCCATGAATTTGGCATTTAGGACATTTCTTTGCAAATTGATAAGAGTCTTTCTCCATTGTCGGCTAGTAATATCCCATTCTCAGAATTTTCTTGGCGAGAGTAGGACCACTTGAATGCATGCCACAGATACCCTCATGAAGCTCATGTAAGGCAGAGTCAAATTCATTACGATCAAGGCAAGGAAGAAGAGTACCATCTAGACCTCAATGGTAAAGTGTGTCAGTAGTTAAAGTATAACGAGCGACTTGCTGGATAAAGCTACATTTTTGGTAATGAGATAGGTCGAGTGGTAGGGTACCGTTCTTAAGATATTCATAGATTGTCCTGTAAAGAGGGGAGTCTAAACCGGTTAAGTCATAGATGGTGTGGGATGCAGAATTGTCATAGGTTGGGGAAAATAGTTGCTCTACTAGGAACTTATAACGACCTCATTTCTTTGGAATGTGTAGCAGTGAGGTGGTAGCGGCTATTGCATCGGCTGCTCTGTTGTCCAACCTTGGTATTTGCTTGAAGGTGATATGTACAAAGTACTATTTGAAATCATCCACCATTCTCTTATAGGGCATTAGTTTATCATCCTTTGTATGATATTCATCATTGATTTGATTGATGACTAATTGAGAATCCCCATAGACTCTCAATTCTATGACTCTCCATTCCACAACCATTTTGATTCCTGTGACTAGGGCTTCATATTTAGTGATGTTGTTGGTGCATGGAAATATCAGTCTATAAGTTCATGGAATTGTGTGCCCTTCTGGAGTGACGAACAAGATGTCAGAAACCCGATCCATGTTGGGTATAGGAACTGTTAAAGTATAGGGTCCATTGCTTGGGTGTGACAAGGACATCCATGTCTAGAAATTCTATCTGCATTGGTTGTTTATCTAGTAGTGGTGCTTCAACCAGTTGATCTGCAATTATGTGTCCTTTGATAGCTCAATGCTCTATGTATTGGATATCAAACTCACTGAGAATCATGACCCATTTATCTAGTCGGCCTATAAGAGTTACTTTGTTGATTAAATACTTGAGAGGATCAATTTTTTCTACTAGCTTGATTCTGTGAGCTAGAATGTAGTGCTAGAACTTTTGAGAAGCGAATACCACAGCTAAACAAGCCTTCTCAATGATTGTATAATTTAGCTCATATCCATTTAATGTTCTGCTGATGTAATATATAGCTCGTTCCTTGTCTTCCTAATCTTCTTATGCCAGCAGTTCCCCCAATGATACTTCCATTGTTGATATGTGGAGAATGTGCGGCTTCCCTACTATTGGTGGTACCAAAACTAGTGGATTCATTAGATATTTCTTTAGCTAGTGAAATGATGTGGCACCCTTGTCTTCCCATCTGAAAGGTATATTCTTATGGAGTAGATGGTTGAATGGTAGACATTTATCTTCTAGTTGGGCTATGGATCTCCTAATAGATTGCAGTCGTCCTTGTAGAGATCTGAGTTGGCTAATATTCTTGGGAGCTGGCATCTCCATGATGGCTTGTACCTTCACTAGATCTACTTCAATTCCCTTTGCAGACATAATGTAGCCTAATAGTTTACCTAATGTGACCCCAAAGACACCATTCTTAGGATTTATCCTGACTTAGAATTGCTCCAATCTTTGAAAGATTTTATCTAATATGCCCATATGTTCTGCTTGGGTGAATGACTTAACTAGTAAATCATCCACATAGTCCTCCATGAAGGTATACATCATATCATGAAATATTGTCAGCATCGCTCTTTGATAAGTTGCCCCAACATTCTTCAAGCCGAAAGGCATGACGTTCCAACAATATGTTCCCCAAGGACAGGTGAATGCCATTTTATCTTGGTTCTCTAGAGCTATCTTGATTTGATTATAGCTAGAGAAACCCTCCATTAATGATAGCATTTCATGGCCTGATGTTAGGTCCACAATTATGTCGATGTTGGGAAAAGGAAAGTCATTCTTTGGGCATACTTTTTTGATGTCTTTAAAATTGGTGCATATTTTGATGCTTCCGTCAAATTTTGAAACTGGGACAATGTTTGAAATCCATTTAGAATAGTCTATAGGTCAAATGAATCTGACGTCTAACAACTTCTTTAGTTCATCTTTGACTAATAATACCACATGCAGATTCATCTTTCTTAATTTCTGTTTGACTAGCTTAGCTCTAGGAGCAATAGATAAATGATGCATGAACAATTTCGGATCTATTCTGGGCATATTAGCATAGGACCAAGCAAAATTGATTTGCTTTTCTTTAAAGAATCTGATAAACTCTAGTTGTTCCTCTTTTGTCAATGATTCTATTAGGTGTATGTTTTTATCTGCTGCTTCTGTACCGATGTTTATTGATTGAGTTGGCTCAATCAATATGGGTGACCTTTCTTGATAATGTTCTGGAAGAGTGTCAAGTCTCCTATCCTTAGGTGCCTTAAAAAGGTTTTCACCCTGAGATGCATCCTTTTATTTTGACTTTTTTGTGATCTAGTGTTGCCATTGACTGGTTTTCAATATTAGATCCTTTGTTTCTTTCATTTTTGTGACTGAGAGACTTGGTACTCCCTTGATTACAGATTTCGTTATTTTGTTTATTGGTAGAGCATGTTTTCAGGTTGACTGTACATAGATAATGGACAATGGATTCATCATCTGGAAAAATGGGTATATCATGGTGTCTAGGTTCTTCCCAGTCTATGAGATCAAGAAATCCAAGCCGTAGAGAGTCATTTGGTGGGTTGAGGTCGGCTGCGGTAAGTGTCATGATAGAGGTATCATTATAGTTGTTTGGGATGTTCATTAGGTTAATGATATTGTTAAGGTCTTCGATGTAGACTTGGTCATAGTATTGTTGCTCGTTCTCCTTAGCCTCATAGATATGTCTTGGTCCAAATTCAAGTAATAGAGACTCTATGCCTTGTCCCTCCTGGGAAAGGGGTGTATATGAATGGATAGTGCCTTCCTTGACATCCTCAATAATATTTGAACAACTACCCCATTCATAGTCATTAGAATTAGTTTTAGAAGTACTATCCTAGAGTCTCTCACTGCTACTAACAGGTACGTTGTAAGGTGAGAAAACATCTCTGATAATTGATACCAGTCTTGTAGTTTTTTTTAATTCAAAATCAAAGCTTGCTTGTACCCTTTGCATTTGTTCATACATTGTTTCTCCTTGGAGAGTAATGATTTCTTCGGGTGGTGACTCTGCCTTGTTTTGAATAGGTTCTTGCACATGATGCACTTTTCTATAAGATGCTTCTTCCCTTTGAATGGCTAGTTCCTCTTGTTGTTTCTCTTTTTCCTAGTGTTCTCACTCTTTCCTTGTTGTTTCTATTGCTTGGTGTAATGCCTCTTGTCATGAGTTCTAATTGTATTTCTTCCTTTCTTTCCACTAAGGTTTCTAATATTTATTTTGTTTTTGCCTAGGTGGTATGATGTGTCCATATCCTAGTCCCATTTTGTCCTATGAAAATTGTGAAGGAGGTTCTAGCGGTTTTGTAATGCCTTCTTGATGCTTGCCTATAGGTCCTTTGTCATGGTATCCCATATGTTGCATGATTCAGAATCCCTTTCCATATTGTTGTGTTGGTATGGCCACCTCCAGAGTAGCAACTTTGACCTCTTCCTCATCCTTGTATAGCCAACTAAGGATATCTTTCTCTTCTGATTCATTTGCTAGTGTGTCCAATTTGATAAATTTTCCATCAAACTTGGTGATGGGGTGTGTTGCTTGATGTGTCAATGCAGAAGGTTGTCCATGAGATTTTGGCGATGTTGGCAATTTTGATAGACACATGGGTTCGAAAGAGTATTCTCCCATGCCTTGATCTTTGATTTTCATATTTTGTTTGAAGTCCATGGATAAAGACTTGAGTTTTTCTTGATGATGTTCTAATGCTGAGGAAGCTGGAGCTTCCCTATTGTGTGGAACCAGGTTGTCTTGAGCTACCCCATAGTATTGAAATGTTGAAAAGGCTTATTATCGACAGATGTGGAAATTTTCCTGTCCATTATACGAGAATTTGATACACTGATGGTATGTTGAAGGAACTTCTTTCATTTCATGTATCCAAGGATGACCCAATAAAATATTGTATGTTAAGTCTATGTCTAAGACTTGGAACATAGTGTCCCTTTGTATTGGTCCTACCTGAATAGGTAGTATCACTATTCCTTTGGATGACCTTTCTTCATCATCACAGGCCTTGATGGTGATCTTCTTGTTTGGATCAATAGACTGCTCAGAGAAGCCGAATGCATGGATAAGCTTTAAAGTACAGATATTGAGACCAGCTCCTCCATCTATTAAAACTCTTTTAACTCGATGTTTATAGACTAAGACTTCAATATGAAGAAAAGTGTTATGCAGATGATTCAAGGAGACATTATCATGTTCGGAAAAGGTGAGTTTATGAGGCCCTGTCATATGAGCCACCATGGCTTGGAATTTATCAATGTCCAAATCTTGAGGAATGTTTATTTCAACCAATGCTTGTTCTAAGATGTCCTTATGTTTTGGTGAGAGTTTGAGTAACTCGAGTATGGATATTTGAGCGGGAGTTCTCCGCAGTTGATCAACCAAATTATATTGAGTCTTGGGGATAGTGGTGGATGTTGGTGTATGCCCTTTCAAGACGTATTTTTGAGCTCTGGTTTTCACACTGATTGACACATGGTCTCAGTTGTCCTTGATTTTTATGACATTTATTTGGTCATCATCTATCAATATGTGATTGATGATGTTATTGTACAGGTGATTTATATGAGCTCCTCCGGTATCATTTGATGATGAAGCTCCTCCCTTGTAATTTGGAAGAGGATTTTTAAAGGCGTCATGGTCACCATTTGTTTTGAGACCATCAACTGTTAAATTACCTCTATCGATCATATCCTGAACGATGTTCTTAAGCCTCATGCAATCATTTATGTGATGTCCTTTATTTCAATGAAAATCATAGAAATGCGAGTCATTCCACCAAGGTGGTTTGACCTGGGGTTCAAAGTTGTTTATGGCTAGCAATGTAATAATTTTGTTTGCCAAGAGTTCTCAAAATTTTGATTCTAAGGTTTTCCCTAAGGGTGTATAGATACGTCTATTTGGGAAAGTGTTGGTGTTACCTCTCTAGTTTGTATTATTCCCTTGGTTAGCGTTGCTGCCTTGGGTATTGTTGTTGGTGTTTGAAATTGAAGGTCCTTGATTGGTATTTTGTGGATAAGTGTTAGTGCCTTGATTAACAACTTTTTGATTTTTGTTAGATTGTGGATTACCTGATAAAGCTAATACTGGTTGTTTGGACTTCATATCATTAGCATCAACTCCTCCATCATTAACAACATTTTTGTTTTTTGTCCAAAATTTGGATTTGTCTAAAGTGTTGTTGTTTTGATTGTTAAAGGGGTGAGTGTTGGATGAGTTAGTTCCTTCCTTAAAGAAATTCAATGTTCCTTTCTTGATGCAGGCTTCCTCTACTTGGATTCCATTTTCTATCAACTTGGAAAAATATGGTATGCATTGGAGCTTGAGTTGATAACTCATCTCACTATTTAGATTATTGATAAAGATCTCCATCTTTTCCTTTTCAGGCACGTCTTGAGGATATCTTGAAACCATGTGTCTCCAACGCTGAGGAAACACCATGAATGTCTCATTGTTCTTTTGTTTGGTGTTACATACATCCAACATGGTGATTGTATGTTGAATATTATAGGAGTATTGTGTGATAAATTTGTTTACCAACTCATCAAATGATTTGATGGGAGGTGTAAGTTTAGACAACCACTCCATTGTTTTCCCTCCCAAACTTCTTGGGAATAGCCTCATTAAGTAAGTGTAATCATGAGCAAACTCTAGGCTTATGGTACAAAATTCCCAAACATGATCACGGGAATCACTTTTACCATCGTACTTGTCATACTTTGGTATATCTGAATTTGGGGGAAAAGGTGCCATGTTTAATCTCCTCTCAAAGGGATAAGGACATATCTCATCCAAGGAGTATCACACCGTGGTCCCTTGTTGCATGTTCTGCATTTGCCTTTGCATCATTTGGATTTGTTGTGTAAGAGAAACCATGGGTACATTTGTACATCGAGGGAGGGCTTCCTCCCTTTCATTAAGATTGTCTCGATTTCGAGCTTGGTTGTGCTCAAGGGTGTTATTTTGTTCATGTATTATTTTTGGGGCATCTATTTCTTCTTCTCTTTGTTGGTCTTGATATGCGTAATTTCTAGATCTTGTTTTAAAAATTCATTCATCTACATTCCTTAATTTTTTGATATTGAAATCTTCAGGAAGTCTAACTCCTTTGCTAGTTAGCATGAGTATATATTTTTCCTTGTCTGCTTCAATAAGTCTTTCCATGAGTCTTTGGAATGAGGGGTTTTCTTGACACTCTTGGAGAAGTCCTTTGGTGATCTTTGTATCTCCCATATTAGCATACTCATCAAAGGGGTTGGATAATCTATGACCCATACTTGATTCTGGTTGTGATTCACTTTGTTTGTTTCTCTGAGAGCAAGTGACAATAGGCATTTAGTAAATTTCTACCATGATGAATTCTTCATTTTCTATGGGAGTTTTGGGTGGTGTTGGTGGTTTGGGTCAAGCTTCATTATAGGTGATATAGATTTGTGGGAATAAAGCAGGGTTGATCTTTCGTCCACAATTTAGGTGTTGGTTGAATGCCTCTTTCTAGATGTAAGCTCTACTTCTTAAGGGTTCCTTGTCAAACTTGTTTATTTTCTCTTGGAGATATAATCATATATGACACAAGAATGTGTGATGTGATACAAAGAGTTGATGATTAATATAGAGAAATTCATTTCTTCTTGCAAGTTCCTTAGAACTAGGTTGTCTCTTCTTCAACTTAATTTTGTGATGGAGACTTGTTCTTCTCAAAATATGAGGAGTGGTCATACACGAATGATCAAAGGTTGATGTTGATGTTTGGATTTGGATACTTCATCAAAATACTTAAGTTTACTTTATCAAGTAGAGGTTTCAATTTGCCTCCACGACAAAGTGTGTCAAATGATATGGATAAAGTCTCCCAATATGAAAGCTTGATTTGACAACTTAAGGATTTAACTAGGTATGTTGTTTATGATAGAATCCATTAGATGGTGGAACTTTGATCAATGTTATGATACTACCTGATTTTGGTTGGATGAAGTCTTACCTTGAGCCAGTTTAGGATTTGAAAATTTTTGTTCTAAGGATTCTTTTTTGATATTGGAATTGTTTCCTTTGATAATCGGTTTTGAATTTTGACCACTGAGTTTGACAGAGGATCAAAAAGGGTACTCACAATTGGTGACAAAATTTTCCTAAAATTCTTGGTTTGCTCTCTAGTTTTCTTGATATTTACCATGCACTAAGACAGGGACTCTATGCACTAACAAATGGTTTAGATGCACCACAAAAAGTTCTCTAGGTGCTAAGTTGCCTCTTTTACACGCTGACTAAGATTTGCTTGAAACTGTTTTGATTGGAAAGGTTATGCACTAATATGTCCCTGAAAAGCGCAAGTGTTTGAGCTGAAAGTGCTAAGCTGGTGTTAAAATGAGCTAAGCTAGTATCACAAAGTGCCACTGAAATTTTACTTAGTTTGAAACTGGTTATGTGTTAATCTGAAGGCCGAGAGTGCTATATCTTGGTTTAGATGCACTACAGAATGGTTGATACGCGCTAGGAAGTTGCTCCTATGTGCTAAGCTGCCCCAATTTCTTTGTTTATGTCATTTTAGGATTTTTAACACTTGTGTTTTTGATGGATGATTTGTTGAAAAATAAATTGCAAACACGACACACAAAAGAGAACAAATTTTGCCTATGCTAGACAAATAGTGCATGTTCTCTGAGGATGTGTTCAAATCCCTGATGTTTTCAAACATTTAGATAACAAGTAAGACAAATCAAATAGACTCTTTATTCAAGGGTCATCAACAATATCATAGCCCATTAGTCTTGATACTCCGTCAGCTCAAACAGTTGTGTCACCCCCTAGGGGGCACCCATTTTTTTGCCTTTTACCAAAAATTAACTCAAAGTGAATTGCTTCACAATTGAGTAGTTATCTTGGGATATGGTGAGTGATCTTGGGAGTGGATTCTTCCCCACCATTGCACTATGATATTGAATATGTTTGGATACTGACTCGGCTTAAAGTTTCTAGTGCTAAGGTTTTTAATCAGGCTTTCATTCGGTCTTCAGTGATAAACTCCCTCAGGAGGCTTCCCAACCTTTAGAAAAAAGGCTTTACATATCTTAAAGATACTGGGGGAAGGCTAATCGCTGAGCAAAATCATTGAAGGGGACTTTTGTCAGCCTCCACTTTTGATTATAGTGGGTTGGAACACTTGGCGATAAAGCCATTTACCACTTAGGTCGTTCCCCTCTCACCGGTTGTTAATGACACTCTAAGAGCAACTCGGGAGGGCAGGCTTGCTAAAGGATTTAATTTCTTGAAATAAAGAAACCATGAAAGAGTGGTTTGGCTTTTTGGTCACCCAGTTAAGGGGAGAGCTTATACCTTCCACTTTCGAGACAAGGCAAACAAGATTCTTTCTATCCTTTAAGGCAATGATTTGCTAACTTCTATTTTGAGATTTTTCTCCAAAAAGCATGGTGTTCTCTTTAACTTTGTATAGCAATGATTTTCTATCTAAAAATTGGAAATCCTTGTTAGCAAAAGAAATCGTAAATTTTGGTCAACAAAAGTAAAGTCGATAAATGAAAATTTTCTCTTTTGCCTTGCACAAAAATAAAGATGAGGTTCTTTTTATTCTTTGTGATAATGAAAATGGATCCTTTTATGCACCAAAGGAAGGTGAAGTTCTTTATCCCTTTGCAAACTGAGAAGAAAATTTGTTTCATTTCTTTTAAACCCAAATTGAAGTGTTTTCCTAACTTGCAAGAATGAAAAAAAATCATTTTGTTGTTCTTTTTAATCCAATCAATGAAGTTCTTTTTATAACCTAAAGAAAGATGTTGTAGATTTTAAACCAAAAAAGACAAGTGAGATTATTTCCAAACTTATAGAAAAAGTGAATTCTTTTTACTTTAACTAGAAAGTTAAAAGAACTAAAATTCCTATCTTAACTTAATCTAAACTTGCAAGAAAATGGTTAGGTACCTGCAAGCATAAAGTTAGTTAAAAAAACCATAATCTAATGTGGTCTTACACAAGCCTAAAATTATTTTCCCTTGGTTATAGTTTTGTGTTTTTCTCTATTACAGTCATGCGCTAAATAGCAGTATAGATGCGCTACAAGAATTCACCAAAGTGTTAATAAAAGGTTCCAATGTGCTACTCTGATTATTGGTTGTGCTACACTGTTTGTTCCAATATGCAGGGTACAAACTAGAACATTATGTGCTAACATAAAGTCTAGATGCGCTAAGGAATGGGTCTTACATGCTAAACAGTGTACCGAAAGCGCTAATAAAAGGTTTCAAAGTGCTAACAAAAGGTTCCAATGCGCTAAAAAGATCTTTCCGCGTGCTTGCAATCTTGCTCATATATCAAAAATGATAAGATTAATGGGGTCTAGCCCCATGGTGGGTGCCACAAATGTGTACGGGAAATGTGGGTGACAAAAACATAAAATCCCGATTCCAAACTGTCAACACACTAATGGGACTATTGGTGTAAGTTATGGGAGCTATATTGAAAACCTCAACTTCCCAAGGGGTGATTCATTGTTCTCTATCTCATAGGATCTTTGAAGTCAATGTATTTGCTCTCACATCACTGAGCAAAGTGACTTAGGAATGACAACTCCAAGAACGAGTGATGTTTTCTTATAAGTATGAATGCATTCATACAACATATAATATATTTGAAACTAGGATGATTTAAACTAGTATGAATATGATGCTATGATAAAGATTAGTAATCCTATCCTAACAATATATACTAGTCTAACATGGATATGCTTATGATAATGAAATGCTTCTAAATGCTTAGTGTATTTTAACAAAAAGAGGTTTGATTCTTAGTAAAATGATTATAAATTAGATGCACGAAACTTGGATATATGAAAATGAGAGAATGAGAGCTCTATTTATAGGAAAAATAGGGCAATGGATGGTCAAGATTGGATAATCTTAACAAGGGCTAGGATTGAAAGTTATCAATCCATGTTCACAATTCTCACCAATGAAATGGTGACAATTGTCAACAAGAGGTTTCTTGAGAGGAGATGAAAGAAGTATTAAATTCTTGAGAAGACATGATGGTTACCTTAGGAGGTAAGGGTTAAGGTTAGGTTAGGGTCATCCATTGGATAAAGCTTTTACCCAAAGGATAAACTTGTGTGCAAGGGTTAAAGGGATAACCAAGGTCAAAGCCATGAATTCTTGATGATACCCTTGAGTTAGATGAGGGTTGAGTTAAAGAGAAAGTCTCTAATCATGTAAGAAGGTTGAGTTAACAATTAATGGTTATGAAGAGTTTTAGGGTTAACTTGTTGAAGATATAAAGCCTTTAATGGCTATTGAAGACTTTGAGGGTTTGAGAAGTGACGTCCCTTTGCTTAGGGATGTGACAATATTTAGGAGATGGATTAGGCTAAATTAGAAGTGATTTAGAAGAATCTAAAAGGGGTTTATGGAGGCAAGTGAGAGATGTAGGAAAATGCAAGTGGTGGAAAAGGATTTTTAATCAAAATAAATTACTTTATTTCAGTCAAATAGATGCAACTTGCATAAATACAAGTGGAGATTAAAATAAATAAATTAGATTTATTTATTTGCAATGAACAATTTAATTAAATGTAAATTTAATTAAAAAGGGAGAAAGGGGAATTAATTAAATAAAGTGATTTATTTAATTAAAGGTTATGAAAGGCTTAGGGGAACTTAATTAAGAAAATTGAGTAATTCATTTAATTAAATAGATGAATGTGAAGAAATTAATTAAATAGAGGAATGAGGTTAAAATGAGTATTAAATATTCACTTATGAAATTGGTCAGATTTATACGTCTATAGTAGTTAATTCCTTAACAGGGTGGTCCCTCACAAGATATGTTCTTAATAGGACTTTTGTAAAGCTTTAACAAGCTAGGCTCCTAACAAGGAGAACTTCAGAAGAGTTCAGACAGTTATCTTGTGAGTCTCATCTCATCGTGGTTTTTCCCATTTGGGTTTCCATGTCAAAAATATTTGTGTCAATTGGTGAATTTTTTTGTGGTAACATTCTTATGGTTGATTTACTTAACTAATTTGATAAGTCACGATAACCGAAAGTATTGAGAAATGAAGTTTGTTGACATATGAAAAAGCATTTGGATGTTTATGAGTTTGAATTTTTTTACTATTAATTTGTTGTAACAGTCAACCAGTTTATCTTATGAGTTTTCATCTTGACAGTGGTATTGCATTAATAGTTCTAAGTTTAATTTTGAGAGATTAATTTTGAGATTGGTGAAGTTAGTATCAGTTTTTCTATCTACTGATTCATCCCCCCTCTCAGTAGTTGATCAGATACTTATTCTTTCATCATACCATCAATTGGTATCAAAGAATATCTGGTCCTCTAAGGTCTAAGCCTAACAAATTGAGGTAAAGATCTTGTAGAGCATGATGAAGAAGGAAGGTTCGAAGTTAAATAGAGAGAACTATAAGATATGGAGTGGCAGAATGAAAATTTATATCAAGTTTGGGAAGCTGGTGCAAGAGCACCTAGGACTTAGGCTCATAGTCCTTCCATAATTTTGTCTTGTACCGACCTTAGCCAATTCAAGTTTCTAATGAGGAAGCCAAGAGGGTCCAAGGTGTGTGCATAATGTTTGATTTGAGTCAAGTGTAGGCCTAGTTGATTAGTTTTCCTTCTAGGTTTGCATTTTGTGAGTAGGTGGTAGTTTGAGTAGGTAAATGGCCTTCTTATTGGTCAAAAGAGGCATAACTTGGTGTGAGAATTAGAGAGGTTTAGAGTAGTCTTAGGAATATTTAAAAAGTCATGAGTAATGACATGTAATAGGTTGCTTAAGTTGAAAAGACAAAATGTGAAAAGTTATAAAAGTTATCATGACAACTTTTGAAAGTTGTCATGACAACTTTGGTCCTAAAGAGCTTAGTGGTGGAGTTAGGGTTAGAAAATTAACCTAGGATGCCTCCACATGTGGGGAAGACTATTTAAACCTCCTCTTTCACAGTTACCAAGGTTGGAAATTTGATTTTGTATGAATGACAATCTAAAACTACTCATTCTCGGACTGTTATCTCTATTTTTGTCTTATTTTGCATAAAATGTGAATACAAAATTCATCCAGTCTTGGATTGTAGTTATTTGGTGTGTTCTAGTACTATTCAGTTCATTTCATGCTTTGTAGATAGTGTGTGTTAGTGCTTTCATTGGTTTATTTCCAAACTGCAGTTTTGGCTGGTAAATAGTAAATTCTTGTAAAATGGTTGCCCCATTAAATCCCTTCGTGCTACCATCACAAACTTTTGGGACATGGAAGGAAACCCTATGAATAGTGTAAATATGAAAGGAGGACTTTTGGAAGTGGATTTCATCATGGTTACCATCTTGTTCTAGGCAAGTCCAGGAGCAACCCAGCTAGAGAAAACATGGTGAAAATTGAATGCATAGTGCAGGGGTGAATACAAAACCTTAAAAAAATCATTTGGGATGATTCATGAGGTCCATACAGAGTTGTAGTAGCAAGGAGAAACCTTGACAAGTCATTTAGATGCCCATTTCATAAATTTGAACAGTCACTGTCGGTTAAAGGCCTACAAACCTTAGCAAACCCTCATTTTTGGGTTAGGGCACTATATGACAAGTTGGAAGACTGAAACCAAAAAAAAATCCTAGGGATAGGTGAGTGATTGAAGAAAAGTAAAACTCTTTGCAAGGTCTTTTGGACCGTAAAGCCAAAAACCCTCAAAAACTGGATTTAGGAGGCCTAATTGGGGCTCATCCTTATAGCCCTATTTCTAGGCAAACTTATGAAATCATTAAGGAAGATAGTGAATGCAAAACCACAAATGGACCAAAATGAATTAATTCCATGGTAAATTCCACCTCCACACCTCTGCAATGACTCACAATAGTATGGGGGTGGAAAGTGAGAAAATGACAAGTTGTTGTCAAGATAGCAAGATTGAGCATATGGGAAACACATTGAAATGGTAGGGTTCTTAGTCAAACACTTGTTGCAAACACCTTGAGATTTGTAAGTAGAAATTCCTAGCAGAGATTGGAAGGACTTGGAGGTCTTGGAGCATAGCTAGACCTGGTGAGGTTGGTGGAATTGAGCAACACCAACTAGGTGAAGTGTGAGCAAGCTAGGTATACCCTATGAAATTTGAATCAGAGCCTATAAGATTTGGGCTAGGTGAGTAGATGTCCTTAGTGGAATCTGTAGGAGACAACACCATGGTGACTGATGTAGAGTTGGCAAAGAAAGTGGATGATCAGGAGGAAGAGAATAGACTCCTGAAGGAAAATTTGATTGAATTAGAAAGTAAGCTTGGTGAGATTGAAACCAAGGCAGATGAAGTATTGGTAAAGGTTGAAGGAGTAGAAGGGAAGGGTAAAGAGGTGTCAGAAGTAGACAAAGTACCTCAAATTGATCCTATTTTAGAACAAGAACCTTTCGTAAAGGCATTGAAAGCCTTAAGTGGTAAATCACTAGAAGGATTGCCATTGTTTATTGGTAAAATAGAAGCAAAAGTGGTTCTAGAATGGATAGAGGGTATGGAGAACCATTTTGAAGGTGAAGTCATAACTGAAGCTCAAAGATTTAAAGTGGCCAAGTCTAGGATGAGGGGATCTTCTCTCACATGGTGGAAATTTGTGCAGGATGAGAGGAAGAAAGTAGGTAAAACTCCCATCTCTTCTTAGAAAGGGATGTTAGTCAAAATCAAAGAAGCCTATCTCCCTGATGACTATGAAGTGCAGATCCATAAGAAAAGGCAAAACCTAAGACAAAAAGACCTTGATGTAAGTGGTTATATGGAGGAGTTTCACAAACTTAGTCTTAGATCTCATGCGGTGGAAGAAGAAAGCCTTAATGTAGCTAGGTACCTAAATGGACTAAGATGGAACACCCAAGAGGAAATTAGTCTAATGAGCCCAATGACAGTTCATCAAAGCTATCAACTTGCTCTTAAAGTGCAAGAAAAACTGAAAAGAAAACATGATTCAAGTAGTAATAGGGGCAGAGGTAGAGGAAAAGAAAATAGAGGCCATAGGGGAGGCTTTGGAGGAAGAAACTAAGAGCAAAGAACACAAGGTGATTCTAAACTCACTGAGTAGCAAGAAAGTGGCATTGGTAAAGGAGGATTCAATAGTGAAAGAGGGTCAAATAGTGGTTTTAGAGGAAGGTCTAATGGACAAGGTAGAGGTTCCTCATATTTTGTGTCAATGAAGTGTTACCATTGCAATCAACTTGGTCATCTAGCATATAGGTGCCCAGAGAAGGGATCATCATCACAGAGTAGTGAAAGGAGAGTGAACTATCTTCAAGAAGAGATTTCAAGTAGCAAGACTTAGGAGGTAGGTGAAAACTTGATGATAAGAATAACTTTGATAAAAAGAACTTGCCAGAGAAGAGCCTAGCCAAAGGCGGTCATTATTTAGGATCAAATGCAAGATTATGGACAAAGTTTGCAAAGTGATCATTGACTCAAGGTCAACAAACAACATTGTGTTAGAAGAGGCAGTGAGTAAGCTTAAATTGCAAAGGATACCTCACAACAACCCATATAGGGTCACTTGGTTGAACAAAGGCCAACATGTCCTATTCAATGAGCAAGCATGGGTGGATTTCACCATTGGGAGGTATAAGGAGAAAGTGTTGTGGGATGTCCTACCCATGGATGCATGCCATCTTCTATTGGGAAGACCGTGGAAATTTGATAGACAAGCTATTCATGATGGAGCCAAGAATGCATATTCATTCAAGAAAGATGGAGTCACACTCAAGATCCAATCTCTCCTTGAGGAAGGTGAAAAAAGAGCAACAGGTCCTAATGTCCTCTTAGTGAGTGAAAAACAATTCTTGAAGACACTTGAGGAAGGTGAAGGTATAGGGTTTGAATTAATGATGAAGCCTAAAGAGGAAGACAAGAAAGAGCAACCAGATTTTAGAATAGAGGTACAAGACCTATTGGAAAATTTCAAAGGGATAGTGAGTGATGGACAACCAACCACCTTACCTCCTAAAAGAGCCATAAGACATCAAATAGACTTCATACCCAGAGAATCCTTACCTAACAAGGTGGCTTACAAGATGACTCCCCAACAAAACGTTGAGATTGCCAAACAAATCCAAGAGCATTTAGACCAAGGCCTAATTAGGAAAAGCATTAGCCCTTGTGCTATACTTACCGTTTTAGCCCCAAATAAAGGTGGTACTTGGAGATTGTGCACCTACTCTAGGGCTATAAATAGGATCACCATTAGATATAGGTTTCCAATTCCTATTATAGAAGACCTAATGGATTGTTTAGGGGAAGCCAAATACTTTACCAAAATTGACCTTATAAGTGGATATCACCAAATTAGAATTAAGGAGGGTGATGAATGGAAAACAACATTCAAGACACCAGAGGGTCTTTATGAATGGCTTGTAATGCCATTTGGCTTATCTAATGCTCCAAGCACCTTCATGAGACTCATGAATGAGGTGATGAAGGAATTCATAGGTAAATTTGTGGTGGTATATTTAGATGATATTCTCATTTTCAGTAAGGATAGGGCAGATCATGTTAATCATTTGCAAATTGTGCTACAAAGATTGTATGAAGAGAAGCTAACCATGAACTTGGACAAGTATGAATTTGTTAAGAAGGAGTTGGTTTACCTTAGGTTTGTGTTATCACAAGGAAACCTCAAGATGGATCCTAGCAAGTTTTAAGCCATAGTAAATTGTCCTACTCCTAAGTTAGCAAAAAAGGTGAGAAGCTTCCATAGACTAGCTCAATATTATAGGAAGTTTGTTAGGCAATTCAGTGCTATATGTGCACCAATGTTGGACACTATTAGAGGTGGAATGAAGGCAAAGTTTCAGTGGAATGAACAAGAAAATAGAGGTTTTCAAACCTTGAAAGAAAAGATAGTTACTCAACCAGTGTTGGTGTTGCCTAGTTTTGAGAAACTTTTCACAGTGGAATGTGATGCAAGCAATGTTGCAGTAGGTGCTATCCTAAGCCAAGAAGAAAGACTAGTAGATTTCCATACTGAGAAGCTAAGTGATGCAAAGAGAAAATACTCCTCATATGACTTGGAATTATATGCTTTAGTGTAGGCTTTGAGGAAGTGGAGACACTATCTCCTTCCTAAGGAATTTGTAGTCTACACAGACAATCAAGATCTAAGCTTTCTAAACTCACAAGACAAACTCAATCACAAACACATGAAGTGGGTAGAGTATATGCAAGCCTACACATTCACAATCAAGCACAAAATAGGTCAATTAAACTAGGTTGCTGATGCATTCAGCAGAAGACTCTTGATAGTCCAAGAAATTTAGTTAAGAAGCATAGGTGTTGATAGTTTTAGAGACCTATACTCGGATGATGAAGATTTCTCAAATGCCTACAAGGTATGCAAAGAGTATCAAAATAATTTTCATAGACTATTCTGATTTTACCTTGCAAGATGGGTTATTGTTTAGAGGAGGACAACTTTGCGTGCCTAGAGGGTCAATGAGAGAAATCTCATACAAGAGAAGCATAATGGCAGTCTTAGTGGTCATTTTGGAGTCAAAAAGACTCAATAGTTAGTTCAAAGGTACTACTATTGGCCTAGGATGAATCAAGATGTTAGGAAGTATGTGGAAACTTGTATTGTTTGTCAAAAGGCCAAGGGCACTTCTTCAAATGTCAGTTTATACCAACCTCTTCCCATACCAAATAGACCTTGGGAGTGCATTAGTATGGACTTTGTAGTAGGTTTACCAAGGACAAAGCAGGGATTTGACATCATCTATGTTATTGTGGACAGGTTTAGTAAGATGGCCCACTTTATACCTTGCAAGACTACTCATGATGCATGTCATATAGCTCATTTATTCTTCAAGGAAGTGACAAGGATACATGGTTTACCCATGAGCATTGTTTCAGATAGAGACTCAAAGTTCATGAGTCATTTTTGGAAGACACTTTGGCAAAAGCTTGGCACCAACCTATCTTTTGGATCAGCCTATCTACCACAAATAGATGGGCAGACCAAAGTGGTTAATAGTAGCTTAGGAAACTTATTGAGGTGCCTTACCAAGGAGTATGGTCAGACATGGGATCAAGTGTTATCACAAGCTAAATATGCTTACAATGACACAATAAATAGAACCACCGGAAAGAGTCCTTTTGAGGTGGTCTATGGTCTTCACCCAAGGGGTATATTGGAGCTAAGGGACTTAGGTAATGCAACAACAAGGAGTGGATATGCTGAAGATTTTTCTCAGTCAATGAAAGAGGTACATGAATCATTCAAGCAAGCATTGATGGAGAACACAAGTAAAATCAAGCAAAAGGTTGATGAGAGAAGGAAGAACCTATAATTCCAAGTAGGTGATCTTGTCATGGTGCACCTGAATAAAGTAAGGCTACAACAAGGAGTGCCTAACAAGTTGTAGATGAGAAGGTTGGGTCCATGTGCCATCCATGGAGAAAATTCATACAAGGTGGACCTACCTAGTGACATAGGACTGTCACCAGTTTTTAACATAGCAGACTTAGTTGCTTACAATGGGCCAATTCAAGGTTCAGATTGCAGTCACTCAGAGGTATTAGATCATGTAAATAACCTTCAAGTACTAGCAAAACCAAGTCCAAAGGCTGAAAAGGTGTTGGGTTCAAGGATTGCTAAGAAGAAAAGGTGCCAAATTTTTTGGGAGCACCTAATCAAGTGGCCGGGTATGGATGATGTTGAGGATACATGGGTGCTTGAGATAGAGTTCAAGAAGTTAGGCATTGATCACAATCTAATCCCCAAAGAGGTGACTTGATTTTCTTTTGTTTGGGAGAATGGTGCAAGAGCACCTAGGACTTAGGATCATAGTCCTTCCATAATTTTGGCTTGTACTAACCTTAGCCAAGTCAAGTTTCTAATAAGGAATCTAGGAGGGTCCAACGTGTGTGTGTAATGTTTGATTTGAGTCAAGTGTAGGCCTAGTTAAATTAATTTTCCTTCTAGGTTTGCATTTTGTGAGTAGGTGGTAGTTTGAGTAGGTGAATGGCCTTCTTGTTGGTCAAAAAAGGCATAACTTGGTGTGAGAATTAGAGAGGTTTATAGTAGTCTTAGTAATGTTTAAAAATTCATGAGTAATGACTAATTCATGAGTAATAACTTGTAATAGGTTGCTTACGTTGAAAAGACAAAATGTGAAAAGTTGTAAAAGTTGTCATGCCAACTTTGGTCCTAAAGAGCTTAGAGGTGGAGTAAGGGTTAGAAAAATAACCTAGGATGCCTCCACATGTGGGGAAGACTATTTAAACCTCCTCTTCCATAGTTACCAAGGTTGGAAGTTTGATTTTGTATGAATGACAATCTGAAGCTACTCATTCTCAGACTGTTATCTCTATTTTTGTCTTATTTTGCATAAAATGTGAATACAAATGGATTGAATCCATTCATATAGTTTTGGATTGAAGTTATTTGGTGTGTTCTTGTACTATTTGGTTCATTTCATGCTTTGTAGATAGTGTGTGTTAGTGCTTTCATTGTTTTGTTTCCAAACTACAATTTTGGCTTGTAAATAATAAATTCTTGTAAAATGGTTTCCCCATAAAATCCCTCCATGCTACCATAATGACCTATTGGGAAATGGTAGGAAACCCTATGTGAAGTTTAAATATGCAAGGAGGAGTTCTAGAAGTGGATTTCATCATGGTTACCACCTTGTTCTAGGCGAGTCTAGGAGCAACCCAGCTAGAGAAAACAGGGTGAAAATTGAATGCATAGTGCAAGGGTGAATATAAAACTTAAAAAAAATCATTTGGGATGATTAATGAGGTCCATACAGAGTTGCAGTAGCAAGGAGAAACCTTGACAAGTCATTTAGGTGCCCATTTCATAAAGTTGAACAGTCACTGTCGGTTAAAGGCCTACAAACCCTAACAAACCCTCATTTTTGGGTTAGGGCACTGTACGACAAGTTGGAAGATTGAAACCAACAAAATTTCCTAGGGATGGGTGAGTGATTGAAGAAAATTAAAACTCTTTTCAATTTCTTTTGGACCGTAAAGCCAAAAGCCCTCAAAAACTAGATTTAGGGGGCCTATTTGGGGCTCATCCTTGTAGCCCTATTTCTAGGAAAACTTATGAAATCGGTAAGGAAGATAGTGAATGCAAAACCAAAAATTGACCAAATTGAATTCATTCCATGGTAAATGCCACCTCCACACCTCTGCAATGACTCACAATAGTATGGGGTGAAAAGTGAGAAACTAAAAAGTTGTTGTCAAGATAGCAAGATTGAGCATATGGGAAACACATTGAAATGGTAGGGTTCTTAGTCAAACAATTGTTGCAAACACCTTGATATTGGTAAGTAGAAAGTCCTAGAAGAGATTGGAAGGACTTGGAGGTCTTGGAGCATAGCTAGACCTGGTGAGGTTGGTGGAATTGAGCAACACCAACTAGGTGAAGTGTGAGCGAGCTAGGTATACCCTATCAGAAGCCAGTATTGGGAACATGTCAATACTAAATATGTTGCACCTACTGGGATTTTTAATTATGATCAGAAGAAAGAGAAACAAGAAAATCATCAAGCATTAGAGGCTATTATTAGTTCTTTGTCTGATGTAGAATATGTAGATGTTCATGGTCTAGATACTGCATATGAGGTATGGAAAAAACTTGAAGAGATTTATAGAGGTGATGAGCATGTTAAGATTGCTAAAGATGAGAGTCTAAGAGGAAAGTTTGATGACATGCAGATGGCTGAAGGTGAGAATATATCGTAGTATGGTCAAAGGATAAAAGAGATAGTCAATGAAATTAAGAGTGCAAGAGGTAAAGTGGGAGATGCCACAGTGATCAGTTAGGTACTGAGAACCTTTCTACTGATCTACGATATCCGAGTTGTAGCCATTCAAAAGCTAAAGTCCATTGACAAACTAAGGTAACTCTTGACTCCATCATTGGCAAGCTTACTATTTTTGAATTAAATGGTTATGATGGTAGTGTACAGAAATATGAGTCTTCATTTAGAGCTTTTGTTTCTAACCCAACAGTGAGAAAAAGTAAAGATGCCAGTCACAGTTATGAATCTAGATACAACAGAGAAGCTAATGATGAAGACAATTTATTTGAGCTTTAAGCATTGTTGGCCAAGCGATTGCCCAGAGGCACTAGTAAATGTAGAGGTAAATTACCTTTGAAATGTTTTGCATGCAATAAGATTGGACACATAGCTGCTAACTGTCCTAATGGTGATAATGAGCACAAACGAGAGAAATTCAAGAAGTATAAGGGTATAGACAAAAGAGATTTTCTTATTTGTATTGATGGTGGTATCACTGATGAAGAATATGATGGTGATGCTAATGAAGACATTGTGTTTGTAGCCATTAAAGAAGAGATATCAGGCCAGAAGGCATTAGTATCTAGGATGGATAACTCTGATGATTGGATCATTGATAGTGGTTGTTCACATCACATGACCGGTGATCGGAGCAAATTTCTTTCTTTAAAGGAATTTGATGGCAGAGTTTTAAGATTTGGAAATGACTCACCCTACATGGTTAAAGGTAAGGGAACTATTTCTCTTAATGGAAAGAGCAGTGTAGATGATGTCTACTAGATTGAAGGTTTAAAGCACAATCTTTTGAGTGTAGCACAACTCAATGACAAAGCATACACATTGGAGTTTAAGAATGGTATGTGTAAAATCTATGGCAGCAAAGGTGAACTGATTGCAACCGGGAAGCAAACTAAAGGTATCCTGTTTCACCTTAATCCTAAAGTCAGTAACTGTTTAATTGCAAATATAGATGATAGTTGGCTTTGGCATAAAATATTTTGTCATATAAACTTTGATAACATTTTTAAAGTGAGTAAGTCCAAGACAATGAGAGATTTGCCTCAGCTGGACAAACTGGTTAATGCTCTATGTAAAGAATGCAGTTGGGAAAGATGGCATCCTCAACTTTCAAGAGCAAATCTTTTTCAATGGAACATTTGTTAGATTTGGTTCATACAGATCTTTGTAGACCAATAAGGACAAAAAGTATTCAAGGTGACATAGATTTTATGATCTTCACTAATGATTGTTCAAGGATGATGTGGGTCACATTCTTGAAGGATAAGACTGAAGCTTTTTGTAAGTTCAAGATATTTAGGGCCTTAGCTGAGAAGGAGAGCAGTAAGAAGATAAAGTGTCTGAGGAGAGATCAAGGTGGTGAATTTGCTTCTAAGGAATTCACTAGGTATTGTGAAGAAAGTGGTATCAAATGACAACTTTTTGCATTGAGGACACCACAACAGAATGGTGTCACAGAGAGAAAAAACTGGTCAGTTGTTGAAGCTACTAGGATGATGTTTATACAAGGAGGTGTAGCGAAAACTTTTTGGAGAGAAGCTGTCAACACAACTATCTACACTATGAACCAGATTTTGGTAAAGAGAGGTAAGGACAAGACTCCTTATGAATACTAGTATGGAAGATCACCGAATTTTAGTTATTTCAAGATATTTGGTAGAAAATGTTTTATTAAGAGAGGTGATTATGTTAGCAAATTTGAGGCTAAAAGTGATGAAGGTATAATTCTTGGCTATTCCACCAAGAGTAAGGCCTACAAGTATTTTAACAACTAGAAATAGAGAATTATTGAGAGTGTTGATGTTCGAGTGGATGAATATCCTGAAGTCTCAGAGGAAACCAGTTTGGAGAAAAAGGATGAAGATCCTTGCACTTTTTTTTTGGAACCATAAACTATGAAATTTGAAATCGGTCGAGAAAATACTGGTGTACCAGTTCAACCAAAACAGATAAACTCAGAAGAAGATGATGATAATGAAGAAGCTGAACCTGAAGATAATGATAATGTTATTCCAAGATATGTGAGATTGAATCAAAATCTTGAATAGATTATTGGGGATAAGGATGCTAGAGTACTAACCAGAAGAAGAATTAGAGAGAATTCCTGCATGATCTCCACTATTGAACAAAGAACTGCTAAGGAAGCATTTGGTGATGATCATTGGGTTAAAGATATGGAGGAGGAACTAGATCAAATTGATAAGAACAACACATGGACCCTAGTACCCCAACTGGTAAATAAAAATGTGATAGGTACTAAGTGGGTATTCAGGAACAAGTTGAATGAAGATGGTGTTGTAGTTCATAACAAAGCTATGTTGGTTTGCAAAGGTTATGAACAAGAGGAAGGAGAAGATTATGGTGAGAATTTTGCACCAGTGGCAAGACTAGAAGGTGTCATAACTTTAATTGTATTTGTAGCACATAAGAAATTCAAGGTATACTATATGGATGTTAAGTCAACATGTTTGAATGGGATATTGGAAGATGAAGTATACGTTGAGCAGCAAGATGGTGATGCTTTGACTGATGAGAAAGACATGGTATGTAGATTGCATAAGGCTTTATATGGATTAAAGTGTTGGGTTGATGATGATTATCATGTATTCATCACTTTTTGTCATTGATGAAACAATCTCTCACACACATATGATTACATTGACTACCAGTGTAACTTCATTGATTTACATTGTTAACCAGTATGTTTAAGGTCTATCTCTAACCGGTACTCTGTGTCAATCCGTATGTGCCTAAGAGATAACCTATGCTTACATTAAGTTGGCATCAAAATGAAGATAAAGATGAAGATGAAGATCAAGTGGAAGATTCTAGGACAATGGTTCACACATTGTGGTCCAACCAGTATTGACTGTTTTAATTGGTATCCATTTTTATGATGAGTTATCAGCACCATTTATTTGGTGGTCATTTTTGTGATGAGTTATGTTTAAATTGTCTAGATACACTGCACCTAAGAAATTGTGTTCCTATGACCGACATAATATTTGTGTGTCTATTTAAAGACATCTTAGTGAATCATTTTTAATGATGAGGAGAGAAATGATATAGAAGAACTAATATACTTTTGCTGAAGAGAGATAAGTGTTTAGATAGAGAGTAGTGTTGAATGTACTTAGAATGATCTGATCAAGCAAGTCTTGTGCTACTCAAAAAAGATCAAATCTTTCTTGTTGTTTTCTAATCATTACAATAGAATCAAATCCCCTAACTGGGTAAGCTCTAACAAGCTTCATTGTACAAATCCTCTAACAAGGTGATCCATTAGTTTGGATTCTAAAATCCTCTAGCAAGGTTACTCTTAACAAGGTAGTACTCTTAATAGGGTACAAGCTTCTAATCAAGCTTGGGATCTCTAACAAGATTCGCTCCTAGTAGAGCACTTTGTAAGACCTTAACCGGTCAGTTTTCTATTACTGTAGATAGTTAACTTGTGAGTTCCATCTCACTGTGGTTTTTACCTATTTGGGTTTTCCACGTATAAACACTTGTGTTATGGTGGATGTTCTACTTTATGTGGATGTTGTTATTTCATTTTGGATAGCATGTATTTTGTTCAAATTCTTAGTCAAGTTCATCTACCAGTTAGTGTTTAAAGTTGTGCTTTCTTTGGTGTCATTGATTCACCCCCTCCTGTCAGTGCTTTTCAAGACCATCAATTGGTATCAGAGCCTAACTTCTTTGAAGCCTAACCTCTTAGAAGGAAATCTTGAAAATACCATGGGGGACAAAAGATACTTCAAGATGGTTAGAGAGCTAGAAGCTAGCAAAAATGAGATTGAATCCCTTAGTTGCAAACTAAAAGTCTCTCAAACCAAAAGGAGAGAGTTATCTGAAAAACTACTAGAAATATCTGATAACAGTTATTCAGATGAAGCCAACATTGAAGCTTTAGATGAGTGAAAAAATAAATCTAAGAAGAGAACTAGAAGGTCTCACTATCTGCATGAGTCAGGAAGTGGAAGCCAAAAGAGTTGTTGAAGATCTTATCAAGGTATGAGATCAGGAGATCATAAAGATCAAATGAGAAAAAGATACTATACATGAGGACTTGATTGCTGAAATAGAAGAAAAGGAAAACCTAAAGATAGATATTGAGTTGGCATCGTCTTTACAAGAGAACCTGTCTAAGCACAATGAAGATCTTGTCAACAATATTACTGAAGCCAATGAGAAATTGGAGAAGTTTGTCAAAAGTTCTACCATGCTGGAAGAAAAAATTCAATCACAGAAAATGAAGGGTGATATCTTTGGACTTGGTTTTCATACAACTGAAAAAGGTGAATCCTCCTGTACAAAGAACAAAACTGCTTCTAAAGTCAATAAGACTACCGGTAAGAAGGATTTTAAACTTGTTTGCTTTGTTTGTCACAAGCCTGGCCATACTGCAAATGTTTGTAGGAACAAACCTAACAGAAATGCAAGTTACAATACTAATGCTAGGTATGTGTCTAGAAAGTTTGAAGGTCATTGCTACACATTTGGAATGTATGGGCATAAACATATTGAGTGTAGATATGGATTAAAAAATCCTATACCACACATGCATCCTAGACCAAATGGTGATCGGATAAGGAATTTTGATAACTGGGTAAACCGGAACTGGCAAAGATCTTATGGCAATCGGTTTAGTCCATTCGAAATGGAAAAGGCAACAAATGTTGTTTGCACCTTTTGTAATAACTTTGGTCATGTGGCTATGAACTGTAGAAAAAGAACAAGAAGAGGAAATGCAGGACCCTGGAGATCATTTGGTATGGTCTGTTACCACTGCAACAAACTGGGGCACTTGGCAAATTTTTGCAGATCAAGGAATAGTAAACCAGTCAACTCTTTCAAGGATCAGAAAGACAAGCAGTAAATTGATGTTGAGGAAATTAGAGAAGATATAAACTAGACTTGGAAGAAGAAAATCGAAGAATTTCCTATAGAGGAAACCATTCCTTCACCGAGTGAAGAGAATCCATCATCAGTGACTTAAGCCTATCTAACACAGCTAAGGGGAGTGTAATGGTAAAACATTTCCGGACCCCTTTTGTAAAATGAGCGAGAAAGAAATTTTTGAATTTTGAATTTTGATGACTTTTTACTAACATGTTATCAACCTGTATTTCACTTAAGCGGTAAATTAAAAATTAGGTTTTGTAACCTAAAAGAGTAAGCATTTATTGTGGTCGGTAAAGTGGATAAAAACAAGTTTTTACACTATCTTTTTACCCTAACTCTTTCGAAAAAAAAATTTGAAGTGATTGTAGAGCAGAACAAGATTGTCTTGGTGCAAATTGGTGAATTCCTTTGTGATTAGTGAAATGAAGCCGAATCGAAAGTTGCAGAAAGGCGAACGAGTGTGCATTTGAACATTTGAACCAAAAAATGGAGCAACGTGCAAGATACAAGGTATTTCTTTGTATACCACTTCGAAATCTGTTAATCTAGAATGACATCTACTTCTAAACCTGTAGAGAGGTTGATGCTCACTACTGAGCCTGAGGAAGCTCTAAAGGCAGATGAAATTATGTTTTATAATGAATTATCACAATTTTTTAGTGGTGTTGTGGTCAAAGGTGACTTGTCTAGCTATATAGATTGCAAAATAGAAGATTTAGGAACTCTACACATCATTACTCAACTGAAATCACTTTGTGATAAGAATGGAAAAATAGAAGAAAATTATGCTAGGGTTTTTGAAAAAGGGTTTCATAATGCCACTTATTTTCTTGAAGACTTTGAGGATGAACACATCAAAATCATCTTGAGTCGAGTCCACAGAGAGAATATGAATTTGGAAAGAACCCATACAATAACTAAGGAGGCTATTAGGGCTGTAATGGGTTATTGCTCAACCGGTGAAATTCCTATGCTGAGAAGAATTTCAAAGGACATTGTCTTCAAGCTAACCGGTTCTACATCTGATAAGCATTCTTTCTCTATCAACAATATTAGAGACCCTACGGTGAAGCTTGCAACAATGGTGATAGGCTACCAGGTCTTCTACTCCAATAGACTTAACAATGTTCCATCCGCAACAATTCACATAGCACATAGAATTATAGTTGATAATGCAAACTATGATATTTGTGAAGCTATTAGAGACTAATTATTTCAAAATTTCAAATCCATTAAGAAGGACAATTCACAAAAGTTCAAATATGGTTAGCTCTTAGCCAAGTTATTTTTCTACTTTCACAACTTTCTACCAGGTATTGGTGATATTGAGTGGTCCAAGGAACAACCGATCAATGCACAGATCAAGAACAACATTAAGGTTGTGAAGAATACTTTTTCAGCTGCAACAAACAAGTATTTTAATGAATTCCCAAAAAACATGAGCATGAGAGTGCGGTTACCTGAAGATGTGGTTAAACACTTTGCAAAAGACATAGTCTTCATGATTACCACTGACTTCGGCTTGATGCAAGCAATTGAACCTAGAGAAGAAGAAATGGAAGATATGAGCTATGAGGTCAATCATGATTTACTGGTCGGCTATGCTAATACCCTATTAGCATCGCCTAAAGATAAGAAGAAGGAAAAATTGGACTTCTTGGCAATCCAAGTTGCACCAACTGAAACCGATACTGCACCTGTAGTAAAAGTAAAAGGAAAGAAAAAGAAAAGTAATGAAAAATCTCCTATGAAAAAGACTACAAGGGTGACTCAGAGTGTCCTAACCAAGAAGGAACCAACACCTAAAGTATATAAAAAGAAGGATAGCGCACCAAAGAAGAGAAATAGGAAATTGATTTTGCAACCAGAGTCTGAGGGTACAAATTTTGAAGAAGAATTGAAGAAGGAAAAAGCAACCGGTAGAACACTTATAAAGGTAAAGGTAGTACCAAAGGCAAATACACCCATAGATATTGCTACCTACAAACCTGACACAATCTTTGAGAGAACAATGAAGTCATTGGGAAGAAACAGGTTTGACAATGTCAAAGAACATTATGATTCTTTTACTGAAGATGAGCAGAAGGAAGTACTCTAACAGGTAATAACCTATTTGGGTCATTACAATAGATTTCCACATGATTTGGAGAAATATATTTTAGTCTCTTTGTATAATAGTTTGCTAGATAAATGGGAAGAAGCCCTTCAATTAGAAAAGAAGATTATTGATGAAGTATTTGTACAATATTTTCCCAATCTATCATCAAAATTAGTGCCTTAAATGAGGAATATAAAGCATATTTTAATTTTAAAGTAAGAAGACTGAAGCTTCTTAATGCAAAGAGGTCAGTTGTTGAGTCTGAGATGCATCATCTAGCTTGTATAATCAAAAAGAGGGAAGAAGTGATCCACTCTAAGGATGATACTATAGACGATGTTCCTTGACCGGAAATGGATGAAAAGGAAATTGTTCAAGCTGATGTAGTCTATCCAACCAAGAAGAAGGATGATTCCATTATTCTTGTTGATGAAGATATTCAGGACATAGTAGACCTATCTAGAGACATCACTGCACCAGATATGGATCCAATCAAACAAGTACAGGTTACATCGGGTGATCAACTAGGTAATCAACTAAAAGTGGTGAGTGAATTGGCAACTGAACAACTGGAGAAACCCCAATCTCCACCGGTCATTGAGATTACTCAAAAGGAGTCCACTGAGGAAGCTATTACTCAGCAAATAGAAGATACAATAGAGAAAAACATAGAAAGAGCCATCATTAAGAGTATACCCCCTGAACCTGCAAAGAAAGAACTACTTGATGATGATGATGAAGACTCTCTTAATATCTAAGGACCTATTGACATGAATAACTTGAGTGCATTAGAAATGATGAAGATTGCTAATATTATGCAATCTCAAGTACACAAGAAGTGACTCAAAGAGCAGAGGATTGAAGCAAAAACAATCTAGAATGCAGTAGAAATTTTGTCTGGATTACTACCGAAAACCTCTGTCGCACATCTTCCCACTCCTATCAGCAAACTTGGTCAGTTAGTTGCAGATGCCTCTAATCAAATCAAATCGCTTGAAGATGCTGCTCAAATATCTACTGAGAAGAGCCACAACAAGGCATATGGAGATAAACTGGCTAAGCACATCGAAAATAGCAAAATGGCGTTATCTCAAAATGGCAGCCTGCTAAAGAAATATATTGAATCTGGAGGAAAGTATCTTTCCTCTACCTCTAATATTACTTTCTTTTATTCTGATATTTCCAAGAATCAAGTTGAAATTGAGCAAGAAATAGAAAAGTTATACAAGGCATATGTCCCACTCCAGGACTCCATTCATGCCTTTAACCGGTCTATTGATGAATTGCATGACAAACTGAATAAGAATGATAATGAGAAAGCTAAGAGATTTTGATCTCTAAGAGAGCTCAAGAGTCAGCTCACCTCACAGGTTGACATTCTTCAGAGAGCCTACTCCAATGCAGAAGCTATTCTTGCTACTCCCAAAACCTGCATGCTCGACTCAATGGAAGAGTTCTATTCCTAGCTGTTGTCTACCTTTGAGTATATGGATAACATACTAGAATCATGGAAGAATTCTCTATCCCAGATGAAGTAGGATTTCAATAATATTTTCATGAAAATAGACAATGAATGAACTTGTTTAAAATTGTAATTTATGATGAACACTTTGATACAGATTTTCTATATATATGTATATATTTTACTTTATCATTTTGGCATTGTTGTCAAAAGGGGCAGTAATAATATGTATGTGTGTTTTTGAAAATTTTGTATTTTTGCATGCATAAAGGAGTATTGCATTAAAGGGGAATATGAGTACATATGTAAATATGTTGTGTATGCACACTTAGCGGTATTGTATTTCATTTTTTTTCTCTCTAAGTGTTTCCATCAATGCCAAAGGGGGAGATTGTTGGCTTGATGATGATTATCATGTATTCATCACTTGTTATCATTGATGAAACACTCTCACACACACATATGATTACATTGACTACTGGTGTAACTTCATTGATTTATACTATTAACCGGTATGTTTAAGGTCTATCTCTAACCGGTAATTTGTGTCAACCGATATGTGCCTAAATGATAACCTTGTTTACATTAAGCCGACATCAAAATGAAGATAAAATTGAAGATGAAGATCAAGTGGAAGATTCCAGGACAATGGTTCACATATTGTGGTCCAACCAGTATTGACTGTTTTAACCGATATCCATTTTTGTGATGAGTTACCAACACTGTTTGTTTGGCAGTCATTTTTGTGATGAGTTATGTTTAAAATGTGTAGATACACTGTACCTAGGAAATTGTGCTCCTATGGCCGACATAAGATTTGTATGTCTATTTAAAGACATCTTAGTGAATCATTTTTAATGATGAAGAGAGAACTGGTATAGAAGAGGTGATCTATGCAAATACTTTTGCTGAAGAGCGATAAGTGTTTAGATGGAGAGCAGTGTTGAATGTACTTAGAATGATCTGATCAAGCAAGTCTTGTGCTACTCAGAACATATCAAATCTTTCTTGTTGTTTTCTAATCATTACAACAGAATCAAATCCCCTAACCGGGTAAGCTCTAACAAGGTGATCCATTAGTTTGGATTCTAAAATCCTCCAGCAAGGTTACTCTTAATAGGGTATAAGTTTATAATTAAGATTGGGATCTCTAACAAGATTCACTCCTATCAGAGCACTTTGTAAGACCTTAACCGATCAGTTTTCTATTACTACAAATAATTAACTTGTGAGTTCCATCTAACCATGGTTTTTACCTATTTGGTTTTCCACGTATAAACACTTGTGTTATGGTGGATGTTCTACTTTATGTGGATGTTGTTATTTTATTTTGGATAGCATGTATTTTGTTCAAATTCTTAGTCAAGTTCATCTACCAGTTAGTGTTTAAAGTTGTGCTCACTTTGGTGTCACTGATTCACCCCCTCTCTCAGTGCTTTTCAAGACCGTCATAAAGCAGACACCAAGAGCATGGTATGAAAGGCCTCATACACATCTGATGAAGATAGACTTTCTGTGAACCAGTGATGATAGTAACATATATCTCAAATCTGAAGGAGATAAAATACTGGTCAGGGATGTATTTGTAGATGATATCATATTTGTAGGTAATGATGACATGAGCAATAGTTTTGCAGATGAAATGAAAAATGAGTTTTAAATGTCTCTAGTGGGAGAAATAAAAAATTTCATAGGCCTGCAAATACATCAAATGAAGAATGGTATTTTCATCACACAGTCTAAGTATGTGAAAGAGGTCTTGAAGAAATTTAGCATGAGTGACTGTAAACTAGTTGGGACACCAATGGTTATAGATTGTAAGTTGTTTAGGGAAGATGAATCCATATCTATTGATGAGAAGGAATACAAGTCAATGATTGGAAAATTGCACTATGTTATTCATAGTAGACCGGATATAGCTCATGTAGTTGGGATAGTTGGTAGATTCCAGAAGAATCCTAAGGAAACACATCTGATAGCAACCAAGAGAATTTTTAGATACTTGAAAGGTAATGTTGACTATGGATTATGGTATCCATATGGAAGAAATTTTGACTTGAAAGTGTACATAGATGCAGATTGGGTAGGAAATGTTGATGACCAAAAAAGAACAACCGATGGAGCATTTCTTCTTAGAGGAAGACTTGTTTCATGGAGTAGTAGGAAGAAGAGTTGTACTTCACAATCTACTACTGAAGCTGAGTATGTTGCAACTTAGATGAATTGTACTTAGGCTATCTAGATGAGGCACATTTTGGAAGGTTTTAGGATGAAGATTTCAAAACCTATAAATATTTTATGTGATAATACAAGTGCCATAAATATTTCCAAGAACCCTATTTTGTACGCACAAACCAAGCATATTGAATTGAAGTATCATTTCTTAAGGGAAAAAGTGAGGAGTAAAGATGTGATCTTGGAGCATGTTTCTACCAAGGAGCAACTTGTAGATATCTTTACTAAACCTCTACCTAAGACTACTTTTGAGTATCTTAGAAGTCAGCTAGGGGTTGTACCCTTTCATGAGGTTAGTTAAGCAAGATGTAGATTACTTCAGTCCCGGAGCTACTTGTAGAATTTTATAGAAGGATGGTGTAGAAGTGGAGTTATTCCATAGGGGGAGCATCAAGTTGTAGGTTGTTGATGCTACACAGTGAAATTTGACATTACATGTTTTACTTTCAATTTGGCATTGTTGTCAAAGGGGGAGAAGAATTATGTGATTATGGGGAAAAGAACCAGTGACAAGATGGAGACATGGAGAGCATAGTGAATACTTGGTAATGTAAACCAAGATTCCTATTCACAATCACAACAACAATCAATGGTATTGATATTTGTATTGCCATCAATGCCAAAGGGGGAGATTGTTGGCATTTGCATGAAGATTGCATTAATGATATGTTGTGTTGTCATTGATGTCAATTAACCGGTAATGATATTGTTGTAATATTGTTTTGTAACCAGTAGGATGAGCTAGTAAAGGAAACTATAACTGGTTGGAAGAATTTGGAGAGTTGAACCAGTAACCGGTAAACCCTACCTATTGTTTTTTATAAACTCTAACCGATTAAGTTTGGTGAATTGGTTATATTGGTTTATAATTTGATGATGAGAGACAATGATTATGACATGTATGATTATTGTATGGAGACAATTTCAAGTGATTTTAGTGAGTTGATGTAACAGTTTTTGTCTAGGGAATGAGCAAGTATACTGCATATAATGCAAAGTGCATGATGAGTTATGAAGATCGATGAAGCGGTGATCAAGGAGCAATCGAGGTTTTCTTGATTGATGTGTAGAGATTTCTATGTAATCCAATGGTCATACTTGAATCAACTTGTTTGTAATCTCTATGAGAATTAGGTTTTTCTTGTGTTACCGACCTAATTGATTTTTTTATAAGGTCGATGAAGTTGTTTAGTTTTAGTGTTGGCAAAGATTACTTGAGTGTGTGGTTGCCGAACCAAATGATGTATCTACAGTTTGAGTAAAGGTAGATAGGAGCATAAAAATGATCTGATCAAGTAAGTGTAGTGTTGGTAGCACAAAATTAGAACATGTTTAGGGGTTTTAACCAAGGCTTAATGAAAAATACATAAAACCCTAAATCCTAATCATGAGGGTGAGAATAGAGAACATTAAACACTCAAAATGATCAAAATTTTGACTAAGGCATGAAACTTTTTTTGCACAATCATTTTCAGAACTATCACAGACTATGAAGACCATTTTAGAAATGAAGGCTCTTAGAGGTGTCTATAGGTTCCTTGAATGTTTTGAGTTTTAATAACGTCTTCAAGACCATTCATTTTGTTTTGATTATCCATGTAAGGCTTTGGTGCCACTTTGTAGTGTGAACTTCTTAGGATCTATTTGGTCTTCCATGGTCAAATGATATCCAAAATGCCTAATTGATGCAAGAATTGTATTTTGGCTCATTTATGACCTATTTGTAAGGTTTATGGTGTGTCCTAATAGGTTGCATAGGAAAATGTCATATATTATCAGGTTTTGTGCAAAGTTGTTGCAAGTGTGGATGACAACTTTTGTTGTCAATTTGTAACTAATTTCCCTCCAACGGCTACCTAATTCAAATTATTGTTAGAATTAGTTGAGGAGGTTGGAGAGACCTTTCTTAAGGCCTTGGAGGTCGAAGAAAAATGATTGATGAAGTTTTTCGATGTAAGACAATGATCAAATTCAAGAAACACTCAGAAGATTACATAAGTTTACTATAACAGTGCCTTGTACAGTTATTATATGAACTCCATGTTTAGGATAAATAATTTGTTTGAATAGGCCTATGTGTTGATATTCATTTTTCTTTGATTTGGCAGAAAAAGACTGAGATATAAGTAAGATATCTATATTTTTGTGAAAGGTGGTTTGAAAACCCTCCAAAACCAAGGTTTTTGAGGAAATGCTTTCTTGACCCCACATTCCTCAAGAAAAATTGGCTCAAATTCATGAGATTTTAAGGGAGACAATTTTTTTTAATATTTCCAAAGCTTCTAAGAGGGCCATTGAATTGGTGGATTTTGGGATCAAGCCCTAGGCTAGGCATCCTCATGTGACTAACTGGTTTTGATTGTTAAAAATTATGCAGAGGTAAAACCAAGAGTGGTGGACCCTATATAATGGTGGATTTTGTGTTTTGGGATGTGTGCAAATGTTTTCCATCCATTTTTGTCATTATGTCAAGCCATTGGTGTGTGCTTGCTTTGTAAAAGTGGCCTAAAATCCCTATTAGGCCTCCTGTAGCAGCAACGTTTGACCCAATCAATGCAAGAATTGGGGTCTGAGTTTTGGAAGTTTTTTGTGTGACTAAAAGAGGAATCAAAAAGTGTTAAGATTATGGGGTGTCATTAAGAGAATTTAAATTTTTTTCCCTTAAAGACTCAAACTAGGGCTAGAAGGAATAGGTGTCTTGTAGAGGGCAAGTCACCTTGATTGAACCTATATAAAAAAAGGGTGTTGTCTTGGTTATAGTCAAGGCCTCTATGGTTGGATGATATATTCTATAGGGTCCATACCTTCTCTGAAATGGTGGATGTGTTATAATCCAAATTGGTCATAGGTGACTATATGAGAGTTGTTGTTAAGGAGAGACTTGATTTGAGAAGTTGTATCTCAATGAGTTGTTTAGGGATCAAAAGGGTCTCCATTGAACAAAGGGGAGTGTAGAGGTTCCCTAACATGTTGTTAACATGAGTGTCTTAGCATGTTGTTGATAGGAATTTTGAGACCTTAGTTGAGGGTCTTGTAGAGTGAGTTTGTGTGAGAAGCCTTTGTTCCTTGGGGCTCTGCATCAGGTTGTTAGAGATTCAATCTCCCATATTATGACAAACATGTTCTCTTATGAATCTAATAAGTTTTCAAGTGTTAAGAGTGATAGTGATATTAAAGAAGGCCTTGATTTACAACAAGATGATGCTCATAGCTCTTGTGGAGACATAGAGGAAGGAGCCATGAGAGATGTGGATGAAGAGGACACATGTTCCATCTACATTGAACAAGTTTCTGAGCTGTTGGAAATTGAATATCAGAGATATGCATGTGGAAAAGGTCAAAAAATCTTGTGTCCTTCTGAGATAAGTTTTGATAGTGAAAATGCTCCTAATAATGTCAAGAGAAGTGCACCTACTATTGATCTTCTTCCTACATTTGAGCTAATTTATATGCAAAAGGGTTAAAAACTTGAATGCATGTAATTTATTGAATATAATCATAATGAATATGTTGACACCGAGAGTATACATGCTGATGTGAACTCAAAATTTTATTTTGATAACATATGCATACCTAATAATAATGACATTCTTTGTGAAGAGGTTTCAAGTGTGGACATGCATGAATGCCTATCTTTTGATGAGGATGAAAATTATGTTGATGACCTTCACATGGAAATAAGATCAGACATGAGTCTAAAATCAAATTATAATGATAAGCCAAAGTTGCATACTTATGTGCAACCTTGGGAAGGTGATGATGATTATTTGCCATGCATACAAGTTGTTGCTATGAGGGGTTTTGAAGGGGACTTAGGGTAGAAGAATGAAGAGTCTTGTGTGAATGTTGGGATTTAGTTACTAGAGATGCCTATGTATGATTCTTTTTATTTTCATGTTCTAGATGATGGTTTGCATGATGTGTTTAATTTGTAGCAAATTTCTTTTAAAAGATTGTTTTTTGGAATGCAAGCTAATGACAAGAATGAAGTCTACGATGACAGTTGTGTGGGAAAATGTGAGTCTTTTCTTTATAAAATTTTCATGAAGTGTGATAGTGACTTGAGCCATGATTAGTGTCAAGTTCAACATGAAGGTGTTTGGTTTGATCAACATAACATGTTTTTATCACATGATGACCAGCATTTTTAGACTATGCATGAGTTTAAAATGTTCAATGGTGGTGAATGTACCTATATTGTTCAACACAATGGATGGAGAGATGTCAATGCATTTAATTAGTTATATTCTAGTGCTATTTATAGATTGGCCTTGGTGAGATCAAACAAAAACCATGTTTATGACAGAAGAAAGTATAAGTCTTTCTTTTTTTACAGCCTTGGACCATGACATGTGGTTTGATATTCACGCCACAACAGTAGGGGGCAGAGATGACCTTTTTTTACTTTGCACCTAATGGAGCAGGCACTCGATCTGCTCCTAGAGATATGAATTCTTGTCATTACCACAAGGGGCATGCATCCCCAAGCTAGAGACATTGTTTGGGACCTCAAAAATTTTGCCAAATTTTGAGGGCCCATGTTGAAATTTTTTTTAATCACACTCAGAAGTATCCCTGCAAAATCAATCCAAGTAGCTCACTTTGAAAGTCAATATTTTTGCACCTATTGATTGTCATGAAAAAACACCATGGGATAGTGTTAACCTCTTACTAGAGATGGAATATGATCACTTGTAGCTTCCTTGGATTAGTTTTGAGGATTTTTTGATGTCCTTGTTTGGAGGTCCAGAGGTAGGTTTACTGTTGCACACTGTCAAACTATTCTGAGTAAGCCATCTTTGCAGAATTACATTTTTTCACTAGCTGAGTGTCACACCAATCCAATGTTTTTATATGACCGTTGACATATTTATGAAGCCCCATGTTATTTTTTATAGCCCCTTGAGTCCATTTGATGAGTTTTCCAACTTGAATCCATTTGCAAATTTTGTTCAGATTTGCAAGCTGAACTGTGCTAAATCTGCAAAAGTGACCCTACAATTGAATTTTTTATTTGGTGACCTATTGACCTACATTCAAAGATGAATGGTTCTAGTGATTTTCTATATATTTATCTATAACTTTACCAATTTCTAGCCCCCCAGCACCACATTTGTTTTTTTTCAAGATCAATTCCGAATGAACTTTTTCAGGGTTTGAATATCAGTGTTTCTAGATTTTTCAGAGAAGGCAAGTTTGGAGGCTAATATTTTGCACATGTGATCAAATTAAGATAAAACACCTTTTCCACATTCTCATGATCTCTATATGTATCGGTTTCCCAAGTGGTGGCCCTGAAAAATGAGATTTGATATTTTTTCAATTTAGTGATTGAGTGGGTTTCATAATGGTTTGAAAGATGTAGTTTTAGAAAACAACTGAGTAGGCAACTTCAAGTATTAAAATAATAATGAGAAAGCCCATGTGGCTAAAGCATGTTATTTTTTGAATGTTGTAATTCATTTCTTTGAGAATAAGGCATGTGCTTATTTCTTGCATTTTCAAATTATTTATCTATTGTTGTGTGTTTGGGTTTATAAGGGAAGTACCCTTCACCATACCTACACAATATTTTGATTTTGTAAGAAGTTGTACATATCAAGCACATCAAGAGTAAAATTTTACATCATTGACAAGTAGTTTCAATATGAATTTGAATATAGTTTCATCAATAATCCCTAAACTAAATACCCTATACATTTGCATTTAATTTTATAAAATAAATTTTAATTTTTCTATTTCTTATTTTAACTTAAATTAAGTTTATTTTATTGCAAACATGTATTTAACTAATCTAAATAATAGTCTAAATAAATCTATGTAAAATATTCCTCCACTTAATATTTATTTATTGATTTAATAAAGAAAAGAAAAACACTTACTCGGGTCATTTTTAAGTGAAATGAATATTCTGTTCCACCATCTATAGATATATTTTGTATTGGACTACCAAGTTGAATCGGTGAGTCACTCGCCACCACAAACCCTGCACAAGCTAGATCATAACATCCCGCTGACGATTTGAAACCGACAATCTATACAAAGACACTTTATGTTAGTCATGATGAACTCTCCATGTAGAAAATTCATCTCATAAAAAGAGAATCTCATAATTACTGTCCATTTGGTAAAAAATCTTGGTCTCTCATCACCATATAATACTGGACTAACCTATAGTCATAGCATAGTATTAGTTTAAACTTTAAATTAAATTTACTTAAAAATGTATAAATGCAAAACATGAAACACTAAATTCACTACTAGAGTCAACAAGTATTAAAACTTATTAAAATAAATAATTACAAGCATTAACTATTTTAATATTTATTCTATAGTTATCAAATTTATAAGCACTAATTCATTTTCAATTTTTTATTTAAATTAACAATCTTAAAGTTTATACAAGGTTAACTAATTATTGACTTAAACAACATTAAAATTGATTATATAAAAAATAATAATGATCATTTAGATCACATTTTATACTAAAATAAGAAATATTGTTTATTGTTTTGATTAGGTAAAGAAGGAGAGGGCCCAAACTAAAGACATAGTAGGCAAATTAAGGAAACAAAACAACTATAAGCCAAGCCATCCTAAGTTAATAGCAATTAGTTTCATAAGGATTGAGACTAACAACTAGGTGCTATTGATCAGAGAAATGAAGTGATGGGAAACTAAGGTCTCGACCCAGAACTAAGACATCTCTTTTAGGACTAGTGATTTTTGAGAAGAATCCAGAAACCTTAAACCAAAGAGAACACCTTGAACTAAAAAACTAAAAACCCTATAACAAAGGAAATATTAACTAACCTCTTGCAAAAATTTAACCAAAAAGAAGAGAGATCCATTCCAAATCCAAGTTGCACAAAGACAGAGGTATACACAAACTAGCTTATACAACATAGGAAGAAGGTATGAAACTAAACTAAGAAAAATAATCTAGGATTGTTGAAAACTTATCCAAGAAGTGTAAACAAACATGCCTTTAAGTAAGATAAATATTAGGAACTGGCCAAAACCATCAAAGTCAAGGGAAAACCATAGTAAATCTACTTTAGAAACAACCTCTATAGGTTCAACAATAGTAATAACCACATCAAAATCGACCAACTCAGCCAAGCTAGAAGCCTAGATAATGAGGCTCACAAAGGTGAAGACCAATGAAGTAGAATCTTGAGTGGGGAGAAAACTCTTATCAGCACCCTCAAGAAATTAAGTTATTTTAATAACTTTATTTTGATGCAGATAAAAGATGCCTTCAACTCTTACACGAGATTTTACCGAAAGTAGGCATATATTTGTCATACATGGGGTGTCCAGACTTGAAACCAAACAAAACAAAGTCTTATACGAGATGCTTCATTCCCAAAACTAGATAGATTTGGATTTTTATTTTGTCTTATATAAGTTGTTGAATGTTTGAAACTAGACAAAACAAAGTCTTATACGAGATTCGTAACTCTCAAAACCAGAGAACAACACATCTAGTAGGATGAGTGGAACTAGGAAAATACAACTAGACTATTTTGACTATCCTCCCCAACACAGATCACCTAGTAAAACACAACTAGCCCATGAAATCCATTCCTACTCTCCTTTCACTTCCTCATGAGCTCATATCTTTTCTATTTGCAGATCATGGTTCATCATTTGATGCATGCTCTTGCAATTTTTATTTGATCACTTGTATTCTTGTGATAGCATTCCGAGAATGATATTAGTAGTTGAGACATTTTGATCAACAAGGTCTCTTAAATTAGTTGACTTGGAGCCATTTTTTGTTGTGTCTTATGTCTTTGTTTTTCTTTTGTCTTTGTCTTGTTTTGTGTGTCCTTGCATAATATTGTGTGAGTTAAGATCCTAAGATTGGGGGCTCGGTTCCTCAAAATTAGTGATGTCTTCTCTCTTTGTGATCTTCCTCATTGTTCCTCTTTCTCTTATATTTCTAATTTACCATGAGTATTTGCATAGGCTCACACTCCGATTAAAGTGGGGGCTAAATGTAGCATCATAAATTGTCATTGGTCTAATTTTCACCTCATGTTTGTGCTCCCATTTTAGCATGTATTATCCCCATCCTCTCTAGGTATGTTCATGCTCGATTATCCAACTTTGATGTCATGTACAAGATTTGGTGATTCCTACCATGGGATACCCTTCCCCCTGGCTTCTTATTCTATTCCTATTTATGGAAGGAATAGGGTGTGGTATGTTGTGGTATGGACTAGGACACCCCAAAATGCCCTAGTCTCTCTCAACTAGGCTCCAATTTAAAATGGGATAGGTGTTTATTTCCCTGATATAATTTATTTCCCAAGGCTACACATGACTTTTGGAGGTAAACCTAATTAGTAAATTACCCAAGGAACCCTATATAAAGATATCCTATCAATTCATTTAAGATCTAAGACTCCATCCCTATTATTCATACATTTGTGAAGCATTCATTATCAAGCATTTTAAGATATTCAAGGGTGCATATTCACCATGTAACTATTATGGAGAAAAGTTACATCAATCTTCATTCAAACAGGTGTGTGTGTGTGTGATTAGGGTTTTTCATGTGCATGTGTTTGTCATGCCGTTATATTCATCATTTGTAATTACATTCAAAGAGCTTTGCAACATCATTAACAATTGCAGATCTAAGGTATATGTCCCTAAGATTTATTTTATTATTTGCATTATTTCATTCATAGATAATTCAAAAATCAAGGTTTGCCTTAGGCAAACCCCTATCCCTAACATATTTTCCTTTCTTTCTATGTGCAGGAAACAGGTGTGAAGTTGTACCCGAGAAATTTGGCAAAGTCAACAATGACGAATAAGTCACCTTTTAACAATAGAAAATTTAGAGGACTAGGGAAGATCTGTGCTACTTGGTCTCAAAAGATCAGGTTGAACTTCAGAGGACAGGTTCTAAACATCTTATTTTTCCTAGATCCAAGTTTGTGGCTCCGTGGGACATCTATAGCCTACTATTTAAATATTAGATTACTTCAATAATCCTTCGTTTTACCCTAATTTTAAAATTACACTAGAATTCAACTTAGAAAGAGAAGAATTAACCCTAACTAATCGAATCTAATTAGAATATCAGTCTCTTTTTTCAATTGGATTGAGGTTAGATTTATTGGGTTCAATCCTCTTTCAATGTAATTTGGTTAATTGGGCTATCTAGTGAATTTACTTAGTGACAGTCCCAATTCCCAATATTCTACCACATTACAATTTGTTACAACAAAACTTTAAGCAAATAACTATAGACAACAATCTTTATTTTAAGGTTGAAGGCATTAAGTTGTTGATTGTTTTTGTTTATGTTGATGGCTTATGTAAAGAATTTGCAATATGTAGAAAGAATTTGATATGTCTATGTTTGGAGAGATGTCATTCTTTATTGCTCTTCTAGTTACTCATTTGGATGATGGAATCTTTATTTTTCAAGCTAATCATGTCAAAGAGATGTTAAATAAGTTTGATTCAGAGAATTTTAAACCTATTACTACCCCTTTATGTGTTGGTTGCAAATTAGGAAAAGATGATGCATATCCAGATGTTGATAAGAATAAGTACAAATATATGATTAGAGGACTGTTATATCTTACTGCTTCTAGACCAAATATTATGCAAGTTGTATGTTTTGTTGCAATATTTCAAGTTGTTCTGAAGTAAACCCATGAATAAGTAGTGAAGAGGATTTTTGGGTATCTGCAAGGAACTCAAGATTTTGGTCTATGGTAAAAGAAGGATAGAGATTTCATGTTGAAATGGTGCAGACATAGTGAGGAGGATCCTCAATGAGGACAATCCCAATTGTGAAACAATAATGAAACAACACAAAACAACATAGGAGAGAGAGAATACCAAAATAGGAATGGATTATATTATTAAATCAATACAACTATTAGTATTATGTGGGATTACATGCAGACAAAATGCCTTATTACAGAATTACATCCATATGCATCAATTCAAAATCACTCATTGGATCTGAATGACAATATAATGATCCTACTATCAACTACTACCATCCTAAGATCAAATACAATAATGTATAGCATCCAATGACATCTGGGTTGACCAAGAAAGATCTCATTCCCCAAGGTGGGAAAATGAAACATGCCAATAGGTTGGCCCCAAAATATGAAATGAAATCCTTTGGAAAAGAATCACCACAAAGCACAGACTAATAAGAAGGTCAGCCAAGCATCGAAGATCATTGAACAAGGGATCAAGTGACTCTGCACATCAAGTAATTTCTCCGCAAGAGTCAAGAATGCCAACTAGCTATTAAGCTCAAATAAGTCCTGAAACATAAAACTATTTACCAATCCAATAGTGATAACTTGCCGGAAGGAGATCCAAATGAGATGCGGCTCAGGAACAAGGTAGAAGAAATGGAACGCAAGCCAAATTTAGCTCTGCACAAGAAATGATCAAAGGTTAGGAATCCAATGAAATCTTAGAAACTAAACTACTGAAATGAACAAAGAGTAGAACTGAAAAATGAAATATTTTTGGTTGATGCAAGATTGCCAAGAACCAGGGATGCACCTGCATTAGACATCCTGAGTTAATGAAAAAGTGAGTCCCTCTCTTTGATGGGGATAAAGGAAAACCAATACGGTCCACCTTAGCCTAAGAAATCCAAGAAGAATCTTCAACTGGTTGGTCTTTCCACTTCACAAGATATTCTCTATATTGTCTGCTACACATGCTATTACTGACTCTGCTATCCAAAATCTCTTCAATCTCATCCAGTTTCCTCTCAAGGAACTGCTTGTCCAAATCTAGTTCACTATCATCATCGGGTTTGGTATCATGATAATGATAAATATCTTCAATGTTGAATATAGGTGATATATCTAAGATCTTTGGTAGCTCCACCTCATATGCGTTATGTGAATGAAATTTCCTCAAGATCTTACTAGGTCGAGACTTCTTCATCTTCAACTTATTATAAGTTCCAACTAGAAATCTCCCTTTTCTCAAATACACCATCACTTCATCTTTGACTTCAAATACCTTATGTCTCATTTTCTCATCTTCCTTCTCCTTATACTTCTAGTTCATATCCTCCAAAAGTTGTTTCACTTGACTATGCAATGACTTCATATGATCTGCAAATGATTATGCTTCAACACTCATTTTTTCTTCATGACTAATATCTCTTAATTCTGATACTCCTTTAGGATTCACTCCAGTAATGATCTCAAATGGTGTCTTTCTTGTACTCTAGCTCACTAAATTATTGTATGCAAATTTTTCTTCTGCAAGGATCAAATCCCAACTTCCAATTTTATCTCCAATCAAACATCTTTGCAAATTTCCCAAATTCCTATTCACTACCTTTATCTATCCATCTATATGTGGGTGAAATGTAGAATTGAACTTCAAATCCATCTTCATATTCTTCCAAAGTGTCCTCCAAAAGTAGCCAACAAACTTAGTATCTATATCTGAAACAACACTCCTAGGTAACCCATGCAATCTCACAACTTCCTTGAAAAATAGGTCTTCTACATGTAGGACATATGTTGTCTTCTTACAAGGTATAAAATGTGTCATTTTTAAAAATCTATCCACTACCACAAATATAGAATCATTTCCTCTTTGAGTCTTAGGTAACCCCAATATGAAACCCATGCTCAATTCTTCCCATGGTTTCTCTAGTACTGCCAAAGGTTTATACAATCCCACATTCTAACTACATCCTTTTGCAACTTGACAAATTCTATAAATCTGAATAAATTTTCTTACATCCTTATTAATTTGATGGTAAAAATAATTTCACTCACCAAAGCCACTATCTTATCAATACCAAAATGTCTTCCTAATCCTCCACTGTGCTTTTCTTTATTCAAACTGTCTCTCATAGAACTCCAGGGTATACACAATTGACTTCTTCTAAACAACATCTCATCCTGAAGGAAATAATCCAACCATCTGCTCTGATCTGTCACAATAGGTTGTTTACAAGCTCTCCAAGGTTCAACAAAATCTAGGTCTTCCTTATACAAGGTCTTTAATTCATCAAATCCCAATACTTCAACTTTCATCTCTACCATCAAATTCCTTCTTCTACTCAAGGCATCAACAACCTTATTTAACTTCCCACTTCGGTGCATCAAAAAAAAGTGTAACTCTACATAAACTCAACCCATCTCATGTGTCTCTGATTCAACTTACTCTAACTTCTCAAATACTGCAATGCTTGATAGTTCATATACAACACAAACTCCTTAGGAAACAAGTAATGTCTCCATTTCTTTAGGGCTTGAATTATGACATATAATTCTTGATCATACACTGAATATCTTCTTCTTTCATCATTCATTTTTTCACTAAAATAAGAAACAACTCTTCCTTCTTGGGTTAATACTACTCCAATCACATTCCCACTTGCATCAGAATCCACCTGAAATACCTTGTTAAAATTTGATGAGGCTAACACAAGTTGTTCTATCACTTTCTGCTTCAAGAATTCAACACTTCTATTTTCTCCATAGGTCCGCCTAAAATCCTTCTAGTCTCCTCTCATTGTCTTAGTCATAGGAATGCAATAGCACTTAAATTTCTAATGAACTTCTGATAGAAACTAGCCATTCCATGAAATGAGCTTACCTCTCCAATACTCTCTAGTGTAGGCCATTCAACAATTGCTCTCACTTTCTCAATGTCCATCTGCAATCCATCTATAGATATCACAAAGCCCAAATACATAAGTTTCTCTTTCATGAAACTACACTTCTTCATATTTATCAACAACTTTGCTACTCTCAACCTCTGCAAAACTTGTCTCACATGTAACAAATTATCCTCTTTTGTCTTACTAAAAATCAAGATGTCATCCAAATACAAAATCACAAACTTACCCAAGAATTTCTTCTATACCTCATTCATCAACCTCATGAAAGTGCATGATGAATTAGTTAGTCCAAAAGGCATTACCAACCACTCATACAGTCCTTCATTTTTCTTAAATATTGTCTTCCATTCATTCCCTTCTCTGATTCTGATTTGAAGATATCCACTCTTCAAATCTATCTTTGTAAAATATCTAGCTCCACTCAAACAATCCATTATGTCATCCATCCTAGGAAAACCAAATCAATACTTCACTATAGTCTGGTTTATGGATCTAGAATTGGTACACATCCTCCATTCTCCATCCTTCTTATGTGCTAACATAGCAGGTAATGCACAAGGGCTTAAATTTTCTCTGATCAAACATTTCCTCAGCAACTCCTACACTTTTCTATTCAACTCTTCATATACTATCAATGTCATCCGGTGTGTTTCCTTGTTAGGTAAACTAGCTCCAAGAATCAAATGCATGCAATGACTAATGCTTCTCACAGAGGGTAATCCATTAGGTACACTATCTGAATTGATGTCTTCATACTCTATCAGAAACTCCTTTATCTCCTCTAGTTTTCCTTCCTCTAGTTTCCAGCCAGACTCCTTAGGAATCAATGCATAACACACATTCTCACTTCTCAAACCATCCAAAAATTTCCTTCCATCAACCAAACAGACTCTAACATTAGTCCAAATCTCACTCTTCTGTGGTTCCTCCAAAGAAAACAAAGTTTTCTTCATCCCATTTGCAATAATAGTTTATATATTTTTTCTTCCATCATGCACAACTTGTCTATCATACTGCCAAGGTCTTCCTAACAGAATATGGCATACATCCATAGGCATAATATCACACATAAATTCATCATGATATGCTCCAATTTTTAATTTAACCAAACATTGTTCACTTACCAATACCTTGTGATCATCCTAAATCCATCCTATCTGGTAGGGTTTAGGGTGCTTCAACCTTTGCAACTTCAACTTGTTCACCATCTCCTCCAAGGCTGAATTATCTGAACTCCCACTATCTACTATAACCTTACAACACTTACCTTCAGCCTTACATCTTGTCTGGAACAAATTATTCCTTTGCAATGATACCTAATCTATCTCATTTTGACGTAGGTTTCTCCTTATCATCAAAGCTTCTCCATCTTCCAGTTTGTTCAAGGATCTAGTAGGTTCTTGTTAGCAACAACCAAGAAGGAAGACTAAGAGGGGGTGATGAATTAGCCTTTATTGGAATAACAAAAAAAACATAGATCTGATAAATTGTAGTAATAAGACAGATAGGAAAATTAACAACACAATACACAACACCAAGATTTTGACCTGGAAAACCCGGTTAAGGGAAAAACCATGGTGGGAACCTACCAACAATAAGATGATACTCTGCAGTAGTATGTGAAAATATTACAATGGGGAATGCACATGCTCAAATATAATGACCTAGAAAGAGCTCACTGCTCAAATATAATGGCCCAAAAGGACACAACCCTCAAGGAAGTCTCACTGACTAATAATAAGATTTACACTACAATCTGGAAGAAGTAAATTGAATGAATAACATCTCTAAATACATGATTACAGTTCCAGTTAAGCACAGATGTCTTCCCTACAGCTCCAATCTCACATCAAACTCAACATCGAAGGATAAATCACTTGTTGGAACACAAAATTCTCTCTGGTAATGCAGACACAACATTGACACCCAAATTACATGACTATATAACCTATATATATAATTCATCAACCTTGACAACAAGGTTGGCTACACCTCAACCCTCAATTATAAAATTATATCAAATGATACAAAGACTACCCACTAGACCAATATAATGGTTTACATAGCATAAAATGGTCCTAAATGAAATTCCCAAGTGCACAACTCCATCGAAAATCACACCAAGATTAACTGCAACATGCTACACCACTAGAAAAACCGCAAAATATGAAAATCATCACTGGTTGATAGAAACTACCAAAAACTCACACAAAAATCAATGAGGATCACCAAAAAAAATAATATATGACTAAGAAACATTAAAAAGCATGTTATAATAATCAAGAACAACTGCACCAACACCATTTTTCAAATCTTCATCGGTCAACGTCTGAAAGCTCAAGAACACAACCAATCAGCAATTATCACAAAGAAAGATAACTTGTGCAGCACCAAATCACAATCCACATGAAATAAAGATACACAAGACTATCCCAAACAATATCCCAAAAAATCAGTACTGGATCTGATCACACTGGAATATACCGAAGGATATATACCAAAGTCTACAAAATAGTGATCAACAAACCAACACTACAAACCAGATCATAAGATCTTCCCAATCTGCAATCACCAGAGAAAATCATAGGAATATGTTGAGATCAATGACAATAACATATCCTAGCAGTAGTAATGACCAACAATATCCAACAATATTCCCCTTTGGCATTGATGGCAACACATGAATGTGAAAAATAATGAATGCAAAGAAAAAATATCTCCAACAAACTCCCCCTAAGACCAGGACTTAGAAAGAAGTTTTTCACATGATCTCTCTCCCCCTTTGATAGAAATGCCAAAGCTCACAAAACAAAAAGCCAAACTCTCTGTCCAAAACACAGACTACTCTAGCAGAGGAGCAACACCAACACACTAATCTGGATAAAGAGATAAAGCTCTAAAGTCTACTAGATTGTTGCAACTCAATGCATATAGTTCCTATCAAAAGGGGTGGATACCACTAGCTTGTCTCTCAAATAGACAAATGTATGTGAAGGAAAAGGCTTAGTGAAAATATTAGCTAATTGTTCCTTTCTAGATGTATACTCTAGCTTCACCTTCTCTTCACTAACTTTCTCTCTCAAGTAATGATATTTGATTGACACATGCTTAGTCTTTGAATGTTGCACTAGATTCTTTGATGTGTTAATAGCATTGGAATTATCATAGTATGTAATAGTAGGCTCATCATAAATAACTTTGATATCCTTCAACATTTGCTTCATCCAAACTACCTATTTGCAATTACTAGTAGTAATAATGTACTTAGCTTTAGTAGTAGATAAGGACACTGAATCTTGTTTCTTGCTAGCCCATGAAACCAACTTCTTACCAAAAAAGAATGATCCACCAGTAGTGCTCTTCTGGTCATCAACATCACCACCCCAATCAACATCAGTATAGGCACAAAGCATGAAATCATCATTCCTCGGATACCATAATCTGTAGTCCATAGTTCCCTTCAAGTATTTGAATATCCTCTTCATAGTAGTGACATGACTCTCTTTTGGATCAGCTTGATATCTAGGAGCCATGCATACAACATGCATAATGTTTGCCCTAGTTTGAGTAAGATACAACAGTTGACCAACCATAGATTTGTAGAAATTCTGATTATCTTTAGGAGACTCATCATTCTTAAACAATTTATAGCCAGTCACCATAGGCGTTCCAACTAGTTTGGAGTCATCTAATCCAAAATTCTTTAGCAATTCCTTCACATACTTAGTTTGAGATATGAATATACCTTTTCGAGTCTGTGCAATTTACAAACCCATGAAAAATTTCATCTCACCTATCATAGACATCTCAAATTCCTTCTGCATATCATTGACAAACTTCATGCTTAAGTTATCATCACCACCAAAGATTTCATCATCAACAAAGACTTCAAAAATCAGGATGTTATAATTTTCTATCTTAAAGTACATATTACTATCAACAATACCTTTACTAAATCCCAATTTCAACAAATATTTATCTAGTCTAGCATATCAGGCTCTAGGATCTTGTTTTAATCCATAAAGAGATTTCTTCAACTTACAAACCATGTCTCCATCATCTGATAATGAAAATCCATCAAGTTCCTCAATGTAAACTTCTTCCTCAAGATCACCATTTAAAAAGGAAGATTTGGCATGCATTTGATATACATTGAGATATTTATAAGAAGCATAAGCAAGCAATAGTCTAACAACTTCAAGTCTGGCAACTGGAGCAAAAGTCTCATAATCAATCCCTTCTTGTTGTGAGTATCCTTTGCAGACTAGTCTAGCTTTATTTCTGACAACTTCACTGGCTTCATTCAATTTATTTTTGAATACTCATTTAATACCAATAACATTCTAATCCTTAGGTCTAGGCACAAGTTCCCAAGTATTATTCTTTTCAATTTGATATAGTTATTCTTCTATAGCTCTCATCAAACTTTCATCTTTACATGCTTCAACAACATCTTTAGGTTCAACTTTGGAAATCAGGCATACTTCTTCAGCAACTAGCCTTCTTCTAGTCATCACACCTTTATTCTTATCACTAATAATCTGATTTTCAGAATGATTTAGTCTTACATACCTCAAAGTATTTTGATTGTTTTGATTCTCAGGTTCTTGCACTCCTTCACTAGCAACATCCAGATTCACAGTCTCTATCAAATCATTCTACTAAGGCTCTTCAGGCTTAATAGGAGCTAAAACAATATGTTGTCCATCATCATAACTAGATGCTCTGATCTCTTTCCCAAGGTTCTTGTCCACCTTCACATTTGCACTTTCTACTATCTTTCTCAGTCTCTTAAATCGTAGCACCAGTAGGCCTTGCTCCTTGTTGAATATCCCAGGAAAATTCCTTCATCACTTCTAGCATCAAACTTTCCTATATCCTCATATCTCTTGATATAATATTTTCTACCAAATACTCGGAAATATCTCATAGTAGGAACATAACCAAACCAAAGCTCATAAGGGGTCTTACTGGTATCTCCTTTGATTTGAACTTTGTTTAATGTGTAAACAATAGTACTAATAGATTCTCTCCTATAGATCTTTGAAATATTTCCTTCAATCAACATAGTTCGTGCAACATCCAAAATAGTTATGTTCTTCCTCTCAACAACTACATTCTATTGAGGGGTTCTAGGAGCAGATAATTGTCTTCTAATCCCATGCATCTCACATAATGAATTGAACTCACTAGAACAAAATTATCCACCTCTATTAGATCTCAAACACTTCACCTTCAATCCAAACTCAGTCTCAACCTTAGTTTTGAATATATTTAATTTATCAAATGCTTTTGATTTCTCCTCCAAAAAGACAACCCACATCATCCTAGAATAACCATCAATTAGTAGCATAAAATATCTATCACCCTACACACTTCTAACATTTGTAGGTCCACATAGGTCAGTATGCACAAGATATAGCAATCCATCAGATGTATATTGTTCGCTCTTGAAAGAAATTCAAGTTTTCTTACCCAAATGACATTCCTTACATACCGAATTAGAAAACTTAACAATCTTAGGTAGATCTCTAACATGTGTAGAACTGATCTTAATCATTGAATCAAAATTTACATGACACATTCTCCTATTCCATAAACAAATCTCATCAATCTAAGCAATCAAAACAACTTTTGTCACCAACATTCAAATGCAATCTCTATACTGGAGGCATTTAAGATCTTGCATTTACCATCCTTGAATTGTAGATCATAACCTTTATCAACCATCTGTCCAACACTCAAAAGATTATGTTTCAAACCTTCAACATATAAGACATCATTAATGTTATTCTTACTATCAAAAGAAATAAAACCTCTCCCACAAATCACATAGGCTTTGTCATCTCCAAATCTAACTATTCCACCATCATATCTTTCCATACTCACAAATTTGCTTTTATCATTAGTCATACGATGTGAACAACTATTGTCAATCACCCATTCATCTTTCTCTTGAACTTTAGTAGCTAACACTTTCTCCTCATAATGGAATCAACTGGTATAGGTCCATCTTCCTTAATGACAAGGAATACAACTTCATCTACTTCTAATTCTTCATCTATAATACCTTCATCAACAACATAATAATAGTTCTTTTGATTCCTATACCTCCGGTTAGGCTTGTAAGGCTTGTCATACTTCTCATGCTTGTCATATCCATCATTCCTATCATGCTTATCAAACTTATCATGTTTATCATACTTAGCCATTCTCTCTAGGAATCTAGAAGAGAAATGTCCCATATTATTACAAGAGAAATATTTCAAAGGCAACTTTCCATCATACTTACCAGCACCTTTAGGCAATCTCTGAGCAATCAGTGTTTCAAGTTCATCCAACTATCTCTCTTGTTCTTCCATCTCTCTCCTCCCTCTTTCATATCTAGATATCCTACATTCATCAGGATTGTATTTCTTCTTATCAGATACAGATGCAAATGCAAATGCTCTAAATGTTGTCTCAAATTTTCCATGTGAATCTCCAAATTCGCTCAACTCAAATGCAGAAAGCTTTCCAACCCGCATATCTCTTGTCACTGTAGTTACACCTTGGATCTCATTAATAGCAACAACCTTATGTTTATAGACATGAGGCAAAGATCTCAACACCTTAGCAACAATTTCATCTTCCTCAATGGTTCCACTGGCACATCTGATACCTAGGACAAGGTAATTCACCTTAGCCATAAAATAGTGTATGTTCTCATCATCTCCCATATTCAATGTCTTATACTTTCCTTTCAAACTCTGCAACTTAGCAACCTTCACCTATTTCTCACCTTCATACATAACCTCAAGCTTCACCCACATCTCATGTGTGGTCTGAAGTCCCATTACATTTGTCATCTCAGAATTAGTCTGGGCATTAAGCAATGCTTCCTTCACTCTAATATTGTGTTCAACTTCCTTGATCTCACCAGGAGTAGACGGTGCATTCTAAGGAGTGATATAAGCATTCTTTGTAATCTTCCAATAATCTTCACCAAGACATTCCAAGTACACTTCCATCTAGTCCTTCCATATAGCATAGTTACTTCCATTAAATCTCAATTTGTCCTTCTTAAAGATTAAACCTTGAGCTGCCATCTTGGATCTCCTGAAGCAATTAAGCTTCTATTAGAGGTTCTAGCTATGATACCAATTGTTAGTAGCAACCAAGAAGGAAGACTAAGAGGGGGGTGAATCAATCTTCATCAGAATAACAAACAAAACACAGATATGATAAATTGCAATAATAAGATAGATAAGTAAATTAACAACGCAACACACAACGCCAAGATTTTGACATGGAAAACCCGGTTAAGAGAAAAACATGGCGGGAACCTACCCACAGTAAGATGATACTCTGCAATAGTATGTGAAAATGTTACAATGGGGATGTAGAAACCCAAAATTAAATAAATTAATATTTAATTAATTTAAGCTTGTCATCATAATTAACCAATTTAATTGTGTTAATTCCCTTCTTCTTAAGGTTAATTAAATCAAATTTAATCAATCTTGTCACTATAGTCCAATAATTAATTTCTATCAAATAAATTAATTATTTCCCTCTTCTTCTAAAGTAAACCAAATCATTAAGTCCTCTAAATTCCTCATAGTTAATTAATTATAATTAATTAACTTAAGTCATGTGATTCCTACAAATCACTTTTCCTAATCATTACTTAGCCTAATTAATTCTTCCTTAATCATACTTATCATTAATCTCCAATTTTATATTCCTAGACTCATGTCACATCACCTTTGATCCTTTCAAGGAAATTCAAATTCCTTGAATCTCCCCATGCATCCTCTTCCCAAGGAATTTTTAATTCCTTTATCCATTTAGTCTTCCCACACATCCTTTATGTTGGAATTTTTAATTCCTCTCTCCTTTCCCCAAGGAATTTTATATTCTCTTTTATTCTCCCAATACATATTGATCCATGTCTTCCATCCCAAATCAATCTCAACCCTTCATACCCAAATCAATCTTGTCCCTCCATTGGCCTCCTCCAATCTATAAATTGGAGTCTCATTTCCTCACAAATCACTATAGGGATTCTTCTTCTAATCTTATGCTTCCTCTTTCTCCCTCTATCTTCTTCTATCATATCCACATAATGTCCTCATAATATCCCAATAATCCCTCATACAAGACAAATCCTTTTTCATCCAAATCTATCCATTCCTTATCCATCATAATCCACCAATCTTGTTGTGCATTTGGAGAGCATTCCACATCCATCAAAAAGAGCACATCTAGTCAAGTGGAGCAATAGAGCACATTCCACTTCATCATTCGCTCAATCAGAGGAACAAGAGAGACTCCTCGCTTGCAAGGTAATATTTTTGTTATTTTATTGCTTTTATTTAGATTTTTATGCTTATTTGGATTTAAACTAACCCACTAACCTTGCATGAAAGTTTCCCTTGGTTCAAGGGAATGCACATGCATTCAAGCACACTGCCTAGACCTCGCTACTCAAATATAATGGCTTGGAAGGCTACACCCCTCAAGAAAGTCTCGCTGACTTACAATAATATTCAGACTACAATCCGGAAGAAGTGAATTGAAAGAATAGCATCTCCAAATGCCTAATTACAGTTCTGGTTAAGCATAGATGTCTATCCCGCAACACCAATCTCATCTCAAACTCAACACCATAAGATAAATCACTTGTTCATAGACAAACTTCTCTCTGATAATGTAGACACAACATCAACACCCAAATTACATGACTATATCACCTATATATACAATTCATCAACTTTGACAACAAGGTTGGCTAAACACTCAGCCCTCAATTACAAAATTACAAATTACATCACACGATACAAACATCAATCATTGGATCATTATAATAGTTTACATAGCATAACATGGTCCTAAATCAAATTCCCAAACACAAAACTTCACCAAAAACAATGCCAAGATAAACCGCAATACGTTACACCACCAGGAAAACCACCTAACACAAAAAAACATCACTAGTTGATAGAAACAACCAAAAACTCACACAATGATCAATGCAAATCACAAAAATAAATAGGAAATGACTAAGAAACATCAACAAGCACGTTACAATCATTAGGAATAGATTCACCAACACCACTTTTCAAATCTTCATCGGTCAACATCTGAAAGCTCAAGAACACAACCAATCAACAACTGTCACGAAGAAAGATAACTTGCAGAACACCAAATCACGATCCATCTAAAATGAAGATACACAAGATCATATTGGAGTTGAGAAATACAACCCCATAGTAGCCTGAAGATCTTCTGCAAGCCGAATAACCTGTTACAAGGAGAAGCAAGGAAGCAATAATTTGAAGAACACACAAAACACAGGAAAAATATTCTCAAAAGATGAGAGCTCAAATTCACCAAAAATGTATTGTGAAAAGATAATACAATGAAAAGAAAAATTAACCTCTAATAGGTCAATAAACCCTAAAAAGGAAAAACCCTAGGCTTGCACATAATAATTAATAAAATAATTAATTAATATGCACCTAATGTTAGCTTAAGTGTAAAAAGATAATTGGGAACTTAAAGAATTAAACAAATATTGTTTAATTAATCAAGTAAAGAACCAATTACTCTAACACCCCCACTTAAGCTAGACTTAGGGAGAAGATAAAACATAGAACAACTACTGAAAGCATGAAAGATGGGTCCTGACAACAAGGCCTGATCAGGTACCCAAATACAATGAAATCTCTATGAAATGGAGACAAAGGAGAAAACCCAGTGGAAAAAAACTCCTCTCCAAAAAGAGATAAAAGAACATGCTGAAAGAAGAAGAAGGAAGGAAGGCCTCATAAAGACCCCCCAAGGAAAACTTCCTTCACCCCAAGAATAGAGCGCAATTGAAGATAGCGTGGCGATGAAAAAGGTTTCATTAAGATGTCTACAACCTACTCGAAAGTGGGAGTGTACTCTAGAATGAGAACACCATCCTGAATCAACTGGCAGATGAAATGCATGTGAAGCTCAATGTGCTTCGTCTGTTGATGCTCTACCAGGTTGTGGGAAATATGAATAGCACTCTGATTATCACACTAAAGAATAGTGGGACTATCATGAGGAAAACCAAACTCAGTCATCAACTGTCGAAGCCATAAGATCTCCTGACTAGCGAGCACAATAGCTCAGTACTCAGCCTCTGTAGATGATAATGCATGAGTAGTCTACTTCTTGCAAGACCATGTGATAGGACCAAAGCCAAGATAGAAAACAAAGCTAGAAGTAGACTTTAGATCAGTGACATCACCAGCCCAATCTGAGTCAGTGTAGCCAATAATGTGAGGTTCCCCTGATGTGTAGTGAATGCCATGAGAACTAGTGCCCTGAATGTACCTCAAAATATGTTTGGTAGCTTGCCAATGACTCTCATGAGGATCATGGGAGAATTGAGAAACAAGACCAACTGCAAAGGAAATAGCAGGACGGGTGTGAGTCAGGTACAACAAACTACCAACCAACTGCTTGTAAAGTGTAGAATCGACTGAAGGAGTGGGACAAGCAGTAGTCAAAACAGCCCCTAACTGAAATGGAGTGGGAGCAAGCTTGCAATCAAGCATGCCAAAGAACTAAATCATGTCAAGAGCATACTTCTACTGGTAGAGGTAGATCCCATCAGAAGACTGAATCACCTGAAGACCAAGGAAATAGTGCAAATGACTGAGATCTGTCATGTCAAATTGGTCCATCATGGCATGCTGAATATGTTGAATCATAGAGGATGAGCTACCCATGATGAGAAGATCATCAACATATAGCACAAGAATTAGGATGTCACCCTCAAGAAGCTGAATGTACACTGTGTGATCAGAATGACTACGGGAGAACCTAGTGGAGAGCAAGAAAGAGTCCATCTTCTCATACCAAGCCTGAGGGGCCTACTTCAGACCATACAATGAATGCTGAAGTCTGCAAACCAAAGAACTATCCTGCACAAATCCCTAAGATTGCTCCATGTAGATTTCCTCCTATAGATCCCCATGCAAGAAGGAACTCTTCACATCCATCTGAAAAATAGGCCAACTCCGAGAAGCAGCAAGAGATAGTACAAAGCAAATGAAATTCATCTTGGTGACAGGGGCAAATGTCTCAAAGTAATCAATACCCTCAACCTATGAAAACCCATTTGCAACAAGACGTGCTTTGTACTTATCAATAGAACCATCAGCAACATACTTAGTGTGATACAACCAGTGACACCTAACCAGCTTTCTGCCCTTAGGAAGAGGACAAAGATCCCAAGTATGATTCCTCATCAAAGAAGAATACTCTTTCTCCATAGCACAATCCCACTCAGGGTGACCTGTCACCTCTGAAAACTTTTGAGGATCATTTGAAATAACATGACTCAAAAGACTAGAACCCATAGTATGAGAATGAGTGTGACAAGTATCTAAAGGATCACCGGCCATAGGACCTGCCGCCTCAACAGTAAGGCGAGCCCACTTGGGCATCTGAGGTGGAGTGGGTGGAGGTGGGGATGGTGGATCATGAGCACCATCATCAGAATCATCCTCAAAAAAATCTTGAAGGGGCGCAGTGGTCGTAGGAGGCAGAGGAGTAGACACTGGAGTCGGGGTATCCACTGTGGGAAGGCACTCATCAAACTGAACATCCCGTCGAAATAGGACCTCTCTAGAATAAGGATCAAACAACCTGTATGCCTTAACATCCTCACAGTAGCCAACAAAAATGAGTGGTCGACTCTTCTGCTCCATGGCTTTCCTTTGAGCATCAGGAATAAAGGCCCATGCCTCACTGCCAAACACTCAAAAAAAGGAAACATCAGGCTTGTCATGAGACCAAGCCTCCTTGGGAGTCATATGTCAAATAGCCTTGTGAGGCATCCGATTTTGAATATAATTAGCACAATTGACTGCCTCAACCCAAAAAGATGAATCCATGGACTTGGACTAAATCATATAATTTGCCATCTCCCATAAATTTTTGTTCTTTGGTTCAACGACACCATTCTGCTGAGGGGTGTAGGGAACAGTAAACTAATGCTACAAACCATGTTCAGTGCAAAAATCTCTAAAAGCCTGATTCACATACTCCCCCCCATTATCTGTACGTATATGCCGAATAGAACAACCAGACTGCTTCTCGACATATGTCTTGAAGATTCGAAATGAATCAAAGACATCAGACTTGTACTTAAGAAAGTACACCCATGTGCATCTAGAGAAGTCATTAATGAAAGTGAGTACATACTTGGCCCCTAAAAAAGAAGGAGTGGGAAATGACATGAGGTCACTGTGAATCAAATCTAAGGGTGCAAAAGCACAAGAGGCTCTTCCCTTCAAAAAGGGATCTTTGTGATTCTTGCCAAGCACACAACCATGACAAATACCATCAGTGCAAGAAATATATGGGAGCCCAAGAACAAGTGCCTGTATACTCATCTACTGAAGATATTTGTAATTGACATGGCCCAAGCGCTCATGCCAAAGCTTACTCATGGAATCTGCATGTGCTATAAGAGAAGAACTTGCACCCTCGGAGGGCTCAAATCCATCAAATCTATACAGACGAGATGCAGTGTCAACACTCCCAGTAGCAATAACTAAATCAGAGTCATGGAGGTCCCGAATAACCACATCATGTGGTGAGAACTCAACTATCTTACCAGAGCCAGAGTGGCAAATCTGATAGATGGATAGGAGGTTCGTCGAGATGTCAGGGACAACCAGAACATCCTGCAGAGTACCCCCATCCAATGAGACAAAACCTGAACCCAAGACTAAAAGCTGAACCGAGTCACCCATTGCAATCTGTGAAGTACCACAAGAGGCAAGAGAGGTAACCATCTACTGAGTGTGAGTCATATGGTGAGAAGCACCCGAATCTAGAATCCATGTGGACCCATAGGTCAAAGCTCGAGCAGTGAGAGCATGACCTTTCCCTGTGGAAGGAGAAGACGCCTGAGGTGAGGAAATGTGATGCTATTGCATGGCTTCCTCTAAAGCCTCTGATCATTTCCAACACTTGGAAACTAGATGTCCTTCCTTGCCACAAAAACTGCAAGTGTCTACTGATTTCTTCTTAGTCTTGGAGGAAGACTCACCAGACTGTGAAGATTTCCCTTGCTTGGGAGGAAATGGAGGTTTAGAATCAGACTTAGGAGGTGGCTTGGAGGAAGACTCACTGCTTGCAGAATTCTTCTTGGGCTTTGGTTTCTGCTTTTGTTTCTCCTTCTCCTTAGAGGACTGAGCAACCAAAGCTTTGTTCTTGGAGCCTGAGAGTGTATCCAGCTGAGAAAGATGAGACTACTCATGAGACAATCACTCACAAAAGACATCAAATGTAGGCATATTGAAATGAGCACCCAAGCCATCCATGGTAGAGTAGAAAGCAGAGGCAAAAAACTAAAAGTGACCCCAAAGCTTCGAAAGAATCAAATGAATGCACTCTGTATCTGTCTTGATTTTTCCACATCCCTGAAGAACAAATCTAGTAGTCTTGAATTTGTTCAAAAAATCCTCAATAGTGGGAAAGGAATCAGGTGACAAAGAAACCAACTCTGCCTCAATTTGTAATGCCCAAATCTCATTGACCCTCCCAAAAAGAGAATCAAACTTCAACCACATATCCCGAGGAGTAAGCAACTCATCAAGGTGAAACAAAAGACTGTTGGAGACATGCAAAAAGATCAAACCCATGGCCTCATCCAGTTTGTTCCTGTGCATAAGAATCTCATAAGGATGTTGCAGAACTGGCTGAACCTCATCCAAAGAAGACCACAACCCTCATGCCTAGAGAAGCCTTGTGATGCAGGGCTTTCAGGTGTGATATTTGTGTGAAGTTAACAAGTCAACTGAAGGATAATCCATGAGAACAAAAAAAACTCTGCACCTGCACCTGCTTGTTGGTTTTTTATTATGTGATCTTTCATAATAGACAAAAGATGTAGAAGGGTTTATTTGTTTTGAGAGTTTTGGTGTTCTTTACTTCTAATATAAATGATAGAAAGCGAGAAAAAAACACCCCCCACAATAGATAAACCCAAACCCTAGTACATAGTAATGAGACAAAAGTAGTGCATAAACAAAAAAACTTCAAACTGATATCTCATGTACCTGGTGAAACATTCTAAGAAAAAAATCACAAATCTGAATAGGGCATGCTGAGAGCTTTCCAATGCCTATTCATTTTCGAAAAACGAAGTCCGTTTGCCCATTCTACGGCCCCGGAAGTGCAAAATGAAGCCCAACTTTGACTCAAAAAAAGTATAGTCAAATAGAAGATTCAAGAAAAAAATTTAACTTCACGACATCTGGTTCGAAACCAACTTTATGATGCCTATTCATTTTTCAAAATCTGATCTCAGAGGCTCAAGATATTGCCAAAATACCAACACCCTCTCAAAAAAGACTATAGAGAGAAGGAGGTGGTCGGAGAGCGGCGGTGGTGGTGGTGGTCAAGCAGAGGTGGTGATCTCAGGTGGAGCAGCGGTGGTGCTAGGTGGAGCGGTGATGGCACTGGGCTAAGCGGTGGCAGCGCTAGGCAGAGTGGGGAGCGGTGGCGCTGGGCGGAGCGGGGAGCGACAGCGCAGGGCGAAGCGGGGAGTTGCCAGTGGGAAGTGGCTGGCGAGGACACTGCCGGTGGGGGATGGAGGCCAGCAGGGAGAGGCCGGTGGGGGCCAGTGGGTAGATGCTGGTGGGGCTAGGCTGACAAGGCTGCAAGTGCCGTACGACGACTTGCGGTACCGTTTGACAACCGCAACCCCCCAAAAAAAATATTTTATTTTTATTTTTTTTTCAATCGCCTTTTTGATTTTGGAATTGATTTTTGTAATAATTTTTTTCAAAAAAGCAAAATTACGGCCTGCATGCCGTAAAAAGGCAAAAAAAAAAATTAAATTTTTTTTTTCTCGATTTGTATGTTAGGGTCGTACGACCTAGTTGGGAGAAAAAAAAGTCACCCAGATGCTCAAGAGTCAAAAATGGACAAATTTTATATGACTATATGGGTTTTTGGGCCTTCTAAGTATGATGGTGAGGTATATTTAGGCCCAAAGTGCTTAGAAAAAAAACCTCAACACTAAGCACACAAAAAATGCCTGAAACTCCAGATCTGCTTCAAATGCAAAATTCTCAAAAACAAGAATAGGTAGCTGCAGATCTGAGCTCTTATACCATATTGGAGTTGAGAAATACAACCCCATAGTAGTCTGAAGATCTTCTGCAAGCCGAATAACCTGTTACAAGGAGAAGCAAGGAAGCAATAATCTGAAGAACACACAAAAACAGGAAAAATATTCTCAAAAGATGAGAGCTCCAATTCACCAAAAATGTATTGTGAAAAGATAATACAATGAAAAGAAAAATTAACCTCTAGTAGGTCAATAAACCCTAAAAAGGGAAAACCCTAGGCTTGCACATAATAATTAATAAAAGAATTAATTAATATGCACCTAATGTTAGCTTAAGTGTAAAAAGATAATTGGGAACTTAAATAATTAAACAAATATTGTTTAATTAATCAAGTAAAGACCCAATTACTCTGACAGACCATCCCAAGAAATATCCCAAAAAATTGGCACTAGATCTGATCACACCAAAATATATTAGAGGATATACAACTCCACAAAATAGTGATTAGCAAACCAATACTACAAACTGGATAATGAGATCTTCCCAATCTGCAATCACCAAAGCAAATCATAGGAATATGTTGACATCAATGACAACAACATATCCTAGAAGTAGCAATGACCAACAATATCCAATAGTTCTTCATCAGGAAAAGCGGTTCTTCCACCATTCTCAGTCCTCTTATTTGAATTTCCTTGTCTACATTCAAAAGTTCAATGTCATTCTCCACCACATTTAAAACAAGTTCTAGTAAACTTCCTATAATGCTCTACCAGGAACCCCAAAGGAATAACCACACAATTAAGAAACTAAGGGTGAAATAATTTTTATTTTTATTTTTTAATTCTCATTAAGTGCTTTAATTACTACATTGCACATTAATAACACAAGCATAAGTCTAACACAAGAATTCCTAAAGGGTTACCAATGAAGAATTATATGAAAGGTTAAATTCCAAAATAAAGATTAATCCAATTGTCCATCAATTACTTATTGAACACAATAAACCATATTCACATAACATATTTCATCATTGAAAGATTGAAAGTATTAAAATATCAATTTCTCTTCAATAAAGAATTTGCACAAAGCATAAGGATAATTGAGATAATCACATCCATTAACTTAAGATTACATTATTCATCAAATACATGGCTTCCAATAATACATATAAAATTTACATCATTACCAATTACGAGGTTACATAAATCCATTGATACAAATGACCACATAGGTCTCAAAAGTACAATAATCTCCAACATGAGATTATACACAGATCATGAACCACAAGAATACCTACAAAGCCAATCCTCGCATGAAGGCAAAAACAAATATATCCAATGGGAAGTGGCACTACCACCCAACCATGTGATCCCAAAATGGAATCATCCCACCATGCTAGGAGATAGCAGAAGACCCTCAAGCAAGCACAAGAAAAACATGGTTGACAATACAAGTGTGACTCCACAATACTCCAGGTGAACTCAACATGACAATACACTAGTGACCCTAGGGAGAGAGTTTCATTGCTTAGCTTATGATGGTTACCCTAGGTAGGCCTCCATAGGTCCCGACCCCCAACCTGGGTTATCCTGGTAACCTTTCCTGAACCCTTGGTTCCATCTAAGTCTCATGTGGACCCTACCAACCCTTCGTGAAGACAAGGTGGTTAGTTTTCCATTCCAGGCCTTCCCACTACATCTTGAGTCTTTAGAAGCACTCAACCATGCGTGGGGTACAATATCTTATTTAATGTTAAAAAATACCCACCCCCTAATCAATTATTAGGTTATCACTTATTATCTCACTTTCGAGGGGTTATCCAGCTAACCACTTCGGGCGTGACCCCCACTCGAAAGCCACTCTCCCTTAGGACACTATTTAAACATGTTCACTCTACGAGGACCCTATGGAGAAACAAACAACCATAACACCACTACTAAATACAGGTGACCAAAAACATAGTCTTACTAACCCTTGGTTAACCATAAGGAATAAGCACAATATGGTTAAAACAACAAGGTCATAAATAAAACACCTGATCAAGAGGTACAATGAACACCACAACAAGACGACTAAGCATTGACAATAATTTGCAACAAAATAAGCCCCTTGCAAGAAATGCCAAATTCACTAAGACCATACTCAAACAATCTTTTGAAATTAATAACGTCATATACACTTGCAATTGAACATTTAAAATTTAATAAAACACAACCATATTGATTAAGAGAAAATCAAGTCATCATTAATCTAATAAGACTAGAAATCTAACTAAAAACAAATAATCAATTTGCCTCTTTTCAATTTGAACAAGCAAAAGTCATAATAACTTAAATGAATAAAACACCCCATATTAAATAATACATCTATCCCAAAAGCATCATTTAATTTATAAATAAAATAATTTCTTTAAAATATTGATATATTGATAAAAAATAATATATATATATATATATATATAATTATTATTATTATTAACAATTAATAATTAATAATTAACATTAATATTATTTTATTTTTCTTTACTTTTTTTATTATTAGATTTCTTTTAATTTAATTTTTTTTCACAATCCATCTAAAATGAAGATACACAAGACCATCCCAAGCAATATCCCAAAAAACAGCACCAGATCTGATCACACCAGAATATTGTTGGCATATGATGAAGCGGTAATAATGCATGTTGTCATTGATGTCAATAAGTGCTCAAGTAGGTGAACCGGTATGAAGATCAGAAGTGGTTATGGTCAATCGGGATGGAGTGGACTAGTGTCGGGGTTCACTAAGTGTGACTACTAGTTGGTAGTCTCAGTTCAGCTCTAGGGTTACCGGTTTGGCTTGTGCGGTGCAACCGATGATGTTTTATGACCAGTTAGTTAAGGAATAAGGATAAGGATTGAGATACCACATCAGTTGTGTGCACATGAAGGATTTCTTTGTGGTTCTTGCGCGTGAAGATTGAATGCCTACCTCGGGAATGAGCATTTTTCTTAGCGGTGTGTGAAGAGCACGTGATGGGTTATTGATTTTCAGATGTGATGAAGATTGGACGATGAAGAATGTCTTGAGATCTGATTTAGATCATTTCATTCTATGTGTTTGGATGGTTAGGATTGGACTGCTTGTAAGTGTAAACTTGAAATATTTAGGGTTTAGGGTTTATGCTACCAACCTAGTTGTTGTCTATAAGGTCGATGAGTTTTGTTATTGCAGGTGTTGGAAAAAGTTGTATTTATGTCCACATGCTAGAGATTTGATACTTGCCGAACGAGAGTGAGGAATTTGCAGAGTGTGATAGCGGAAGAGAGGAACTTAAAAGGATCTTCCTTAGCAAGAAGTGTTGTTATCAGATCGGTGTTATACCTGTTGTCTTCTAACCATTTCAAGAGAAGGTAAATCCCTTGACCAGGTAGCTTTAACAGGCTTTGTTGTAAATCCTCTAACCAAGTGGCTCAAGGTTATTGAGTTATTTAAATCCTCTAGCGAGGTAACTCCTAACAGGGTTTCAACCTTTAATAGGGTATATAGCCATCCCTTAACCGGGTGATCCCTAATAGGATATTGTAAAGTCTTTAACCAGACTAGGCTCCTAACAAAGCGGAATTCAAGAGAGTTCACAAACAGCTTGTGGGGTATTCATTCCCACCATGGTTTTTCCCATTTGGGTTTCCACGTGAAAAATCTGTGTGTTATGGGTTATGAGGTTTTCATGTGATGATTGTGTGGATTTGATTAAGTTAGATATGCATGCATTGTTAAATGGTTGTGGTATTATTGGTACAACTCATGCATGATTATATTAGGGAAGTAGTTTTCAAGGTTTGAGATCTATTGAATGTTGTCTGAAGTATTTTTGTTTAACCGGTATAGCTATGGTTAATTTTAGTGGTGAAGACAACCGGTCAGATGTGTTTTGATATGACAAAGTGTTGAAGTAGTTTTTTTTGTGTACTGATTCACCCCCCTCCCTCTCAGTACTAGTTAGGACCTTAGTAGTTCATCATTATTCATCAAATATATTGGAGGATATACTACTTCATAAAATAGTGATTAGCAAACCAACACTGCAAACTAGATCATAAGATCTTCCCAATCTATAATCACCAAATAAAATCATAGGAATATGTTGATATCAATGACAACAACATATCCTAGAAGCACCAATGACCAACAATATCCAATAGTTCTTCATCAGAAAAAGTGGTTCTTCCACCATTCTCAGTCCTCTTATTTGAATTTCCTTGTCTACATTCGAAAGCTCGATGTCCTTCTCCACCACATTTAAAACAAGTTCTAGTAAAATTCCTCTTCTCATCTCTCTTGAAACCCTCATTACGATAACCACCTTGTCCACCATTCAGGTAGTAATTCCTATCATCTCTCTGGCATGAATTGTCATCACCTTTGTCTTTCCTTTGTTTTGCTCTGTGAAAGATCTTCCACCTTCGGTAAAGGTTCTGCCTCTCTGAAATCTTCCACCTCTTCCTCTCTATTTCTTCTCATGTCTCTTATTCAACCTCTCTTCAACTTTCAAGGCATATTGATAAGCCTCTTCCACACTTTGCAACTTTACCAAACTGATCTCATCTTGTATAGACATCTACAACCCATTAACATGTCTCACAATCTACTCAACTTCATCCTCAACATGTTTGGATCTGATATTCAATTTGTAGAATTCTTCAGTATACTCCTTCACACTAGATTCTATTTGTTTGAGATTCTTTAAATTCTAGAACAAACTAACTTGGTAATCTGCTAGTAAAAACGTTGCCTTCAACTTACTCACCATTCTATCCCAAGATTTGATATTCTCTTTTCCTTTCCTCTATCTATCAGTCTGTAAATGTCCCCACCACAGTGACACATGTCCTTTCAACTTAGTGCAAGCAAATTTCACCTTCTTCTCTTCACCGATACCCTCAAAATCAACGTATTTTTCCATTTTGGTAATCCAGTCTATCAACTCATCTGAATACAACTTACCACTATACTCCAGTGGGTTAAAATGCAGTTTACTGTTGACACTAGTCAAAGCTCTTATCAACCTCTCATCATCTTGTGCTAATTCTGACCGACCTCCATTTTCTGGTTCAACATTATGCTCTTCTTCATCATCACTTACATCTTCAATATGTCGACCTCTTCTCTAGGCTATTTCAATAGCTTCCAAGCGTGCCACAATCTATCTCAACATATCTATCACCATTGGGTTTGCATCTCTCTGAGATCTGCCTCTCATATTTCCTCTTTGTACCATTGAAGAAAGTCCTCTACAACTATAGGTTGGATCTGCAATCCACCACCCCACAACAAAATCAACAGGAAATAACCTTTGCTCTAATACCACTTGGTGCAGACATAGTGAGGAGGATCCTCAATGAGGAAAATCTAGACCGTGTAGCAATAATGAAACAACACAAAACAACATAAGAGAGAGAGAATGCTAGATTAGGCATGGATCATATTATTAAATCAACTACAACTATCAACATTATGTGGGATTACATGCAAGCAAAATACCTTATTACAAAATTACATCCATCTGCATCAATCCATTATTACTCATTAGATATGAATGACAATCTAATGATCCTGCTATCCACTGCTACTATCCTAAGATCATATACAACAATATATAGCATCTAGATACATCTGTTTTGGTCAAAACATATCTCATTCCCCAAGGCGGGAAAATAAAATGTGCAAATAGGTCAGCCCCAAAATATGAAATGAAATCCTTTGAAAAAGAATCACCACAAAGTGCAGACCAACAGGAAGGTTGGGAAAGCATCAAAGGTCACCAAACAAGGGATCAGGTAGCTTCACATTTCAAGGAATTTCTCTGCAAGACTCGGGAATGCCAACTAGCTATTAAAGTCAAACAGGTCCGAAAATAGAAAACTGTCAACCAATCTGGTAGCGATAACTTGGCGAAAAGCGATCCAAATGGGATGTGGTTTGGGAACAAGGTAGAATAAATAGAATGCAAGCCAAATCTATCTCTAGTCAAGAAATTATCAAAGCCAAGGAATCCAATGAAATCTCAAAAACTGAACTACTGAAATGAACAAAGAACAAAATTGAAAATGAAATATTTTTGGTTGATGCAAGATTGCCAAGAACCAAGGATGCTCTTGAATCATGAAAGAATATATAGATGTAATTGGGCCAAAACTATTGATTATAGGAAGAGTACTAGTGGTGGTTCATTCTTTTTGGGAGACAGACTATTTTCATGGATAAATAAAAAATAAGAATTAGTCATTATCCACTATGGAAACTGAATATATTGCTACAACATCTTGTTGTACTCAAGTTATGTGGATGAAGAATATTATTAAGGGTATCAGAGTAGTATATGATGAAACTATTCCTATCATGTGTGATAATAGTAGTGCTATAAACATTTCAAAAAATCTAGATATGAATTCAAGAGCTAAACATATCTCAATTTGCTATCATTTCTTAAGAGAGAAGGTTAAAGAGAAAGAAGTCAGACTAGAATACATTTCTACAACAAAGCAAGTAGCAAACATTTTTACTAAGGCTTTGGGGAAGGATTTAGGCCGAAGTTAGGGGTTATTGCCCTTCCTTTTTCTAGCTATGTGTATTTTTAGTGGTGCATCTTTCCAAAGAGAGACTCAAGGCTTATCCTTGTCTCCTTGATTGATGTTGTTATGGTCACTCTTAGGGGGAGTAGTGGTGTGAGTTAGTCAGTATGTTTTGCAGCTCCCTTTGTCATTATTTTCAAAGGGGGACAGAGTTGTGGAGAGAGTTGTTGTGAGACTAGAGAGAGTTATTGTGAGATAGTTATGATAAAATATAAGTGTTAGTGTTGATGTGTTGGTGTTATCATAAATGACAAAAGGGGATATTGTTGTAAGAATGAGCTTGTATATTTGTCATTGATATCAAACCTAGTTTTCTAGATGGATGTTGGTTTAGATATGATCTTGATTGTTACAAATTGTGTTTTATGTCATAGTTAATATTTTTGGGGTTAGTTGTGTCATCCTGTATTCAGGATGGTCCAGAAAGCTTTTGGTTCCCTCTAAATATGTTGCTAATTGTCTTGTAAATTAGTGTATAATATTCTTTTGGTCTGGATACATGTTGGAAGTTTTGTTGAGATGTTGTTTTGGATCTCACTATGGCATATAAAGATCAACATAGAGTATTTTGCATCAAAACAGGCTATGTGGCTAACTAGTTGTTATTTCTACATGTTATATTTGGTAATGGATTTGGAGAATGTGTTAGCATATGCAAATTATTGGATCAATTATGGAAGGATATATTGCAATATGTTTTGGTTCCCTATTTCTCCACGAGTGGACCGATTTGAGTATTTTAGGTGCAGGTGACGTATTTTTTATAATATTGCTTATTCTATTTTGGTCGATGCTTAATTAGTTTTTCAATGTTGTATCTCATATTTAATGTTGGCAAAATGGTGTCTCAACCTTGTGTTGGTGTAAATTATCTCTCATAATTACACCTTACTTAAGTTGACTTAGGATAATGCATTTCATAGTAGTTTGTATATGAGACACTTAGGGAAGTGTGCACATAGGGATGATGTATGTAGGAGAAATTCCACCTTTTGTGGTCTTATCTTGTTGTTAGATTCCACCTTCGGTGGGTGATCCACCTCTTATGAAATATTTTATTATTTCTCCTACCACCCCCATGTCATGATTGTGTTCTCACATATCCATATTGCCTTGCCTTTATAAGCAAGCTCATCTACATTGTATGTAATGATCTAGTTGATCTCATTTTGCATCATTTGTAGGAATACAACTTATTCTTGTCAAATTTATTCTCTCTTTTTTGTGCTATCAATTGGACTCTAGATCTTGGCAAATTCTCACATGGTATCAAACCCATTAGAGTGTCATTGGTTTTTCAATTGAGGGAAAATTGATGTAATTTGGGGTTTTGCATTTTGGATCTTTCTATTGTAGGTTATTATTGTAGCTTGTTGGGTAAAATATAAGGTCATCATTGGATTGAGGAGGTTTGAGAAAGCTAGAATCACCTTTTGTTTCATCCAAATCTGACATTTGAGGCCAAATCTAGAGTCGTTTGAAGGTGGAGGGTGGTGACTTGTCCTCAGAGCGATTTGCAATTTTAGAGGATTTTTGGCATCATCTGTCATTGCCATTTTGCTTAGAAGGCCCAAAAACCCCAAGATCGCCTATCAATTCAACGAAATCAACCTCCATCACCTTGAGTTGAAAAAAATTCCCCTTCCTTTGATCGTACAGATGGATACAGTGTGCAGACTAGTATAATTTTTTAATTAAAATTTTGCCCCTTTCTCCTTTTAATTCGACTTTTTTTTTAAATAAAAATATTCATTAAAAAATGAATTAAATCATATTTTGTAGGGGGTTCTCTATTTTTTTTTAAATGTTTTTAATTTAAAGGGGTCATTTTTAAAATTTTAAAGCTTTTTAATATTAAAAAAATTTTAACATGTCTTTTTAAATGCTTTTAAATAATATTTTTTTTAATAATTTTTTTTTCTATGGGCATTTAATAAATGGTTTTATTAACTTCTAATTAAGTTTTTAAAAACTAAATTTTATTTAATAAGAAAAATTGGGAACATATATTTTTTTGTCCATCTTCATACTTGTATTATGGCGCTTCCAACCGATAGCCAAGGGGGCCCTTTATATCTCTTAGTGATATTTCAATTGGAGGAATCTTTGTTTGCAATCTTCTACAGGGCATCATTTTGGTGGTATCATCTTCATGTTTCAATATTTTCACTATGTTATTGTAAAGCGGAAAATTGCGAGCCAACCCTAAGTGTTCCCTCCACCACTCCCAAGGGGAAAGGGGGGGTCACCTAGGATTGACGGTTTTCACTTAGGAGAGACTTTACATTCAAAAGAGGGGTTGAAACCCACAAGATTCAATCCCACACAATGAAAGATTGGATTCTAGATGAGTTTCAAGGGTTAAGACAGCAAGGCTACCCTCTTTTGTAAAGAATGTGGATAGAATGATTAAGCTAGGAATGCATAGAAAGTGAGAAAGATTCGCTTATAAACTGAGATAGGGATATACGATGAAGCTGCGGACCTGGAATTAGCAGTAAAATGTCGAGACGGCATTGTCCTGCAAATTTGAGCTAAAGTTGATGGGACGATGGCGCCCGGCGTGCACACGGTCCTCCAAAAAATCCGCGAAACGAAGGGGGATCTGTTCGTCTCGTCACAAGGATTCCAGATCTTCAATTACAGCCATGTACCTGCAACCTACACACATAAAAGTGGAGATGATTGGGGGGTTAGGGATTAGGGGTTTGCCCTTAGGTCAAACCCTGGTTTTGGAATTAACCAAGAAATGAGAAATGTTGTAAATGTAAATGATTGTAATGTAAAACAAGTACTAGTACCTTGTTGTAAGAATGTTTGTATTCTTACATGCGAAGATGTAGATGTTGTTGTATGTTGTATGTTGTATGTTGTATGTGATCTCCTCTTGAATGGTTGAATCCTTGTCTTGAATGCAACACTTAGCCTTGAATGGAGACTTAGAATGATCAATTGCTTGAAGGAATGCTTGAATGCTTGAATGCTTGAATGTTTGAATGTTTGAGTATCGTTTCCACGTCTTGTACACATATGTCCTTTTTCCTTTCATCTACCCCAAAATGGGAGAGGAAATGTAGTTTATATACTTGCCAATTAGGGTTGATAGACTGATTTTTCCGACCTTGGGCCGACAAGGAAAGAGTATTTTCCAAATTGCAAACATAAAGACCCGAAGCCCCATAGGAGACCGGGCCCAAAAATAGGGCCAAGGACCAGGGCACTGGGCGCCATGGTCCTGGGGGACCAGGGTGCTGGGCACCCTAGTCCTGAAGGACCAGGGCACTGGGCACTCTGGTCCCACCTCCCAGGACAGCAGGGTGCAAGGAGGGATCAGGCAGGGTGCTGGAAAAATGCAGTTTTTGATGTCGTGAGCAAGTTTCAGGGTCTCCATTCAGGTTCAGTGTTGCGTCGCCATCATGAAGACCCAAATGCAGTCAAAATTGCAAGTGTCACAATTTTAGGACGCTACATTTAGCCCCCACTTTAGCGGGAGTATAAGCGTACGCTCATACTTCCAGTAAAGTACAAGGAAACAACATTGAAAGACTTTCACCAGGTCAAGGAGGCAAGACACACCAAGCCCCCAGTGGACTAAGGATCTTACGACTTCGATTGACAAAGTAAAAGGGAAGATCACAAGGGAGAACCATGACTGTCAGTAGTAAGGTTCCCTCACTATGAGTCATGCAAGAGAAATACCAAAAATTTTCAAGGCAAAGCTAAGTTCGTCAAGAAATTTTCAAGTACTCCTGAAGGGATAAACAGGGTGTATGCCCCCCTACATTAAAGCGATCACACATGCCTCAATGGGGGTGATTGCTTTAAGGTAGTGATACACATAAGAAATAAGAAGGGAAAGGAGCACGTTATCACAAAGATTTAGCCCCCAAGTGTGAGATAAACCCAAGGATAATAGACACAAAACACAAAGCACGAGGTGACTTCGCTTTCCTCGGGGTCAGTATACTGTATGATAATTCATGTATATCATATGTATGTATGCATAATTGTTCTTCATTCCCCAATCAAGGAAGGTCACCTAGAAGAAGGGAACATATGTGTCTTTTGAGTCAACATGAGAGAGACCAAAAGAGATCTCAATGCTTTGCATCATCCTCAAGTAGACAACACTAAGGACAACAAATAGAAGAATGAGAATAACACATAGAAGAAGTAACAAAAGAGAGGAGGAGAGAGTCTGCTGTGCTAATGAAACTAGTCTAGCACGTCATCTACCCCCCGATCTTGCTGATCAATGTTTCGGGAAGGCAGGGAACACGCTAGAGGAGGAACATCCAACACAGCAGATGGAGCTATCACAAGATCCAAACAAGGGCTATGTTCATGTTCCAAGCCACATTGTTCTTGTCTAGGAGCTAGGATAAGTGCTTTAGAAAATTTGTTAGATAAATGGTTATCAATATCAACAAGTTCATATTCACTATCAGAAGCAAGAGAAGTAACATTTTCATCTATATCATCATCAAGATTTATAAAAATAGGATCTTTAACTCGCACAAGATCAAGACCATCATGCATCTTATGTTTAGGAGATTTTGGCTCAATTTCCGGCTGAGGAGAAAATGGAATAATGCTTGTTGAAGGTGTTTTTGGAGATTGCAAAGTTTGAGAAGCAGTTGCTTGAGCTCTAAGATGACGCTTTCGTCGGCGTTCACGTGCAGAATGGTTTCGTCTAGTCTTAGTAGGAAGTGGAGAAGATTGAGGAGGAGGAATGTTCTCATCCTTATCACTTGGGTGTTTAGGTTGTGGTCTCTTAGGCTAGATAATAGGAGAAGAAGAAGGTCTCTTCTCTCTATAAAAGGAAGGAGGAGGAACTGCTCCGTATAAAGGAGGAATATTTGGTTTAGGAAGGAGACCAAGTCCATAATGACGAGGAGGTATAGGTCTACCTTTAGAAAGTTTATTAGGCATAGACATGGTCACATCCATAGGAATGGGTTGGGAATCTTCTTGAGGAAAGACATTAGTTTTATCTTTCAAAGGAAGAACTTCCTTCTCAAGAACAATAGGAATATCAAGTTTGGGTGTTCTAGGTTCACTTAGAGATAGGATCATATTTGTTTTCCACTTTTGATAAGATTTGAAAAGATGATCACTTCGCGGTGGAAGAGATTGGAATTGTTTAGGCCAAAAATAATCAATAGGAACGCTAGAAGTTCTTTCAGTTGGTTTAAAGAGACTATGATTGACAGTAACAACTTCACCATTATGGGGAAATTTCAAACACTTGTGAATAGGAGAAGCAATAGCTTTCATGGAAGATAGCCAAGGATAGCCAAGCTTCACATGAAATTGTTCGGATGAAGGAATAATAGAAAAGTTCACATCAAGGGATTTGTTATGGATCTCAATAGGTAATGTAATAGAACCAATTGCAGGAGAAGAAAATGCATCAAATAATTTCACAATCACATCTGTTTTGTCATAGATCACTTGATTCAATTGCAAAGTAAAAAGAAATTCTTCAGTAATAACATTAACCATGCACGAAGGATCAATAAGCACTCCACGGCAAGGTGTATTCTTGACTTTTGCAACTATGTATAAAGGACCATCAGGCGCCCTGATAGTTTCACTAGAATCAAATGTGATGGAAAGTTCTTTAGGGTTTTCTTGCTGCTCTACAAAGTTAATCACATTCGGAGTCAAAGACACAAGACCATCAGATGAGAAAGAGGAATCATTAGTCTCAATCGCATTAGAGGTATGAGAAGGTAATGGATCAGTAAAAATCTGAAGATTTTGGTTAGGAGGAGCTACAGATGTATTGCCTTTATCATTCACTCCAGAAACAGAGATAGTATTATTATCAATCAAATCTTGAATTTTACCCTTCAAAGCAAAACATTTTTCAGTATCATGCCCAGGTTGACGATGAAATTGACAAAAAGATTTGATATCAAAATAGGGTGAATTAATCTTTGTAGGATCGATTTGCCTTATAAGAGGAAGAGTAAGCACATTTTGTTCCAATAACTTATTCATAATACTATGCAATGATTCATTCAAAGGAGTAAACTTTCTTTCTTTCTTGAAAAACTTAGAAATAGGAGGCACACCTGATGTTGCATTCACATTGTTGTTGATGATGTTTTCATTGAATTTGATGGAATCTCTGTTCGGTTTAAACTTCCCAAATGGTTGTTGACTACTATCACCCTTATCACTCGGAGCCATAGGATGTGATTGTTCCATTTGACTCACAGTCAGTTGATAATTGTGAAGAGTTGCACACAACTGTTGGAAAGAAGTAAACTCAGAAAACAGGAGTTTGTCTCGAATATCTTTTTGTAAATTAGAAATAAAGATTCTTTGAATATCATTGTCAGGAACTGGAAAAGAAATTTGAGCATACAAATGCTTATATCTACCAATGAAATCAGTCACTTTTTCTTTAACACCTTGTTTACAATGCATTAAATCAATCAAAGTAACTTTAGGACTTATATTGTTTTGAAATTGTTGAATGAAAGCATTTGCAAGTTGTTCGAAAGAAGTAATAGAATAAGAAGGCAACAAGAAATACCATTGTAGGGCTTTATCTCTTAATGTTCTAGTAAACAATTTTGCAAGCAACCTTTGGTCATAAGCAAAATCGGTACATATTGTTTGAAAAGTCTTAACATGTGTTAGAGGATCACCTTTACCATTATAAGCTCCAAATGCGGGATTTCAACATGTTTAGGAGGGATAGCTCGAACAATGTCAAGAGAAAGTGGGCTCACAACATCAAATGTGGGTACACTAAACTTAGATTGATTCATATAGGCAATTTGTTGCTGTAAAGAAGAGACAGTTTGTGCAAGATTGTTAATGGTCGCTTCAGTCGAAGAGTTCATATTAGATGTGTTAGATTGAGATGGAGGTGTTATGTTATTGAAAGAAGGTAAAGAGTAAGGTGGCGGGACACTATGATAATTAGTCATAGGAGAGGATTGGAAAAGAGGAACACTACAAGGAGGAATGGAATGGTTGGATGAATTGCCCCCTTGCGCCAGGTTCATTTGCAGAGATGTAATAGGAACACTCATTGAAGGAATGAATGAAGAGGTCGGATTGAATGAAGGAAGAGGGTTAATTGAAGAGGAAGGATTGCCCCCATGACTGGTGATCATAGGCGGAATGTCTTGTATAGAAGTAGTCATTATGTTTGATGTAAAGGTAGGTATGCTAGCAATAGAATTTGTTAAAGGAACAGAATGATTGACTTGACTGGGAGGTTGTGTATAACCTAAAGTTTCAGCACAACTCTTCATAGGCATCACATTCGAATCCACAATGTTTGCAATACCACGCAAAATATCAATTCCATTCTTATCACTTTGAAGCATATGTTTTAGACCCTCAATTAAAGGAAGAGCTTGACTATCAGGGTATTCTTGAGACATCCATTGTCAAAAATCATCAAATTGGTAATCCAATTTCGAAAGTTATTCTATAGAAACCTCATGGAGAGCTTCTTCATCATTAAGAGGATTAGAGGAATTGCCCATGTCCTCGTTAAAAAGGCTATTCAAATTAGGTTCCATCTCCTCGGTAATTAAACCTTGGAAAGACTTAATTCTAAGGCTTCGTCTAACGGGAATAGTGTAAGTAGGGCTTATTGTTGTAAAACTCATGCACTAGAGAAAGAGAGAAAATTTTGAATTTAGAGGTAGCAAATTTCAGTAAAATCAGCCAATCTCCTAGATTTAAGCTGTTAAATGCAATCACGACAATCTCCTGAGATTTCAGAAAAAATGTCAGGGACCGTGGCGCTCGGAGTGCACACGGTCCTCGCAACTTTTTTCAAAATTTGCAAGGATGACAGTTATGATGATTTTAGAGCTAATCTGAAAAAATTGAGTGATTTTACGATCTGTAGATAGGCCAAATTAAAGTTGCAATCTCAAAATTGAACCCTACCCAGATTGTCGCAAAATGCAAAACTTGAATTTTGAAAAAGAGAGGGAAACTGAAATTTTGAATTTTATGATTTTAGAGGGAATACCAAAGGCAATGCAAGTTTTGAAATTTGAAAATTGACTCAATTTCACACAAAATTCAATTTTGAAAGCAGAAATCAAAGTTGGTGTAATTAAGCACTTAATTTCAAAAGTCACAAATTGCAAGAATTTGAATAAAGCACTGAAATTTTGAATGAATGCAAACACACTTTTCAGATTTAGGATAGTAAGAAACATAATTTTGACATGAATTTCAATTTCACCAATTTTTGAATGATTAAAAGCCTTAAACCAAGCGATCCCTAGACCAACTTTGACTTTAATTTTGAAAGTGTTAGAATTGATGAAATCAGCCAAGATTCTGGATTTTAGCAGAAAAATACAGTAAGATCTAGCTCCCAAAATTTCGAAAAAAATGTCAGGGACGATGGCGCTCGGGGTGCACACGATCCTCGCAACTTTTTTCCAAATTTTCAGGGATGAAAGATATTATGTTTTTATTGCAGAATCCAAAGTTACAGCTGATTTGGAGATGTTTTGATCAGTGAAATTATCGGACAAAGGTTGAATCAAGAGGGTTTCAAAAATTAGGGTTTTGACACTTAACCACTTAATCTTCAGAATTAAAGCATAGATATGAATTGATAATTTGCAATAGAAGGGTAGATCTGAAACAAGCATTAACCATTAAACATTTCGCAAGCTCAATTACTAAAAAGAAAATTTAGGGTTTTTATGCAATTAACCTCTAAAATTCGTAAAAGATCAAACATGGAAATGTAATCAAGGCATCCAATTTTCAGACCTAACCAGGAATAATCAGAAAGGATGTTCACGTCGGGTTCACCAAAATGTAAAGCGGAAAATCGCAAGCGAACCCTAAGTGTTCCCTCCACCACTCCCAAGGGGAAAGGGGGGGTCACCTAGGATTGACGGTTTTCACTTAGGAGAGACTTTACATTCAAAAGAGGGGTTGAAACCCACAAGATCCAATCCCACACAATGCAAGATTGGATTCTAGATGAGTTTCAAGGGTTAAGACAGCAAGGCTACCCTCTTTTGTAAAGAATGTGGATAGAATGATTAAGCTAGGAATGCATAGAAAGTGAGAAAGATTTGCTTATAAACTGAGATAGGGATATAGGATGAAGCTGCGGACCTGGAATTAGTAGTAAAATGTTGAGACAGTGCTGTCCTGCAAATTTGAGTGAAAGTTGACGGGACGATGGCGCCCGGCGTGCACACGGTCCTCCAAAAAATCCGTGAAACGAAGGGGGATCTGTTCGTCTCTACACAAGGATTCCAGATCTTCAATTACAGCCGCGCACCTGCAACCTACACACAAAAAAGTGGAGACGATTGGGGGGTTAGGGATTAGGGGTTTGCCCTTAGGTCAAACCCCGGTTTTGGAATTAACCAAGAAATGAGAAATGCTGTAAATGTAAATGATTGTAATGTAAAACAAGTACTAGTACCTTGTTGTAAGAATGTTTGTATTCTTACATGCGAAGGTGTAGATGTTGTTGTATGTTGTATGTTGTATGTTGTATGTGATCTCCTCTTCAATGGTTGAATCCTTGTCTTGAATGTAACACTTAGCCTTGAATGGAGACTTAGAATGATCAATTGCTTGAAGGAATGCTTGAATGCTTGAATGTTTGAATGTTTGAGTATCGTTTCCACGTCTTGTACACATATGTCCTTTTTCCTTTCATCTACCCCAAAATGGGAGAGGAAATGTAGTTTATATACTTGCCAATTAGGGTTGATAGACTGATTTTTCCGACCTTGGGCCGACAAGGAAAGAGTATTTTCCAAATTGCAAACATAAAGACCCGAAGCCCCATAGGAGACCGGGCCCAAAAATAGGGCCAGGGACCAGGGCGCTGGGCGCCATGGTCCTGGGGGACCAGGGCGTTGGGCACCCTAGTCCTGAAGGACCAGGGCGCTGGGTGCTCTGGTCCCACCTCCCAGGACAGCAGGGTGCAAGGAGGGATCAGGCAGGGTGCTGGAAAAATGCAGTTTTTGATGTCGTGACCAAGTTTCGGGGTCTCCATTCAGGTTCAGTGTTGCGTCGCCATCGTGAAGACCCAAATGCAGTTGAAATTGCAAGTGTCACAATTTTAGGACGCTACAGTTATGTTGTATTCTCTTGCATGAGCTATGTTGTAACACACTAAAATAAAGTTCCACACCTCTTTGTACTTTGTCATTGATGACATATTTTGATGTAATTCTCTTGTACACCGTAGATTATGAAATTTTCTTGTGAGACTCGATGCATGATTCCAATTGAGACTTAGATTGTAATGATATTTCTGCCATTTATGAGTACCTAGTTGATGCTCAAAGAAGGTTGTCTCCATGCCTGATCTTCATTTTTTTGCAGTGACTGATTCATTGTAATTGATATTGGTACCTGGTTTTGTCACACTTTGACATTATTGGTGCAACATTGGCTCTATTTCTTCCTAATGGTGAGGTATTTTGGTCAACATCAATGGACCACCTTTGCAGGAGATTTGACATTGAGGGGGGACTTTTTCCTCATATGAGGTTTTATTCTTCTCATTCATCATTGAGAGAATTGTGTGCTTTCATCATCTCTCTTTCGGGGGGGATTTTTTTCCCATTGGGTTTTTCTCTCTTTCTCTGTTTGTAAGGGATTGCATTGGTTTGAGTGCATTTGCATTTGTACATGGGTACCTAACATGGCCTCATAGCTGGGACCAATCTTGCATTGTTAGATTAAGTGCATTCCCCTAAGTTGCACTTAAGGGGGGTTTTGGTGTAAATTATATCTCATAATTACACCTTACTTAAGTTGACTTGGGATAATGCATTCCATAGTAGTTTGTATATGAGACACTTAGGGAAGTGTGCACATAGGGATGATGTATGTAGAATAAATTCCACCTTTTGTGGTCTTATCTTGTTGTTACATTCCACCTTCGATGGGTGGTCCACCTTTTGTGGAATATTTTATCATTTCTCCTACCTAACCTTATTTCTCATTGATCCACATGTCATGATTGTGTGCTCACATATCCATATTGTCTTTCCTTTATAAGAAGTCTCATCTACATTGTATGTAATTATCCAGTTGATCTCATTTTGCATCATTGATAGGAATACAACTTACTCTTGTCATTTATTCTCTCTTGTTTATGCTATCAATTGGACTCTAAATCTTGGCAAATTCTCACACCTTGCATTTACATGAGGTTAATATTTATATTAAGTTTTCATTTGAGCATGAAATGGTGTGAAATTATCCTAGAAGCTTCTGGTTGGTTAGATAAGCATGTCGGTAAAGTTTTGTTGCAAGATCACAACTAGTTTTGAAGATATTAAAGTTTCCATTTTGGAGGGGTGCGATTAAAGGTTTAAACTTGATTTTGGGGACTTTAGACCCTCTAAAATGCCCTAAAAAGTGGGCATAAATGGCATACATATTTACGAGGCAATAGAGCACTTTAAAATATTTCTAGCACTTCAAACGGTTTATCAATTGGATACACGACTCACAAATTATGGCCTCTAAAAGTTTGAACTCTTGAAATAGGATATATACAATGTGTCAGACATATAAATGAGCTATAAAAGGGAGGGACATGTGTTGATATGTTTTTTAAAATTTCATAGGGCATATAGGTTGTAGATAAGGTTGGCTATACTTTATTGGGTGAGTTTATCCCATGGTTTTGTAATATTGTTTGACGGTTTCTTGTATTGTATCTCCTATATATTAGGTGCATGAGATAGAGGTTGTGTGTAAGAGTCTTATGACTAATGAGTTACCTCTCAATCTCTAATTAGTGGTACTCCTATGAAGAGTTTTCTCTACAATTATATTTTAATTTGTTATTAATTATTGAATAATATATTGGGCAGCTTTTGGAGAGTGGGGTTTTATCCCAAAAGGGTTTTCCTCATGTAAAGCACTGTGTTGTAGTATGCATGATATTATATTTATTTCTATTAAGTTTCTGTAACTGTTGTGATGACCTGTAAATATTTTTTCATTATCCTCCTCTCATGGTTAGTTTAAGAAGTTGTTTCGCTACTTAACTTCCTTACAAGTAATATCAGAGCCTAATCACCTTTGGTTTCAGTTTTGGGTTGTTGGTTTTTTTGAACTAATCTATATTTGAGTGGGAGTTTGTGCAGAAGGCACTTTTTGATCTTGTTATAGAATTTTTTCAGATGGAAAGTTCACAAGGAGAATAAAGGTGGAGAAATTTAGTGGAACTAACTTTGAGATGTGGAAGCTGAAGATGGGAGATTTACTAATAGATCGAGATTTGTGGGATGTTGTTGATGCAAATATCCAAAGACCCTCAGATCCTACCATGATGGTTCAGTATGGTGTTATGGACCAAAAAGCCAAGGGTCTAATTAGACTGTGATTGGAAAACTCTATTTAGATGAATGTCCATGAAGAAAACTCTGCAAAGAAGCTATGGACTAATGTTGGTGAAATGTATCAAGCAAAATTTTTATTAAATCAGATTTTCTTAAGGAATAAATTGTATTCCTTGAAGATGGAAGAGGGTGGATGAATTAAAGACCACCTAGAAGCATTCAATATGTTGGTGGCTCAATTGGCATTTGTCAGTTTTAAGATGGATGGAGAGGAGAAATGTCAAATTTTTATTTGTTCTTTGCTTGATTCATGGGATTTTCTTGTTATGGCTATTGCTAGTACTTTTGTTGTTTTGATGTTTGAAGATGTAGTGGGTGCCCTTATTGGTGAAGAGATGTAGAGGAAGGTATCCATCAATTAAAAGGAAGCCCTAACTATTCATGGAAGACCTAAGGAGAAAGGCAAGAAGAATGAGATGCACAATAAGTCAAAATCCAGAGGGAGATCAAAATCTCTTGGAAAGTCCAAAGTCATTTTCTAGAATTGTGGTAAACCAGGTCACATTCGTAAGGACTACAAAACAAAAAAGAAGAAGAAAAAGAAGAATTTTGATCTTGATTCTAAGTCTAAGAAGGAAGATGGTGATGCATTCATTGCAGCTTTCATGACTCATGCAGGTAATGATACCTCTTTAATTGACTCATGTGTATCTTTTCATATGACTTCCAATAGAGATTGGTTTTCTAAATATGAAGAATTTAATGGAGGTAAGGTGTACTTGGGTGATGATTCACATTTAGACATTGTTGGTCGAGGTAAATTTAGAATCAAATTTTATGATGGTAGAATAAAAAGGATTAATGGTGTGCTGCATATCCCTGGATTAAAATGAAATCTATTATCTATGAGAAAACTAATAGATGTGGGTGTTCAGGTAGTCTTTTTTAAAGTAGGGTGTAAGATGATTAAGGGTGCTATGATAATTGGTAGAGGTGTTAGATATGGCACTTTGTATAAGCTAGATGCATACAATGTAGAGTGTAAGAGCACTTATATAAAAAGTAAATTTATGGATACTTCATCGGAAGATTTGAGGGTTTCACCTTCAATGGATGGACATGGATTTTGGGTACCTTGGGGTTCTCTTTCTTCTGAATTGCCTATAGAGAAGAGAAGACTATGTTATGGCACCAAAGGCTTGGCCACACTGGAGAAAAGGGTCTAAGGACCTTGAAAAATACAAACCTTGTTGAAGTTTTGAATAATTCTAATCTTGACTTTGATTTATGTAAGCATTGCATTTATGGAAAATAAAACTACATTTAGGTTTACTCAAGTTCTCATAAAACTTGTGGTGTTTTGGATCTTATTCATTCTAATGTGTTTGGTCATGTAGATGTTCATTCGATTGGAAAATCCACATATTATGTTTCATTTATTGATGATTTTAGTAGAAAGACATGGGTATATTTTCTAAAGAATAAATTTGAATTTTTTAGTCGATATAAAGAATTTAAAGCAATGGCTAAGTTGCAGACTAGAAAGAAAATTAAATGTTTGAGGACTAATAATGGTGGTGAATTTTTCTCTAATGATTTTGATAGATTCTATAAAGACCGTGGCATTAATAGACATAAGGCAACTCTGTATTCTCCACAATAGAATGGAGTTATAGAAATAATGAACAGGAGAAGGCTAGGAGTATGCTAAGTGGTGCTAGTCTAGAACAAAATTTTTTGGCTGAAGTTTCTGCCATTGCTTGCTACTTGATTAACATGTCTCCTACATTAGCCGTTGTTGATAAATTGCCCGTGGAAGCATGGTCGGGTGGTGTCGGAGCACCTTACAAATTTTGATGACCATTTGAGCAATGAAGGCTCTTGGAGGATTTTTTAGGTTGTTTGAATGTTTTTGTGTTGTAATAAGGTCTTTGGAGACCATTCATTGTGTTTTAATCAGCTATGTAAGGCTTTGATGCCATATATGTAGTGTGCACTCTCTTGGACCTATTTGGTCAACTATGGTAACATGACCTCCAAAATGCCTACATGAGGCAAGCAATGTATTTTTTCTTATATGTGGTCTATTTGTAAGGTCTATGATGTGTTCTAATAGGTCTCATAGGTACAAGTCATAAGTTGTCAAGTTGAATGAGAACTTTTGTTGTCAATTTGTTGTCAAAATGTAAATAACCTCCCTCCAATGGCTAACTAATTCAAATTTTTGTTGGAGTTAGTTGAGGAGGTTGGAGAAAACCTATTTAAGGCCTTGGAGGTCAAAGGGATGAGTTGATGATGAAGTTTGGATGTAATTTGGTGATCAGATTCTATAAACAGTCAAAAATCTCCTTAAATCTATTGTAACAGTGCCTTGTATGGATTTTGTATGGACTCCATGTCTAGTATAAGTAATTGATTTGAATAGGCATATGTGTTTATGATCTTTTGGTATTAATTTGGTCAAAAAATATTGAATAACAAGGAAGATATCTGCATTTTTGTAATAGGTGGTCTGAAAACCCTCCAAAACTAGGGTTTCTAAGGAAATGCTCTCTTAACACCACATTCCTCTAGTCAAATTGGCTCAAATTTTGAGGAATGGTAGGGGAAACTATGTAATTTAAGATTTTGGAGGTTTTTGAGTTGGCTATTGAGTTCGTGGAGTTCAGTATCATGCCCTAGGCTAGGCATCCACATGTGACTAGCTTGTTTTAAATACTAAAGGTGGTGTAGTGATAAAACTATGTGTGTTGGACCCTATATGACTGTGGATTTATTTTTTTGGGGTGTGTTAATTCCTTCTACATTCATTTATGTCATTGGATTAGGCCATTGGAGTATGTTTTGTTTGTAAAAGTGGTCTAAATGTCATTTTAACCCTCCTATAGCAACAATATTTAACCCAACAAATACAAGAATTGGGTTATAAGTTTTAGCAATGTTTTGTGTCATCATTGGAATTTTCCAAAAGTGTCAATATTTTATGTTTTCATTAGGATGATTACCGATTTTTGCCTCAAAAGTTCAAAATAGGGCTACTTGGAGTAGGCATTAGTAGCAGGTTGATTATCTTGATTGATCTACACACACAAAAAGGGTGTTGTTTTGCTTGTGAATAGTTCTCATTAAGCTGATCAAGTGGCACTATAGGGTCCATAGTTGTTTGCAATGTTGGTTGAGTTTTAAACCAAGTAGTCATAGGTGGCGACAAGAGAGTTGGTATGAAGAAAAATCTTGATGTGAGAAGTTGTATCTCCATGAGTTGTTTCGTGGACATAGTGGGCTCCCATTGAGCAAGGGAGAGTGTAGAGGAGTCCTTTCATGTTGTTGTTGGACTATCCAAAAATCCATGTGAATGTTGAGACCTTAGTTGAGGGTCTGTTGGATTGAGTTTGTGTGAGAAGCCTTTGATCCTTGGGTCTCTACATCATATTTGTATCAGAGAAAGTCTGATCTTTGGAAGGATAGATTTTGGTGTATGCCAGTAGAGTAGAACTAAGAAGAGGTTAGCATAATGCCTCCAAAAGTAATTTCCACATAGGTGGCTAATAAATTCCAAGAGATGGAAGAAATGATCAAGACCAGGCTCAAAGAGGCACTCAAGGATGAAGTAAAGGCATTGAAAAAAGGAAAAGGGCCAAGTGAGGAGACTAATGAAGAAAGGGAACAAGAAGATGAAGAAGAAGAACCCCAAAGGTAGGAGCCAGAGATACCTACTGATCAAAGAGCATTCATTAAATCCCTCAATACAATAGGCAAAGACTCTTCTGAAGAAAAGATGGAGATTCCTACCTATAGTGGGAAGATTAATGTTGAAGAACTTGTAGATTGGATAGATGTCGTGAATAATTATTTTCTATACAAGGAAGTGGTTGAGGAGAAGAAAGTGAAGTTTTCAAAGACTAAATTAAAGGGTGTTGCCTTAACTTGGTGGAACTATACTCAAGATGAAAGGGTGAATATGGGAAAGAGTATGATTCATTCTTGGGACAAGATGGTGTCCAAACTCAAGGCCCAATTCATGTCTGTTGATTATGAGGTGCAGCTATATAGGAGCATGCAAAACCTGAAACAAAAGGATTTGGATGTGGCTTCCTACACAAAGGAATTTCACAAACTGAGTTTGAGTTCAGGACAACATGAAGATGAAAAGGAAAAGGTTGCTAAGTACTTGAATGGGCTTGGTGTAGGAGCACCTAGGGGTTGAAATGCCCTTAACTAATTTTGGCTTGTGAGACCTTCTAGTGGTCATGTAAATACATAAGGACCGGCTCTAGTTCATTTTGTATGGTTGTTTAATTTGCAGTTTTTGAAATTTTCTTATCGGAAAGACCTACCTTGATCGGCAAGTCTTACCCCGATGAGTTTGCCAGAGTTTGGAGTGGTTCACACTTACCCCGATGACCCGATAAATTGTCAGTGCTCAGAGTATTGTTATTGAGTATCGGGGGAAGTAGTTTCAAGTTACCCTGATGACCCGATGAGAAATCATAGGCATGGAGTGGAGCCATCGGGTATTAGAAGGAGCAGTTTCACGTTACCCTGACGACCCGATGAGTAAGCATTGGAGTTGGAGTGCATTCGAAGGTGGTGTTATCAGAGATTAGTAAGAGGAGTTTCGTACAACACCAATGACTTGACGGGACCGCCTCACTTGCAAAGTTATCATTAGCCATCGAAAGCCACGATTTGATGTTACCCCAATGCCAGATAGGAAGTGCGGAGTGCGGAAAGTTATCATCGGCCGTCGGAAGTCAGGATTTGTTTTTACGCCGACAGACCGATGGAACCTGCGAAATAGTTGCAAATGGAAACCGTTGGTAACAAGATTTATCACATCCAAGAGGAGGAATTCACAAAAGAGGATGGAGTGTATAAAAAGACCAAACTGACATCTGTAAGGGGTTGATCATTGATCATTGATTGTCAATTGCCTCAAAGAACACATATTGTTTTTCTTTAATGTAATAGAGAAGTCCATTTTCTAGTTTTCAATTAGAGATTAATTTCTGTTCGTTTCACGTATACTGTTAATCTAATTGTTTCTTTTCTCTATTCTTTGAGTTACTATTTGAACTCATGAATAAACTCAAGGACTGTAAATAAATCTTTCCTTTTTAGTTTTTGTTCCCTGCTCACAATAATCAAATGGCTCTGACTTGAAACTTCATAAGATCAGTGGATGTTGTCAAGTAGAGCCAAATATGTATAGTAGGTTTTCATTTGAAAGTGACCAAGAAATGGCAATTGCCATTTCTACAAACTGGCCCTAGGCGAGCTTGGTGATAGTCTGGCTAGGTGTCCGTAATTTTGAAGGAGATAACTTGTAGGGGAAGGAAACTGCTGAGAACTGGGAAAAGATCCAGAAGGCTACAAGCTTGAAAATGAGACATTGTGTAACCATAGGGAAAAGTTTTCTAAACCAAACAAGATGGGTGGTTTTGCAAAGAGAGAATGAATGTGTGAGTCTTTCACCTCTGCAAGGATTTAGTGAACAATATTACTTTGTGAGCTTGAGGAAGGTGAGATAAGGAAACAAATGGTAGGGAAGCTCTTAGAAGTTTTGAGGGGTAGACTTGGAACCTGAAAAGGGATAGAAGAAAACCTTCAAATAAACCTAATTGATGGTTAACTAGGTAGCCTCCCTATCATATTGGTATCAGAGAAAGTTTAGACTTGGGAAGAAAGTAGTTGATGTTAGGCACTAAATCAGTAGGAGAAAATAGTCTCAGAATGGTGACCAATGCAGAGTTAGCCAAGAAGGTAGAAGATCAGGAGGAAGAGAATAGAATCCTGAAAGAAAGATTGCTATAATTGGAGAGAAAACTAGACGTGGTTGAGGATAAAACTGAGAAAGTAACAATCCATGTCAATGAAGGGAATGGTAGAGAATCAGTGGAAGAGGATAGGATACCTGCCCCAAACCCCATTCTACCTGAAGAACCTTTCCTGAAAGTAATTAAAGCCTTAGGAGGAAAATCCTTGGAAGGAGTGCCACTTTTTTATGGGAAAATGGAGCCTGAAGTAGTTATGGAATGGATTGAAGGATTGGAGAATCACTTTGAGTATGATGGTATAAGTGAAGCCCCAAAGGTTAAGGTAGCTAAGTCTAGATTGAGAGGAGCAGCCTTGACTTGGTGGAAATTTATCCAAGAAGAAAGGCAAAAAGAGGGTAAGAACCAAATAGCCAGTTGGAAAGGAATCATAGCTAAGGTGAGGGAAGCCTATATCCCTGAATATTATGAGATCCAACTGCACAAAAGGAGACAAACCTTGAGACAAGGATATTTGGATGTAAGAAGTGATACTGAGGAATTTCATAAGTTGTCTAAGATCCAAGGTGGTAAATGATGAGTGCATCAAGGTAGCTAGATACTTGAATGGCTTGAGATGGAATATTCAAAAGGATTAGTTTGTTATGTCCTAACACTGTGTATAAGTGCTATCAATTGGCATTGAAGGTGGAGGAAAAGAGAAAGAATAAACAAGAACAAAGCAATAGAGGAAGAGGTAGAGGAAAAGATGGTAGAGGCCAAAGAGGCAGCTTTGGTGTAAGAGGAGCAGATCAAAGGTCCCAAGGAGAGTCCAAACTTATAGAGCAAAGTGAGGATTCACATAGAAAGAGCAACTATAGAGGAAGGGGATCATCTAGCAACCCAGGAAGAGGTAGATCTAGTGGACCGGGAAGAGGGCCCTACTTCTCCACCATGAAGTGTTATAATTGCCAAAAGTTGGGTCACCCAGCCTATAGATGTCTAGAGAAATTCTCTTCATCCCAAGGAAGTGAAAGAAGAGTGACATATGCGCAAGAAGATGCAGAAAGCAACAAGACACAAGATGTGAGCTTATCTCCTAAAGATGGAGAAAATTTAATGATGAGAAGAGTCTTGATTATGGAACCAATCAAAGAAGAACCAACTCAAAGAAGAACTTTGTTTAGAATCAAATGCAAGGTCCTTGGTAAGGTTTGTAGAGTGGTGATAGACTCAAGATCTACTGACAACATTATGTCAGAGGAAGCAATAAGTAAACTGAAGCTGAAAATAATCCCACATAGTAATCCATATAGGGTCACTTGGCTCAACAAGGAGCAGCATGTGGTATTAAATGAACAAACATGGGTTGAGTTCAACATGGGTAGTTATAAGGATAAAGTCTTGTGTGACATCCTGCCTATGGATGCTTGCCATGTACTTCTTGGTAGACCATGGCAGTTTGACAGAAAGGCCATTCACAATAGAGAGAAAAACTCTTATTCTTTTTAGAAGGATGGAGTTACATACCATATTTAGTCCCTAAGTGATGAAGGAGAGGGCAAAAAAACTAAAGGCCCAAATGCATTATTGGTAGGTGAAAAAGAGTTCAATAAAACTCTCAAGGAAGGAGAAGGAGTGGGGTTTTCTCTTATAGTGAAACCAAAGGAAGAAAAGCAAGAAAAGAAGGTTCAAATACCTCATGATGTGCAACAGATACTAGACAACTTCAAAGCGATCATAAGTGATGGAGCACCAGCAACCCTACCTCCCATTAGAGCCATAAGCCATCATATTGATTTCATTCCAGGAGCATCATTACCCAACAAAGAAGCCTATAAGATGACTCCAGAATAGAACAAGGAAGTGGCTAGACAAGTCCAAGAATTGTTGGACCAAGGGTTGATAAAGAAGAGCATAAGTCCTTGTGTCATACCTACAATGTTAGCACCCAAGAAAGGAGGAACATGGAGGCTATGCATAGATTCAAGAGCCATAAATAGAATCACTATCAGGTATAGATTTCCTATCCCAAGAATTGAATACTTGATGGATTGTTTGGGAGGTGCAAAGTACTTCACTAAGGTTGATCTCAAGAGTGGATACCACCAAATCAGGATAAAATAAGGCGATGAATGGAAAACAACCTTCAAAACCAATGAAGGACTTTATGAGTGTCTTGTTATGCCATTCGGTCTTAGTAATGCTCCTAGTACATTCACAAGACTCATGAATGAAGTGCTGAAATATTTTATTGGTAAATTTGTTGTTGTATACCTAGATGATATCTTGATTTTCGGTAGAATTAAAGAGGAACATCTAGAGCATCTTAGTATTGTATTGTAAAAATTATTTGATGAGCAACTAACAATAAACTTGGAGAAGTGTGAGTTTATGAAGTAGGAACTTGTCTATCATGGATTTGTAGTTTCAAGAGGAGATTTGAAGATGGACACATCAAAGGTGGAAGCCATCACAAATTGGCCAACACAAAAGACAACAAGTGAAGTAAGAATTTTTCATGATTTGGCATAATTCTATAGGAAGTTTATCAGAGGGTTCAGTGAGATTTATGCACCCATGCTGGATACCATCAAAGGAGGAGTTAAAACTAAGTTTCAGTGGACCAATGTAGCTAACAAAGGGTTTGAACTAGGTAGTTATAAGGATAGAAAAGTTCCTACTTCATAAACTCATACTTCTCCAAGTTTATTATTAGTTGCTCATCAAACAATTTTTGCAATATAATACTAAGATGCTCTAGAGTTCCTCTTTAATTCTACTGAAAAATCAAGATATCATCTAGGTATACAACAACAAATTTACCAATAAAATCTTTCAAGACTTCGTTCATGAGTCTCATGAATGTACTGGGAGCATTACTAAGACCGAATGACATAACAAGCCACTCATAAAGTCCTTCATTGGTTTTCAAGGCTGATTTCCATTCATCACCTTCTTTTATCCTGATCTAATGGTATCCACTCTTGAGATCAATCTTAGTGGAGTACTTTGCACCTCCCAAACAATCCATCAAGTCTTCAATTCTTGGGATAGGAAATCAGTACCTAATAGTGATTCTATTTATGGCTCTTGAATTTGTGCATAGCCTCCATGTTCCTCCTATCTTGGGTGCTAACACTATAGGTATAACACAAGGACTTATGCTCTTCTTTATCAACCCTTGGTCCAATAATTCTTGGACTTGTCTAGCCACTTCCTTGTTCTATTCCAAAGTCATCTTACAGGCTTCTTTATTGGGTAATGATGCTCCTAGAATGAAATCAATCTGATGGCTTATGGCTCTAATGGGAGGTAGGGTTGCTGGTGCTCCATCACTTATGATTGCTTTGAAGTTGTCTAGTATCTATTGCACTTCATGAGGTATTTGAACCTTCTTTTCTTGCTTTGCTTCCTTTGGTTTCACTATAAGAGAAGACCCCACTCCTTCTCCTTCCTTGAGAGTGTTAATGAACTCTTTTTCACCTACCAGTAACACATTTGGGCCTTTAGTTTTGCTTCCCTCTCCTTCATCACTTAGGGACTAAATATGTTATGTAACTCCATCCTTCTGAAAAGAATAAGAGTTCTTTTCTCCATTGTGAATGGCCTTTCTATCAAACTACTATGGTCTGCCAAGAAGTAGATGGCAAGTATCCATAGGTACGATGTCACACAAGACTTTACCCTTATAACTACCTATGTTGAACTCAACCCATGTTTGTTCATTTACTACCACATGCTACTCGTTGTTGAGGCAAGTGACCCTATATGGATTACTATGTGGGATTGTTTTCAACTTTAGTTTACTTACTGCTTCCTCTGACATAATATTGTTAGTAGACCCTGAGTCTATCACCACTCTACAAACCTTACCAAGGACCTTGCATTTGATTCTAAACAAATCTCTTCTTTGAGTTGGTTCTTCTTTGATTGGTTCCTTAATCATGACTCTTCACATCATTAAATTTTCTCCATCTTCAGGAGCTAAACTCACACCTTGTGTCTTGCCACTTTCTGCATCTTCTTGCACATATGTCACTCTTCTTGCACTTCCTTGAGATGAAGAGGATTTCTCTGGACATCTATAGGTAGGGTGACCTAGCTTTTGGAAATTGTAACACTTCATGGTGGAGAAGTAGGACCCTCTTCTCGATCCACTAGATCTACCTCTTCCTTGGTTGCTAGATGATCCCCTTCCTCTATAGCTGCTCTTGCTATGTGAATCCTCACTTTTCTCTATAAGTTTGGACTCTCCTTGGGACCTTTGATATGCTCCTCTTCCACCAAAACTGCCTCTTTGGCCTCTAACATCTTTTCCTCTGCCTCTTCCTTTGTTGCTTTGTTCTTGTTTCTTCTTGCTCTTTTCCTCCACCTTGAGTACCAATTGATAGAACTTATGCACAGTGTTAGGACATAACAAACTCAACTCCTCTTGAATATTCCATCTCAAGCCATTCAAGTATCTGGCTACCTTGATGCTCTCATCCTCTACCACATTGGATTTCAGACACAACTTTTAAAATTCCTCAATATAGCTGCTTATATCCAAGTCTCTTTCTCTCAGGTTTTGTCTCCTTTTGTGCAATTGGATCTCATAATCTTTAGGGATATAGGCTTCCCTCACCTTGGCTACCATTCCTTTCCAACTAGCTATTTGGTTCTTACCCTCTTTTTTCCTTTCTTCTTGGATAAATTTCCATCAAGGCTACTCCTCTCAATCTATACTTAGCTACATTAACCTTTTGGGCTTCACTAATTTCATCACACTCAAAGTGATTCTCCAATCCTTCAATCCATTCTATAACTACTTCAGGCTCCATTTTCCCATAAAAAAGTTGCACTCCTTCCAAGGATTTTCCTCCTAAGGCTTTAATTGCTTTCAGGAAAGGTTCTTCAAATAGAACGGGGTCTGGGGTAGGTATCCTATCCTCTTCCACTGATTCTTTACCCTTCCCTTCACTCACTTGGATTGTTACTTTCTTAGTTTTATCCTCAAATGCATCTAGTTTTCTCTCCAATTGTAGCAATATTTCTTTCAAGAGTCTATTCTCTTCCTCCTGATGTTCTACCTTCTTGCCTAACTCTACATTGGTCACCATTCTAAGACTATTTTCTCCTACCGATTCAGTGCCTAACATTAAATACTTTCTTCCCAAGTCTAAACTTTCTCTGATACCAATATGATATGGAGGCTACCTAGTTTGCCATCAATTAGGCTTCTTTGGTGGTTTTCTTCTTCTCCTTTTTGGTTTCCAAGTCTACCCCTCTAGACTTCTAAGGGCTTCCCTACCATTTGTTTTCTTATCTCACCTTCCTCAAGCTCACAAAATAAGCTTGTTCACTAAATCCTTGTAGGCGTGTAGGACACACATTCCTCCTCTCTTTGCAGAACAACCCATCTTGTTTGGTGTAGCAAACTTTTTCCTATGGTTACACAATGTCTCATTTTCAATCTTGTAGCCTTTTGAATTGTTTTCTAATTCTAAGCAGTTTCCTTCCCCTGCAAGTTATCTCCTTCAAAATACTGATACCTATCCAGACTATCACCAAGCTTGCCTAGGCTTAGTATGTAGAAAAGGTGATTGTCATTTCTTGGTCACTTCCAAATGTAAACCTACTATACAATTTTGTGGCTCTGCTTGACAATCTCCAATGTTCTTGTGGAGTTTCAAGTCAGAGCCATATGATTATTGAAAATAGGGAACAAAAATAGAAAGGGAAAGCTTTATTTATAGATCCTGAATTTATTCACGGGTTCAAAACAGTAACTCTCAGAATAGACAAAAGAAACAATTACATTAACAACATACTTGAAATGAATAGAAATTAAACACTAACTAAAAACTAGAAAATGGACTTCTCTATTACATTTTAGAAAAATAAAATGTGTTCTCCAAGGCAATCAACAAGCAATGATCAATGATCCATGATCAAATGATCAACCATCCATGATTCATGATTAATCTCTTACAAATGCTCGTTGGGTCTTTTTATACATTTCCTTTTCTGTTGGGAACTCATCCTATTGGATGAGATAAATCTTGTTGGCAATGGTTCTCCAATTTACAACTCTCTCGTAGGTTCCATCGGTCCGTCAGCGTAACAACAAGTCCAAGCTTCCTATGGTTGATGAAAACTTTATGTGCTCTGCACCTCTTATCGGGCATCAGGGTAAAACCAACATGGGGCTGCCAATGTCTGATGGCGATACACACCGCTTTTCACTTTCCATCGGATTGTCGACGAAACTTCACAACTGGACTTCTGATGGCCGATGACAACTTAGCACGAGAGTTGGTCTCATCGGGTTATCGGTGTAGGGTGAAAACCCCTCTTGCCAATCTCTGATACTCCATCCAGCAAACGCACTCCAAGCCAATGCTAACTCATTGAGTCATCGGGATAACTTGAAACAACTCCTTCCAATACCCAATGGCTCCACTCCACACCTATTATTTCTCATCGGGTCATCGGGGTAACTTGAAACTACTCCCCTCGATACCCGATAACAACTCTCTGAATACCAATGACTTATCAAGTAATCGAGGTAAGTGTGAACCACTCTTACTGATACCCGATACAACCACTCCAAACTCTGGCAACCTCATCAAAGTAAGACTTGCCGATCGGGGTAGGTCTTGCCGATAAGGAAACTTTCAAAAACTACAAATTAAACAACCATACAAAATGGACTAGAGCCAATCCTTATGTATTTACATGACCACTGGAAGGTCTAACAAGCCAAAATTGGTTAAGGGCTTGCAAATTTGTCATTTTCCATCCAGAGCACGTTCGAAGGTGGTGTTATTGGAGATAGGTAAGAGGGGTTTCGTACTACACCGATGACCCGACGGGACCACCTCGCTTGCAAAGTTGTCATTGGCCATTGGAAGCCAAGATTTGATGTTACCCCGATGCCCGATAGGAAGTGTAAAGTGCGGAAAGTTTTCATCAGCCATCAAAAGCCAAGATTTGATGTTACCCCAATGCCTGATAGGAAGTGTGGAGTGTGGAAAGTTGTCATCGGCCATCGCAAGTTAGGATTTGTTGTTACACTGATGGAACTTGCAAAACAATTACAAATGGAAACCCTTGGTAACGAGATTTATCTCATCTAATAGGAGGAGTTCACAACAGAGGATGGAGTGTATAAAAAGACCCAATGGGCATATGTAAGGGGTTGATCATTGATCATTGATCATTGATCATTGATCGTTGATCATTGATCATTGATCGCTGATCATTGATCATTGATCGTTGATCATTGATCATTGATCATTGATCATTGATTTTCGATTGCCTCAAAGAACACATTTTATTTTTCTAAAATGTAATAGAGAAGTCCATTTTCTAGTTTTCAATTAGAGATTAATTTCTGTTCATTTCACATATATTGTTAATGTAATTGTTTCTTTTCTCTGTTCTGTGAGTTTCTGTTTGAACTCGTGAATAAACTCAGGGACTGTAAATAAAGCTTTCCTTTTCTATTTTTGTTCCTTGTCATATGGCTCTGACTTGAAACTCCACAAGATCATTAGAGGTTGTAAAGAAGAGCCTAATATGTACAATCAGTTTTTATTTGAAAGTGACCAAGAAATGGCAATTGCCATTTTTGTAAACTGGCCCTAGGTGAGCTTGGTGATAGTCCGGCTAGGTGTCAGTAATTTTGAAGCAGATAACTTGCAGGGAAAGGAAACTGCTAAGAACTGGGAAAAGATCCAAAAGGCTACAAGCCTGAAAATGAGACATTGTGTAACCATAGGGAAAATTTTTCTAAACCAAACAAGATGGGTGATTTTGCAAAGAGAGATCGAATGTGTGAATCCTTCACCCCTGCAAGGATTTAGTGAACAAGCTTACTTTGTGAGCTTGAGGGAGGTGAGATAAGGAAAGAAATGGTAGGGAAGCCCTTAGAAGTTTTGAGGGGTAGACTTGGAACTTGGAAAGGGATAGAAGCAAACCTTGAAAGAAACCTAATTGATGGTTTAACTAGGTAGCCTCCCTATCAGAGCTCAAGTTCAACATTCAAGATGAGATGAGTCTTATGACTCCTAAAATAGTAGATGAATTATTTAAAATGGCTTTAAGGGTTGAAGATAAGTTGAGAAGAAAAAGTGAAAAACATAGTAGAGGAAGAGGAGGCAAGAATTTTCAAGGAAATGGAAATTTTGGGGGAAGAGGACAATCTCAAAATACCCAAGGTGAGTCTAGCCAGCAAGAACAACGTGGAGACTTAGGTTTAAGAGGAGGCTTTAGAGGAAGAAGACCCAATGGAAGGGTTAGATTTGGTGGACCAAGGAGAGGTCCTAGTGTCTTCATCAGGAGATGATTTAATTATAACCAAGTAGGGTACACTGCAAGCAAGTGTCTTAAGAAATCCTCAAACTCTCATGGAGGAGAGAGAAGGAACCAACTGATTCAAGAAGATGATTGCCAAAGTTTCAATTCTCCAATTGGAAGTGCAACCCCAACCCATGATGGAGAAAGCTTGATGATGAGAAGAACCATGTTGAAGGTACCTCAAGTGAAAGAACCCCCTCAGAGGAAGACGTTATTCAGAACCATGTGCAAGACCTATGGTAATCTATGCAAGGTAATTGTTGATTTATGTTCTACTAAAAATTTGGTTTCCACAAATATGGTAGACAAATTGAAGTTTAAAAGATTACCTCATGCTAACCCTTATAAGGTGTCATGGTTGAATAATGGGTAGTAGGTTTTAGTAGATGAATAATCTTGGGTAGAGTTTGAGATAGGAGAGTATAAAGATAGAATATTGTGTGATGTAATCCCCATGGGTTCTTTTCATATATTGTTAGGATGTCCATGGTAATATGATGTGCAGTCCCAACATGATGGGAAAACAAATTCCTTTCTCATAACTAAAAAATGGAAGAAAATACAAGACAGATCCTTTACCGGATGAGGGTGTAGATAAGAACATTGGGTCAAATGTCATGTTAGTGAGTAGAAAGGAATTTTTAGACATCCTAAAGGAAGAAGGAAGCCCTAGGCATGCTTTGATTTTGTAGCCTACAAACTATCTTAATGTGTTTAGTACTGGTAAGGAAGAAATTCCCAAGGAGGTGTAGCAATTGTTGGACAGGTATAAGAGCATAATGGTGGAGGAAATTCCTAACACTTTACCAACCATTAGGGACATAAGCCATCAGATTGACTTCATACCAGGTTCTACTTTTTCAAACAAACAAGCCTATAAGATGACTCCATCTTAGAATGAGGAGATTTCCAAGTAAGTGCAAGAATTATTGGATAAGGGTGAGAAAGAGTCTTAGTCTATGTGTTGTCCCACCAATCCTAGCACCTAAAAATGATGGAAAATGGAGACTTTGTACTAATTCTAGGACCAACAATAGGATTTCTATGAGATATAGGTTTCCTATGCCTAGAATTGAAGACTTGATGGAATGTTTGAGAGAAGCTTACTACTATTCCTAAATTTATCTCAAGAGTGGGTATCATCAAATCAGAATAAGGTAGGGAGATGAATGGAAGACAACCTTCAAAATAAATGAAGGTCTCTATGAGTGGATGGTGATACCTTTTCGGCTATCCAATGCCCCAAGCACCTTTATGCACCTCATGAATGAGGTATTGAAAGAATTTATTGGTAAATTTGTTGTTGTTTATCTTGATGATATTATTGTGTTTAGTAGGACAAAGAAGGAGCATTTGGAGCACTTGGACTTGGTTTTCAAGAATTTGCATGATGAAAAGTTGATGATCAATGTAACATGGAGAAAAGTGTCTTCATGAAGGAGGAGCTTGTCTACCTTGGTTTTGTAATCTCCAAGGGATATTTGAAGATGGATCTTGAAAAGGTGGAGGCTATCTTGACATGGCCAACTCCCAAGATAGTAGGTGATGTGAGGAGTTTCCATGGATTGGCAATATTTTGGAAGTTCATAAAAAATTTCACTCATATATGTGCACCCATCCTAGACACAATCAAGGGAGGCCAAAAATGTAAGTTTTTGTGGACAAATGAAGCAAATTATTCCTTGAAGTATCTGAAAAAGAGAGTAGCACAACAACCTATTCTTGTTTTGCCCGATTTTAAGAAGTTGTTCACAATGGACTGTGATGCTAGTAATCTTGCCATAGGGGCTTTTTTTGAGTCAAGAGGGTAGACCAATGATTTTCTTTAGTGAGAAACTCAATGATGCTAAGAGGAAGTATTCTACATATGATCTGAAGTTGTATACAATGGTACAAGCATTGAAAAAATGGCAGTATTAACTTTTACCTAAAGAATTCATTGTTTATACCGGCAATCATGCTCTCAATTTTCTGAATGGATGGAGAAACTTAGTCACACACATATGAATTGGGTTGAATATCTTCAAGCCTACACATTAACCATCAAACACAAGAAAGGGTAGGCAAATAAGATGGCAGATGCATTGAGCAGAAGGGTATGCATGGTGCAAAAAATTTAGTTGCAAAGTGTGGGAATTGATTCCCTCAAGCAAATGTACAAGGAAGATGAAGATTTCAGTGAAATATATGAGGTTTGCACTCAATTTTCAGATTCTTACCATTATGATTTTTTTGAGTTTTTGTTGCAGTAGAGATTGTTATTCAAAGGGAGTTAGTTGTGTATCCGTAGATGATCCATGAGGGAGAATATTATTAAGGAGAAATAATGTGGTACTTTGGGAGGTCACATTGGACTTGATAGAACCTTGGAACAACTGAAAAGGTATTATTTTTTACCAAAGTTGCAATCAGATGTCAGGAAGTTTGTCGAAAGTTTCAGCATATACCAAAGGGATAAGGGAACATCATCAAATGTAGGTTTATATCAACCACTCCCTATTCCTAATAGGCCATGGGAGAGTATCAACATGTATTTTGTTTTGGGTCTTCCTAGGACTCAAAGAGGTTTTGACAATATTTTTGTTGTAGTAGACAGGTTTAGTAAGATGGCTCATTTTTTGCCATGTAAATGCACTAATGATGCTTCCTATATTGTTGGTTTATTATTCAAACAAATTGTTAGAATCCATGGTTTGCCTATTAACATTGTGACTGACAAGGACTCTAAGTTTGTAGGCCACTTTTGGCATACATTGTGGAAGAAGTTGGGGACTCAATTGTCCTTCACATCCTATCACCTTGAGATTGATGGCCAAACCGAGGCAGTGAATAGATCATTGGAAAATCTTCTCAAATGTCTCACAAAGTAGCATGGTGAAGAATGGGATATGATCATCCCTCAAGCTGAATTTGCTTATAATGATTCTATCAATAGAAGTACCAAAAGAATTTCATTTGAAGTTTTCTATGAGATTCATCCAAGAGGCATTCTAGAGATAAGGGATCTACAAGGATTGGAGAGGAGGAGTGCTTAGGGATAAGACTTTGCAGTGGCTATGAAAGATATTCATGATAGAGTGAGAGAAAATATCCAAAAGAACATCGAGAAGTACAAAGAGAAGGCCAATGAAAAGAAGAGGGATGTGTAGTATAAGGTGGGATATTTTGTGATGGCACACCTAAAGAAAGAAAGACTTTCAAAGGGTCAACCAACTAATTTTCTTATGAAAAATATTGGTCCTTGTAGGATTGTGCATAAGTTTGGTCCTAATGTATATGAGATTGAACTTCCTCAAAGCTTAGGAATATCACCCAATTTTAATATTTCAGATTTGTTTCCTTGTAAAGATGATGTTCCAGGTTCAAATGCAGGTTTACAATTAGATGGAGATGAAGGTTGGGTCAAGGATCTACCACCTAGCCAACCATTGAAGTTGGAAAGCATTTTGGACACTAAGGTGGTTAAAAAGACTAGAAAGAAGACTTACAAGGAATACCTTGTCAAGTGGAGTGGCTTACCTGATGAAGATGTCACGTGGATGATAGAAGATGACATTAGGAAGCATGGACATTCTATTGCAGACCTCATTCCTTAAGAGACTTGAGTTTTCTATGCTCCCCGGGAGTATGGTGTAGGAGCACCTTGTATATTTTGATGCCCATTTGAGAAATGAAGAATATTTGAGGGGTTTTTAGGTTATTTGAATTTTTTTGTGTTTTAATAATGTCTTTGGAGACCATTCAATGTGTTTTGATCAGCCATGTAAGGCTTTGATGCCATCTTTGTAGTGTGCACTCCCTTGGACCTATTTGGTCAACTGTGGTAACACGACATCCAATATGCCTACATGAGGAAAGAAATATATTTTGGCTTATATGTGGCCTATTTGTAAGGTCTATGATGTTTTCTAATAGGTCTCATAGGTAAAAGTCATAAGTTGTCAAGTTGAATGACAACTTTTGTTGTCAATTTGTTGTCAAAATGTAACTAACCTCCCTCCAATGGACAACTAATTCAAATTTCTATTGGAGCTGGTTGAGGAGTTTGTATATACCCTATTTAAGGCCTTGAAGGTTGAAGGGATGATTTGATGATGAATTTTTGATGTAATTTGGAGATTAGATATAGTAAACACTCAAAATTTTCCTTAAATTTGTTGTAACAGTGCCTTGTACCAATTTTGTATAGACTCCATGTGCAGTCTAATTCATTGATTTTAATAGGAATATGTGTTTATGATATTTTGGTCTTTATTTAGTCAAAAAAGGTTGAATAACAAGTAAGATATCTACATTTTTGTAATAGGTAGTCTGAAAACCCTCCAAAACCACGGTTTTAAAAGAAATGCTCTCTTAACCCCACATTCCTCCAGCCAATTTGGCTCAAATTTGAGGAATGGTAGGGGAGAACATTTAATTTAATATTCTAGAGGTTTCTGAGTTGGCCATTGAGTTGGTGGAGTTTGGGATCATGCCCTAGGCTAGGCATCCTCATGTGACTAGCCCATTTTTATTGCTAAAGTTGGTGCAGCGATAAAACTATGTGTGTTGGACCCTATATGAATGTGGATTTTTTGTTTTAGGGTGTGTGCAAACCTTCTAAATCCATTGATGTCATTGTATTAGGCCATTGCAGTGTGGTTGCTTTTTAAAAGTGACCTAAAAGCCATTTTAGCCCTCCTGTAGCAGCAGTATTTGACCCAACAAATGCAAGAGTTGGGTTCTAAGTTTGGAAATTTTTTGTGTCATCATTGGAGGTTTCCAAAAGTATCAATATTCTATGGGTGCTCTTATGATAATTACTGAGCTATGCCTCAAAAATTCAAAATAGGGCTACTTGGAGTAGGCGTGAGTAGTGTGGTGATTATCTTGATTGATCTGCACACACAAAAAGGGTGTTGTTTTGCTTGTGAATAGTGTTCCTTGATTTGTTCAAGTGGTACTATAGTGTCCACACCTATTTTTAGTGCTGGTTGAGCTATAAACCATGTAGCCATAGGTGGTGATAGGAGAGTTGGTATCAAGAATAGTCTTGATGTGAGAAGTTATATCTCCATGAGTTGTTTCATGGACATAGTGGGGTCCCATTGAGAAAGGGAGATTGTAGAAGAGTCCTTTCATGTTATTGTTGGAATGTCCAAGATTCCATGTGAATTTTGAGACCTTAGTTGAGGGTCTAGTGGATTGATTTTGTGTGAGAAGCCTTTGGTCCTTGGGGATCTACATCATCGGGTCACAAGCCTTCATTGAGACATCTTAGAGTTTTTGATTGTGAGGCATTTGCACATGAGAAGTGGAAAATGTTGGAGAGAAAAGCTACAAAATGTATCTTCATCGGGTATAGTTATGGTGTGAAAGGATACAAGCTTTGGGACCCTGTTGTGCACAAGGTAATTCATAGTAGAAGTGTTATTTTTAGAGAAATTAAGTTTCCTTCTATTATGTTGCAGCCAAAACAAATGAAACATGAAGATATGATTCAATTCCCTTATATGCCTAAAAGAGTTGAATTAAGACCCCTAGATAGGAAAGAAGTTTAGGAGAGCTCATCTAGCTCTGAATCTTTAGAAGAGGAGGTAGAACCTCCAACTCAGCTTGGTCAAAGGTCTACAAGACATAGATAGCCACCTGATGATTGGAGATGTATTTTTTCTTTGAATACTAATGTGGATGAACCAATATCTGTAGAAGAGGCATTAGGTATGAATGATGTAGAATCCTAGAAGATTTCTTTGGAAGAAGAAATGACAGCTTTGAAAAAAAATGACACATGGGATCTTGTACCATTGCCTGAAGGATGGAAGCCTGTTGGTTGTAAATGGGTGCTCAAAAAAAAGATTGGTTTAGATGGAAGCATTGCGAAGTATAAAGAAAGGTTGGTTGCAAAAGGCTACTCTTAGGTTGAGGGTGCTGATTATGGTAAGATATTTTCTCCTATTGCAAAAATGACATCCATTAGATTTTTTCTTTCTATTGTTGCTGCTTATAATTTAGAGGTTGAGAAAATGGATGTGAAAACTACTTTCCTTCATTGTGATTTGGAGGAGGATATTTATATGACACAACTAGAGCACTATGTAGTGAAAGGTAAAAGTAATTTGGTTTGTAAATTGAAGAAATCTTTGTATGGCCTCAAACAGAGTCGTAGGATGTGGTACCATAAATTTGATACATATGTATTGAGCTTAGAATTTGAGCATTCTTAATCAAATCATTGTGTTTATTATAAATCTAATGGTGATCATTTCCTGTACATTTCATTGTATGTTGATGATATGTTATTCGTTGGTAAAGGGAAAGCTATGATTTCAAAACTAAAGTCTCAGCTTGCTGCTAAATTTGAAATGAAAGATCTTGGTGTAGCAAAGCACATTCTTGGGATGAAAATCAAAAGAAATAGAGTGAATAGAAAGCTATGGCTAGGCTAGAGTAACTATGTGAATTTAGTTTTATGGAGGTTCAACCTACAAGATTGTAGACCATTATGTGTTACCTTTATAGTTGGAACAAAATTACTTATTTTAGATTGTCCTACATCCCCATCAGAGATGGAAGACATGATTAGCTAGAGTGTAGTTGGAAGCATGATGTATGCTATGGTATATACTAGATATTTATATGACACGGCCAAAGCACAAAGTCCTAGGATGTGGTACTATAATTTTGATACATATGTGTTGAGCATGGAATTTGAGCATTCTTAATCAAATCACTATGTTTATTATAAATTTGATGGTGATCATTTCATATACATTGCATTGTATGTTGATGATATGTTATTCATTGATAAAGGGAAAGGTATGATTTCAAAACTGAAGTCTCACCTTGCTGCTAAATTTGAAATGAAAGATCTTGGTGCAACAAAGCACATTCTTGGGATGAAAATTAAAAGAGATTGAGTGAATAGAAAGCTATGGCTACACCAGAGTAAGTATGTGAATTCAATGTTATAGAGATTCAACATACAGGACTGTAGACCATTGTGTGTTCCTTTTACAATTCGAACAAAATTATTTGTTGTAGATTTTCCTACATCCCCATCAAAGATGGAAGAAATGATTAGAGTACCTTACCAAAGTGTAGTTAGATGTTTGATGTATGCTATGGTCTGTACTAGACCAGACATTGCCCAAGCAGTGGGAGTTTTGTCCAGATATATGTCTAATCTTGGTAGAGTTCATTGGGATGTAGTCAAAAGAGTCTTGAGATATTGAAGGGTACCTCAGAGTATTATTTGTGTTATCATAGCAATTTGGTTGGAGATGTGATTTCCCTTGATATTAATGGTTATGTGGATTCAGACTCGTCAAGTGATATTGATAGTAGAAGATACCAATGCTTATGTGGTTATTTGGTGGTGCAATTAGTTGGATGAGTATGCGATAGGCTGCGGTTTCTTTGTCCACTACTGAAGAAGAGTATATGACAACTACTCATGCTTATAAACAAGCCATTTGGCTTAAGAGACTATATTCAGATATTGGAATTAAAAAAGTAGTGACAATTTATTGTGATAGTTAGAGTGCAATCTGCATAGCTAAGAACCCAAACTTTCATATGCCAACCAAACACATTGATGCTTAGTATCATTTTGTCAATGATATGGTCGAAGATAACAGGGTGAAGCTAATTAAGGTAAAAAATTTGATGAATGTTCTAGATTCTTTAACTAAGGTTGTGAGCATAGAGAAGTTTAGATGGTGTTTTGAGTCTATGGGCCTCATGGCCCCTAACAATTCATTTATTGTGTTGATACTCCCTTTTCTCTTGCAAGGTGTTCGACAAGTGGGAGAATGTTGGGAAAATCATGTCTCCACCTTGCATTTACATGAGGTTAATATTTATGGTAAGTTTTCATTTGAGCATGAAATGGTGCAAAATTATCCCACAAGCTTCTAGTTGGTTAGATAAGCACGTCGGTAAAGTTTCATTGCAAGATCACAACTAGTTTTGAAGATATTAAAGTTTTTTTTTGGATGGGTACAATTAAAAGTTTAAACTTAATTTTGGGGACTTTAGACACTTCAAAATTCCTTAAAAAGTCAGCATAAATGGTATAGCCATTTACAAGGTGATAGAGAACTTTGTGAGCTTTCTGATGCTTCAAACAGTTCATTAATTGGACACACGGTTCACAAGTTATGGCCTCCAGAAGTTTGGACTCCTAAAATAGGAAATATATAATGCACTGGACATATACATGAGTTGTAAAAGAGAGGGACACGTGTTGATGTGTGTTTTAACACGTCATAAGGAATCTAGATTGGAGATAAGGTCATCTATAATTTATTGGGTGTTTTTAGCCCATGGTTTTGTAATACCATTTGATAGTTTCTTGTATTATATCTCCTATATATGAGGTGCATGAGATAGAGGTTGTGTGTAAGAGTCTTATTGCTATTGATTTACCTCTGAATCCCTGATTAGTGGTACTCCTATGAAGAGATTTCTCTACAAGTATATTATAATTTGTTATTGATTGTTGAATAATATATTGGGTGGCTTTTGGAATGTGGGTTTTTTTCTCTTGAAAGGGTTTTCCCTATGTAAACCAATGTGTTGTGGTATGCATGATATTATGGATGAATTGTAGTGTGATGAAAAGTTGATTGTATCATATGTGTATGTGCATGATATGATAGAAAATTTGAGCTTTTAGTTGTGTGAAAGTTAGTTAGAGAAGAGCTTTGAAGGTGATATATTCTACAAGACAATGTGTTGTGATAGTGAAGATTATCATAGATATTTTCCCTGATGTTGGTCACTTGATCTATTTGTTCAAGGATAATTTCATGTTCAAGAGAACCCTTCTCAATTTCAATTTTTTTTCATTCATTGCTAATTGACAGTGAGTCCTTTGACAACAATTTTAATCTTGTCCTGAAGAAGTGATCTTTAGTTGAGCAAGTCCTCATTGTATTTTGCCTAAAGTTGTGTTCCTTATCTCTACAAGTCCTTTATGTTTTAGTTCTCCTTGGCAGTAAGCCAAAAATATTGTAAACACTATTATTCATATTCTGATTTAGATTCTCACCATGCTTTTTCCTTGTTTGAATTTTTTATGTAAATCTGGTGTTCATGTGTTGATGGTTGTTGCTTATGTGCAGGTGATTAATATGTTATTGCTAAGTAAATTTTGTTTATTATTAATCTATTTTGAAGTTCCAGACTGACTCACCCCATCTCTTAGTCCTGTCGTGTGTTCAACATTATATGCATTTATGAATTCACATAGGATTGATCTATGAATAGATCAAATGTTATATTGGTTTTATTCATAATTATATTCCCCTCTTTATGCATTCATGGAGATTTATATGTGTTTGGATATGAAGTATCAATGAATTTCCTTCAAGGGTGTCATCACATAAAGCATATAAAGATTATTTTTGAAAACAACTCATTGATTGTCTTGTGAGAAATTAAGATTTTCTTGGGGGATACCTTCATGAAATTAGTGTATAAAGGTATATGATCAATTCTTTCATTACTTCTTATTTTGTGGCTAATATGCTTGATTTAGAAGAAGATATAGTGGTGGATGTGTGACTCACCACAAACCTTAATGCTCTTGAAGAAGGCAATGGTTGGGCTAGGGATTTAAAAGTTAATCCAAGGTTTTTTTTGGCAATTCTCCCTCCAGTGGCTTTGTTTTATTCCCTTAATCCTAGAGTATATATATGGTTATGAGTAATAAGCTTGGCATGACCTTAACCCCTAATTAATTCATATTATCTGTATACACCTAAAAATGGTCTAAAGATAATTAATTAAATAAGCAATTATTTAACTAATCCCCCTTCCTAATTTAATTGAATTTATTAGCAATTTGATTAAATTCTCCCTTTCATCTTCTTATTAATAAATCTAAGGATTTATATAATAGGTTCATTTCAATGGTCCCCTTTGCTTAATTAATCTAAATTAATTAATCCTCCCCCCATTTCAATCAATTCTTCTAATCCCCTAATTAATTAAAACAAATCAAATTATGAGTTGTTTAAAATTAATTAGTCTTTTCCTATTATTTGAATTTTTAAATTCAAATTACCCACCTGCCTCCTAACTTCTAACCACCTAACCTAACCATCCCTCTAACCTAACCCATTCCACCTAACCTTGGGTTTTCCTAACCCTATCCTATCTTGCACATTCTAACCTCCTTATCCTAACCTCCTATGGTGTGCATATTTTCCCCTTGAGACACATGGCACTTTGGCCACATGTATCCTCCCTTGGACACTTACCCTTTGATGAGAAAGTCTCCTTGACACTTGTCACCACATAGATGACAAGTTTCCCTTCCTCCAACCTCTTCTCCAACCTCCTCCAATTTCACCCTTGATAACTTCAGACTCAATCTTGACTATTGATTCCTGCCACCTCACCCCTGGCCTTGGGAATCCTATAAATATCCCCCATTTTGGAGCACAAAGGATCCCATCTCATTGTCAATTTAGGCATTTTTACTATACGCATATCATTTGAGCATTGTTATAGGCAATTGCGTTAGCTTAATTTGATCATTTTCTAGCATAATTGTTGAATCATGTAGCTTAATCAATCTCTTTTCTAGCTTAATTGCATCATCATCATAGCTTAATCATGCATATCATTAGCTTAATTAGACTCTTGGATCAATCTAGCATAATCAATCTCATCTAGCTTGCATATCATCATTTCAAATCCTCCATCTAGGCATAGTCAAGTCACTAGGATTGCTTATCTAGATCTGAGAGAAAATCCATACTCGCATCTCTTAGGAGGTGATAGGTCACTTTGTCATGGTTTATCTTTCATTTTATTTCAATTTTCTAGCCATGCTTGTAATGATCTATTGAGTTTTTGTGTTGGAGCTACAGGTATCACACTTCATAGGCATGGCATTTTGGCACCCACCGTGGGGCCAGAAATCTCATTTTTGGCCTCTTAACATCATCAATTTTTCAATCTAGCAGATTTCTGGTCGGGTCGGATTCAGAATTTCATACGAGTTCCCTTTCTATCTCGTACGAGCTCCTTTGTGCCCTTGTATGAGCAGGTGAGAATTGTAGTACGATCAAGTGAGAATTGTCATACAAATTTCTGCTTCCATGTTTTCAAAACAGATTACATTTTAGGGTTTTCATGCTTCAATTTGATTATTACTAATGCTAACCCTGGTCTGTTTATGATTTTTTTGATAGCCTAACTATTTTTTGCAGGACGTTACACTTTTCAAAGCTTCATTTCATCAAAACACATCATGACTACTAACATATCTATTTTTTAGGTTGCCTAGGAGGACTCAACCAAACTTTGTGTCTTCTTTAAGTTATCTAGGCACACTTATTTTGCTAATGAAAATGAATAAACATGTCTTATGTGTTTTGATGATAGGTGAGTATGCTCTCACCTTTATTAGGTGATCAAAAAGTCAGGCTCATCTTTTTCTTTCAATAGTGCATATCTTTGGCGGGCCTGCCCTCCCGAGGAGCCTATAAGGCCAAAGCCATTAAGGTCGGTGAGAGGGGAATGACCCAGGTGGGAATAGCTAATGCCAAGTACTCCAACCCACTATAAAATAAACATGATTTGATGAAAATCAAGTCATCGACAGTTCTTGGGAATAGCTCTCCTCCGTACCTTCGGGTATATCAAACCTTGGTTTTCAAGGCTGGGAGACCTCTTAATTGAGTTTATACCCCGACACACCAAATGAATCCCTTACTAGTTCTAACTAAATTAGAAGCTACCCAATTCACCTCTGAAAGGGGGACAATATTTGTTCAAGAGAGACAGTAAATCTCCCAAGACACTTGCCATATCATGCCCCTATTAGCATTTGGAGTCGGATAATACGACATTGAGAATCCATTGCGTGAGACTCAGCGGCCGTATTCTGATTAGCCATTGGGTGTGTACCTAAGTTTGCAAGCAAAGGTTTTCTCTCTCAGCCAACTTCCTTACGGTTTAGCGTGTTGTGCTTGAGTTCACTTATCATATCACGTGTTTGCTATGTCTTCATCCCTAAAATAGAAAATCAGACATCTAAAATTGGAAAACAGAAGAAAAACATCAAACTTCATTGATCAATAATCTATCCAAACAAAGTTTTTGTCTTTGTTATGTCCTCTATCGTATGAGTTGGTATTTTTTCATACAAAGCATCTAGTTTATCGTCTGGTCTAGTGAGAATTGTCATATGAGTCATCTTAGCAGAAAACTTTGTGTTATCTTTTATCATCTGGTTCGGTGAGAATTGTCGTACGAGTCAGTTTAGCAGAGAATTTTGTGTCATTTTTTGTTGTCTGGTTTTGTGAGAAAGCTCATACAAGTTTATGCCTTTTGTCATGCAAGATTTCTAGTTTTTCGAATGAGCCTGTTTAAATTGTCATTCGTAGTTGTATAAGGTGTCGTACAAATTTGTCTCTGTCAATCCAGAGTTGTCTTCTTGCATGTCTTTTCAAACCTGTCATATTTTCTTGGTTAGTTTACAGTGAGCATAAACACCTGATATTTGTCATTTTGTGCTTAGATTGTCTCCTTGGTTTGCTTGGTCAACTTATCATCTATCAAAATCGGATTCTAGAAATAGACACCTCAAGATTTTCAAGTATTCGCCTTCAACAAGTTAAAGATCTAACATCTCAAAGTGCATTATCACCCTCTTTGATAAATTGATCACTCAAAACATAGTTTCTCATCAAGATCTATCATCCTCTATCATGAAACTACAACGTTTGGTCAAGACAACCTTGTCCCACTTCGTAGGATATATCATTCCTATTGGACTTGGTTTTTATCAAAATCATCATCATTGTACTCCAAAACCGAAGATCAAAAAATTTGCAAACTTTTAAACACTTGAATCATCTTTTCATGTCATATCACTCTCACATTTACATTTATAGCTGATCACTTATCGATATAACTTTTGGACAATTGAATCCTAGCACAATATCTAACACACGTGTATACCTATTTTAACTAGGGCACAAAGACGGAAGATCGCAGAAATGAAAATCGAAACATTGGAAACAACTGAAGATTATAGAACCATGGAGCCCAAAAATGAAATACAAGAAGGCGAAATAACAAAACAACATCTCTGAGAAATCAAACAAGATCCTAAATTCGATAAATTTATGGTGAAAATATTGGAGGGAGAAAAAGAAAAATACTTCCTAATGTTAGCTAAATCTGGTGCTACACTCCCCCAAGATTTTGATGTGAGAAAATTAGCACAAAAGAGAAGTGACTCTTCCCCTGATAATGAACAACATGAGGATGTTTTTGGTCTCAAAATTAATGACACATCAATTCCTAATAACACAAGAAATAATGAGAAAACTTCCATTCCCAAAAAGGATGACAAAGAAATTATCAATCATGTTAAATCTAATGAAGACACAAGAAGGGTTTGAGATGACATAAGAAGAGATCAAGATAATACTAGAACATACACTCATACAAGGACAAATCATGTTGATAGTCCTATCACAACTCTTACACAAAAAATACAAACATTGCAAACACAAATTCAAGATATGTAGAGAGGAATTGTTAGAAGATACCCACTTCAAGAAATCTATCCTTACCCCTTCGATAGAAATTTAAACATGATACCATTTCCTACAGGTTGTGAAACTCCTCAATACGATAAATATAATGGAAGCACTGATCCCCGGGATCATATATGAGAATTTTGCACCCTAAGTATGGAGTTTGCACATGAGGATACCTATCTGATGAGATTATTTCCAAAAAGCTTAAGTGGATTAGCTATGGAATGGTTCTCAAAACTTCCACCTAGAATTAGAGCATTCACAAAATTGGTGGATAAGTTTGTTTCACAATACTCTTATAACATCCAACATGAGGTAACAATGCTCGATTTATGTAACACTAAACAAAAGAGTGGAGAACCTTTCATGACATTTCTACAGAGATGGAGACGATTAGCTTCATGATATCCTCGAACGGTGCCAGAATACAAGAAGATAGACATATTAATTAATGACCTAAATTGACAAATGATTTATAATCTAAAAATGCAATGCCATCAAAATTTTGAAAAGATGTTCGATAATGGTATCAAAATGGAAGAAGCTATGGTAAAGAAGCATGAGTTGAAGCTATGCAAAGAAGGTGTTAATCCTCCTAACAATAATGTTAGCAACAATAACAATGATAAGCCTAAATTTTGGAATAGAAATCAAAATGTCATCAATAATGGAATAGTGGATAACAATAATGTTAAACCAAAACAACTAGTTTTCAATTTATCCACTCACTTAGCAATAGCTCAACAAAACAACAATCACCACAAATCAACTTTCAACAATTTCTTTTGAAGGAAATTTACAAACATTGGTGAACCACTTGGATCAGCACTAAAGACACTTCTCACAAACAAATTGATTACTTTTCCAAAAGGAAGGAACTATGAACCTCAAGTAAAACCCCCTTGGTGGAATGATAACCAGTATTGCAAGTTCCATCGAAACAAGGGACATCACACAGATAATTGTCAGCGGTTGAAACATGTCATCCAATATTTGATTGATAATGGAGTAATAACTGTGGATGGACATACGACAAATGAATCTCATACAACTTTTAAAACTCCGCTTCCAAACTATTAGAAGTGTGAATCATCAGCAACAAATAATGGTAAGGGTAAAGCAAAGGTAAACTACGCTCATACATATGATAATGTGGTAAATGTGATTTTAGTTAAATAAAATCAAAATCAAGAACCTGCTCATGCTATCACAAGAAGAAAAGATAAAGTTGTTTTGTCGAGTCCTACGACTAACATGTCATCCACTGCCAAACAATATAATCTAGTGGAGCAATTGCAAAAAATGCCCGCGCAAATATCCATCTTAGAACTTTTAAAGATTTCACCTACACACAAAGAAATTCTTCAAAGAGAATTAGTAGATATAATAGTGTCCAAATATATTTATATAGATCAATTCCAAACTATGGTGGGACAACTCACAACCCCTCGTTGCTTATCATTCACTGAAGAAGATGAAATGTCCTTGCAACATCCCCATAATGCTCCCTTGCATATCGAAGTCATCACTCATAATATGTGAGTTAAATGTGTCCTAATAGATGGAGGAGATGGCTTAAAAAATTGTTCTTTGAGTCTTCTTTGTGCTCTAGGTTATTTAGAAGATACAGTTGATCCTTGAAAAAAGATCACCATGAAAGCATATGATGAAGAAGAGCGCTCCTCTAAAGGAATTGTGATGTTACCTATCAGAGTGGGACCTTTACAGAAAGACACAGTATGCCAAGTTCTAGACTTGGAATTATCATACAACATACCATTGGGAAGACCCTGGATACATGATATACAATCTGTTCCATCAACATATCATCAGTGCCTAAAGTTTCCCTACAATGGGTAGGAAATCACGATCTCAGCAGATTCAAATCCATTTCAGTACTATAGTAATCTCAAACTAGTTCAAGAGGTCATTGTTCCTCATAATAGGGAGGCATCATCTTCGAACACACAATCCAAAGAAAAATCATTTGCCTCAATTTTGTCAAGTATGGAAAAACAAATGCAGCTAAGAGATCGACGGAATGGAGAATATTCAACATCACAATTACCGCTCTCTCCTAAGTCCTATGGAAAACCATCAAACTCTAAACAACAACCAATTGTGAAACATCTCCCAATATTTGATGGAGCATTTGTTAGTGCTGGGACCTTATTAGAGGAAACAAAAGACAAAGATGTACTACAGTGACTATACAAGGAGGAAGAAGTCCAATAAAAGATCAACAATGTCTGCATACCCACAGAAAATTATGGAAAAGGATTTAACATTCTTAGAAAAATGGGATACACTGGAACAGGTCCTATAGGAAAAAGCAAAGAAGGTATATCAGAACCTATCTAACCTTACACTTATCAGGCTATAGACAAAGTAGGCTTAGGGTATGGATAAGCTACTTTACTAGAAGACACATCGTCTAACCCACAACAACAAGAATATGAAAACAAACAAGAACAACTTGAAATTGAAAGGGAAGAAACATCAGCCAAGCAACAAGCACAAACAAACATGAAATGGAAAAAGAAGCAGGCTTGAAATCAACAGGAAAAACAAACTAAAAGCACCTCCCAAGAAGCATTAACTCTCAATCAAAGCAAGCATGAACCTAGTACTACTCAAGGAGAACTCATAGCAAGGTTGATAGAACTCAATCTCAATCCAAAAGAGGTTGAATATGAATAAAGAAAAGATATAGAAAGAAAAGAAGAAGAAACAAATCAAACACTATATGAACAAATCTGTAGATTGCAAGTTGCAAGTGAGATAGATTCTAACGAATGGGAATGGGATTCCTATCACTTTGAGGAATCAACTAAATAAAATTGCTTTGAAGAAGATGTAGGAGTCTATGTATTTCACACATATGCAGGGCAAACATTAGGAACTAGCTCACTTGAATTAGAATCACATTCGGCTGACTTGGACTTAATCAAGGATGATTTGGAGCTCCTTGTACGAGGTCATTCTAACGAGAGTACCTTTCTATACATTGACATACATATTGAAAACTTTGACATATCTATCATGACCCTTGATACCCTCAAAACATCTCAACCTGATGACCCCCTACCTCTAGTCCACCCCGAACTTATTGATTGGGAAAATGAAAGACATACTGCCATTGATACCTTTCCTAATGACCATGCCATATCTGTATATCTTAATGCAATCAAACCCACAACAAGTTTCCCCAGGAATTTCAACAATGCATCTTCCAGTCAAGTGGGTGCCAAATCTCCTAGTCACAAAAGTGAAAATAAAGAAAACAATAGCAGGTCTAATGATGAAAAGCATTTCTTGGCAACATTAGATCAGGAAAAAGTAAAAAGAAAGGACACATCTAATGGTGAAAACCTCCTCAAGGCATTGAAAGATGGGAGATTTGACACTTTACCTGTGCACTATCAAGAAAGGTCATCCATTTTGATTGAACCAAAAGAGGCAGTTAACATTGGGACAACAAAGTAACCAAAAATTCTCCATCCAACTACTTCTCTGTCAGAGAAAGAAATGCAATAATATATGGAATTCTTCAAATGATGGAAAATCAATTTCGCCTAGTCATATGTAGACATGCCAGGATTGGATCCAAAACTTATTATACATCACTTAAATGTCAGTCCAAGAGCCAAACCAGTTAAACAGAAATTAAGGAAAATCCATCCACATATTGCTCTTCTAGTCAAAGAAGAACTAAAGAAATTATTGGATGTTCAATTCATTAGGCCTGTAGCATATCCTCAATGGGTATCCAACACCGTTCATGTTTCCAAACCAGATAAAAGTATCAAAATATGCATAGACTTCAGAGATCTTAATAATGCATGTCTAAAGGATGACTTTCCTTTGCCTAACATTGACATCATTATAGATTTAACTGTTGGACACTCCATGTTTTCTCTAATGGATGGTTTCTCTGGATACAATCAGATTAAAATAGCACTTAAAGATCAATAAAAGAAAGCTTTCACATGTCCATGGGGTACTTTCTTCTGGAATGTCATGCCTTTTGGACTAAAGAATGTAGGTGCTACATATCAATGAGCTATGACAATGATATTCCATGACATGATGTATACATTCATGGAATATTATATGGATGACATATTGGCCAAATCATATAATAGATAAGACCATATAGGAATACTAGAAAAGATCTTTGACAAGTTAGAACAGTATAAGCTATGACTCAATCCTAAAAAATGTACCTTTGGTGTCACTTCAAGAAAGCTATTGGGATACATTGTTTCAACTAGAGGTATCAAAGTAGATCTAGCTAAGGTCAAAGCAATCATGGAAATGGCATCTCCTCGGAATATCAGTCAACTAAGATCACTTCAAGGAAGACTACATTCAATCAGAAGATTTGTTGCTCAATTAGCAGATAAATGCCAACCATTTACTCGTCTATTGCATAAAAATGTTCATTTCAGGTGGGACCATCAATGTGAGGACTTATTCAATAAGATAAAAGCCTATCTCATACAACCACCCATCCTAATGTCACTAATTCTAGGAAATCCATTGTTACTCTATGTATCAACCATCGAAGTATCATTAGGAGTTCTTCTTGCACAATAGGATAATGAGGGAAAAGAATGAGCCATGTACTACATCAATAGAAAATTAGTAGGATACATGATCCACTATTCACCAACATAAAAATAATGCTTGGTGGTAGTTTTTGCTCCTCAAAAATTAAGACACTATCTACTATCACACTCCATCAAGTTGATAGCTAACATTGATCCATTGAAGTATTTTCTAAGCAAGGCAACATTAACACGATGACTAGCAAAATGGATTATGATTCTAAGCGAGTTTGATATTGAGTATGTAGACAAAAAATCTATCAAGGGGCAAGTCATTATAGACCAAATAGTAGAGGCACCACTTTAAGATGATCATCCTTTACAGATTGAGTTTCCCGATGCTGATATCCTAACGGTCACCATAAAAACATGGCAATTATACTTTGATGGTTCATATACACAACATGGATCGGGAGCAAGCATTCTATTCATAACATGACAAGGTCATACAATTCCAAAAGCATACAAATTAAGCTTTCCATGCACCAACAATACAACAGAATATAAAGCTTTGGTTACAAGTATCAAAATGGCTATAGAATGGAACATTACACAACTTCAAGTCTTTGGAGACTCTCAGCTCGTCATCAATCAAATCAATGACGATTATCAAACAAAGGATGAAAAGTTAATGCCTTATAAAAATATGGTTGATGATATCAATAAATACTTTATAGAAATAACTTTTCAGCAGATTCCAATAAATGACAACAAAGAAGCAGATGCCATGGAAACACTTGCTTCTCTCCTTCAGACACAGGAACATCAAGAGCATTATGAATTCCTAGTGGAAGAGTTGTTTTACCCTGCTCATAATTGTCCTGATTCCCAAACTATCTGTCACCTTGTTGGGCATGATTCCTCCCGCTATGTCCAAACTTACACATACCTAAAAGATAATATCCTCCCTCCTGACTTATCAAAAAACCAAAAGAGAAACTTTATTTGCCAATCCTCCCATTATACTGTCGTCATGGATACCCTTTTTAAACAAGGACTAGATGATACTCTTTTAAGATGACTCAAACAAGAAGAATCTAAGAAGGCCTTAAATGAAGTCCAGAACGACATTTGTGGCACTCATTAAAGTGGTCTTACCCTTTCGAAAAAACTCATACACTTGGGCTATTATTGGCCAACTATGGAATGGGATTGTTTTTAGATAGCTAAAACATGTAAACAATGTCAGATCCATGGAAATTTGATTCATGCACCAACACAAGAACTTCATGCTTTGGCAACATCTTGGCCTTTCTGCCAATGGGATCTTGATCTAGTAGGAAAGATAAATCATTCTTCCTCCAATGGTAAAAAATTCATCCTTGTAGCTACAAAATATTTCCCAAAATGGATTGAGGCAGTATCTCTCACAAATATCAAAGGAAAACAAATTGCTACATTTATCTTGAACTACATCATCTGTCGCTATGGAATACCCAGAACCATTATCACTGATAATGGGTGACCATTCAAGAATCAAGATGTCCAGGAACTATGTGATAAATTCAAGATCCAACACAGATTTTCAACACCATACTATCCACAAGGGAATGGACAAGAAGAGGCATCAAACAAAACCATTCTGAAAATCCTCAAAAAGATCGTGAATGATGTTGGAAGAGATTGGCATATTAAATTAAACCCTGCTCTATGGGCCTACCATACCAATATCCGCACACCAATAGGTGCCACACCTTTCTCTCCTAGCTATGGATCAAAAGAAATACTACCAATAGAAGTAGAGATACCTTCTCTATGATTATCATTAAAAGGTCTTATCCCAGATGAAGAACGAGTATCTAGATTGCAAGAGTTAGAATTGATCCATCAATAAATACAAAATGTCTTTGATCATTTGAAGGTATATCAACAAATAATATGCTGAAGTTATAATCACAAGGTCAAACCATGAGTCTTTCAAGTTAGAGAACTAGTACTAAAGGAAAATCCACGAAACTAGTCAGATTGAGAAAAGAAAGGAAAGTTTGAACCAAACTGGTTAGGTCCGTTTGTGGTCACAATAGTATTTGGGTCAAGAGCATATCAGCTATCAACATAGGATGGGGATCATTTTGAGTAACCCATCAATAGCATGCATCTGAAGAAGTTTTATGTCTGAAAAAGCAGAAAAATCCAAAAACAATGAAAAAGTAGAAAAATCCAAAAACAGTGAAAAAGCAGAAAATACAAAAACAATGAAAAAAAATCAAATATGAGAAAAAGTGTAATAAAAATAGATGGTGAAAACCGATAAATAGGCGCTATCTGTCAGCTAGCTCTTCCATCTATTGGTTCATGCATCCTTCTGCTTGCATTCATTTTCCATTAGCATTGTTCATATCCATCATAAAGCCTTTGTACATACGCAGGCATCCCGGGTGATTTCTCACCATGGTTTGGATCATTGGGTATATCATAATGAATTTATTTCTAGGCTTGGGGCAAAATCCTACACCTAGCTGGGGGCAAAAATTTTGATCATTTTGAGCTTAATCAAACAAGAAGAGCAATAGTCAGGCAACTCTTATCAAGTGAAAACTGAGACACATCCAACGTTGAACACGAGATCAAATTGTCAACCATCAAACTATCATATGTTAATCTAAGCACATAACACACTTTTCAATGGATGGTATCTTTTGGATAATGATTTTAACATGATTATTCAACTTTTCTATCTTGATTTTCGCTATCATGATTTTTGAGTGACTCCAAGATGTCTCTAACTAGAGGAACAAAGAAGGAACATGATATTTTTCTTGTCTGTTGTTTGTAAATTAATCATTAATATGTGCAAATTTATCTAAGGGCATGATCATCAAAGTATCATCGAAGATATTTCTGATTTGCATATTGAAATGATTAATATTGTCTGTTTTACGCAAGCAACACTCAGGTCATCTTTGTTCAATTATACCTCGATGCTTGTGCTAACTTGCAATATCAAAATCCAATAAATTAGTGCTCAGGTCATCATGGTTTAATTATACCATCAATGTTTGCACTCACTTCCCACATTTTAGAAGAAAAGGCTCAATGATGACAAAACACAACAACCCAGTGACTGGTCTGGTCATAGCTTTGCATTGGCATTTGCATTTAGCTTGCATTTCATTCTTGCATGGGATCCGACAAGATCATCTCATTCAAGGTTAAATCTATCGCAAGAATCATCAAGGTATCATCATAAGTGTGTACACAATTAGAATGATGACTCATCTCTTTTCAGATATTGTCGACCCAACACAAATCTTATGTTACCCCCTCAACCAAACCAACATCAACATATCTAAATCCTCTTGCAACTTGATATCAACAAACTGTCAGTTCTTTACTCAATCAAATTCTATCAATTGATCACATCTAAATCAATTCTCTCATGTCTTATATAGGATGTATCTTTCCTGGAACCAGACGTTCTGATCAAGTCTTATACAGGATATATCGTTCGTGAAACCAGATGCTTTGATCATCTTTGTCTTATACATGAGGTGTCATTCCTAAAACCAGACTGAATATTGATCTTATCAATCTAATCAATCGAGCTTTATCAATAATCAAGAAGCACATCACCATGATCGTAGAAATCACAATTTCATCAACCACAGTTGCAGAAATCGAATCATTTCTAATCAGGATATAAATTTCACAAAAACTTCATACACTCCAAAAATCAATTATCTCAATTGATCTCTCGAGGGAGCATCATCGTACTGCAATTTATCAATCAATGTCTGGGGCATCCTATCGAACCAATATCATCATCAAAATGAGATTATTATTTGAATCAATGAATCATCACACCTTGCTTCAAAGAGGGGCAAAATGCATACACCTAAAAATGGTTTGAAGATAATTAATTAAATAAGCAATTATTTAATTAATCCCCCTTTCTAATTTAATTAAATTCATTAGCAATTTGATTAAATTGTCCCTTTCATCTACTTATTAATAAATCTAAGGATTTATCTAATAGGTTCATTTCAATAGTCCCCTTTGATTAATTAATCTAAATTATTTAATCCTCCCCCCATTTCAATCAATTCTTCTAATCCCCTAATTAATTAAAACAAATCAATTTATGAGTTGTTGAAAATTAATTAGTCTTTTCCTATTATTTGAATTTTTAAATTCAAATTACCCACATGCCTCCTAACTTCTAACCACCTAACCTAATTATCCCTCTAACCTAACCCATTCCACCTAACCTTGGGTTTGCCTAACCCCTATCCTATCTTGCACATTCTAACCTCCTTACCCTAACCTCCTATGGTGTGGATATTCTCCCCTTGAAACACATGGCACTTTGGCCACATGTCTCCTCCCTTGGACACTTGCCCTCTCATGAGCAAGGCTCCTTGACACTTGTCCCTTCCTCCAACCTCTTCTCCAACCTCCTCCAATTTCACCCTTGATATCTTCAGACTCAATCTTGACCATTAATTCCTGCCACCTCACCCCTGGGCTTGGAAATCTATAAATATCCCCCATTTTGGAGCACAAAGGATCCCATCTCATTATCAATTTAGGCATTGTTACTATAGGCATATCATTTGAGCATTGTTATAGGCAATTTGTTAGCTTAATTTGATCATTTTCTAGCATAATTGTTGAATCATGTAGCTTAATCAATCTCTTTTCTAGCTTAATTGCATCAACATCATAGCTTAATCATGCATATCATTAGCTTAATTAGATTCTTGGATCAAACAAGCATAATCAATCTCATCTAGCTTTCATATCATTATCATTTCAAATCCTCCATCTAGGTGTAGTCAAGTCACTGGGATTGCTCATCTAGATCTGAGAGCAAATCCATACTCGCATCTCTTAGGAGTCGATAGGTCACTTTGTCATGGTTTATCTTTTGTTTGATTTCAATTTGCTAACCATGCTTGTAATGATCTATTGAGTGTTTTTATTGAAGCTGCAGGTATTGTATGGTGGAAAAGTGGGCTTATAAAACTTAAAATGTGAAAATATGATTAAATTACTAGTCCACACACACACACAGGACTTCTTGGTGTAAGCTATGGAGTAACGTAATATTACTCAGCTTCCGAAGGAGGGTCCCATGGTTCTCTATCTCACAATGTCCCTCAAACCAACGTTTTTGCTCTCAGATTACTGAGCAAAATGGTTTAGGGATGGCAAATATGAGAACGAGAGATGCTTTGATAAATTTTAGTATGAAATGGATGCTAAGCTATGTATGATCTTAGAAATGCAATAAAATAGATGACAAGGTTAGTATGAATACTATCCTAGCATACTATATTTAGTCTATGATTGAGCTAAAATGATAAAGAAATTACTCTAAACATGCATATTTAGTCTAATTCTAATCTAAAAGAGGCTAAATGATGAGCATAAAGATGATATGAAAGCTTGAAAGAATTTGAGCATAAGTGTAATGCTTCAAATTTGGAGGATTCTCTATGAAAATGGAGGGATGGGAGATCTATTTATAGTCAAAATAGGGCAATGGATGGTCAAGATTGAATGGTTTAATCAAGGGTTGAATTTGAAAGTTGGGGATCCATGTTTGCAAATTGCACCAATGAAATGGTGACAAATGTCAAAATAAGAGTGGGTTGAAAGAAGGGGTTGGAGGCATTGAATGCCTGAGAAGACCTCATGGTTATCTAGAGGCTAAGGGTCAAATCTAAGTTAGGATTACCCACTAGATTAGGAGTTAATCCAAGGATAAACCTTTGTGCAAATGATTAAGAGATAATCATGGTCAAAGCATTAAAGGCCTGATGAGACCCTTGGGTTGGGTAGAGGTTGAGTAAAAACAAATGTTTTAACCATGTAGGAGGGTTTGGGTTAACCATTAATGGTTATTGGAGACTTTGTGGATTAAGTGGTTGAAGGTTGGAAGCTTTCAAAGGTTATCAAAGACTTTGAGACATTTAGTGGTTGAAGGTTGAAAGCCTTTAATGGTTATTGGAGACTTTGAGGTTTGAGAAGTGACTTCCCTTTTGCTTAGGGATGTGACAAAGTTTAGAGGAGGGGTTAGGTTAATTAGAAGTGATTAGAAGATTCTAGAAGGGATTAGAAAGGGGTTTGGGATTTTGCAAGTGGATGGGGGGATAATAGGATTTAATTGATTTAAATGATTTAATTCAATTTGGTTGCAATTTGGGGAAATTAAATAAATTAGATTTATTCAATATAGGATAACTATTTAATTAAATTTGAATTTAATTAAAAGTGGCTAAGGGGGATTTAATTGAATAAAATGATTTATTCATTAAATGGTATAGTTAATTTTATTTAAATAAATTGAGTAATTTACTTAATAAAATAGAAGAATGTGGATAATTTAATTAAATTGGATTTAATTAAATAGAAAAATGAACATAAAATATTCATTTAGGAATATGGTCATTTTTATACGTCTACAGGTATCACACTTCACAAGCATGGCATTATCATTAGTACATTACTATTTAGCTAGGTAGATTGGCCTTAGGCCTATATAGTCATATTTAGGTCAACCAAAGTGATATCCTATGCATAAATGAGATATATATAGAACATAGTGTATCTTATTTTATCATGTGATTGTGAAGTTTATTCTCATTAGAGATTTGAGGAGGTTTTCCCCCTTGATTTTTCTTATTAATTTATGTTATTATATATCATTCTCAACATATTTCTTATTTGTGCAAGTTATTTCATTACAATTTGTACTAGTGCCTGACCTTGGCACCATCACAACAAGGTTTTTTCATTAATTTTGGAGGTCATTTTGGAAATCACACATCTTTCAAATTTGTAAGAATTTTTTATGATTTTTTAAAGGTTTTTGAAGGGCATACTAAATCACCTTCAATCCAATTTTTAGAGAAATTGAAACATAATTGAGTGAGTTATTACAAAATTAGGGTTTTTTCTAATTTTTTGTAAACATCATATCTCACGGACTTTGGCAAATTTCTTCCTAATTTTTGAATGATTTTTTAGGAGGTCATTGAAAAGTCTATAGGCTATGTTTTGGATAAATTGGATAAAAAATAAGGGGTTTCTAATAACTTCATTTTCAGGGTTATAATTTTGCAAATTTGGTAAAGATTTTTCTAGGTAAGTGGTATTTTATCCACCTTAAGTTACCAAAAAAAAAGATAATTTTGATTTAATTCTTGTCATTTATTGTAAAATTACCATTTCCCATTAGGATGAGTCATTAACAAGAGGTAAAAAGAATGGCACCACACTAGGTGAAATCTTCTAATAAGGTGGATGTAGAGATTAAGGATATTATCTCTAGTGAAGAAATAATCTAATTCAAAGATGATATTGATTCAATAAATATGGAGATGAATATAAAATTACAAATGTGAAGAAGGGCATGAATTGCTTATCGGTGATTTTGGAAAGTGACATGAATAACTTATCAAGGAAGTTAGAAAACAACATGAATAACTTATTAGTGAAGTTGGAAATTATTATTCAAGGGATGAAGGGATAAGACTCTTCAAATAAGGTGGAAGATAATTATTTTATGGAACATTATTTTAGTGGGTTTGGCTCAAATATCAAGAAGGGTCATCTCTATATTAATAATATTTCTAGGTAATTAATACAAAAGTTGGATATGAGAAATTTTGATGGAATGATTCAACAAATTGGCTTTGCCAAATAGAGTAGTTATTTAACCTTCACCATCTTCCAAGTCAACAAAAAGTGGCTATGGATTCATTATACTCAAAATCAATCCAATTTATTTGGTATTTTTGGTTATGTTATGGGAAAGAAAGAAGAGTTGTGTGGTCACTTGGTCAATTTTTCAAGAGGAATTAGTGGCTCATTATGGAGAAAATTTTATTGATAGCTACTTTTGTCAACTCACTAAATAAAAGCAAATAGGTTTTGTCAAGGATTATGTTAAACAATTTAGAGCCTTGTCTCAAAGAGTGGAAAATGTTAGAGAAGAAAATTTAAAGGAATTATTTCTTGGAGGTTCAAAGTAATACATAAAATATGAAGTATGTTTATTCCAACCACAATATGTGTCACAAGCAACACTCATGGAAATACACGTTGAAGAGAAGAAGAGAAGTTTCTTTCTAATAAGAGACAAGAGATCAAAAATATAAAAGAAAAATCCTCTCTTACACACTCACTACCACAAACCACTAGATTGACTCCACAACAAATTGAGGATAAGAGAGAAAAAGGATTATGTTTCAATTGTGATAGAAAATATAGTCGAGGAAATAAATGTACACATAAATTGGTAAGTTTCCTATTCTAGTCATTTATGATTTATTAGATGAATTGAATGGATCTATTATTTTCACACAATTAGATCTTAGATCGGGTTATCACCAAATTTGAATCATGGAAGAAGAAAATTCTAAAATAACATTTAGGACACATGAGGGTTATTATGAGTTTTTGGTAATGACTTTTGATCTTACTAATGCACCATCAACATTTCAAAGTTTGATGAACTCCATTTTTAAGAATTTTTTTAGGAAGTCTATATTAGTGTTCTTTGACAATATAAATTAATTTATAGAAAGACATGCGAGGAAAATTTACATCATGTTGATATAGCACTAGCAGTTCTTTAAGATTGCCAACTATATGCTACACCTTCCAAGAGTTCTTTTGGCCTCAAGGATGTCAAGTACTTGGGACACATAGTTTCACATGAAAGAGTGAAGGTGGACCCTATCAAAATTAGGGCTACTATGAAATGGCATGTTCCCAAAACCATTAAGAAATTAAGGTATATTTTGGGTCTGATTGGGTAATAGAGAAGATTAATGAAGAGTTATGGTCATATAGCAGCAACACTTCCAACATTATTGCAGAAAGATTATTTTCAATGGAATGAGTTAGCTAATGCAGCATTTGAAAGATTGAAGGAGGCTATGTCAGTAGTCCAATTCTCGCTACTCTTGACTTCACTAATCCCACGGGGGCTTCACTTAGTCAACCTAGGTTATAGCATGTGCATTCATGATGTACCAAATAATCCCCCTATTTTCAAAAAATATTGCCCTAAACTCCTTTTTTCTCACCCCCTCTCAATACAAAACTCGAATTAAAAGCCCCCCTATTTTCACAAATATTGTATTTTTTCATAGTCTGAATTAAAACCCCCCTATTTTCACCGATAGGAAATATATTGTACCCTCATTTTTGGGATATTAAACCCCCCAATATGAATGCATGTGATATAATATTACCTATCTAGTGAAGCCCTCATGGATTCTTTTGGTAATAGTATTGGAGTAGTTTTCATGCAAGAGGGTCAACACATTGCTTTTGACAATGATCAATTAAAGGGTAAGAATCAACTCAAGCTTATTTATGAGAAGGATATATTACCTATTCTTCATGTAGTCAAATAATGAAAGCTATGTTTAAGGGAAAGACACTTCAAAGTTAAGATGGATCATGATAACCTAAAATATTATTTAGAACAATTCTTCTCTTCTAAAGAGCAAAAAAAATGGATCACTGAGGTGTTGGGGTATGAATTAAAAATCATATATAGTAAAGGGAAGGAAAATATTGTGGCAGATGCATTATCTAGGAAGGATGATTATGGATGAAACTCTCTTGTGTGTCATTTTGGTATCATTGGTGAATTGGGTAGCCAAAACTAAATAAGAGTGAAAAAATGACATCAACAGTTACAAAATGATCCAAGTAGTTTATATAAGTTCTGTTAGAAGAAAGACATCCTATGGTGTAATGAGAGATTGTACCTATGCAAGAATTCCACTCTTCAACAAAATATTATTATATAGAACTTCTTGTGTCTCCAATAGGTGGTCATTTGGGATTTTTGAAGATATATCATTGAGTCAAGCACAAATTATTTTGGGAAGGACTTAAAGAGAATTCTCAAAAAAGTGTGGTTGAACGTTTAGTTATCCAAATAAATAAAGAGGAGACAATTAAGACACAGGGCCTTTTGCAACCCTTAGTTATTCCTAGCCAACATGGGGAAGAGGTCTCCATGGATTTCATTAAATAGGTCTCCCAAGATCTAAAGGTAAAAATTCAACATGGTCATGGTGAATTGCGTAACTAAATATGTCCATTTTATTGCATTATCACATCTGTTTACAATGAGTACAATGGAAAATTAGTTTTTGGAAAATATTAAAAATTTGCATGGTGCAACTAAGGTTATTGTTAGTGATCATGATTCTATTTTACTAGTAACTTTTGGATAGATTTGTGCTCATGTTTAGGAACTTAATTTGATCATAGTTATTCATATCATCATCAATTAGATGGATGAATTGAGGTTGTTAATAAATGTTTGGAAGGATATCTATGTCATTCCACTTTAAATAAGTAATCACAATAGGTAGACCAGACAAATAGAATGGTGGTATAACACTTCCTTCCATATCTCATCAAACTGGTCTCCTTTTATGGAACTATATGGATATCAACCTCCTTCCATCACATCATCATTAAGGGTGTCACTGGAAGTTAAAGTTGTGGAGGACCACGTGTCATAAACGCCAAGTACTTTCAAGACTCAAGGATAATTTGGCCATGGCACAAAATATAATCAAGCAGCAAGAAGATCAACATCATACGAGAGAAGCTTTGAAGTGGGGGATTGGATGTTCCTGAGATTGCAAGGTCTTATTTAAGAAAATATCATTGAATCAAAAAATGAAGAATAAAATTACCACCAAAATAATATGGCCCATACCAAACCATGCAAAAGATAGACCTATAATGTTGCCTACAAGTTGGAGTTGCCACCAAAAAACAAGATACATCTAGTTTTTCCATGTTTCTTGTTTGAAAAAAGTAATAGGGAATAACATCCATACACAGAAAATATTACTAGAGTTTGATGAAGAAGGAAGAATCATAATAAAACCAAATTTAATTCTCCAAACACGTGCAAAGAAACTAAGGAGTAGAACACTCAATGAATATCTCATTCAATTGAATAATCTACCAAATTTAAGATACCACATGGGAAGATGAAGATTTCATTTAGAAGAATCCACACTTGGTTAGCATTGAGGACAATGCTTCTCTAAAGAGAGGGGGCATGCTTCACCCTTAATCCTAAAGTACATATATGGTCATGAGTAGTCATCTTGTGGCTATCTTAGCCCATAATTAGGTCATACTATCATTAGTACATTACTATTTAGTAAGTTAACTAGGCCTTAGGCCTATATAGTCATATTTAGGTTGGCCTAGGCGATATCCTATGCATAAATGGGGTATATATAAGAAGCAGTTTGTCTTATTTTGTCATCAGATTGTGAAGTGTGTTCTCATTGGAGATATTAAGAGGTTTCCCCCCTCTATGTGGCTTATTAATTTCTTGCTATTATAAATCATTCTCAACATATTTCATATTATCTTTCTCATTTGTGCAAGTTATTCCATTAGTATTACATTCTAGGTCAATCTTTTATTGAGTTCTTGGATGAAAAGATAGAAGAGATATATTAGAAATATTTTTGGGCTTAGATTTCATTAAACACATTATTGGTGTATCATTTGGTGTCTTGGTGGATAGATCTTTTGTGTTGGTTGCTTCCTTGGAAATTGACTAAAATGAGGAGGTCCTAGTTTCTAATTATTCTGTGTTGCCCCTTTCTATCAAAGTCACCCACAACACATTAAAAACTATTTGATAAAGGAAAATGAATATAACTTATGTTATTAGTATACGTCATAATTTTAACTATTTGTATAGGATGTGGGATGGTAGTTCTAGCTTTTATAGATGCCCAATTGTAACATGTAGCATATATGACCCTTCAATGAAGGTGTCAATTATAGTGTGCAACTACTTTGTCCCTCCTATGGAGCTTCCTAATTCTTAATCGTAATAGCTTATTGGAACTAAGTATCTTGTACAACTCATTATAGAATTTAGAATGACTAGAAAAGAAGACATCTCTTATCTTAAGACCACCATTTAGTGATTTATTGGGACCCCTCTCTCCTAACTAGCATACTTATACCTTTTTCTAAAAATTAAAGCTAAATATTCCCAATATAAAAGATGGCTTTTCATGTAGGGGGGTAACCTTATCTATAAGTAAATCAATGTGATGCAATTTTTAATTTCTAAAAAAAAAGAAAATGATTATTTGGAAATAAAAAATTATAGATGTTACATACAAAACAATTATTATTATAAATACAGTCATTCCATTATGAATTAGTTGCAATCACTTTCTAGATTGACCTATTCAGACATAAGCTAAAGGTTTACATTGGTATTTTTAGAGATTTGTCTCACCTCATGTGGTAGGTTAGACATGTGTATTGACTTTGTAAGACACCTCTTGCACAGGCACTTGCCACTCACTATAACTCTTTTCAAGTGAGTTAACAAGTGTCTCATCTTTCAAAGGAATAGAACGCATTATGTTCAACAAACCTACCTCTACTAGCTTTATTATATATACAAGGCTACTTTGTATATTCTAATCAAGTCTTCGTAATATCATCTGGTTGTTTTGTGTGCTAATATCTTGTAGAAATTTGTGTTTTGTTTCTAGTGCTAGCTAATCTAAAGACCATCACCAAAGGGATTTTGAAGGGAAATATAATTGTTTAAAGATACATTGCACTTATTGTGAAGCAAAAAACTAATCAGAGAGTGATCTTCATTCTTATTCCTTAGATTTGGCCTAAAAAAGCTGAGGGATATTCCAATGATTCCACCATAGAGTCTTCTCTCACTGAAAGATTATATTTCTAGCCATTTTGTAGGCATAATATGGCTCTACTATGCATTTTTTAAGGGAATTACACTATGAGATTGGTGTGCATGATGCTACTCATCAATGACATATGTGAGTAGTTGAATGCATCATTCTTGTAGACTTTCAGTTCAATAATGCTAATAAAAATATGCAAGTTCACATTTCTGCAATTTTTGAAATATTTGATTCTCTAAGTCCTCCCACAACAATGAAAGATACTCCTCTTTTAATACCATATCATTATAAACCAATAAACTCTTCCAAGTGGGCCTTAAATAGTCCTAGACTCAATTTTTTTTTATTGTATATGAAGTGATGATTGTCAAGAGTGCCTACTCAACAAAAGGATCAAACAAATTACACTTGGAATCATAAGGCATAGCCTAAAACTTGGTTTTATGGTATAACCATAACCATTGGATTTTGTCACTCCAATTTGTTGTTTACAATTGTTATCAAATTTAAATTACTAATTTTTAGGTAAATTGTCAAATCTTGCAAGAGAGAGATACTTAAATTTTGGAAATTTTTATTTTAAGAATTAATGGTTGTTAAATCTATGTATTTTTCTTGTCAAAGACAAAGGGTGAGACTTGAATTAGCACAAGGCCAATACCCCCTCCCAATAAAAACCATTGTATTCTTCATTCTATGTCAATCTCAACAAGTAGTTGGAAGGCTAGTCTACTCTCGCCTTGGTGCATTTTAATCTTCTTAGTGCAAAAGTATTAAAATAAGTCATTTTTATTAAAAAGTGGTTATGTAATAAATTTTGATTAGTAGCTCAAAATTGAGAACTATTTTTTACAAAAGTTAATGTTTTCATATCTCTTCAATGCATTAGACTTATTTCACTCTAAATATAATTGTTACAAAGTGTAAAAATTTGGGGGATCAAGTTAAATATTGCATCAAGAGGTGTCTTGAGTCACCCCTTAAAAAAACATTTTAATGGATTTTTCCTCAAGAGTACTTTCACATCCCTCTTCACTATTTCCTTTCATTACAATTAATTTTACAAATGTTTTCATGAGTCATTCCTTGGAGTACTTCAATGATTCATGTCTTTGAACACTTCCACACCTTATTGAACACAACATCATTTCCAGAGATGACCATTATAGTTCAATGACATGCAATGTGATCTCCTCAATCATCATATGTGACACATTAGAATCATTTGGAGATGAAAAATGTACTCTGATGACATGCATTAAGGTCTCCTCATCTATTGCTTTCTGAATTCAAAGTTGGTTCCTTGAGAACATCACTTATTTTGTTCTAGTTCTACATCAACTATTATATCATAATTCAATGCTTCCTCTCAAATAGAATCTCAAGGTTCCTTCAAGAATGATAAGACATGGAGCATTTGAGAATAATCTTATGGGGGTGGAGTTGCATTGCCTCTTTTTAATTTCTTATAGGGGGGAACATTCATTGTATATTGTGATAGAAGTAGTCCCTGCTATAGGGTCATCATGAATCCTCCTATCACTTATCTCTTTACTTGTACATTCATTTTGTTTCTCTTTTGGAGAAGATCTTTATCTTCTTCACTTGTACATGGGTACCTAAAATGACTAGTAGTTGACACCCATTGTCATCATTGTATACATTAATTCCTAAGTTACGCTTAAGGGGGGGTGTTAGTGTACATATAGTCATTCCATGACTTGTTAGTTGTGAACACTTTCTAGATTGGATTTTTTCACAAATAATATTGTTTACTTAGGTATTCCTGAGATTCATCTCACCTCATGTGGTTGAGACATGTGCAGACTTAGTTAGTTGTGAAAACTTTCTAGATTGGCTTTTTTCACAAATAATATTAAGTTTACTTAGGTATTCCAAAGATTCATCTCACCTCATGTGATTGAGACATGTACACACTTTGTGAGGCACCTTTTGCACACACTTTCCACTCACTTGAATACTTGTCCTGAATGAGTTTACAAGTGTCTCATATTTGAAAGGATTGTTATTCATTGTGTTCAACTTGCATACCTCCACTAGCTTGTCTATATATGCAAGTCTACTTTGTACATTACAATCAATTCTTGATAATATTGTTTAACTATTTTGTGTGCTAATATCTTATGGAAATCTAGGTCTATTGTATAAACAATTATTTTTTAGTCATGCTTATCTATCATCAATCTGAAATTTTCTTCTTTCTTTTAGACAAATGATAAGTAGGCAAAACACACAGAAAGTAAAAGATGATGGATAGACTTTCTTTGTATTGAAGAAGATTTGAACTCAACACCTTCTAGATATCTACAACATAAATTACTAAAGAATGGATGAACTATTGCATCATAATTCAATGTTGCCTCTCAAATAGAATCTCGGGGTTCCTTCAAGAATGATAAGACATGGAGCATTTGAGAATAATCTTATGGGGGTGGAGTTACATTGTCTCTTCTTTCTTTCAGGGTTCCTTCAAGAATGATAAGACATGGAGCATTTGAGAATATTCTTATGGGGGTGGAGTTACGTTGTCTCTTCTTTCTTTCTTATAGGGGGGAACATTCATTGTACACTGTGATAGAAGTAGTCCCTGCTAAAAGGTCATCATGAATCCTCCTATCACTTATCTTCTTTACTTGTACATTCATAGGATCTTTATCTTATTCACTTGTGCATGGGTAGAAGTAGTCCCTGCTAAAGGGTCATCATGAATCCTCCTATCACTTATCTTCTTTACTTGTACAGTCATAGGATCTTTATCTTATTCACTTGTGCATGGGTACCTAAACTGGCTAGTAGTTGATAGGTCCACCGTCATCATTGTATACATTAATTCCTAAGTTTTGCTTAAGGGGGGTAAATTAGTGTAGATATAGTCATTCTATAACTAGTTAGTTGTGATCACTTTCTAGATTGGCTTTTTCACAAATAATATTAAGTTTACTTAATATTATTTGTGCAAACACTTGCCACTCACTAGAATACTTGTCTTTAGTGAGTTTACAAGTGTCTCCTCTTTGAAAGGATTGTTAGTCATTGTGTTCAATTTGCATACCTCCACTAGCTTGTCTATATATTCAAGTCTACTTTTTACATTACAATCAACTCTTGATAATATATATATATATTGATTGGTAATGGGCTGAAGCCGATAAGGTGTAATACCCTACCCCCTTGTGAGATTTGAACTTGTGACTTCTCTTTCAAGAGCACGAGTTCTCCACCACTAGGCCAACTCAGACTGTACCAGCTCTTGATAATATTGTTTAACTATTTTGTGTGCTAATATCTTATGGAAATTTCTGTCTATTAGATAAACAATTGTTTTTATGCCATCCTTGTCTATCATCAGTCTTAAATTTTCTTCTCTCTTTTAAACAAGTGATAAGTAGACAAAAACACACTGAAATTAAAAGATAATGAATAGACTTTCTTTGTATTGAAAATAATTAGATATCATAAATTACTAAAGAATGGATGAATGGATTACTTACTTGCCAACCAGCCATCAATATTTGCTGCCGATCTTCGGACATACCCACATGGCACTACGACTGTATACGGCGTCAGACGTCACATAAGGAGACCATGTGTTAAGCAGAGCTTGAGCTTCAGTGGCATTATCCGCAGGGAAATTAACGTAAGCATACTGAGAAACAGAATAAAATAATTAGACTTTTCCTTAAAGCTTATCACTTCAATTGTTTTTATGTTTAAGCAAAACAATTTCAGAGTAATTTTAAATTGCTTGCGCACCTCCTGAACCTCATCAGAGTCATCCAAACTTTTAGTTTGCCCTAGGAAGCGAGCTACAGATCCCGCTCTTTCAACATGTTGATGCTTTATCTCCCTAACAGAGATAGTTCCCTTTGGGCACTTTTTTCCGGAAATGCTCGATCCCTTGTATGAGATGCCTGAGCGCTTCTGCAATCAAGTAGTACGAAACGGGTTTTTTTTAGGGTTTTACAGAAGGTTCATGAAATGAATATGTAGTGAGCTCTGAGATATGGGTTTGGAAATATTACAGAATTACCAATCATACCTTACTATGTCCCTCTGGGTTAAGGGATATCTGATCGCTATACTTTACACACAGTATGCTGTCCCCAAACTCATCCTGAAAGGTAACACACAAGAGATTTAGAAACTTGCAATGGCAGTGATGGGGTGAAGTAGACCATTTCAAGTTAAAGAAAGATTCTGATTCAAAAAAACTAAAGCTAAAGATATCTTCTGTAAATTACTCATGTTAACGAGACTACGAGTGGAGTTAATAGAGTTTAGCCAATTTTGCATGGTTTTATTAATTAAAAGTTTACTGAAAAATCATTTAATGGATCAGTAGCTGTTCATTGGTATATTCAATAGTTGTTAAAAAATAGTTTTGGATCAATTGTGCAAATTTTGTGATGGTTGAAGCAAAAGTTAACAAAGCAATAAGAAATATATATGGGGTATCAACTCAAAATGATCACTTTTTTACTCTTGTATGCATAACTATCCAAAAAGAACTCAAATTGCATATGAAGACAACCCAAAAAAATCGTCAAAATCTGATATATTCATTAAGAGCTTAGGACAGGCCAAGTTAGCTACAATGACTATTCGTACCCTTCTCCTATGATTCTTATTTTTTGTTGATACTAATAGAAATGCTAAGGGGGTCTTACCTATAGAGAGGGGTGGTGGATTTCTTTTAGACTAGACTTAATAGAATTTGATCTTTTATAAAAATAATATATATTATTTTATTAAAGAAATTAATTTTTTAAGTTTCAATTTATATTTGATTAGAGCATCATTTATGTAGAATATAAGAGAAAGAGTAGGTTAGTGCTTCATTTAAACAAGGTATTGTATTAATATCTATGTAAATTGTTTGTTTTCAAATTTATGTTGAAGAGAAGAACTTAAAAACATAAAAGCTATACAAATTTAAATAAGTTTCAAATTCATTATTTAAGAATATTAAACTTTAAATTATTAATTATTTAAGTTGAATATGTTTTCATGAATAATTATAAAAATTAAGAATATAAATTTTATCTTAATAAGATTAATGTCAAGAATTAATATGCATATTTTTCAAGAGTTTTAAATAGGTGTGTGAATTGTCCTAATTGATTGTCTTGTTCCTAATTGATTGTGATGTTCCAGTTTACTTACTGATAGGTTAAATATTTATACACTCTTATGTCCAAGGCAATCAGCCAAAACTTATCGGTCATAGATCTTTGGAATAATATATTCACTTTTAACTACATTTATTTTTTTCATAATAATTTTTTAATGATCTATATTATCGAGACTATTATAGCATTTGTATGGAAACATATATTCAAATATGTATAGAGGACTTTGACTATGGAAGCTTATAATTCTTCATCCGAAAAATTAATACCTACAAGATAGGTAGGGTTGTATAAATGACCAAATCAAAAAATTACTATAAGACATTTCTTCTCCCTTGGTTCTAGTCCAATTGCATAATGCAATAAGAAGAAATCTACTATTGTATAAATATTGAATATGTAGTAGCAAATGATGCAATTGAAAAATCTAACTGATTCAATTATATTATTTAGCAATCTAATAACATTCTACAATAGCAATCATAGTACAATTCATCTTTCCAAAAATCCATTACTACATATCAAAATGAATTTCATATTGAGATCTCAGACCATTATACTTGACCTCATAGTTGTGCAGTGCAGGGGGGTTGATGTAATTGACATACTCATCGATGGTCATATTTGTGACATCGACTACTACAACCAAAAAACTTTCTGAAATGCCATGGCTGAAAGACTGAAAACGAATTTCACTACAATTCCTATTCTACTTTAAGATATTGGAAACTTAGTCCTGGAATTTGGAGTTGGCAATAATTATGGTGGCTCATCTATTCATTCTTGGAACTCTATCCAACTTCTATTTTAGTGTTTCATCACCGTGTAATCGGAGGAAAATGCTCAAGGGATATGGACGGTGAGTAATTTTCTATTTTAGTATTTCATTTGTTTCAATTATTTGAATCAATCAATATTTAAAATTAATTTTTTTAGTAAAACATTTATAATTCATATTTATTTTATATTTTATATAGTTTAAAAAATATTATTTTTCTTTATTTTTATTGGTTCAAGTATAAATGGTAGGTTAAAAAATACACATTTTTATCATTTCATTCATTAAATACTATCTACAAAATTAAATGTAAGTCACATTTAATTTTATCATTCAATACTCTAGAAAAAATTAGACAGAACAACAATGTCCCCATGACATTCTTTTCAAAATTCTATTTTCTCTAAATACCTTCCAATCTATATTCACTTTAAGAAGTATTAGGGTGATTTCATTAAACATCTTGGTAGATAGTATTTGTAGACACCTAAAAATGGTCAACGCTTGCGGAATCATACTTTAACATTTGCGCATTGCCTCATTTTAGGTTTTTGCATCGCATTAACATTTCTCCTATATCATGTGCTTGATTTTTATCATTTGTGAGCATCAAGTCATTCTTCTACATTATTCATTCATCTTGTCTTTGAATTTGGTCTTGTCGACAATAATCTTCAGTCATGATTTTGGTCGATCTTTGTCCTTGTCAATCTTGTCATATTGCGATCGATTCATCATCAATCCTTGTCCTTTTCAATCATGTCAATTTGGATCATCTATCAATCAATCATCGATCATTGTTCCTCGTCAATTGGCGCATCTATCAATCAAATAATTTATCACATTGGTCCTTTGTTAAATCAAATCATGATCGACATTAATTATCTTCAATCAGGACCTAATTGTTATCCTCGCATTGCTAATTCACCTTCTAGGGTTTCATGATTTAATCATTTAACCTTGCTTATCATTTTCTTCCTTTAGGATTAATAATTACTTATTTATCCTAAGTCTTCTCATTACAATTAAATCTTCATTTAATTGGCTATTTATTCCTCTTTGTGAATTGATTAATAAATGACAAATTATTAATTAATTTACCTAATTCTTAATTCCTAATTTTCATCAATTTCATTTTTCTAATTTTCTAATTCCTAATTTCAATTTCCTCCTATTTTTGTAAATTAATTAATGAATGAGAAATTATTAATTAATTTACCTATTTTTCATCAATTTCCTAATCTCCAGGTCATTATTTCCAATTTAATTTTCTAATTTCTCCTAAATGTCTATTTCTATTTCAAAATCTTGTCATAAATCTTGACACAGAAATTTGTCATAAATTGTCATAAATCCTTGCATAGCAATTTGTCATACACGTCATAATTTTGCTATTCTTGATTTGAATTTCCATTCAAATCACTATCATGCTAATTTGATCCATTTCTCCAATTTCTCTATAAATTGGATGATTTTCTTCAATCAAATCCCTAGCCGCTAATTGGTAATCAGACTATCGAATTTCTAGTACTCTTGATCAATAATCTTGTCTACTTGCTTTCAATTATGTGTGTGCACTTGTAGGTGAGATCCACAATCCAACCATTTGAAGAGGAAAGAAGAACAATGGAGCCGCATGAAGGAGCGTTCAAGTCATATCTATGGTTTGCATAATCTTTCATTTTTGAATGCTTTTATTTCATGTCTCTATTGAGTGTTGTTTAGGATTAGATCATTACATTTTGTGTTTTTGTGATTGAGCTAATGTCTAGTGGTTTGATATATTTGTTTGTGATGATTTCCTATTTCCTAACGTACATTAATTGGTGAACCCAACATGAACACTAACCTTCTAATCCCTTTACTGTGTTTTTGAGTGCTTTCAAGTTGATTTGCAGGCCAAAAAAAAACCAAAAACAGGGTCGTGCAGGGTTTTCTGGGGACTTCTGCGCCTGTGTGAAGCAACTTGCGCCTGTGTTGAGCATTTTGCGCTTGTGTAGAGGACATTCTGTGCTTGTGTCATGGGTTCTGCGCCTGTGTCATGAGTTTTGTGCCTGTGTAAAGTCCAGAACAGAGGTAAAAAATGCAGTGTTTACTTGAAATTTGTTGTGTTTTTGCATTCTATTTTCTGTGCTTTGGATTTTGGTACTAATTATCTATGCAGAATCTTGGCATATGCATGGCAAAGACAATAAAGAAAACTACTAACATGCTTTGTGCAGATTCAAAAGTCAAAGAATAAGCGTATCAAACTTCTAACTTGGGTTTTTATAGGTTGCCTTGGAGAAACAACCAAACTTTATGTTTGCAATTAATTTTTAGGCACCTAGTGATTTCTAAATAGGTTGGAATGAACATTTGTTTGCTTTGATTGTTGAGTATGACATTGGAGTAGGAAAGTATGCTCTCATCCTTCTTAGGGTGATCAGAAATCCAGATCTTCGATACCATGCTTGTGTTGTTGATTGTGTGTCACATTTAGAGGGCCTGCCTTCCCGACCACTTTGCTTTTGCAAGCAAGTGATAATCATGAGAAGGGAACGACCCAAAGTGAGTACGGCTAGAATTCCTTGGCATTCTAACTCACTATAAAAAAATACCCGATGAGCGAAAGCTTTGAAGGAAGTGTTATGTGGGAATTGCAGTTACTTGGGAAGTGATGACCCTTGAACTCTTTCTCATATCAACATCTAAGTAAGGCCTCTTGGTCTAAATCGTGCTTGCGCAACTACATTTGTTTGGTATCTTGATGGGCTTAATGTCTCAATCACACTTCCGTGACATCAAGGAGTAATGCTTAACAGAAATCCTTACTACATACCTTGTTTTTAGAGGCCAAAAACCCTTCTAGTTGCTTGAGAAGGACAAATTTGGATACTTGGAAGAGATACTAAGTTCGCCATGGGGAGATTTCCATGGGGACTGATGCTTGGCTGCCCTGATAAGTGAGTGCCGTGGAGGGGAGCCCATGGGGTCAAGCATCTATGTATTCTCCTTGAATCCCATAATGATTCTACCTCTCAAGTACCTAATGTCTTTGCCTACCATAAGAAATGTGGAAATGAGCATGATTGTCTTGAGTCTAAGTTGCAATATCTTGTATTCTTTGCTTGTCAAAAGTTGAATTGCATCCCATTTCAAAAAGCAAAACAAATTGATCTAACATAAGATTAAACACAAGAGACATTCATCCAACAAAAATTCAACAAGATTCAAAGATCATCTTCCTAAAACATGGTTATCCAACATTGTTCAAAAACTTGTCTCAACATTTATGTCACTTACATTTAGGTTCATCCTAGGTTGCATTTTGCAAAGTTCATTGTCAAGTACCAAGGTTAGATTTCACCTAAGTCATACTCCTTTCAATAGGGGTCATCCATTTGCATGTGTCCTCTTGCATTAAAGTCATACTATTGTCATATATTCATATTTCCATACCCTAGGTCTCTTTATTAAGCTTGAGTCATTATCATATCATATTAGGGTCATTTGCATACTAATTGTCCTTGTGCATATAGTGTCAAAACTAGGTTTTGTCATACTTAAGTAATCCAAATCTTTGATAAACCCTAAGTCATTGTTAGGAGGTCTAGACATTATCAAATCTTTTGTCCTTTTGTCATCAATATCATTTTGTCAAACCTAGCTTAGTATCCAAGCATATAGGGGAGACATTGTCATCTTGTCCTTTGTCATTTGGTCCTTTTGTCCTTTGAGGTCTAGACATCATTTCAATTTCCTAAGGGTCTCTTTTAGATTTGCATTCATAAGTTTGTCAAAATCTTTCAAAAAAACCAAAAACATAGATTGCATTTTCATTTAGTTGCATATCATATATTGTCTTTGAAAAATTCCAAAAACATTGCATTTGCATAAGTGACATGCCTGTTGAGACAAGATCAAAATCTAAGAAGATGAGTGAACCAATGTATCAACCCATGGACAACATAGCAAATTCGCAGTTTCAAACTAGTCAAACAGTGCAAGTTGAAGGTTCATCAAACACATCTCTACCACCATATGGAACGGTTCAACTTGGACCACCACCATTATATGAACCAGTGTTTGTACCTATGAAACCAGGACATGGGAGTGTCCCACCAACTCCAAGAGGAAATGCACCTTTCAACTGGAATCAGCCCAGCTTGCAACATGAAATACAAACATTGTATGAAGAACCAACTCTCTCACAAGGATTTGGTTTAGATCAAGGCATTCACCAAGAAACAAATCCAAATATCCAACCAGACTCTTCATCTGATTCCAATGATTCGGATGATGTTGACATGTTCCTTCAAAATCCAAAGATAACAAAAAAGATGGATAAGTTCTTGAGTAAGGTCTTTAAGATGTTTCCACAAAAATATCTTACCATGATGAGTAATGTGACCTCTTCAAGTGAACAAGTCAATGTGCAAAAACAACAAGGTGGTGAGTTGTTAAATTTCTCTCTGCATCCAAATGAAGAAAATGTGCAACCTGAAACTCAACCTACCTTAATGAGTAAATGTGCTTCAAAGGCATTGATAGTGACTATTCCTCAAAAGTCACCATTTGAGACAATAAATAATCCACTATTCAATGTAACACCTGCAACACAAGATCAAACAAGGACCACGCAAATATTGACAAATATCCCTCAACAAGAAGTAGTTCCTAATATGCATAAAATTGGATCAAAATATAAGATGCAGGAAAGCTTCACGACTGGAATGCCTAATATCACTAATGTCCAAAGCAATTCCACGATGCAAAAAAGTTCTTATGTCCCATTAAATTCAATATATTTGCCAAACACTATTGCGACAGATCCTTCGATAATGGCGACACAAAGAGCTATGGATAGTGGTTTGCACCAACAACAATTGTTGCAACAATTGAGTAATATACAAAAGGTGCAATCGAATGTACAAACAAGCAATGTACAATAACAATAAGTTCGCATTCAACAACAAATTGCAGCGCCTTCGGCACCATTACAAGTTAATGCAAACTTGCAACCATCACAATGGATTGGACAAACAACACAGCAAGTTAATGCAAGTGCTATACCCCATCCTAAGGAGAAGCAACGAAAACCATCTAAACAAAGTTTTTTACAAATAATGGGATATACACCATGACAACAATTGGCACAAAGTCAACAAATTCCGATCCGTCAACTTCAACACCAGCATGTGCCACAATATGTGCCAAGGCAAACAAGCTATCCTACTTCACAACTGCAATTGGCGCCTATGCAATATCAACAACCTACTCAATTGCAATATCAACCTAGGCTCCAAGAAGCACAACAACAAGGTCGATATCAAGGCATAGCACAACCGCAACAACAAGAGATGTACCAAGAACTTTATATGTCGGAAACACCAAAAACGACCATTGCAGAGTATCAACAACCGATCGAAAATGCGATATATCAACAAAGAATACCAACCGGGATTAATGATGGACCTCTAAAATCTGATACAATTGCGCAACAACTTGAGAAGTTGCAACAAAAAGTTGATGCATTAGAAACTAAAGGAACAAAGAAGTTGTATACAGATCAAGATTTATGTCCTAATCCATTTGACAAGAGTGTATACATGCCTCCATTCCCTAAGCATTTTGAGGCACCCAACTTTGAGAAATATAAAGGGAATGGCAATCCAAAAGATCACATTCGAGCATTTTTTGCGGCATGTACTGAAGTAAGCTATGAGGAGACATATTTAATGCGCTTATTTGCATGAAGTCTCACGGGACAAGCCATGGATTGGTATTCACATCTGCCAGGAAATATAAAGACTTGGTCAGAATTGGCTCAAAAGTTTTTATCTCATTTCGCATTCAACATCGACAGTGATGTAACCATGTCAGATTTATGCAACACCAAACAAAAGCAAGGTGAACCATTAGTGACTTTCTTGCAACGCTGGCAAAGCTTGTATAGTCGTTCTTCTCTCGATATACCTGAAGAACAGCAAGTGAATCTGTTTATCCAGAATTTGGTCCCAGAAATGATGTATGAGCTAAAATTAAAAAGTCCTAGTACTATAGAGAAACTCATTAAGAAAGGAATGAGCATTGAAACGGCTCTTGTAGCTAAAGGAATTATCAAGCTCAATAAAGATAGTGAAAACACAAATTATTCAGGGGACAGAAACAGATTTTGGTATAAGAACAAGAATGTCACTAATGATGGTGTTGTTGATGCGAGAGTGGTGAATGCAAATCAACCCCCATTCACAATCAAGAAATTTAGTGTTCCTAATATGTCAACTATGGAACAAAATCAAGCACCAATGAGCAATGTTACTCAACAGCCGCAATATCAACAACATGCTCAATAGTCGCAATATCAACAACATGCTCAACAACAGCATACTCAACAATATAATCAACAACAAGGCCAACAACAAAATCAACAACGCAAACCCTTCCGATCGCGGGATGGGCCCCCTCGATAGTTTACGCCATTGGGAGAGCCTATCGAATCAGTAATGAAGCAATTAATACAAGCGAAATTTATCAAGCTACCAGATATCAAGGCAGAACCAGCGGTAAAACCACATTGGTGGAATGATGATGCGTACTGTGAGTATCATCGGTCCAAAGGACATAAAACTGCATCATGTTTTCAATTAAAACATATGATCCAAGACTTGTTAGAGCAAGGAGTAATTGAGGTAGATCCACCCCATGCAACCTCTAATACTGATCATACTATTTTCAAAACTCCTTTGCTTGATCATGACAAGGGTAAAGCGTCCTCTTCCAATTCTGCTCAAACGGCCAATTATGCAAATACCGGTTATCACAATGTTATTTATTGTTTTCATGCGTCAAATGAGTATGTTTCCACCTTGAGAATAAAAGGACAAGATCCTTCTTGTGCGGTCACCACTCGTCGATCCAAAATAGTCTTGAAAGGAGCTCCTGCAGCTCCTCCCAAACCAACTCCTGCAAGTCAGTATAATCTTTTGGATCATCCAGGAAAAAAACCTGCACAAATATCCATTCTTGAGTTGTTGAAAATGTCTCCCATGCATCGTGCAGTCCTAGATAAAGCTTTGATTGAGTCCACTGTCCCGACAGATATTGATGTTGACCAATTTCAATCCCGGATTGGACATTTAGCTGTTTCCCAAAATGTCGCATTTTCTGACAATGATATCTCACCTGATAAGCTCCCTCATAATGACCCTTTGCACCTTGAAGTCTTTGTCCATAATTGCAAAATCCAACGAGTCTTGATAGATGGCGGAGCGGGTCTTAATATCTGCACCTTGAGAGTGGTCATTGGCCTCGGATATACAGAAAATGACATTGATGCTTCCAAAAGAATAACAATCAAAGCCTATGATGACGCTGAGCGCCCATCCAAAGGGTTAATTACATTGCCTATCAGAGTCGGTCCAGTGACAGAACACACTTTCCTGCAAGTCCTAGACCTTGACCTCCCTTATAATATGATTCTTGGCTGTCCATGGATCCATGCAATGAAAGCAGTTCCATCCACCTATCATCAATGTCTAAAATATCCCTACAATGGAACTGAGATAACAATTCCAGGAGATCCTAACCCATTTCAATTCTATGCTACCTTCAAGGATACTCCTCAACAGCAAGTCCCAGTCAATAGAGAAGCCAAATCAGATAGTTATGTGGATCCTAATGCATTGTTAGATGCTGTCAAAGGAAAATTGAAGATACAGGATCAAGGATGCAGAGAATATTCAATGGATTAAACATTCCTCATTGGGAATTTACCAATATCTCCAAAATCATATGGCAAACCGCATTTATTGCAAAAGGAACCCAAGGTCATTATTCAATATCAGCCTCCCACTACATTTGCAAGATGGGGAGAACTTGACAAAGAAACCATAGATGATGATGTCATAGATTGGCTTTACAAAGATCCAACTGAGACCCCACCTGTCAGGTTGCCAGTGGAGCGCTATGGCAAAGGATTTACTATGCTGCAAAAGAAAGGATATGATGGTTGCGGTGGCTTAGGCCTGAACAACAATGGAAGGCTAGAACCTATCATACCTAAGAGGCGACCGCCAACTTTAGGGTTAGGCTTTGTTTCATTGCGAATTGGACCCTCATCTTCCAAAGTGCCTACGTGTAGAAAAGGGTGTAACTCTGACGATGAAATAACACCTGAGGATACCCGACCCGAAACAGATTCCAATGAATGGGAGTGGAGTTCTTTTTCTTCTAGCTCCTATGCCCTTGATAATATTTTCCTTGACCCTGATAATTTGCCCATGGAAGACAAACATGAAATAACTCCTCTTCCTAAAACATGTCCTCATGCTTGGATAGAGTCATTCTGGGATCCAAGCTCTGAATCAGATACAAGCAGTTCGGATAGTGACACCACAAATGTTAACATATTTACCATATCAGCCCTTTCCCTCCTTGCAACCGATGATGACATGCCCCTCATCTATCCCCAACTTATCCAATATGACCAACAAGAACCACTCACATTGGATTGTTTTCAAAATGATGAAGCAATTGCAGAATTCCTGGGACTACGGGAAGGCATACCACAAGGCGATCATAAGGCAGGCTTTGCTATCGACCTAGATTCCACAGCATATTTTGGGGAGTCAACTCCCTCTTTCAATCATCAAAATGAAAAAGGAAAAAAAAATGAAAAAAAGCAAAAAAATACAAAAAAATGAAAAAAATCAAGAAAATACAAAAAAAAAAGTGAAGAAAAAAATAAAGAAAAATAATTCATCCACTGGTGAAAACCTGGCAAACAGGCGCTTTGGGCAAGTACCGTGATGAAAACCTGGCAAACAGGCGTCATGCGTAATCTATGAACTTCTTGCACACCACACTTGGGGGCAAGTTTCTTCCTTCATATCCTATTGCCCTTCATTATCCTATCGCACCCCTATCATTAACCTTCATATCCTATTATCCCTCATGTCCATTTCCTCTTTTCACCTTTGATCTTGACAAGGTTGACGATCGTCATGAGCATCATGCATCTTGTTTGCAGCTTTCAGTCTATCATAGCTTTTGGTCGTTTATCCATTTGCTTATTATAACCTTTCATCCATATTCCCTGTCTTATTGCAACTTTCTGCCACTATCCCGTATCCTATCCCGACCTTCAGTCCATGTCCCTTATCCATTCTTGGTCTTGCTTATCATTATCCATACACTCTTTTTCTTTCCTTGATCTTGATCTGACATAAAGATGCAAAATTTAAACATGGTTTCAAAAACCTCTTGACATGTCCCTCATGCTATGTTCCTGCTTTACATTGTCATATCCAGTCTCTTGTCCCATCACGCAATAGCCCTTGAAAATTGCATCCGTATTGTCTCCATAATAAAAGGCCTTTGTCTTCCCTCTATCCACCATCATTTCGGCAAGCCTATTTATTCACCTGTCATATTCCTTGCCTTGCTAGACACTGGGGGCAAAAATCATAAAAAATTGAAAAATGTCCTGAAATAATTCAAAAAAATTGAAAAATATCCCGAAATAATTCAAAAAAATCAAATAATGTCCTGAAAAAATCATAAACATTGAAAATTGTCCTGAAAAAAATCATAAAAAATTGAAAAATGTCTTGAAAAAAGTCTTAAAAATTGAAAAATGTCCTGAAATAATCATAAAAATTGAAAAATGTCCTGAAATAATCCAAAAAAAAAAAAATTGAAAAATGTCCTGAAGAAATCCCTAAACATCAAATAAAGTCCTGAAAAAATGAACACAAAAAAATTGTAAAACTTGAAAAGCAAAACAAAAACAAAAACAAGCATTTTGCAATAAAGTATTCCCTTTGTGCATCGAAAGATCACTGAGCATACATCCAACGACAATCAATCCAACACTGCGCTTTATTGAAATCATGCATTAACAGATGAACTTTTCAATCAAACCAAGCATTCAAACTGATCTAAACTATCATATCAATCGAATATCAACATCAAAATCATTTGTCCTTGTTCCTATTATCATAGGTCTTATACAGGGTGTGGTATACTCGAAACCAGACTGTGTCCTGTCTTAGACGGGGTACCGCATGTCCTGAAACCAGACAGCATGATCGTCCTATCAGCACTTTCAACTTTTGACAATGAAGATCAAGATGTTTGTTTGATTTGCTTGAATTTGTGTATCTTATCTTCTTTTGATTTATCTTTGGCTTCGATCATGTTCCTATGTTGCTCGATGATGTCACTGAGTGATTTAGAGTGACCGGGATGGTTCATGGTCCCTTTATTTCTTTTTGTTGTGATTGTCGTTTGTCTGTGATGTGTCTGTCTTTTGCAAAAAGGGTTGCATTTCAGCTCTGGCCTTCAATGCCATGATGCTACGCATCCATTTTGCTACATTAAAATAAAGGTTCTCACCTACAAAGTGCATCACTGAAAGCAAGTTTTTCGTCATCTCTAACTGTCCTCTATCTCATTTCTTACTAACATTTCTTCCATCAGTCTTGCCAGTCCATTCGATCCTATCATTTTCTATCATTCTTATCGATCAATTGGCCTCTTTTCTTCATGTTTCTGGCCAATTCCTCGAGGGGGCATGCATATGTCATTATTATTGTCTGGGGCATTTTCATTATTGTTCTTTGAAACAACGCTTAAAATCGCATTGTCTCAAAGAGGGGCAAAATATAGACACCTAAAAATGGTCAACGCTTGCGGAATCATACTTTAACATTTGCGCATTGCCTCGTTTTAGGTTTTTGCATCGCATTAACATTTCTCCTATGTCACATGCTTGATTTTTATCATTTGTGAGCATCGAGTCATTCTTCTACATTCTTCATTCATTTCGTCTTCGAATTTGGTCTTGTCGACAATAATCTTCAGTCATGATTTTGGTCGATCTTTGTCCTTGTCAATCTTGTCATATTGCGATCGATTCATCATCGATCCTTGTCCTTTTCAATCATGTCAATTTGGATCAATTTGTCATTGTTCCTCGTCAATTGGCGCATCTATCAATCAAATAATTTATCACATTGGTCCTTTGTTAAATCAAAATCATGATCGACATTAATTATCTTCAATCAGGACCTAATTGTTATCCTCGCATTGCTAATTCACCTTCTAGGGTTTCATGATTTAATCATTTAACCTTGCTTATCATTTTCTTCCTTTAGGATTAATAATTACTTATTTATCCTAAGTCTTCTCATTACAATTAAATCTTCATTTAATTGGCTATTTATTCCTCTTTGTGAATTGATTAATAAATGACAAATTATTAATTAATTTACCTAATTCTTAATTCCTAATTTTCATCAATTTCATTTTTCTAATTTTCTAATTCCTAATTTCAATTTCCTCCTATTTTTGTAAATTAATTAATGAATGAGAAATTATTAATTAATTTACCTATTTTTCATCAATTTCCTAATTTCCAAGTCATTATTTCCAATTTACTTTTCTAATTTCTCCTAAATGTCTATTTCTATTTCAAAATCTTGTCATAAATCTTGACATAGAAATTTGTCATAAATTGTCATAAATCCTTGCATAGCAATTTGTCATACACATGTCATAATTTTGCTATTCTTGATTTGAATTTCCATTCAAATCACTATCATGCTAATTTGATCCATTTCTCCAATTTCTCTATAAATTGGATGATTTTCTTCAATCAAATCCCTAGCCGCTAATTGGTAATCAGACTATCGAATTTCTAGTACTCTTGATCAATAATCTTGTCTACTTGCTTTCAATTATGTGTGTGCACTTGTAGGTGAGATCCACAATCCAACCATTTGAAGAGGAAAGAAGAACAATGGAGCCGCATGAAGGAGCGTTCAAGTCATATCTATGGTTTGCATAATCTTTCATTTTTGAATGCTTTTATTTCATGTCTCTATTGAGTGTTGTTTAGGATTAGATCATTACATTTTGTGTTTTTGTGATTGAGCTAATGTCTAGTGTTTTGATATATTTGTTTGTGATGATTTCCTATTTCCTAACGTACAGTATTAATTCTGAAAAATATTACTTATTATTTTCAATTCGATGTGTATACAAATTTATTTTAAGCTATTTTTTAAATTAAAAAATTAAATTATAATATATTCACTTTAAGAAGTATTAGGGTGATCTTATTAAACATCTTGGTGGATATTATTAATTCTAAAAAATATTATTTATTATTTTCAATAAGATGTGTATACAAATTTAATTTAAACTATTTTTTAAATTAAAAAATTAAATTTTAATATATTCACTTTAAGAATTATTAGGGTGATCTTATTAAACATCTTGGTTTATATTATTAATTCTAAAAAATATTATTTATTATTTTCATTTAGATGTGTATACAAATTTAATTTAAACTATTTTTTAATTAAAAAATTAAATTATAATATATTGATTTTAAGAAGTATTAAGGTGATCTCATTAAATATCTTGGAGGATATTATTAATTCTAAAAAATATTATTTTTTATTTTCAATTAGATGTATATAAAAATTTAATTCTAGCTATTTTTAAAATTAAAAAATTAAACTATAATTTAATCACTTAAAGTATTAGGGTGATCCCATTAAACAACTTGGTGGATATTATTAATTATGAAAAATATTGTTTATTATTTTCAATTAGATGTGTATACAAATTTAATTTAAGCTATTTTTTAAATTAAAAATTAAATTATAATTTATTCACTTTAAGAAGTATTAAAGTGATCTCATTAAACATCTTGGTGGATATTATTAATTATGAAAAATATTATTTATTGTTTTCAATTAGATTTGTATACAAATTTAATTTAAGCTATTTTTCAAACTAAAAAAGAAAAAGAAATTTAAATTTTATCAATTATTTTAATAATTAATATATTTTGTTAAAATTTTGATGATTATGTTTTAAAATATGTATTCATTCATATGAAAATGCATTATATTGAGATAACATCTAAATATAATAGTTAAAAGGAGAATCATTTTTTATAGTTGTTTATTTAACTTACAATTTTTGCATTTATATTTTCTATCTTTGAATGTTTTACCTAGAGTCATAAAGTTGGTCTATTAAGGGTTTGACAAAGGATAAATTTATGTAAGCAACAATCATTTTTTATAGTTGTTTATTTAACCTACAATTATTGCATTTATATTTTCTATCTTTGAATGTTTTACCTAGAGTCATAAAGTTGGTCTATTATGGGTTTGACAAAGGATAAATTTATGTAAGTGACACTTATCCTTTTACGGATTTAGATGACAAAAATAAAGGTAAGTAAACCTCAACAATTCACATTCTACTGGATTAGATCTAAAGTTACAAATCAATACAACTCACTAATGAAGATTAATTTCAAGATTTTATTAAATAATCCAATTAAAAAACAATCATTAGATCATCTTAAACATTTGATAACAACATTATTTTTTTATCACTTTCTTCTATCTCTCTCTACTTTTATCTCTCCCTCTACCTCTTTTTCTCTATTTGTCTATCTCATTACCTCTATCTCTTTATTTTTATCTCTCCCTCTACCTCTCTCTATCTCCCTTTCTATCTTCATCTTTACTTTTATCTACTCTAGATTAACCACACTAATGGCAATAACTTACACTTTGTGTTTCTTGCTTAAAATTTGAATAAGATCAAAAGCAATAAATGTAAATAAACAGCTCCATAGAACTGTGATCTAACCATAGAAAATTGTGTGTTTAAGTATTAGGATAAGTGAGACTAGGACATGGTTAAATGCAAAGTGATGCCATTTTAGGGTCTAAAGTTGATAGTCATGTAGCTCTATTTTTTCTTCATTTAAGTAAAATACAGTTAAAATTTTAGGAAGATTGTACAACACATGAAATTTAAGCACCCCTCCTTTATTCCATTCGCCTATTATAAATGTTTGTGAAATTGCCTATTTTTCCTTATGATCTTGATTTCCTATTTATCCATTAATGAATGCTTCCATTTCTCTATTTTCTAGCTAATTAAATCAAATGGGCTGCCATAAATCCCTGCAATATTTTTGTTGAGACTCACTTTGAGAGAAGCACTCACCCACCTATCCTATCAATTGTCAAAGAATTCCTCCCAAGTTTGAATAGCCTTAAACCCCATCCAAATCATGTCATTGAAGATGTTAGAGTCTACTACTCTTTGGCTATATCTTCTGAAAATGTTTGAGAAAAGGATTAAATGTCATGCCAACTTTAACTCTCATTTTTTCTTATTGCATTTCTCATGAGAGACCCAAAGCCCATCATTTTTTTTTTTATCTGACTGTTGACCCACCCCAACTTCATTACAACTAGCATTGCCTAAAAGAGTTTGTTTCTACTGTTATCTCCATTGATCTTGATTTTTTTAAATATTTTTTCGTTGTATTTATTATATAAACTATCAAATTTTATATATAAGTGTTTCAATGTGTCGGTCAAAAAAATTGCAAACTGGGGAAATTTACAAAATTGTGGCTTCAGCCATAATATGCGAGATTATATTTCTCCTAATTTATAAGGGAAGGCTCCCCCTTTTGTTTACTACTCTCTTTATTTATAATATAATATGCATTATGATTTCTTATCTAAACATGGGCAATATGTCATCCTATTCTCTCTTTACAATAGATGTTATTCTTTCCTCTTTTTTCAAAATAATTTACAATCTTGAGAAATAATAATTATTCTAATTTTTAAGTTACAAATTGATGCAGGAGCATCCCCGGTTCATAGAAATCTTGCATCAACCAAAAAAAATTTCCTTTATGTTTTTCTTTCTATTTGCAGTTTCAAATTTCCTTTCTATGTGTCCCAGTTTTGGCTCACTGGATCCTATGGATTTGGATTCTACTTGAAGACTTGATCATCTTTCTTGCTTCCAAGCCGCATCACATTTTTCGGCCAGATATCACTACCGGTTTCTTTGACAATTTCCTAATACTGGTTGACAGTCCTTTATTACCAGTTGTTGGGACCCATTCTAGTGATCTACCGAAACCCATTCCAAAGCTTGTGGAGCCTTGGGTGTTGATTCCGATGTTCCTTGGCATGTGGCCGACCTTTACCTATGATTTATGTTTCTTCCTTTGGATTTTCTGGAAGAATCTCTTGGAGGAGGCCGACCTTGTTATTTTGCACGTTAGGTCTTGTTCTTCGGGTATTTAATCCCTTTTGGGCTGACTAGATCCTTTGGATTGATATATATAATTGTAGTTGTGCATTAGAATGGAATCAATCAGAGAATCAAGTAGCTAGACTGTGTGTAGAAGATAGATCTCATGATTCAAGGTCTCAATTGTGACCTATTCTATATGTTCTACTAGGCCTGTGAGTCGATATCTTGTAACCCGGTTGTTATCGATTGGATGTAATCAATTTTCATGAAATAAAACAACCTGTTCTGCATTTCCTCCATCATATCTTTGTGTTTCTGTTGTGTTTACTCTTGCTGACCAGTCCAGATTGATCTCCTTGAGGTCCCTCCCCACCAGTGATTGCTTTAAGTGGTATTAGAGCAAAGTTTCATTCCGGAGGTTATGTGTCCTAAAATTCTGTTGTAGGGTGACGGATTGCATATCCGACCTATAGCTGCAGAGGACTAGCCTGAACGATGTCGTAGAGAGGAGCTAGGAATGGTGGAGCGTGTGGGAATGCAAACCCTATTATGATGGAGATGTTGTGAGGTATAGAAGCCTAGTTGGAAGTCATGGAGACAACTCAGAGAAGAGGTTGGCATATTGAAGATGTAAGTGAAGATGAAGGAGAAGAAGCCCTGACAGAACAAGCAAACCTACTAGCAGTTGATCTAGATGAGGAAATGTTTTTGAAAGTTTTGAGTAGGGCGAATACTAATCAAATATATTGTCATCACATGTTTCCAATAGGAACATGGATATAGGTAAAACTTATTTTACTTTACTAGTTTAGGTGACTAGTACAGTGGGCAAGCATTTCTGTCCATCGGGTCTACTCTAAGGTTTAGCGGGTGCACCCTCATGTTCAAAGGGTTAGGTTATTGGTTTGGTAGGTTAGATTGATTGTTTAGCGAGTTTGTATTGATTAAGGAAGATGACTCTAAAATCTAGCAAGTTATCTTTATAATCAATCTTGTTTGGCTTCTAACCCTTACCAGCTAACATGTGTTTCATGTGATTAATCTGACGTACTTGTGTAGAATTGATAGAACATGGTACAAAATAGTAGTAAAGGTATCAAGAAGAAAATACAAGATTTGCTTGGGTTAATATTTTTACTTGACACTAAGTTGTACTCATCAAGGATCATTTTTTTATTTCCTTAGCTTTTGACACTGAATATTTATTGAAAAGAAGGGTAGAATCAACAATCAAGGAATGTGTCATATCAAATTTTTTGATTGGGTTATTTATGTTGGAAATTAGCACTCATTTGATTGGTTTTAATATGTTTTCATTGATGGCAACATGTTTTGACTTTCATACCTAGGTTTGGTTGTTTACCGGCAGACACTTCACGAGCACCAACAAGTATCTTCACCAGTAGGAGGAATTCTTTGGGTACCAACATTACAGGCCGAGATGACTTCATCAGGATACCGATATAGGAGGCCTACATGATTTGGGAGATCTAGAAATTAGAAATTGATTTTGATATTTATGTATATATGTAATTGAGCTGACATGTATATTCATTTTGTAATTATCTATGTAAGCCGACATAAGGCATGAAGGATTGTAAGGGTATATAGGTCAATTGATTAGATAATTTTATGATATGATGTAGTAATGTGAAAGAGGAGAGATATGAAAGTGATATTTGTAATGCAAGAAATTTTGATTATGTAAGAGGTTATTTTGGTAAGGGTTTAGGGTTTCATAACCGAAACAATCAGAGCTTAACTGAAACTGTGCTCAGGCATAGGAGATGTTATCTTTGCAGTTAATTCTCTCTTCTGGATTGTAGTTTAGATTTTATGTAGTCAGTGAGACTCCTTTTGTGATGAGAAATGCACTCTAGGTTGTAATCCTTCCTTCATGTGCAGGCCCCCATATTTTGTAATATCTTTTTGTATGGCTAGTGGATTGATATTATGGGTCACAAATCCCACTATTGTTTTTCCTCTTTGAGGTTTGCCACATATAATTATGTGTTATGGTATTCATTTGTGTGATTGGCTTATTGGTTACTTTACTTCCTTCAATTATATATGTACCGGTTTACCAGTTGGTGAATGCATGGTTTAATAAGGTTCAAATTGATTATTCTGGTAGAACACTGATTCACCCTCCCCCCCTCTCAATGTTCTTGGATTCCAACAATTGGTATCAGAGCCTTGTGCCTCAGAGGAAGTTTAACAACTTGAGGGAGATCCTGAATCCAAAATCCATGGATATGAGTATGGAGAGACAACTTGAGGTAGCACTTGAAGATTATGATGCTGAAACGATGAAGAACTTGAAGTTATAAGATGAATTGAATTCTGCCAAGGAATTCATTCTTATCCTATAGGAGAGGTTGTCATCTGTTGAAGCTAGGAGGAAGGAACTTCTGCAAAATCAGGATAATGAAGAGAAAGATGCCCTTAATGAAAGATGTCAGAAGCTGATTCAGAAGTGTTAGTCCCCTTGCAATTTTTCTCTTTTAAATATTCATACTCGTGGGTTGCCTTTTGTGCCTTTATTTCTGTCGGGTCATTTATTTTCCTTCATACTTGAACCATTGAACTCTTTCTAAAAAGTTCAATAGGTTCAAAGTTCAAAGCGCATTTTGTAAAAGAGTCATTTGTGGTCTTTGTCATCGTATGAACAAGTGCGCTTTTGTTTGTGGTCTTTGAAGTTTTGAACCTGTTGAACCAATTTCAAGTGGTTCAAAAGGTTCAAGATTCAAAATGCCTTTTGTGAGTCATGGCAATGTATCGTTATATAACAAGCATGAGTCCATATGTTTTGAATTTATATGCGGTCTTGAACCTTGAACCAAATCTCAAGCAGTTCAAAAGGTTCAAGGTTCATGTTAAATAGTCCTTTTTTTTTGTCACTCATTCTTGGTGTTGTTGTGTGTGCCACCCACTCATTGTTATATTTCTTAAGTGAATTTGAACTGATGAACCTTTTGTCAAATGGTTCAAGGTTCATAGGTTCATTTCAAAACTTACTCTAAGGATTTTTGGTGAAAATTAAAGCAGTGTGACAAGAAGGAATATTCCCTTATTCAACAATTTAAAACTCTAAATGTGGAAAGTAATCATGAGAACATCAAATTACGTGTGCGGAAGTGATGGATAATTAAGAAGGTGTTAGTTTTTGTCATTTCATTGTTACTTTGCAAGCTCGGGTAAATCATGATGAAGCGTGTGTGGCTTTATAGATATTTTCCCATCTGATTGAAGGAAATGTGTATGAATTTATTTCCATATTTGAGAAGGTTGTAGCTGCCATACTTGAACAAATTGGAGGCGCCGAAGATAAAACCAGCTCTGATTTCCTTAGGAATTTCCAGTTTTCATGGAGGTAACGGGTAATTTCAGTTAATCCTTCCTAAGCTATGTTTCTTTAAGTTCTGAGGATTTATCAGTATAGAAAAGGAAAAATCTCCAAATTGTTGGAGTAGGATATTGCCTTGTTTTAGAGTTTCTTGGCTGAGAGTATAGATAGGTAGTATGAGGCCAATGTTGCTAAAGCTTGGTCAAACCTCATGTCTAGTGAGTATTTTACCAAAATTAGAAGATACCTCCCTGGTTCATGTAGATTTAGGGGATTTCCTAGAAAGAACTAAGAACCCTCAGACCAGTTCATTAATGGAGAAAATAGTTAAGAGTGGTCTTGTGGAAGCTGTTGCATTCCTACTTGCCGCACTGTGTCCAGATTTAGTGATGGCTTGCATCAACTGATATGACACAAAGAATAGATGCATCAGAACTATTAATGGTGAGCTATTGGTCAAAATCAACAGAGAAAAAGTAATGGCAACAATGGGAATTCCACACGAGGATGAATATGAGGACTGGACTATTGGGAACTCGCATGCCTACTTCTTGGAAAAGAAGAATGAGTACAGGAGTGTGGTTGCTAGGAATTGGCTCCTAAAAGTTCAAAAAGGAGGGTCATGGCTACCAAAACCCCTGACCAGAGAGCACTTCATGACAAAAGTGTGAGATATTGTGATACTTCTGAACAGGGTGAAGGGAAACTCACATTCTTTCTATTGGGAAGATTGGATGTACTTTTTAATCCAATTGGTCTTATCTGGGGATAGGTATCTTGATTGGTCTTAGGTAATTGCAGAGAGACTTGATGAAGAGTTGAGTAATTTTGTGGGAATGATAGGTTTTTATATGTCTTCTTATCTTTTCTACATACTAGCTTGTACAAGGGATTGGCATGGTCTTCCTAATGAACCTTGGATGATGGGATGAGGGTGTATAATTTTTATCCTTTATTACAATAGAAAAGTCACGTTGAGCAGTTTGATAGATGGAATGGAGTCTTCGCGAGAAGACTTGTTTCTAAGCTTCAGGGGAATGTGAACAAGAGGATGTCTACTGAAGCTATGGAATTTGTGAGTATATATGGAAGTTTCTTTACTCAATTTCCTCAGTTTACTTACATATGGGTAGGTGGCTTTGAGGACCAACCATTCAAGCTACCTAGGTATGCTTTTGACAGCTACGTGCTTAAAGAGGTGAGCAAGCAATTGGCCCACCTTGATAAAAGATTAGGAGCAAAGGGCGAGTCTAGAGTTGTATTCACAGTTGAACTTGGATACTATAGATGTAAGTCTGTATCAAATGCCTTGAACCTGGAACTAGAGTTCAAAAGGATGAACCTGCAGCCATATGTGGCAAGGCAAAAATTCAACAACAGGGGTTATGCAATGGAGAACCTGAATATAGATAGTCATTTTTGTCATGAACCTCAACTAGAGAATTATTGGGAGAACTGTGATGATGAGTATGAAGTAAGAAAGAGACTGTGGTCCATATTCACTCTACAGCAGATAACTACCATGAGGCTTCCAATTAATATCTCTAAAGTATCAGAAGATATAGAGGAGGATGTTTTAGATCCTGAGTTTGATACAGAAGTCCAAGGGAAACCGATTCCAAAAATTGACTGGAACAAAAAGGAAGATGATAGTATCCAACCAGAACCTTGAATGTTGTGAGGAGAACAGAAATATGGTTGAGAAACTAGAAGTTTAAGGAGGACCTCACATGTCCTCACATGAATCAAGAATTGATTCACACATTTTGGTTCAATCTCATGTTTCTGCCACTAATGAGATTGTTGATGTTGCAAGTGTTTCAAAGCTCGTTGTAGAGAAAATTCAACCAAAAAGGACAAAAAGGTCGCCATCTTTCGGTCTCATAGTTGCTCGAGTAAATCAGTCCATAAGAAAAAAGAAGAGTAGGGAGCCCATCCTGAGATAGGTCATTGTAGACTTGGACCCTAGTGAGGAACTTGAGGAAACAATGGATCAACAGGATCAAGATGAGCCCGAGATGCAGGAAATGGACACGAGCAAAGGAGAAGAAAGCCAACAAAACCCCATGAACACCATGGTCATTGTCACTTCACCAGACGTACAGACAACCCCACCACCTAAGGGACCTGCAAATGCACCGAGATGGTTGGAAGTTGCCATTGGAAAGAAATGGAGTGTGGTGCTGGTTACAATCCCAATGGAGGATATGGTTAGTAGATGTTTGGGAAAGGTGTCAAAGTCAAAGAAACTCAAAACACAGGCAATGCTTGATGTAGATGAAACAACAGGTCACTGGACGGCCGAAGTAGCCAAACCAATCCCAAGAAAGGATGCAGGCAAAGCTACTGAGGAGGATTTTGCTATGGAAAAGATAGATTTGGGGGTTGCTTCACGGGCTGTAGATGTTAGGCATTTGGAATCATCCACGAAAAGGATAATTTCAAGAATGTGGAAGGATGAAAAATACAAAAGAGAATTGAAACAAGTTGTTACTTTGATGGTCGAGTATATCAATGCCATCCATGATCCAAACCCCAAACCTTTGTCACAGATACCAGTGTCATTTGACCCTAAATCTCCAGCCAACCAGAAAATGCTAGATCAGGTTCAAAGGAATAGGGTAGTGGTAGAGATGTTCAATAAATGGTTGGACCTGATAATACAATAGGGGTCAGATTATATTATTAATTTGGTTAAAGTTTATAAAGATTTTGAAACCGTGAGTAAAGAGCTAGAACTGGAAACGATCGCCTAGGAGAAAGAAAGGACCAAGTGGGTAGCAGTCCTTGCACAGATGAATGATGTTTAGAAATATGGAGTGATGAGATTCTTGGCTGAAAAACCAGTGGAAATTTTGGATGATAATGTATTGTACATGTCAAAGAAAAATGTGGAATGGCACAATTCAATCATCAAACAAGGTCATGAAGAATCCACCAAGTTGCTCAAAGAATTGATCGACTTGATCGATATGATGCAGAAAGACCTCAAGTGTATTGATATCCAGCTCACGAAGGAGGGCACCAGGGCAATTGAAGAGGCTACAGGCATGACCAAGATTTTTCAAGAGAGGATCCAGTTCATTCAGACGATAAAATCCTTGACCACAGATGACTTTTTAAAGGTGGCAAGGATTGAATCGATGATCATCGTCTGTTCAGACCATTTAGAGGTTCACAAGGCGAAAGTTGCACAGGTAAACATGGACAAAGAAGTGTGGAAATAGATAATCCTACACATTGGTCTTCCTTATTTCCAAGTCATCCTAAACTTCTTGGCAGCGCACCTGGAATGGCATGGTTTTGTGGCAAAGCAGGACAGATCTGTAACCTCCTCTGCCACGGTGGAAGCCTAGTTGATCCAAAGATGAAATATCAACCTCTTAGTGGTTGTTAATTTAGTTTTCTTTATATTGTTTCAAACGGTTTCTTTCACTTGGATGAAAGTAAATGTAATTTGATTATGTAAGAACTATGAGCCTGGGGGCTATTTAAGCTGAAAAGCTTATCTTTGTAGGGGTTCCGAAAACTATGATTTTCAGGAGCAGATTTTGATTTCTCAAATGAATTTTTTGGAAAATACAATTACTGATTATCAATGAAATATCGTGTTATGCAATCTTTGAATCTATGTGTTCTGAGATTCATAATCTTTCTTGAGAAAGTTATTATGGGCATGATATAATTTTGTGACTAGTTATCTCTGAATTTTTCCCTCAGTTCATGGTTATTATTAGTTGTTGGATGACTCGCATTGTATTGATTTGCTTGATCCTCCTTACCCTGTGAGGCATGAGAGAGTATTGGTCAACCATCAGTATTTGTTCAGCCTCTATTGTGTTTTGAATTTATGCAACAAGTATGTTTGTAAATCAGAGTCTGTGAACTCTCTTTGAGTATTCTTTCAGAAAATTTCCTATGTTTACAGTTTTGAAGGCGTTTATTTGTGTTGATGAATGAATGCTAAAGCCTTTTAATGCTTTCTAGTAAAAAGTATTAGCATATCATTCGTATAATAAATTCATTACAAATCATTCAAGGAGCTGCCCTCTAATGCAGAGGTTGAATTTTTATTAATTCATCCAACTATTGGTAGTTTGTTTCCTTTTAAAAGGGTGAAACAGAGTCAAATTTTGCTAAAAGAAGAGAATTGTTAAGGTTTCAAGAAAGGGACAAATCTATTTACCAACAGGGAGAATATGATCATGAGGAATGAAATACAAGCCCTAACTATGAGGATGTCAAAAGAGATTGAAGACTGCAAGATGAATGAAGAAAACCTTGGGAGATCTCTGAAAGATAGATCTGAAGAATGCATTCGGTTGGTTCATGAAAAGGATATGTTGAGAACTGATTTAGTGCAATCCCAAAGTAATGAACAAGAACTTGAAAGACAAATGATAATTCTAGGAGATGATCTGGCTATTGCAAGTGAGTACAAGGACAAATTCAAGGTTAGCTCAGCACAACTTGATGAATTATTGAAAAGTCAAAGACAAAATGGAGATTCCAGTAGACTTGGATTTGAACAAGGTCAGAGTTTCGGTACTGCAAATGAAAATCAAAATTAGAAGATACTAGTAAGGCATCTTAATGCTTACAAATTTAATGGTAGATGCTTTGTTTGTAATAAATTTGGTCACGTGTCTAGGCAATGTAGAAATAGAGAAAATCAAAACTATAACTCTTCTCCCTGTCAATGTTCTAAATGCAATAAGTATGGTCATAAGACAAAAGATTTCAGAATGAATGTAAAATGTTATGCATGTGGAAAATTTGGACATATGGCTAATTAGTGTAGGTCAAGCAATTATACTAGTTATAGAAAAGCAATTCAAAAGAACAATGTTACATGTTATGCATGCAACAAGATTGGACACATAGCTAAGTTCTGTAGAAGCATAAATCTACCAGTTAACAATGATGGATCAAATGATAAAGGGAAAGAGAAGGTCAATGAAATCTGACAAGATCATATCAAGAAATGGGTCAAGAAGTCAAATGATCAATCAACGGATGGGAATGCTCCGGTTACTCAACTAGTAGAGGAGGTTGCTCCTACACCGGCATGAAGCTCATCTGGTAACTGAGGTACATGCCTTAGGGGTAGGCAAGATTCATGATGATATTTCATAAGCCCCGAGAAGGAGTTTTGGAAGATGTTCCAGACATTGAAAATATTTATCCGACATGGAGATGTTCGACCAAGATACAGTATGTTTCACCAGAAGTCATTCATATCAATGATGGATTATGGTTTCTTGGAGGTTAAAAGGTTGAATCCACTTCATTTCTGATCACCTTGCATTTAGAGAGATTAAGAGAAATTTAGAAGGAGTCTAAGGCGATTCAGTGCGATCTGATATCTTCTTGAGCGATTTCACCAGTGATCGAAAGAGTTCTTTAGGGTTTCATGGGCAACTACTTCTCAGGTACTTATTGAAATTATATTTCATCATGGAAGCATGATCATCCTTTGCACCTAATTTTATTGCAAATCCTATTGTTTTTGAGGTTAAGGATTGTCCTAGGTCGACTTTCAAGAAATGCCCGCATATTGCCACCTTGGATGATTTGAGTGGTGCATTTTCCCGTGTCCTGAAAGGAGTTGATATGTGGAAGACGTCAAAGAGTACATTCACTGTCATATTGAGGATTTGGGTACCATTGACATTAAGAGCATGTATATGAGCAAGTTGATGGGAGACTCCGAAAAGATCAAGCCCGAGTACAAGCACATTCAGGATCTAGGGTTTACTGGAATTCTAGATATTCCTAAATTTGAAGATGAGATCATTAGATATGTATTGAGTAGAGTGCATGGAGAATTCATCTTGTTGGACAGGCCATATAATATCTCGAAGGAGGCCATTAGGGCCATCACCAGTTTGTCATAGATTGGTCAGCGTTCAGAGAAGAATATTTCTAATGACCAGGCTAACAAACTCATAGGCGCAACTTCGGACTAACGATCGATGAGGGTCAACACCATCACTAATAGAGACATCAGATTTGGTAGCATGATTACTGGTTACAAGGTAACTCAATTCAATCGTCTTAACTATATTTCTGGCTCCTACATCTATGTTGCACATAAGATCATGAGTGATAATGAGAAGATAGATCTTTGTGGATGGATGTTAGATGAATTGTTAATTAACTAGGGAAGATCAAAGGAGAGAAAAAGGGAAAATTCTGGTATAGAAATCTTATTGTCTGCTTGATTCTATTTTTCATTAATGAAACTCCCAGTTTTGGGAAGATACAGTGGGCATTTGATATCCCAGTAGGAAGAAAACTAAAACAATCTATTACTACTTTGTGTAGTCAGTGAGAAGATAAGGTTTGGGGTTACTTCAAGGCATTCCAAAAGGCAATGAAATATAAAGAGAGGGTTCCAAAGCAAATTGTTGAGAAATACTCAACATAGATATGCTTCATGGTTAAAAAGGATGAAACATTAATGGAAGCAATCAAACCCCAGAACATATGGATTGAAGAGATGGGTTATGAGGTTGATGCTCAGATTTTGGATGATTATGCAAAGATGTTAATTGATGCACCTATTGATGAAGCTGAGAAATCCTTTGGTACTGCAGAATAGAAGAAGCAAGAGGTTCAAACTAAATTTAACCAGAAGAAAAGGGAGGAGCAGCAAGGCAAGGCAAGCAAATTTTTTGAATAGGTATCTCAAGATATCAAGGCATTAATGGATGTTGTTTTGAAAAAAGGAAGGAAGAGGAAAGATCTTGAAGTTTTTATTGAGCCTATTCCATCAAACTTTGGAACTGAGGATGAAACACCCTTAACATTCAAGAGGGTATTGAGGAAGAAAGGTGAAGAGTCTAAGGAGGAAGCAAGGAAGCAACCGGTAAGGAAGGTTACAATCAAGGTACCGACAAAGAAGAGATATCCAAAGGAAATATCTCAAACACCCTATGCACCATCTAGTACTAGAAGAAGAAAGAATATGGATGACACAGACCTAGCAATTGTTACCGGTTATGTAACTATTATCCCACCCAAGACTTTTGCAGAATTGGTAGATGAAATTACTAAGGATGGTATGCTGAAAAAATGTACAATTTTATTATGAGCATTTCGATGATGATGAATAGAGAGAAGTTGAGGAAGCAGTTTTATTATATTTGGATATATATAAAAAAGATTTGCTGGAAATTGAGAAACAAATATCGGCACAAGGTAAGTCCACCAAGATGGTGAACAGAAAAGTGGCCACATGCCAAAAAAAAAAAAAAAAATTCATAACCCGTGCGGTTTCTAAAATTTAAAAAATGTGCTAGGCTTGGTAACACCAAGCCTAGAGAAAAAACAATAAAAAAAACCAAAAGTTCCTCAAAACCCGTAATTTAAAGTTTCTCAAAACCCGTATGGGTTTTGAGAAACATATTTCTTTTGTGTAGGCCACGGGTTTTGGCCATTTTCAACACCAAAACCCGTGGAACAGCAGGAAGGAGAAGCCAAAAAAGCATCAAACCCACATGGGTTTGCAACTATTTTTTATTTTCCCATCATCAAAATCAATTTTCAACAATGGCACCCCGTCAAACAAGTAAGATTTGATTTGTTTGATTATTTTTATTTGCATTTTAATTAAATTAGGGTTTTTTAATTGATTCAAGTTTTATTTTTACTAATTTGATGTCAGATTCTTCAAGCAATCCCCAAAAATGAAATAGACAACAAAGACCTCCTCCTGCACAAGCAACACAAGAAAACCATGTTAACATTGCACAAGAGCAACAAGAAAACCCTCAAAATCCTGAAAATATTGCTCCTCAACAACCACCACCACCCCAAAACCCTCCACGTCCTCCATTAGATCATGTGGATGCCACACAATAGGATCTCATCAATCGCCTTACACAAAATAGTACCCAAATTTCTATATTGGTGAATAGGTTGAGGACCTCTAGACTTGAGCACCACTCAACCCTTGTCAGAACACTAGAAACAATGGCTAATAGTGCAAATGAGGTATCTAGGGAGGTTACAAAATGGGGTTCAAGGAGGGATAGATGTCAAACATTTTATGCGGATGGGTTGTCATATGATCAAGTGAAGAAAAAGGGCATAGTTAAAGATAACATATGTGCTCTTTTCACCGATCTTGTTACCAGTAACAACCTAGAAATAAATATGCCTCGATTTCCTATACATTGGTGTGCTCATGCTAGGTTGAAAGATGATTTTTGGGATAGGTGGTATATGGTCTTTGACCAACCACCTTGTAATAATTGGGAGGTGCCTCTATATTTTTTGAAAAAGTTGTATTGTGAGTTTATCCTCGGTGAGAAGCCGAATTACTTTGACATCCGACAATTTCAGGGTAGAGGGAGAGGCTCTGCGTGGGATAGACCTGGGGGCCATAGGTTGGTAGATCCACAACATAGGAGGCGTACAACTCCTAAACCCATGGTTCATGTAACTGTCCCTATATCCTTGAAGGAGTCTATGGAATTACAGACTCTTCAGGCAGCTACATCATTGACTGATGTCATTGTTCAGCATGGCACACAACTGGTCGGAGTAGAGGATGTACTAGCACCTTCACCACCTCCTTCATCAGTGACACCTCCTTCATCAGGAGCACCTCCTTCCTCAGCAGCACCTCCTTCATCAGCAGCACCTCATGCATCATTTGGCACGAGCCAACCCATTCAGCATATGTGCCCCACCTGCCAGGGTGTATGTTCTAGTGTAGACACTAACGCGGACAAGGATGGTGGAACATCTCATTCATGTACATGTTGTGGGAGTAGATTCCATGCTTCCACTCCAAAGAATGTGGCCCTCATCGACAAACTACTCAATATGTTGTACCCTCTCTATCAGACATAGGTGCGTTTAATTTTGTTTATGACATGTTATTAATTAAGTGACTAAATCTTATAAAAAGAAATGAATTTTTATTTTTAGAACAATTTAAAGTGACATATAAATAAAATGCATTGCAAGGTGCAACAGGTGGTGGGAGTACACCACATACTGTTCAGTTGACTCCACGGTCACGAGTAGTTTCGCCACCAGAGATAAAGATTTATAAATTTGTTAAAAATATAATAATACATTGGATTCAAAATATATTTTGTTAATTATATGTATCATTACTTGATATTTTGTAGGGCTTATCAGCGGCTGAGATGTCCCAACTTGATGATATCACTCTTTCAGCCATTGACTTTGGCCAAGATAGCTATGCGGTACCATTTAGATTTATATATTTTTGACTTAAGTGATATATTAAATACATGCTCTTTTCCCTTATGTTAATTTTTTTCCATTATTTTACCCCACCTGCCTCAAGGACATCTCGTGTGAGAAAGCTATCCTCTAGCACTCCGAGGCAAAAAAAGATATCCTCTCGGACACCCAAATGACAGAAGGTAATTCACTACAATTTAAATTCAATTATTGAAATGTATTATGATTAAACATGTATATGTAGATATTGATAAATGCACTTAATTTATTTGTTCTATATACAAAAACATATGGGGTTTACAGAATTAATGAATGCACCTGATGTCGATGAGGTTCAACAGAGGGAAGAGGTGATATCTTCATATTCACTTTGGATTGCATTCTTGCTTGTTCGAAATAACTAAATCCTTTTATGTCTATATCATATGCTATCATTTTTCATACAGGAAATGGTAATAGTTGCATCAAATTCAACTAGGCCTCCTAAGGTAACAGGAGAACTATATGACGCTTCGGTGTGCATTTTTTCTACATATGTTAAAAATATTTGTTTTATCTAGTTTGTCAACAACTTTGGGTTATTAACTTGTATGATTGTATTTAAACTATTACAGACCCCTTCCAAACTTCCTACTATTATTCTACCATTCCATTTTAGTAGAAGTCCTACACGTATATTATGGGATCCAACACGATCAAGGAAAAAGGTATGTCTGTCTTAGATCAACTCCTTTTCACTAAGTGCACAATGGAGTTGAAACCGTCTAGTTAACTCCTTTTGGATCAATTACCATGGATATAGAAAATGGTCGTAACTGATTCATCTATGACTTTTCCTCCTACGACCACAACACATCCATCTGAGGCTTCGTTATGCTTTAGTTTTTTAGTCTATTCATTTTTAGTTATTATGTGTTATTTGACATATATGTCATTAACATGTATTAATGTTGGTTTACCAGTTACAGCCTCCTGCAGGACATCCCATGGATCCTCAGCCTCACCGAATTGTAGAAGATAGAGATGAGGTAATCAACATTTCAACTTCAAACAATTTAGAGTTCAGTATTTAGTTATTTTGATGTTATATTGAGAAAATATATCTAATTCGACATTTGAATTGTCCTTGTGCATCCACCTGCAGAGCCACGTACTGCTTCGAAGAGGCTCAATTTTGATGATCTGCCATAGTCATAGATACTGATAGAGACATATAGTTATAGTTGTGGTCATTGAAGGACCAATTTTTTATATATTTGGCATTTGTATATGTATATATCGACTTTGACAGACATGGCACATGCCATATTTTTGTAACTATTATTGATTTGGCATCTATGCCATTTTTTGATAGGGGGAGAGAGAGGGAGATTGGGGAAAGGAGAGGGAGAGAGGGAGAGAAGGATAAGGGGAGGGAGAGAGGGAGATTGGGGAAAGGAGAGGGGGAGAGGGAGATTGGGGAAAGGAGAGGGGGAGAGGGAGAGAGAGGTAGATTGGGAAAAGGAGAGGGGGAGAGGGAGAGAGCGAGAGAAGGAGAGGGGGAGGGAGAGAGCGAGATTGGGAAAAGGAGGGGGGGGAGAGAGAGGAAGAGAGAGGGAGATTGGGAAAAGGAGAGATTTTGGAAAGGAGAGGGGGAGAGGGAGAGGGGGAGGGAGAGAGAGAGAGGGAGAGGGAGAGAGAGGGAGATTGGGAAAAGGAGAAGGAGAGGGAGAGAGGGAGAGAAGGAGAGGGGGAGGGAGAGAGGGAGATTGGGGAAAGGAGAGGGGGAGAGGGAGAGAGAGGGAGATTGGGAAAAGGAGATCGGGAGAGGGAGAGAGGGAGGGAGAGGGAGGGAGGGAGGGAGGGGAGAGAGAGGGAGATTGGGAAAAGGAGAGGGAGAGAGAGAGAGGGAGAGAGAGGGAGATTGGGAAAAGGAGAGGGAGAGAGGGAGAGAAGGAGAGGGGGAGGGAGAAAGGGAGATTGGGGAAAGGAGAGGGGGGGAGGGAGAGAGAGGGAGATTGGGAAAAGGAGAGGGGGAGAGGAAGGGAGAGGGAGAGAGAGGGAGATTGGGAAAAGGAGAGGGGGAGAGGGAGAGAGGAAGGGAGAGGGAGGGTGGAGACTAGGAGAATAGGATAAAGAGAGGGAAAGAGAGGGAGAGAGAGAGAGAGAGAGAGAGAGAGAGAGAGAGAGAGAGAGAGAGAGAGAGAGAGAGGGAGAGAAAGAGAGATTTAAGATAACAAAAGGGGGAGGGAGAGGGGGGAGAGGGAGAGGGAGGGGGAGAGAAAGAGAGAGAAGGGGGAGAGGGTGAGAATAGGATAGGAGATAATGTGTGTGTGTGTGTGAGAGAGAGAGAGAGAGAGAGAGAGAGATGAGGTAGAGAAAGAACAAGAAGGAGAAAAGGGTGAGAGAATCGAAAAATAGAGAAGTGTGAGGGGGAGAGAGATGAGATAGAACTCAAGAAAGATAATTAGGGCTCAAAATAGACAAAGACAATGATGGGGGAATTAAGACAAGAGAGAGGAAAAGAAGAGGTACATGCATGTATACAAACATATATACATATATCTATATAAATATATGTATATATAACTATAGATATGCATATATACATACATAAACACATATTATCTAGGTATGTCTAAAACATGTGTAGTAAATGCTAAGTTTACAAGCATACATTATTATGTCTTCATAACCCGTACAGGTTTTGTGAAACAAAAAAAATGTTTTTAGTTCTTCATAACCCATATGGGTTTTGTGAAACAAAAAAAATATTTCTATTTCTTCAAAACCCGTACGGGTTATTTAGAACTACGAATAGTACTTTTGGTTCTTCAAAACCCGTGCAGGTTTTGGCTTGGTAAGAGGGTTGGAAAATGACCCTAAGGCTTGCAAGCCCATTTTCCCCCCTTTTTTGTTCCTTTACATGTTTTTTCATCCTCCACCATGATTTCTTGACTTCATCATCATCAGGTTTACAAATGATCAAGTGGGTATCTCTAAATTTACCACCATAATCTCACACATCTTAGTTTTTTGACCATATAATTTTTTTAATTTTTGGACAACATTAGCATAGTAAACTTTAATTTTCTTTATCAGTGCCTTGACAGTTCTCACAGACATATGTCTACCATTTTTTTAATAACTTTTGATATACTTGACCAAATTCAAAATAAATTATATATTATTATTCTACACTAGATTCTATACACTTTAAAAAAAAAATTACATTTTTTATTATTTTGATGCAAGTTATGCCCAATGCACGAATAGGTACCAAATTTTCAAGATGTGGTCACTTCCAAAAATCATAAAAAATAAAATAATAAACAAAAATTTACAAAAAAATACACAACTTCTAGATCTCACTCTTACCTATCATCCTACCAAAGGGTTTTGCAAAATACTAAATCTAACTATATAGTTTGTGCAGTGCACGAAAACAACTATGTTATATTTTTCTAAAAAAATCAGGAACAGGTTTTTGTGCGTGAAAGGTTTGACCCTCTTAATCTTATCCACTTTTTTTTTTAAATAGTAGTTTAGAAACTAGATTCAGAGTAATACAATTCTTATTCTTTTCTCAACTCCTAGTTTTTAGTGCATGACCTTCAAATAGCTCTTTGAAGTTTAGGTTTACCTGTTTCTAGAAATAAAATAAAATAAAATAAAATAAAAAAGTGGCCACTTATACCCCTCTTTTTGTTCACCATCTTGGTGCACTTACCCCACAGCTATATGAAAACCTAGATATTAGAATATTATCATCTATGAAGGAGGATAAGTAGATAAAGATTCAAGAGTTGTTAACTACCTATGGATCCATTACTCAAATGAGTTGGATATGACCCTTGAGGTTGCAGACAGAAAAATATTTCAAAGAAAGCACATGATAGTTAGTCTTATGTTAGGTAGGGTTAATGAGATTATCAGTGAGACCCATAAAGCATGGGTTCAATTCTTTGCTGAAAACACTGGTTTCTACACTTCACTGAAGGCTAAGACAGACACTATAGACATCAGGGTTGAAGGGAAAGGTAAAGGTACAATGGGTACCTCATCTACAATTTTGAAAGATATTAAGGCATTAGATATAGATCCCTCAGTAGAATCTATTGTACAAGACACAGAGGTAATACCGGCAAAGGTAGATATACAAGCAGATTCACAGAGTGTACAGGTTACTTGAATGTTGAGGATAATAGTCCTCCAAATCAGAATGTACAGGTTCAGGACATAGGTCATAAGGAGGAAACAACAGTAACTATTACTACACCAAGTGGCGAAGCCACCAGTGCAAAAGAGGAAGTTATAAAAGTTTATAAACCATAAGAGGAGAAGGGAGACAAATATAAGAGAAAATTGTTCGTATAGTCAATTCTTTTGACGGATCAAATTCTTTGACAACATCTATTGATGTTCAGATTTTGGTATTGGAAGCTCAAGTTTCAGCTCTTGAGAGGGATAAAGATAAAATCATAAGGAGAGATAGAGGTCTCTGAAGATTGGTGAGTCCCCGATTGGACTCATTCAGTGTACATAAGAAGGAGTGTATTGACATGGTTGACAAGCCCACACCAACAGAACTTAAGGATAAAGAGTCATATGCTCACATGCTTAATGGACTTTTATATCTTTTTGACACACTCAAATCAGGTTGGGATACTTATCTAGAGCTTTTGGAGAAAGCCTATCCAGAAATTTTCAAGTATATTCAGCTCTGGTAAGGTATTTTGGGACATTCTTTGTACAAAATTTCATTTTTTGTCTCATTTTTTGGTATTTTTCATGGCATTGATGTCAAAGGGGGAGGTATAGGTGAAAAATATATTCTTGACATCATAGGTATAAAGTATTTTGTTTAGTTCATGATCACAAATGGATATTCAGCTCAAGGGGAGCAGTCTCAGGGTGAAACCGACAAATGGAAACCATTATGATTTTCCACATGAGTGTTGCCATCAATGCCAAAGGGGGAGATTATTGGCAATTGACACACATTTGATTGGTTTCAATATGTTGTCATTGATGGAAACATGTTTCGGCTTTCATATCTTGGTTTGGTTGTTTACTGGCAGACACTTCACCGACACCGACAGGTATCTTCACTAGTAGGAGGAATTATTTGGGTACCGACATTGCAGGCCGACATGACTTCATCAAGATACCGATATAGGAGGCCAACATCATTTGGGAGATCTGGAAATTGGCAATTGATTTTGATATTTATGTGTATGTGTAATTGAGCTGACATGTATATTCATTTTGTAATTATCTATGTAAGCTGAAATAAGGCATGCAAGATTGTAAGCGTATATAGGTCAGTTAATTAGATCATTTTGTGATATGATGTAGTAATGTGAAAGAGGAGAGATATGAGAGTGATATTTGTAATGCGAGGAATATTGATTATGTAAGAGGTTATTCCAGTAAGGGTTTAGGGTTTCAGAACCAAAACAATTAGAGCTTAACCGGAACTGTACTCAGACATAAGAGATGCTAGCTTTGCAGTTAACTCTCTCTTCCGGATTGTAGTTTGGATTTTTATGTAGTTAGTGAGGCTCCTTTTGTGATGAGTAGTGTGCTCTAGGTTGTAAGCCTTCCGACATGTGTGGGCCCCCATATTTTGTAATATCTTTTCATATGACCAGTGGATTGATATTGTGGGTCACAAATCCCACCGTGGTTTTTCCTCTTTGAGGTTTTGCACATATAATTCTTTGTGTTATGGTATTCATTTGTGTGATTATCTTATTGGTTACTATACTTCTTTCAATTATATATGTACCAGTTTACCGGTTGGTGAATGCTCTACTCAAAGATTTAGCCATTAGGATGAAGAGAAAAAGAGATAAAGAATCTCCTTGTATAACATCTTGAGAAAGACTAAAGAAGCCTTGGAGAGTACTATTTAATAGGTCTGAAATTTTTATTTGAGAAAAAAATGACCCAATCAAGTGACGTGATTTAGAAGAAAAACCAAGTTTTATCATAACCTTGTCCAAAAATTCCTAGTTCATCTTCTCGTAGGCCTTCATCATGTCGAGTTTGATAACCATAGAAAGGATTTTACTTTCAATAATAGAATGAAGTGTTTCATGTGCAATAATTGCCCCTTTAGTGGTTTCCTTGCAAGGCACAAAATCCCCTTATTCGATATAATTTTGGTGATGATATTTGCAAGCCTTAGTGAGATTTCTTTGAAAATAAAATTATAGATGGTGTTGCATAAATATATAGGTCTGAAGTCTCCAAAAGATGAGGGATTTTTCATCTTGGGGACCAATGCAATGAAAGTTTTATTGAGTTCTTTGAGGATTGTACCATTTCTTTTAGATTCTTCCAATGAGTGCCAAATTTCATGGCCCATAAAATCCTAACCTTTTTGGTAGAAACTAGTTGTTAATCCTTCTAGGCTTGGGGATTTATCAAGTGGAATGAAAAATAGCACATCCTTAACTTCCTCTAATGTGAAAGCATAAAGGAGAATCAATGTCTTCTCTAGAAACTAATTTGGGAATATGTTGAATGAGATTATTTGAAAGTTCTCCCTAATTTGGGTTTTGTTCTAAAGCTTTTAATAAGCTAGAGAAAAAAAATATAGCTTCTTGATCTATAAGTTTTTCTCCTTCAAAGTGCGGCTAGAGATAGAAACAATCATAAAATAACATTACTTTGTTGTCTGATTAGTTCAATCTATATAGTCTTATTATTACATAAGATTGTTAAACCACTTGAAGCTCCTTGTGTTGGAGTGTCAACAAACTACCATTTTTTATATTTACTAAAAATTACTTGAACCTGGTTTGATGTGAATTTTGTGTCTTGCAGAAGAAATTTTTTACCATTATTAGAGTCTATTTGATGCTTAATCAAACATCTTTTTTTAGGGGCATTCAAGCCCCTAACATTCCAAGATAGGACTATCATTATCCTTGAGAAAGACAACACACCCTTCTTGATCTAGTGCTTACTCATGGAGTAACTTGGTTATCTTTTCTATTCTTGAAACTAACTTCCAAAGTTGTTTGAATGCTTGCAACAATTTTTGCCTGTCTATTTTCTTTTAGGCAGTCTCCCTTTAGTTGGGGGTATGGTAGAATTGATTGACATTCTTCTCTCTTTGTCTAAGATATGGAGAGGGTTTGAGAAAATGATAGTCCATATTTCTATTGATTTCTTTGATTTAATCAAAACATTTAGACCCTTCTTAGAGAACAATATGATCAACCATTTCTATCATTTGTTGTTCAGTCAAAATTGCTTGCCCTTCTGGCAAAAGGGTGTCACTGATAGTAATAAAATCTGATTGATTATCTATTTTTAATGGAGAAAATTTATCCTTTGAAGCATGTTCCATCCAGAGATCTTTGTTGGATTTAGATTGAAATATAGGGATTGTGGAACTTGAAGAAAACCTTTTTTCTAATTCCCTTGTGGGGTGTGTGAAATGTTACCAAATTGTGAATCTTTGTTTATCTCACTTTGTGTGGAATTTGGGACCACAAGAGAAATACTAGTAGAATATACTTCATTTGTCTCTCCTTGTGAGGTAATCCCTTTTGATGGAAGGGAAATGTGCTTGAATGGAGTTCTTTTCCATAAATTTATTTTGGTTCAAAGCTTGAGTCGAGGTTTCTTCGCAAGCCTTATTGTTGTCAAGCGAAGGCTCAAATACTTGAACTCTGTTAATTTTTGGGAATGGAGAGTGGAGAGTTTTCAAGGTTTGAAATAAATCTCAAGGGGTCAACCAAAAAATTTATATCCTCATAAACCCAGCCATGTTGACCAATGTTAGAATGGCAAAACATTGGTCAAACACTAGAAGAGCGTCCCAATATATGGAACATGTTGTATACTGAATCCGGGGTTTCAAGGAAGATTTTCTAATTCCAAACTTCATTTTTTGATTGTATAAGAAAGGATTGAGAAAGGGACCTTTAGAAATCTGAGAGAAAAAAAAACCTAATAGGAAGTTCTACATTATCGAAGAAACTTGAATCATGTTTCATGAATATACCGATTTGATTTCCTAGGCTTTAACTAGTTCACTCTCTCTGTATTCAAGTGGGAGGGTTTGTAGATGAACCCAAAAACAAATGAATTTTATGACTGCCAAGAGAGGGTTAAAATTAGGGATCCAAGACTAAATGAAAAGCATTGAACCTTCAAGAAACCAAGTTTTGATTTCTTATACTCTGTCTCTAGCTACTTTTGAAGAGAAGATGGAAACAAAGAAACCCTTATCCCGATCTAGAAAAAAACATATATGTCCAATCTAACAAAATGTGTTTCTTATGAATGAAATTCCAAAACTTACATATGATAGCTTTGTCTCAAAGATTTAGAATCTTCTCTTTGAGAGAATCTTATGCAAATGTAATCTTGATTTCTCCTTCGGCTCCTTTATGCCCTATATTTCCCATGGATTGAGAAGAGGGATTGTGCTTTAGAGATGGCTTCCCAATGTTAGCTGCAACCTTGTGGAAGTTTTCGCTGAAGGGTTCTCTTAATCTTTCTTTAGGGTTAGGGTTATCTTTCAGAACCAAACCAATCTTTTGTTGTAATGAAGAAAAGATCTTGAAATGGGCACCTTTGGATTCAGGGTTAGGAAATTGTGAACAACTAGGAGTATTTTTTGACCTTGCAAATGCTACTACAATCGTGTTGATCTCTGCCAACCCCTGCGATGTGATGGTCACCACAGGTTCGCAACTAGTCGTTCTGTATGGACAAATTTTGGATTTTGTCTGAAATGGGCTTCCACCATGTTTTTAATTTTTAGATTTAGTTTACATCCAAGTTTCTTTTTATTTTTTATTTTTATTTTTGGGTATACAAAATGTGTAGGTCATGAAGATAAACTCAATTAAGACTAGCATTAAATAAGTAGTCACCTACAACTATTTTCCTTTTATAATTGGCAATGTAAAAATATAATTTAATCATATTTATGTACATCATTCTTAAAAAAATATGCTAATTCTAATATTATAAGAAAAAAAGAGAACATGCCTCATGTAAAATAAGTCTCTAACATAGTATATGTATTTCATGTTGATACCAAAGTTTTGAAAAGCAAAACAATTTTCTATGTGATCTTAATTAAAAAATTACAAATATATAAATAAATCATAACTCTTCTTAATTAATATAAAAATAATATGTTCTTTATAAATTTTGAGAAAATATACTATATGCCTATATGCCTATGTTGTGACATTGAGGAACATCTCCTCCAGGGCCTCCAAAAAAGATAGTATGCCCATATGGTTCCTCATAAACATTATATTGTACATCATAACATTCTTTATGATTATGCATAATTTCTGATGATGGATCAATTTCCTTTCCAGAAGTATCACTTATTTTGATTTCCCTAATATGTGCTACTTTTTTATCACCGCTCCCTGGAAAGTGCCCACTACCCATATCTGTATTTGTATGTGGAGTCCCAGCACCTTTGGAATGAAACTTAACCTCACCTCCAAAAGCAACTTGATCACCAAATTTTCCCAATGATGGTATGAAAGACGTATTCCAATAACCAACAAGGTTGTTACTAGCATATAATGCCCACACAGGAGTGTTGGATTGGATTTCCTGAAAAAGACATTTAAAATTAGAACTAGATATTTTAAAATACCAAATAAATATAGCACATAGAAATCATAATAACCTAACTTTGAAATATTAAAAAACATCTAGATATTTTTATCCTAATTAAAAATTCATGTCTTACATTGAATTTTCATTTATTCATAATTTATACCATCTTACTAATGCTTATATAAGATTCAATGGTATTTAAAAATAAAACTAAACAAATTTAAGGGAAGGTCTAAGGTATTAATCAGTTGTGAAATATGATTTGTATGAAAACATGTAGTTTAATATACATTATAATTTTTAATTATTTGAATATGAACGTATATGTGTGTGTGTACATAAATGCACTGAGAAGAGATATATCATTTCAAGCTCTTTGAGTTGAGTCAAGGTTTTTTTTATGTAGGTTGGTTGATTGTGTGTCCAATAGAACTTGGGAAAAATCCATTTCTATGGATCTCAGTCTCATGGCCTTTTAGGAGACTCTTTTAGCTTTTCATTTTCTTGTTATTCCTTGTGAGGAAAGGATTGTTTAGTCTCTTTCCTCAAATGGGAAGTTCAATGTTTCATGTTTTAAGTTATTATTTGAATAGCCTACTACTCATCCTTTTTGGAGTAAACTTACATTATTGAAATTATTTTAAATCATGGTTGGGTCTATTGATTGTGGGGCCAAATAAACCCACACATTAAATCATATTAGAAAAATAATAATCCCCAAATGATAAATATTAGCTATAGGTTTTCTCTCTAGAATTAACTAGTGGAGAAAATGATGGCAATAAGATGCAAACATTTTCTTTTAGGTTTAAGCATCTAACCACCAAAATCTTCAATTAGGACTTTACAACTTGGATGTACAATTCAACGAGAAGTCATGTTTTCTTGGCACTTTTGAAAAAAATTATAATTGTGAAAATTCCTAAGAAATACAATATAAAAGATCTTTGCCCATGGTTTTTTCTTGGTATAATTTTACTAGGTTTTCTACATAAACATGTGTGTGTCATTTTTTATTCTCTACATAATTTTGTATTGATTATTTTCACAACAATCCACATCTATATATGCTCTTAAGGTAAAGTCTTCACCTCTTGTGTACCATAAGCCAAAATCCAGGGTTCCTTTTAAGTATTTGAAGATTATTTTTAGTACCTATATATGTCTCTCTTTATGAGCTACTTAAAACCTTTCTACCATACTAGTTTGTTGGATAATATCTAATCTTGATGCTATGATATTGTTTAGGGGCGAAAGAGGTATGGGAAAACTAGATATTAACTCAATAGGACAAAAACCTTCTTTCAACTATACATTAGAATGCAAATCACTAAAGGGGTGATATGCTTGACTAAGTATTATCCAAATGGAGTCAAGAAAATTCCTCGGTCTCTATTATTTTTCTTCTCTAAATGATTGTGTGTTTAATCCAAAATATAAACTAACTAGGTCCTAAGCATGCATAAATGAACATATAAATTGATTGAACAATTTGATATCTAGAAACTAAAACTATAGAGAAGATACAAAAGTGAAACAAAGACTCAAAAATATACCCGTTCCTTAAAAAAGAGCTAAAATGGGTGGACATTATGACTAGGTTCCATAGTACTAACTATACTAGAGTTTGAACTCTAAAAATTTATGACTTCTTATCAAATCTAAGGTTGAACTTGGAGGACTATGGTGCTAGACACCCTAATCCTGGTAGATGGAGGCACTTAGAACCCTAGTCCACATGTTTTTTAATAAACTTTGTAGTGGATCTCTGTCTCTAGGTCCTAACCAATTTCCTCTCTTCAGTCTCTATAAAAAACTTGAAGGTGAATTTGTGAAATAAAGAGAAAGTGTGGTTTTTGTTATATAAGGGTTTTCCTCAATCAAATCCTTGTTTTGGTTATTTCCACCTCCACAAATAGCCAACTTGAATCTAAAAACATTGTGTGTGCTCTAAATCTCAAGTGTGCTTGAGATTTCTATGAACCGAGATGCATAAATGTAAAGTAGACTCCTACTGAAGTGTGTTAGATTAAACCTTAAAACAAATGATCAAAAGTGAAAAAAGAATTAACTTGAATGCTAAAACTTAGATCTAAAGCTTGATTGGAGAAATATGAGAAAAAATTGAAATCATATCCAACTCCTTAGGGAGAGGTACAACCCAATCATCATTTGGTGACTCCCTATCATCCCCCAACATACCTTGAAAGTTCCACTATAATGAATAAATGTTGAAAAAGACTTAAATACAACTGATATTTCCTTAAATTTGCACATATAGAGCTTCACATAGAGTAGGTCCTTCACATCATAAGGATATCTCAAATTTGCATAATTAATTGATGTAAAAAATGAGGAAGGTAACTTTCTTATATACAAAATTATAACCTTAAATTGATAAAAGGCCAAATTAAAATAATCCTTTTTCACATTGAGTATAAATCTAAAAATGGAAAGACCGACATATTATCCTCCTAAAATTTTGGTCAAAAAGCATCAGACACCATTCATCAATTGCCAGTGTCTTGATAAAATAGGTCCAAAAATTTAGGGTAACGAGATAATAGGATCTTGATATTAGAACTTCTAATATTTAAGTGGAGGAAAATGTGTTTTGAAATTTGAAATGACACGGGACTTATAATTAATTAAAGTAATAAAGAATAAAGGACACACCTTAAAGAAAGTGCTCAAATAAGTGTGTGATGAGATTTAAATTAAGAAAGGACTCATATTCTTGAGTTAAACATTAATTGAATGCTAGAAGAGGTTCTACAATGCACATAGGAGTGGGAAACACTAAAATGAGAGCTAGGAGAGTGTGACATTGGGCTCCATAATTAGAGTATAATTTACAATGCTCCACATATAAAGAAAAATTCCTATTATAGATCTATAGAAAGTTTAGTTCACTTTGGGAGATTCACCATTCTTACTTAACATGAACTCTATGACCATTGGTATACTTACAAAGTTGTAATCCTCTATTCTGGACCCTTTTAATAGATATTTAGCATACTTGGTTTGTGAAATGAAGTCTACATTTCTATTGAGAGACTTTTAATCCTACGAAGAATGATATTTCACCTAACAAAAACATTTCAAATTATTCTTGCACCTTTTGAGAAAAATATTGAAACATTCTATTCTTACTACCTCCAAAGATGATATCATCTAAATATAATGTTGCAATTAATTGATTATTTCAGCTTTTAAATAGATATTGTTGTTTGGAACACCTCTTTTGAACTCTTGACCTTGCAAGTATTTATCTAATATATAATACCAAGCTTTAGGAGATTTCTTTAATATCTTTCTTAGGTTTGCATACATAATATTTGTTCTCTAACAAGATAAATCCTTTAGCTACTTCAATATAAACCTCCTCTTCTTTGATCATATTTTTCAATGGATTATTATCTTCTTCTTTTTTGATAAATTATACTTTAATCATGTTTTTTCCTTTTACGTTAAATCAATTTATTATGTATTTTTGGTATCTTTTATAAATATTCATTTATAAGTCATTTCTAGAGAGTTATGCACATTTTATGTTTCTATCTTATGGCTAAATTTCCTATTTTTTTTACATTTGGGATTATTAATGGTTTCATCTATCCATGTTGTACCATACACTTTATTCTACTTAGTTGAGAGATGTATGGTCCAAAAGATGGGTAAGGTAATTATAATATGTAGTGACACTATAATTTAAGAAAGAATTTATGTATATGTTTTGATTAAGTTATGTTTCTACTTCCTATTTTTATATCATATTGGTAGTTTTATAAATGCCCTCCTTTTCCCAATTGGAGCCAAAAGAGTAGAAGATTTATCTCAATCTTGTTAGTTTGTCAAATCCACTTGCATTTTTATCATAATTTGCTCATGATCCTAGCTTGATCATTTTTTACTATAATTAGTGTCATATTTTTATTTCTCTCATAATGGGATGAAATTTTTAGCATAAATATGTTTACAAGGAAACACTTGATGCTCACAATTCGAAACTTCCCTTAAGATATTTATAAATATTATAGTAATTAGAAGTATATTTAGACACAAAGGACAAAAGGAAAAGATGGTTTAGGAAACACTTTTAAGTAGATCAAATTAATAGTTTAGAGATTAGTTCCACACTACTTAGAATTAACCTACACAATTTTTGAGGTTTATAGTTTAATATAGTGAGCACATCAAGGATAAATATTTACATCATTGACAAATAGATTCTATACAAAATCTATTGCTTCATCAATGATCCCTAAACTAAATACCCTACACATTTACATTTGATTTCATAAAATACATTTTATTTTATCTAATTCCTAACTTTAGCTAACTTAAATTAAATTTATTTTATTATTAGCATATATTTAACTAGTCTAAATAATCTATGTAAAATGTTTGTCCACTTAATAATTATTTATTGATTTTTATAAAACAAATAAAAATACTTACTAGGCTCATTCGTAAGGAAAATGAATATTGTGTTCCACCATCTATAGATATATCTTTTATTGGGCTACCAGGCTGAATTTGTGAGCCACTTGCCACCACAAACCCTGGACAAGATAGATCATAGCAACCTGATGTTTCAAAACCATCAGCCTATACCAACACACATTATGTTAGTCATGATGAACTCTCTACATGCAAAACTTTCATCTCATTAAAAGAGAATATCATAATTACCGTCCAATAAGTAAAAAGTCGTGGTCTCTCATCTTGATACAATTCTGGATAAACCTATAGTCATAGCAAAATATTAGATTAAACTTCAAAGTAAATTAAATATAAAATGTATAATGGCATAGCCTAACACACCGAATTGCAAGTATTACATACTTAAAGACTTTTTCTATTAAAATAAAATTTATAAACACTAATTTATTTTTAATTTTTAATTTAATTAACAATATTTAAATAACAATCTTTAATTTTATACAAGGTTAATTTATTATTGAGTAAATCAATATCAATATAAATTATATAGAAAAAACCATTATAAATTAGATCATATTTTATACTAAAATAAGAAATATTTTTATTATTTTGATTAAAGCAGGAGAGGGCCTAAACCACATACATAGTAGCGATTAACACAATAAAACCTTTATAAGATAGGTCATCCTAAGGCAAGAGGAAAGAGTTTCACAAGGACCGAAACTAATGATTGAGTTTTATTGATCAGATCAATGAACAAATAGTAAAATAGGGTCCCAATCTAGAAATAAGAATCTCTTTTAGGACAAGTTTTTAAGAAGAACCCCAAAACCTTAAACCAAAGAAAAAACATTGAACTGAAACATGATAAGCCAAGGAAGGGGAAAACTAAGAACCCTATATAAAAAAGGAAAATTTAACTAGCTTCTTGCACAAATTAAACCAAAAAGATCTAAATTGAAGTGATACAAAGATAGAAACAAAGACAACCTATCTTATTCAATAGAGGAAGAAGGTATCAAACCAGCCAACAAGATTAAGAGGACTATCAAAAATCCTTATCCAAGAAGCCCACACACATTGGCCTTTGAATAAGAGAAACCTATTAGCCAAAACCATTCAAAGCTAAGGAAAAACCCCAATATTTAAAATCTTCTTGGAAAACCACTTGAATTGAAGACCACTCAAGCATAGTCCTGAGCAGGGCAACCATGTTTTGTCTTGACAAAAGATGAGGTGACTATGCACAGCATAACAAATGGCCACTCTCTGAGAAAAGGCTAAACAAATTTTAGAACACCAGAATCAATTGCAATTTGACTCCCTAGGCTATAATCATTTAAAGCCATCTTCAAATTTGAGAAAATCTAAATTAGCAACAAATAACCAAGGAACATGAAGTTCACCTTTGAAACCTATGTATGTGCATTCCTTTATCAAGTGATTATAATGTAACGCAATGATGCTCATACTCAAGCTATGTAGGTTAAACCACCTTTTCTTTCTTGCAATGACATGTTGGGCATTTCTTTGGTACTAGATATGCATCAATAGCCCAACATAGGTACCTTTGATTTCGCTTAAGCCTTTCTCTACTACCAACTAGGTGTTTATAGTCCTGGTAGAGGTTACTTGGATCACCCACCATGATTAATCTTTTTTTATCCTCTTTGAGATGTCTCTTTAAAATTTTGCATTCACTTTGATCACCTAAGGTAATGAAACGTCATGGGTGGGTTAGGTTTCACAATGGATAATCATGAAATGACTATGGCTTTAGATTTTCACTTGAGTAATGACAATCCCTACATAACAACAAAACCTTCTTTTGGTTTGCTTAATCTTTGCTTAAACCATGGCATGCTCAACTAGGTTGAGCAAGAAATATTTTCCCATGCTGGCTTACTTCGATTTTGGCACCCTAAAATTATTGGGAGAGGTATATAAGCAATGTATCCTCCCTCATTTTTGTGGAACATGAATATATGAAGGATAAGGCATTCAAGCATTCAAGTATTCAATATTCAAAACATTTCATCCCACCATATTCTTCATAGTGGCAACCTTAAACAATCTTCACACAAGCATGTCTTTTGTGATGTCCTTTTAGGTCTTTTATGTTGAGTCATGCTATTTCACCAACATTCATGATCATCTTCAAAGAAGCATTTACATCATCAAGGTATATGGCACTTCCATTTTTCAGATTTAGCATTTTCTACCTAACGACATGCTTTCCTTTCAAGTTCATTACAATTCCATTTAAAGGTTAATTCCAAAACCGGGGTTTGACTTAGGCAAACCCATTTCTCCCCAACAATTTCCTCTCTTTTTCTATGTGTAGGAATAGGTGGCAAAGCTACAAGAATAGTTACAGACTAATCAGACAGAAATCTATAGTCTACAATTCGTCGAAGCTAAAACTAATGGGAGCGACTGAGCCCCAGGAGTGGACTGAGCTAGGTGACCGAGTCCCTACACTTTTTCCTCAAATTTGAACTTTAGGTTAGTTACAATCTATACTTTCACATACTATTAGTCCCCTTACCTAAGATTGGCTGGTTGTTCACATTAGAGATGCGCTAAGGAGGAAGCATTATAAAAAAAGGATAATGGACAATAGATAAACAGATGAAATGTATAAGGAATAATGTACAAACCCATGTAGATAAGGAAAAATCATATAGAATATATTATTACTCTAGTAAATATAGAATAAATCTACAAACCTAAATGAGTTTTTTAATCAAACCCTCCATTCTACAGCAGTCAATAATCTGTAATCTTTCTGAATAAAAAATTAAAACGATGAATTTGACCCTCTTGACTAGAGAATGGGTGAAAAGGATTACTTACTTGCCAGCCAGACACCAATATTTGTGTCTGATCTGCAGACATAACCCACATCTGACTACGACTGTATATGGCGTCAGACGTCACATAAGGAGACCATGTGTTAATGAAAGCTTCAGCTTTAGTGGCAGCACCCGCATTGAATTGAACGTAAGCATACTGAGAAACAGAATCAAAACATTACACTTTTCCTTAAACCTTATCACTTCAATTGTTTCTAATTTCAGACTAATTTTAAATTGCTTGGTCACCTCCTGAACACTATCGTCATCAGAGGCATCCAAACTTTTGGTTTGCCCTAGGAAGCGAGCTACAGATCCTGCTCTTTCAACATGTTGGTGCTTTATCTCTCTAACAGAGATAGTTCCCTCTGGGCACCTTTTTACTGAAATGTTCAATCCCTTGTATGAGATGTCTGAGCTTTTCTGTAATCAAAACGGTACAAATGGGTTTTTTAGGGGTTTACAGAAGGTTCATGAAATAAAGACTTAGTGAGCTCTGAGATATAAGTTTGGAAATATAACAGAATTACCAATCATACCTTACTATGCCCCTCTGGGTTAAGGGATATCTGATCGCTATGCTTTACACACAGTATGCTGTCCCCAAACTCGTCCTGAAAGGTAACACACAAGAGAGATTAAGAACCTTGCAATAGCAAGTGATGCCTGAAGAGAATATATATAAGACATCAAATTCAAAATGATCAGTTTTTTGTTTTTTTCTGTTTTGTTTTTTTTGTTGTTGTTGTTGTGTTGTTGTTGTTGTTATATATATAACGAATCTGATAACATTTTATCAGGAAAGCATTTAAGTTCATACAAAAATAACCCAAAAAAATCTTCAAAATCACCATTTAATAACTTAAGGCTTGTCAAGTTAGCTATAATGATTACTGGTACTCTTCTCCTATGAGTCTTATGTTTTGTTGATACTGTTAGAAACGTCATCAGCATCTTATCTATGGAAAAAGGTGGTGGATTTCTTTCAGATCAAACTTTGATAGATTTTTGTTCTTTTCTAAAAATAATATGTATTCAATTTTATTAGAAAAGAGATAAATGTTTTAAATTTTAATTTTATACTTGATTAGAGCATTATATGTAGAATAAAACTATCTAAATTATTTGATTTTCAAATTTATGTTGAAGAAAAGAACTTAAAAAGCATTAAAGATATACAAATTTAAAAAGTTTAAATTATTAATTATTTCAGCTGAACATGTTTTGGTGAATTATTATAAAAATAAGAATGGGAATTTAATCTTAATAAGACTAATGTTAAGGATTAATATGCATATTGTTTAGGAGTTTTAAATAGGTGTTTCAATTATGCCAATTGATTGTAATGTTCTAGTTTATATAATGATGTGTATTTTATTAATATTTATATATTCTCTTAATCAGCACAAATAGCTAAATCTTCTGAATCAACTTTTGAATAACATATATATTTTTTAACTATATTTATTATTTTTTATGATACATTTTTCAAGATTTCTATTATCAAGAATACTATAGTATTGGTAGCTAAGAGTACATTGAGATATGTATAAAGGATTTTGAGTATGGAAGCTTATTATTTTTTATTTGAAGACTTGTTACCTATAAGATATTCTAATTCAAATTGGGTAGGTTGTGTAAATAACAAAAAAGTCACTATAAGATATTTTTTCTCTCTTGGTTCTAGTCCTCTTGTTTATTATAATAAGAAGCAATATACTATTGTATAAACATTGAATATGTAGTTACAAATTTTGCAATTAAAAATTCACTTCATTAAATTACATTTCTTAATAACTCAATAACATTATACAATTGCAATCATAGTAAAGTTAATCTTTCTAAAAATTCATGGCTCTATGTCGAAATGAATTTCATATTGAGATCTCTCACCATTATATTAGGCACCTTATCTAGTATAAAATCAGATAACTAAATTTTTTACTAAGACCTAATATTACACCAACTATATATATTTTAGATTTAAAAGAAGTCACATCAATTTTGTTATTTAACATTTTATTGATAATTATAAACCCTAACATTAAAGAGCATGTTAATGAAAATAAACTTATACATTTACAGAATATTAATATTTTTTTTATTGTGATCTAGTTTGCTTAATGTGTCATCCCCAAATATCTATATAATCTCTTCTGTGCAAAACAATGAGCCAAGCCTCTCAAATTAAGCACTCTTTGTATATAATTTTTATTTGAATTGTGTAATATTGTCTTCTTCCCAAAATCTGTCGTTAATTTTCACTTATCTTCTATAATATGCACCAAAGTGTTTATCTGGATAGTGCAGAATGAGCGCTACCCAGTTTGATCAATCTGCTGTAGTAGTATGATCACATGGCTAATTGTCACGGGTTTCAGAGTCAAAGTTAGATCTGATCCAGAGAAATAGTTTTCATTTGATTTTTGTTCATGTATCAAAACTTTCAAATTATAATTATCAACAAAATTACTTCTTCAAAGTTAGATCTGATCTAAAGGTAATCCAGAGAAACAGTTTTCATTTGATTTCTTTGTTCATTACACATGCATCAAAACCTCCAAACTATAACTATCAACAAAATTACTTCTTCAAAGTTAGATCTGATCTAAAGGTAACCCAGAGAAACAGTTTTCATTTGATTTCTTTGTTCATTACACATGCATCAAAACCTCCAAACTATAACTATCAACAAAATTACTTCTTCAAAGTTAGATCTGATCTACAGTTAACCCAGAGAAATAGTTTTCATTTGATTTCTCCATTCATTACACATGCATCAAAACCTCCAAACTATAACTATCTAACAAAATTACTTTTTATTTTAATATTTATCATTTCAGTTATATCAAATGAATAGAAACCATTATCTAGTCTTTAAGATCTATTATGACATTCATGATCAGATATTACAAAATTGAAATTTTGATTTCTTATGGATAAAGACTGTTATTCATTTGAAACGATCCTCATCAATGAAAAATCAAATTTTCAATTGTATAACATCCATTATATATTCTGATAATTGAAAGGGCCAAAACAAAACATTCTGATTCAAATGTAAAACAAAATAATTATCATGGTAGAAAGAAAATAGTTGACCTCATAGTTGTGCAGTGCAGGGGGGTTGATGTAATTGACATACTCATCGATGGTCATATTTGTGACATCAACTGCTACAATGAAAAGCAGTGAATGCAGAAAGGTGAAGAATACAGAAGCCCAAAAAACTTTCTGAAAAGCCATGGCTGAAAGACTGAAAACGAATTTGACCATAATTCCGATTGTAGTTATAGTGTAAGAGATTTGAAGTCCTGGAATTTCGAGTTGGCAATAATTATCCTAACTAATCACAGCTCATAGTATATATATTCCACCTAATCAGTTTTGATCTGTTTGTAATCAGCCTAATTTGAGAGGAAACAGCTCAAGGGAAATGGAATGAGTTGGAGTGACTCATTTTCATTTTTTATTTTTATAATGAGATAAACATTAAATATTTGTAAAATCATTTTATTTATTTTTATTTTTTATTTTTATAACAGATAATATTTGTAAACCAATTTAATAATAAATAATTGAGATTATATATTTAAATAAGAAATATCTTTTTAATTTTTATAACAGATAAACATTAAGTATTTGTAAACCATTTTTCATGTCTATTTTTATTTCTATAATAAATTTTAAAAAGAAATATAAAATATTTTTATTATTTGTAAAATTATTTTTTATTTTTATTTTCATAATTATAATATGATATAAATTATAATATGATAAGATATAAATGAACATACTTTATATGCCCTCTTTTTGGTGCTATTTTTCTGAACTCTAGATCTATAATACAAAAAAAAAAAAATTTAAGATATGTTTCTATTTGTTGAACTTGAGGCATATCTTTAGTTCATTTTATTAACAAACTACCATTTTAGTATGTTAAGTCTTTTTGTTTGATAGGTTTTTAAAATGTTTTGGCAACTTCTTTTTTTTGAGTTAGTGGTATTTCATCATTTTTAATTTTTTAAAATAATCAGTTATTAAATGATATATATTTGTATTAATTTATGTTAATAAAAAATATTTAAGAGGGAAAATTTGTAGGAAAATAAAAAAGAGGGAATGATATGTGTGCATAATTTTCAATATGTGTTCATTGCTTAATTTTAGCTCCTCATTTTTGGGAGCTCATTTTCAATGGATAAATTATAGTAGCTCAACTATTACAAGAGAAGATTCTAAACTAGCATAGTTATATTTTTAAAAAATTATGTAAAATTTATGAAAAATTATTTTATTTACCTGTTATTCTATTTTAAAAAATATTATTATTTGAAGATTACAACTTTCTTTCTAACAATCTTTTCTTTATATTTTTGAGGGGACTAAATTGTTAAATAGAGTAAAATTCAAATCCAACAAAATTAGAAAGTTAAACTTATTAATATGAACTCATTATAAATTTCACCTAAAGTATCATTTTTTTAACTTCTAGTAGTAGAAGACAATCTCTCTACAAGCACTTTGTAGTGGTATAGGTTTGGTTAGTTGATTTGACTATTTTTATCAATTTTTGGTCCCTTGAATTTAGATGTTTCTCCGTAAAATGCTTTTGGTCATAACTTTCATATATGAAATTAAATTTTCAATTTCAAATAGATGTTGGAGAGAATGTGTAATGTACTATGCATTCATGTTGACTTTTTTTAATTTGAATGAGAAAGAGATTTTGATACTTGATTGATTACTTGTTGGTGCCTAAGATTCAAGGCATGATTCGAGGAGTATCTAGATGAGCCAAGAAGAACAAACTTGAGGAAATACTTGTTTCCATGAGATTTACATGATGGTATAGATTAGTATTATATTTGATGCCTTCTAATATAATTTTATAGGTCTTTTCATAGTTTATGCTTTGATAGAGATTGGTACATAGCTTAGATTTTGGCTTGAGGAAATGATGGTCATGATAAGAGACTTAGAGTTCTTTGTTGGTGAGAATTGATTATGGGTGCAACGTTATTAATGATTATGGTGTCATGGATATGCAAGTATATTTATGTATTAACACAACATGATTAGGTTTGTGGTTATTTAGTGGTATTATTTTTTAGTTTTAGGAGCTTGTTCTTATCTCTTGGATGCTTTATTAGTCCCTTGACTATGGTTACTTATTTTTGGATTATTTTGGAAAAATAGATCTCTAGCTGATCTAGTGATTTGATCTTGACATATATAAGTTATCTTCTTAGTTATCTTGATTTGGAAGTCAGTAATATGATGATGAGTGTGTATGTATTCATTTTATTGGACCATTGAGCTATGTAATTTTGTGGGTTAGCCACCCATTTGGTTGTAATGGAATAACTTGAATGTGGACTATCTATATCCACATATATTTTTAATATTGTTATAGATTAAGATAGCTAGCCTAATTTGTGGTCTTTTGTACATTGGTTTATGTGAATTGAGATGAGACGATGGAAGTTGGTTTAAGTGCCTAAATATTCAACTATTGGGACTTGTAGCATGTGGTTAAAGCATATGTCTTGGCATCTCAATTACACATATTAGTGGGAGCTACTAAAGGTGATGATTTGGTGATATTGGATTCATTCTTTAAGTTTTGATGGTAGTTGTATCTTCTTGGTTTAGAGATCATGTTTGTACTCTACCCTTTCGGAGTTATTAGTGTTGAGTTCTTTGATTGTATTTGATCCATGGATGATCTTCATGTAAGAGATTATTATTATGATGCCTATATTATATTATTTTGAGGGAGCTTTGGAAGTGAATTGGATTCAACATTTGATGATAGATGATCTTCTATAGTGTTTATTGGTATGATGGAGGAGCTCTTAGATATTTTTACTATAGTGAGTGTTCATTTGCATATTAGGTTTCTTTTATAGGATATGGTTATCTTTATTTTTGGGGGATGTTGAAACCTTGTTTTACAATGGAGGATCCATGAGTCTTTGATAAAGTATCTTTTTTATGAATTGTTGACTGTGATAGGATGTTTTGCTATTTTTTAATGATATTATTGATTGAACATTAGAGTGTTGTCATGATATAGGTTATCTTAGGAGAATGATATGTTCATTGGATCATCTGATATTCTTTTAAGAAGATGTCAAATCATGATGCCATGATGAGTTCCTAACTTTATGAATGTGTATTTGGGGCTTTGATAGTGATCTTGTTGGTTTTATTATTTAGTTCATTGGTAATTTTCTTGTAAGATCATGATTTTGTGTTTCTTTTAGATCTTGGAATGGATTAATTAGGTTCAATTACTCATGGATACTTGAAGAATTAAGTGAGGTTGGAGTTCTCTTATGACATTTTTTAAGATGATTACTCATTTCATTAGGTTTCAATAGGAAGTTCAAGTATCCTACACCTTGGTTAGATGTGAGTTCAACCTGTATGTGTGAGATTATTCTTGGAGTTAGTCATGATTGCTTTGTTATCCTGGAGAATAATTGTTAGAGTAATCTTTTATTAGCTAATAATTATTTATTTAATTATTGGTCTATTATACTCTATGCTTAAGCTAAACTGAGGAATCTTATAATTCTTTAGGGTTTTCTCCTATAGGGTTTCGAGTATCCTTTTATAAGGATTCTCTCTTTGTATTTTCAATAACAAATGTAATTATTGAATTGCATTCTTGTTGCACAATCAATATGACTCCTCTTTTCTAGATCTCTGAATTTTGGCTTCCATAGCTATTTTGCTTCTCTCTTTCTATGACAGGTTTGCATGTAGGTGATCTTTGGGAGCTATAGAGTTTATTTTCCTCAACTCCAATATGGTATCAGAGCCTACATCTGCTACTGCTTGTTCCTGATTTATTTTTCAGAATATTTTCTTTGGAGGCAAGGTTTTCTATTCTCCTGTCATAAGGGTTGTATTGTAACTTTTCTTTTTCATTCCCTCTCTGAATGATAATCTTTTTCTTTAGAGTCTTTTTTGTGTTATGTCTCCAATCTTCTCTTGTGACAAGTATTTTTATTGTAGATGCTCTTGGGATCTCAGAAGTTGTACTTTCTCAACTTCTTCATGGTATCAGAGCTCCAGATCTGCATACCCCTATTCTCTTCATGAGATTTTTTGGGCCTTGTTCTTCAGATCTAAGTATTTGGGGGTTTGTGCAGTTTCTTTTTTCCATTTCTAGGGGTAGCTTATTTTTTGGTACATTTTGGTGCCAAAAGGACCTCACAGTTGGATTCAGAAGGTTGATTCCATGAATTTTGATATATAATTTGCCTATTTTCGGTGATAGGGGCACTTGGGACATAATTTTTTATTGGCATGAAAATTCGTATGGCTGTACCTGCAAATGCATTAGAAAAAATTTCATCAAAAAAATAAAAATAAATAAGTAAATAAATTTTTTTACCCTCTTTATGCCCTAAAAGAGGGATTTTTTTAGCCGTAACTTGTTCATATGGAGGCTTTTTTCGACAAATCTTATATCGTCGAAAAGCTCTTTCTGGGCTCTATCCAAATCTGGAGGTTTGAACTTTTGATTTTGTTTTTTGGTCAAAGCTAGAGGTTCCTTTTTGCACTCTAGGAGACATAACTTGAGCATCTGAACTCCATTTTTTGAAAACTTTATATCGTTGGAAAGGTTGTTTTGTGTTCTTTCTATTCATATGAGTTTTATTTCCAGATTCTACTCTAGGTATATTTTATTCAATTTTTTTCTTTTCAGCACTTTGGTGGATATCTTGGATGTTTTAGGTCCTGGGATCTCTTTCTTTGAGTAGGATGTCTCGTCTTTGGCTTTTTTTTTCCAGTCTTCTACCTCTTCTTATCATTGTAGAATTTTATTTATGCAAACACGCTGAGATAAAGTGCCACCATGCATTGTATACTTGGGATCTTGCACATCTTGTTCTTTATTGTACATGCACTACTTATAAAGTGCCATGGGGGGTTGAAGTTTGCCTTTATTTGCCATATACCTTTGTCACGTGAGTGTTCCTTCTACGACATTAGCTTCATGATGTGTGTCAAGTGAGTGTTCCTTCCATGACACTATGTACTTTTTCTACACCTTCGATGTTCCTAGTTCTTCGTCATGCAGTTCTTGTTGGCCGTTCTTTTCAGTGTACTTGTCCCTCTCCCTTTTCACCATTATGGGGAGGTTTGTCTTGTTGTTCTAATGCTTCCTTGGTTTGATTGATTAGCTATTCAGGCTTTGGTGTTTCATTCCATTTGTATCTTCGAGTTTAGTTGCTTGCCTTTGTTTGCCATCTGATTCGAGTAGTGTCATTTGAGGGCACTCATGCATATTACAGTCTTCTCTACCTGGTCATGTTCTATTTCAGTGGAGGTTCTTTAGATCAACAATTACTCTTTGACAGCATTTGTAGCTATTTCATACTGATGCTCTGCAAAAAGGATTAGAAAATCTGTTTGATGGCAACACACACAAGAGCACAAGAAATAAACGTTAGTGTTAGCAACAAAAGATTATCCTAAACAGGCATATCAAGAGAGATATTAAGCATGAAATAGAAAGCATATAAACATAGAATAAAATAGCTAATCAAGATGCTCATAGTTGCTCCTCCCTTGTTCCTCTCCTCTCCAAGTCCCAAATGAGTGTAGCTCTCAGCTTTTAGCACTAGCCATGGATGCCATATGGAGATTCAAGATGGTTGAATATGATAAGCAAATGCTATGCAAGTGTAGATAGTGATGCTATGAAAAAGCTCTATACTAATGCCAGTATAACAACAATACTCTAATGCTTCCCTTTTGCTTGAGGAGAAGGGTTCTATTTATAGAAGAAATGGGGAAATGAAGGGTTAAGATTGAATGGTTTAATCAAGGGTCAAGTTTGAAAGTTGGGGATCCATGTGCACAATTGGCACCAATAAAATGGTGACAAGTGTCAACATAGGATTGGGTTGAGAGAAGAGGTTGGAGGCATTAAAGGCCTGAGAAGACCTCATGGTTATCTAGAGGCTAAGGGTCAAGTCCAAATTAAGATTACCCACTGTATTAAGAGTTAATCCAAGGATAAACCTTTGTGCAAATGTTTAAGAGATAATCATGGTCAAAGCATTAATGGCCTGATGAGACCTTTGGGTTGGGTAGAGGTTGAGTCAAAACAAATGTTTTAACCATGTGGGAGGGTTTGAGGTTACCATTAATGGTTATTGGAGACTTTGGGGATTAAGTGGTTGAAGGTTGAAAGCCTTCAATGGTTATCAAAGACTTTGAGCCATTTAGTGGTTGAAGGTTGAAAGCCTTTAATGGTTATCAAAGACTTTGAGGGTTTGAGAAGTGACTTTCCTTTTGCTTAGGAATGTGACAAAGTTTAGAGAAGGGGTTAGGTTATTTAGAAGTGATTAGAAAATTCTAGAAGGGGTTTAGGCATGCAAGTGGATTTTGTAGGAAAATGCAAGTGGGAGAAATTTTGGTATTTTCAATTAAAATAAAATCATTTATTTCAATTAAATGGTGTAATTTGCATTTGGATAAATATTCAAATAAATATTAATTTATTTAAATGAGAAAAATGAAGATAAAGCATTAAAATGCTTGAAGACTTTGAGGGAAACCATTAAAGGCTTGAAGACTTTAAGGAAAACCATTAAATTCTTAAGAAGACTATAGAAGGAAGCCATCAAGTTTGAAGACTTTAAAGGAATCAAGTTTGAATACTTTAAGGGAAACCATTAAAGGTTTCAAGTGGGTGAGGATAAATAGGATTTTAAATAAATAATTTATTTAAAATAGTTGTGCAACTTGCTTTTGTAGGAAAATACAAGTGGGTGGAGGATAAAGGTGATTTAAATAAATTATTTATTTAAAATAATTGTGCAAATTGCATTTGTAGGAAAATACAAGTGGGTGGAGGATAAAGGTGTTTTAAATAAATTATTTATTTAAAATAATTGTGCAACTTGCATTTCTAGGAAAATGCAAGTGGGTAGAGGATAAAGGTGATTTAAATAAATGTTAATTTATTTAAATGTGAGAGGTGGGATTTTGGGGGATTTAAATAAATATTAATTTATTTAAATGTGAGAGAATATTTAATTAAATAAATATGATTTATTTATTTAATTAATGGTCTGAATTTGGTTAAGTGAATTAAATCAAATAAATTGAATAATTTATTTAATTAATAGGAGAAGAGGGTTAAGATGAATTAATTAAATATATTAATTTAATTAATTATTGATTGATGGTTAAATAATCAAATAAATACTAAATATTCATTTAATTAAGTGGACAGATTTATGTGACTACATTTGCCCCTCTTTGAGACGGTGCGGTTTATCACGTCGTTTCAAAGAAAGAAAAATAGGTGTGAAGAAATGCCCCATAAAATGTAAATATTAATTAAATATTAATTTAATTAATTATTAATTGATGGTTAAATAATTACATAAATACTAAGCATTCATTTAATTAAGTGGACAGATTTATGTGACTACACATACTTTAGTGGTGTTCTTCAATCTCTTCTTTTTTGTTCCTATCTTCTGGAACACTTTTGTTTGGAGGCTTCTTAGTCCTTCACTTGAGATTTCATCTCTTCTTGGAGATGAGTTTTGTTCCCATAGGTTTTTCTCCTTTTTCTCCACTTTACGGAAATTTTATTGTACTTGGGTACCTCATCAGGCCTAGTTGTCGAGACCCATTGTTGCTTTCCTGCATTTTTTTTATGCTTTTTTAGTCCTTAGTTGTTTTTTAGCTACTCCCAAAGTTCATCTTAAGGTGGGGGGGGGGGGGGGTTAGAGAAATATTTTATTAGCTAATAATTATTTATGTAATTATTAGTCTATTATACTCTATGCTTAAGCTAAACTGAGGAATCTTATAATTCTTTAGGGTTTTCTCCTTTAGGGTTTCGAGTATCCTTTTATAAGGATTCTCTCTTTGTATTTTCAATAACAACTGTAATTATTAAATTGCATTCTTGTTGCACAATCAATATGACTCCTCTTTTCTGGATCTCTGAATTGTTGCCTCCATAGCTATTTTGCTTCTCTCTTTCTGTGACAGGTTTGCATGCAGGTGATCTTTGGTAGCTGTAAAGTTGATTTTTCCTCAACTCCAATAATAATTATCATTCCCCACTATTTTCATAATCAATGGGTAGTCATGTATGAGTTATTTTTCATTCTTAATTTTAGATGCATTATGTTTTATGTTGTATTTTTTCATAAATATAGATCATGAACTACAATTTTCTATTTCTAGAGAATTCATTTTAGTAGCATATGAAATTTTATATCCTTATATATATGATTTCATTTATGATGTCATTCCTTGATGATGATATAAGAGATATTATTGAGCCAATTTTTTTATATGAAAATGTTTTTGATTTTGATATTTTCTATTTGAGAGGCCTAAATCCATGTCTAGTACATGATACATATTTTATGATTGATCTTGTGAATTTTATGGTTCATTGTTGAGGCTATTCATTGGGGTTCTAGTAAAGGATGTCATACTTAACATATTTTACTAGTTAGAGGTGTATGTATTAGTACATTAATGCAAGAGCATATTGGAGAACTAGACATTATAATACTAAATCAAACTAATTTCTCTTGAGTAATGGGATTGAAGTGGCATGGGAAGCATGTTGCAACATACTGAAAGGGCAACAACTAGAAAGACACAGACCAATAGATATATTCACAAGAGTTTGTCCTATGTATTAGCTTGGAACCAAACCTAAAGAATATATTGTGTGAAACTTATCCAAATTTTGTGGAGTTGGAACAACACATCACACAATAGATATGTGGCTAGGTGACCTTTAGATGGGTCTACACTAATGCACATTGAACTTGGTTCCTTCATTGACTTTCTAGAGTCAACCTACATGTTTCATTGGAAATAGAGATAATGACCTAATGGAGACTGAAGTGGATCAATCCTAGTACTTCAAGCTAGTATTTAAATACCCTTAAAGATCTTTGGAAAGAATCTTTGGTAGTTAGAGAGATAGGAATTATCGTTCAATTAGATTGAAAGGACGTATTTTCTATATTTTCATGGTTATAATCCTATGGCAAGCTATGTCCTAGCATGTGAGGGCCTATAGGCATGTAAGGAATCTTATTTGATCAATAAAATTTCATGTTGTTATCTTGTGTTCATTTACGTGTTGATATTGTGTTGAATTTCGCTACAAGGGTAGACTATCCATTGTGGACCCTCCATCCTTAACTACAATAAGTTGTTTCAAAGTGATATTTAAATCCTTTGGGATAGTGTGCTATGAAAGACCCTGATATGGATAGATCGTCAAAATAAGATAGGTTATGGGTGTTGTCAATTGAGAGCTGAATTGAGGTTGTTTCAACCTTAAACTAGATTATTGAATTGAGGTAGTCATGCACAATTCAAAGGAAAGATGATTCCAAGAAGGAATATAGTAATCGTCAACGTAACCAAAAGGGTAGAGGAGATGATGGATATGATGAGGGTCATGAAGAACCTGTTGGATGTCATAGAGGAGGATAGGTGTAAACCTTAGACTAGAAGAGGACAATGATAATGATGAATCAAGGATTTGTGAGTAGGATGAGGAGATCCATGAAGAGGAATAGTTTATACAGATCAAGATGATGAAAAATATTGTTATGATTGGGAAGAGGCTGAGGATAAAAATTCCTAGTTATGTAAGAATTTTGAATGTGGTGGAGGTGATTGATTAGATAAATGAGATAGAGGAATACTTTTAGTATGAAAAGGTTGAAGATTTGAGCATGTTAGGTTTGGTGAAACTAATTTGAAAGGGAATGATGCTATATGGTGGAAGTAAGTGCAATTGGAAAGGAACCAAAGAGGGAAGGACTAGATCACAAGGTGGGGAGGATAGTGGTGAAACTAAAGAATCAATTTATACCTAATGACTATGAGTTAGAATTGCTAAAAAAACTTCAAATATTGTGAAAGAGAAAGAAGATGGTGAAGGATTACACAAAGGAGTTCCAGAAAATGATCATTAGGAATAGACATGGTGAATCTAGAAGGGACAAAGTGTCATGATACATTAATGATCTTAGAGCCAACATTCAAGATGAATTAAGGATTATCTTGTTGGCAAAAACAATGAGGGAAAACTGAGAGGGGGGTGAATCATTTTTCACTGGATTAAACAATTTAAGCACAACATCAAATCTAATTAACTGCAACAAGAACAAAGATAAACAAAATAACAACAACACACATAACGCCAATATTTTGACATGGAAAACCCAGTTAAGGGAAAAACCATGGTGGGAATCTACCCATAATAAGATGATACTCTACAGTAGTATGTGAAAATATTACAATAGGGAATGCACATGTATTCAGGCACAGTGCCTAGAGCTCACTACTCAAAAACAAAGAAGGGCTACAACCCTGAGGAAGGCTCATTGCCTTACAAAGATCAGACAATAATCCGGCTTAGATGAATTGAAAGAATAGCATCTGCAAATGCCTGATGACAGTCCCGATTAAGCACATTTGTCTGTCCTACAACACACTCTACTCTACACTTCACACCAAAAGATGAATTGCTTGTTTGCACATACACCACTCTCTAATAATGCAGACATAACACCTATATCTCAATTACATGAATATGACACCTATTTATACAAATCATCAACCGTGACTACAAGATCGGCTCAACCCTTAACACCTAATTACAAAATTACATCACACAATACATAAATCAACCACCAAACAAATACAATGTCACAACAACATAGCATGGACCCAAATCAAATTACTGAACATGCAACACCACCAGAAATATCACCAAGATCATCTGCAACACGCTACACCACCAAAAATGTTGCATAATACGAAGAACATCATCGAACCCATAAGATCTTAAATAATGTGGACAATGATCAATGAAGACCAATAAAACAAATAGGGCATGATTGGGGAATACCAACAAGAACGTTAGAACCATCTGTAATAGTTGCACCAACACCACTTAATCAAATCTTCATTGATCAACACATTGATACTCAAAAACACTCAATAGCAGCAACTGGAACTAGAAAGATAACTTGCAGAGCACCAAATCACAAACCATCTAAATTCAAGATACACATGAACATCCCAAACACTCTCCCAAATTTGAAACTCAAGATATAATCATTTTGGAGCACAACAGATCAAATACCAGAACACTGCAACACTAAACACTGAAAAACCAATCCTCATACCGGAATCCATAACCCGATCAAATCACCACATATCTTCATGAAACCAACACTGAATCAACTAGAGATACTTCATTACTGAAATTACAAATCTACACCAACACATCTGCAACATGCCAACTGAAACAACCAAACCAACTCTCTACAATACCAGAAAACAAGAATATGTTGACATCAATGACAATAACATATCCTAGCAACAACAATATCCAACATCTTTGTGTGTCCGTCATGAAGGAAGCCTACTTGTTTTCTCTAAAGGTCGAAGAAAAATGGATTCTAAGAAATGCAAGCTAAAGTGTTATGAAAGGATGGCCACAACACAGTAATAAAAGGCCATATATTGAGAAAAACAATCGAAGGAGGATTCCTTACCAAAAGGAAGAAATAAAACTAAGGGAAGAATCATACAACAAAAGGAGGGAAAGAGAATACTATCATTGTGAAGATGGATACTATATAAATGAGAGAATATTTGATCAAGGGTCATTTTGTGGAACCTGTTTTAAATATAGAGAAGTACAACATCATGATTTTGATTTCCACCAAGGTACTATAAGAAATCAACTTAGAGAGTTGAAAGCTAGAGTAGCCTACATTGAAAAAGAATGAGATACATTATATGGGTCCATGGTACATCCAACAAGAGGAGAATCATTGGTCATGAGGAGAGCCCTTCTACAATCAAGATTTGAGGAGTAAATGACATAGAGAAAGATCCAATTTGAGGCAAGATGCAATTCAAGATGCAAGTGTTGCAATGCCATAATTGATAATATTAGGATACATAATTTAGTGTGAAAGGAAATGGATCAGAAGTTGAACCTGAAGAGGAGGAAATTGATCATAATTTTGTTGTTGGGGAGAACCTAGTAGTATGATAGAAGGGTGAAATGTCACTTTCCAAATAAAATTTTAGATCTGAAATTCTTTTAAACTTCTTTAATTAAAACTTTACAAATCAATTGAAACAAGAAAAGTGGCTTCTAGAAATGAATATTGTAACACCTCAAATTTGCATCAAACTTTAAAGAAATATTACTTTATGAAATATTAATAATTTGTGACATAGAATATATCATATTTTTTGTCATAATCTGATATAAATAGCAAGGATATTCTTCTATAAACTAACCTAAAACAATGATAAAATGAGAAGTCTAAAATGTATTGCAAGCTCACAAAATTTCAAGAAACCTTCCAAAAACTACAAAATGAGTTTTTTATGATATAATGAATAATTATAAATTAAATATATGTTTGATATTTCTGAGATTTTTTTCTGAAATGATGTTTTATCATTGATGTCAACATATTCTTTTGTGTATTCTAGTTTTGTAGTCAGATTAAATGCATTGGTTTGGCTAGTGAGTTTTAGTTGAGCTATTGTGGTTTAATGGGTTTAGAGATACTTATCTCTAGTTGATTTAGTTGAAGTTTCAGTGGTCTGTATGATGATTTTATTGAGTTATGATGTCTAGTATTGTGTTTGATATTTAGTTGTTCGTGTTATTCGATATTTTGGTTTGTGCTCCACATTTCTCCGAAATTGGATTATCTTGGTTTGCAGATTTAGCAAAGTGTTTGGAACGTTCATATGTGTCCTCAATTCAAATGGTTTGTGATTTGGAGTTCAGCAAGTGAATCTTTCAGTTTGACAGTCAGTTCAACGTGTGTTCTTGAGGTTCAATATATTGATGATATTGATTCTAGTAAGTGGTGATGTTGCAATTGTTTCAAGTGTGATTCATGTTGCTTGTGGATGTTTCTAGATTGGGTCCTATCTATGTTGATGGTCTCCATTGATTGTTGTGTGCATCATTGATCATTTTCTTGATTCGGTGGTGTTCTTTGTGTTATGCCACATTCATGACCCGATTGTAGCATGTTGTGGATGTTCGAGGCATAATTCTTGGTGGTATTTCTTACGTGCGGTATAGGTTTAGATCTAGACTATGTCTTAGCTGACATTGTTTTGGTCCACATGTATTATTGTAGCATGTGAGGTTATTATTTTGTAATTTATGTTGATGGTTTAGCCCACTTTGAAATATAGGTTGATTATTTCCTTACCAGGACATCTCAGATGAGTCTCCATCTAAATCTTCCATACTCTGTAATTTGTACCATCAAGCCTAGGAATTTCTCTCTGAAAGATAGTAGCAAATGAACTTGAACTGTTAGTCATCGTAGGATCTTCCTCAAGTGGTTAAGCTTTTGTAGAGAGGACTAGAGCTCTGATACCAATTGTTAGACAGTTCAAATAACCAGAAGACAACTAAGAGGGGGGATGAATTAGTTGTCACTAGATTACTAGAACCTTAAGCAATTAAAACCTTAATACCATAACACATAAGATCAGTACCGGAATGCATAAACCAATTACTGAAATAGAAAATATACGAATTAAGTACAAGCAATAATTAGAGAATAAATGTCATCCACATGACACCAAGATTTGTATGTGGAAAACTCGGTAAAGGGACCATGGTGGGAAGCCTACCCACAATCAAATAATACTTATGCAATAAGTATGTGATTAAAAATTGAGGGGCCTGCACTTGTAGGAAGGCCAATAGCCTAGAGCACACTGCTCATTACAAAAGGAGTCTCACTGACTACATAAAAATCCAAACTACAATCTGGAAGGAAGAATGAACTGCAATGATAGCATCTCCTATGCTTGAATACAATTCTAGTTAAGCTCAATACCAGAGGACTTGATCCTCTTACATAAACCCAACTCGATCACCAATGATCAATCAAATCCTCTACATGAATTATTATTATGTTATTCGCTCCTATACATCATTTTCATTATCCCTTATATTCCCTACATGATCTACAATGAGATCTTACATCATATATATACAAACCCTCGACCATAAACAATAAGGTCGGACACCAGACAATAAAGCAATTACATAATTACAAAACATGTCAGCCTGAGACCAAAAAAATAATATCCAACCCATAAGGCATCCCAAAAAAAATCAAGAAGATCAAACAACATGTTACATTAAGTTGGTCCATAACCTAGATAGACCCGAACCCAATTTAGGTCCACACATGCTAGAGCAATGATCCCAATCAGCCAAGTCTCGAACATGATCACCATCAGCAACCTGAATCTCTACTAGAAGCTACACTAACACCACTTATGCATAGTATCAAAGATCTTCATCAAATCTCTATCGATGAAACCCTCACCGGATCAACAAACCCAGCTTACCAACATATAAGATAGCATCTGATCACCAATTCAAAACCAATTGAATGAACATGAATCTGAGTAGCATGAATAGAAGATCTAAGCCAATTCCAAAAGCCAAAACATACCAGAGTATACCATATCATCATGATCTAATCCAACCAGAAACCAAACAACTTACCGGGACTAGAAGGATACCGATAAAGCGGCCAAAATAGCTAATGTTGACATCGATGAAAAAACATCAATGCAACACATAATCAATTTATTCAAATGGCCAACAAGGTCTTGTTTCTTCGATTTTTGATCCCTTTTGGGCCAACTGGATCCTTTGGATCGATATATATATATATATATATATATATATATATATATATATATATATATATATATATATATATATATATATATATATATATATATATATACACACTTGTAATTATTCTTTAGAACGTAATCAATTAGAATGAAGGGAGAATCAAGTAGCTAGATTGTGCATAGAAGATAGATTTTTTTATTCAAGGTCCCGGTTGTGACCTATTCTACTAGGCCTATGAGCTGATATGTTGTAACCCGGTTGTTACCGGTTGGATGTAATCAAATTTCATGCCATAAAGCAATATGTTCAGCATTGTCTCCATCATATCTTTGTGTTTCCGTTATGTTTACTCTTGCTGACTAGTCCGGATTAATCTCTTTGAGGTCCCTCCTCGCCGGTGACTACTTCACATAGACATGTCTCTCTCCTCATGATAAATGAAAAAGGGAGACCATCAAATTAGAGGACTAAGTCCTCTTCTCTATTGTCAACTTTTTCTTGCCTGATGGTTGATGTTGAAACTAATCATTCTAAATTTTTTCTTGTAGCGGGTCTAATCTTTCTTCCATTGGAGCATATGTCAAGGCTTACAAAAATAAAGTTGCATGTCCTCCTTCCTCTACTCACTAATCCATTAGCTCTCCATACAATTGGTTCATCCTTGGAGAGTGAAATAGTATATTATGACAAGAGAGCTAAGTAGGTGAGGCTTTTTGCAAAAGGGACTGCAAAGGTTTTTTCTCAAAAATATTAGGTTGGGCTACTTTGAAACTTTGTATTTTAAATTTGGGAGGTTTAAGGGCTGATATTTATTCTTGCACGACTTTCCTCTCTATAGATACGTGCTGCCTAATTTCCTCTTGTCTAGAAACAACAAGTTGTCTTGCTAGTAAATCCTTATGTTGTTGTCAATGAGCCTCCATTTGTTGTTGGTGAAACTAATCTTCATAAGCATGATGAGCTTGTTATTGGTGGCTTTCTTTGTCTAAGTCTATAGCCCTCAACTACTCTTGGAAGTTCAACCTTATATCTTGAATCCATGCATGCCAAAGGTAGAATCCAAATACTAGTTAATGACAAATATTGAGTGGAGGGGAGCTACCACACTCTCCAAATTTGGCATTTATCATTAATATCAAAACACGAGCTAGCAAACAAAACTTTGACAGCCCAAACATAATAATTACCTAGAAGACAATGTCAAAAACAATGTAGCACCAACCAAAATATTCAACATGATGCAAAGAACATAAGGTCATTCCCAAAATAACCAACATCACTCCCAAATACTTCTTTCTCATTGTAAAAACTATACATTCTAGTGCAACATAAACATACACAAAACACTTCATTGTCAAAATGCCAAGAAACATAGTCTTGCATAGAATATCCATAAGTATTCTTGGAGAACACTTAAACACTTGAAATTAGGACTAAGACAACACACAAACATCAAAAGCATGTCCTCCAAGTTGTAGCACCTAAAATACCAATGTGGAGAAATGTAGAGCATTTTCTAGATCAATCAAATTAAAGCAGTCACCGGTGAGGAGGGACCTCAAAGAGATCAATCCGGACCGGTCAGCAAGAGTAAACACAACCAAAACATAAAGATATGATGGAGGAAATGTAGAAAATATTGTTTTATTGCATGAAAATTGATTGCATCCAACTAGTAACAACCAGGTTACAACATACCGGCTCACAGGCCTGGTAGAATAGGTCACAACCAAGACCTTGAATCTTATGATCTACCTTCTACGCACAGTCTAGCTACTTGATTCTCTCCTTGATTCTAATTTATTACATTCCAATGTGTAATTACAAATATATATTGATCCAAAGGATCCAGTCGGCCCAAAAGGGATCAAAACCCGAAGAACAAGATCTATCATGCAAAATAAACAAGGTTGGCCTCTGCCAAGAGATTCCTCCGTAAAATCCAAAGGATGAAACGTAGATCATGGGAAAAGGTCAAAAACACACCAAGGAATATCAAAATCAATGTCCAAGGCTCCACAAGCTTCGGAAGGGGTTCTAGTAGATCACTAGAATAGGTCCAGGCAACTGGTAATAGGAAACTGTCATGGAAACCGATAGAGATATCTTGTTGGAAAATGATCCAAAAGCGATGCGGTCAGGAAGCAAGAAAGATGATCTCTTCAAGTAAAATTCAACTCCATAGGATCCGGTAAGCCAAAACCAAAACACACAAAAAGGAAAACTGAAACTACAAACAGAAAGAAAAACAGAAAGGAAAATGTTTTTGGTTGATGCAAGATTGCAAGATGCTCCTGCATCAAACATCTGGGTTATTAAAAAAGTGAGCCTCTCACTTTGTCAGGGTCAAAGAGAAACCAAGGTGGGCTACCTCTACCTAAGAAATCCAAGATGAATCTTCAACTGGTTTGTCCTTCCACTTCACAAGATATTCTTTATACTGACTACTCCGGGTACTATGCCCAATCTTACTGTCCAAAATCTTTTCAAGCTAATATGGTTCCTTTCGGGTAACTATTTCTCCAAGTCTGCAACACTATCCTTACTGAATTCTAGTTCATGGTACTCATGAAGATCAGCACTATTGAATATAGGTGAACTACTTAGATTATCCGGTAACTCCACTTCATATGTATTTCTAGAACTGAACTTCTTCAAAATCTTGCAAGGTACAAACTTCTTCATCTACAACTTGTTATAAGTTCCAATCGGGAATATCTCTTTTCTCAAATATACCATCACTTCATCACCAACTTCAAATTCCTTATGTCTCTTCTTCTCATCAGCCTTCTCCTCATACTTGTTGTTCATTTCTTCCAAATGCTTCTTAACCTAAATATGGAATGTTGCCATGTGGTCTTCAAAGTCTTTTGCTTCTAGACTTATTCATTCTTCATTGCTAATGTCTCTTAATTCTGATATACCTCTATGCACTCCGATAACAATCTCAAAATGTGTTCTTCTGGTACTTCTATTCACTGAATTGTTGTAGGCAAACTCTTCTTGTGCAAGGATCAAATCCCAACTTCCAGTTTTATCTCCCACTAAACATCTCAACAAATTTCCCAAACTCTGGTTAACAACTTCTGTCTATCCATCAGTCCATGGATGAAAAGTAGAATTGAACTTCAAATCTATCTTCATCTTCTTCCAAAGTGTTCTCCAAAAATAGCCAACAAACTTAGTATCTCTATTTGAAACAATGCTCCTAGGTAATCCATGAAATCTCACCACTTCTTTGAAAAATAGGTCTGCTACATGCAATGCATCTGATGTCTTCTTACAAGGTATTAAATAAGCCATCTTCATGAATCTATCCACTACCACAAATATAGAATCATTCCCTCTAGGTGTCTTAGGCAATCCTACTACAAAATCCATACTTATATCCTCCCAAGGTCTTACAAGTATTGTCAAAGGTTTATACAATCCCACATTCTGACTACTACCTTTTCCAACTTGACAAACTCTACAACTTTGCACATATCTCTTAACATCCTTATGAATCTAGGGCCAAAAGTACTGCTCACTCACCAATGCAACTATTTTGTCAATGCCAAAATGTCTGACTAAACCTCCACTGTGTTTCTCTTTTATCAGGTGTAACTCTGTAAGAATTCTACCCATCTCATATGTCTCTGATTTAACTTACTCTGACTATTCAAATACTGCAAAGCTTGATGATCTGTATACAACACAAACTCCTTACGAAATATGTAGTGTCTCCATTTCTTCAAGGCTTGAACTATGGCATAAAATTCATGATCATACACTGAATATCTCTTCTGGGCATCATTCAGTTTCTCACTAAAATAGGCTACTTCTCTCCCTTCTTCACTCAATACTGCTCCTATTTCTATTCCACTTGTATCACAATCCACTTGAAATACTCTATTGAAATCCGATAAAGCTAACACAGGCTTCTCGGTCACTTTTTGCTTCAACAATTCAAAACTTTTGTTTACTCCAGTGGTCCACTTGAATTCCTTCTGATCTCTCCTCATGGTCTTAGTCATAGGGTTACAAACTAAACTAAAATTTCAAATAAACTTCTGGTAAAAACTAGCCAATCCATGAAATGATCTTACTTCTCCAATGCTTTCCGGTGTTGGCCACTCAACAATGGCTTTCAATTTCTCTAGGCCCATCTTCAAACCATCCTCAGATATCACAAATCCTTAATAGACTAACTCATCCTTCATGAAAGTACACTTCTTGATATTGATCAGCAACTTTTCTTCTCTCAACCTCTGCAAAACTTCTCTTAACTGCAACAAATGCTCCTCTTTTTTCTTACTAAAAATCAGAATGTCATCCAAATACACAATAACAAACTTACCCAAGAATTTCTTCAATACCTCATTCATCAACCTCATGAAAGTACTCAGTGCATTAGTCAATCCAAAAGGCATAACCAACCATTCATATAGTCCTTCATTTGTCTTAAATGTTGTCTTCCACTCATCACCTTCTCTGATCCTAATCTGATGATATCCACTCTTCAAACCTATCTTTGTAAAGTATTTTGCTCCACTCAAACAGTCCATTATGTCATCCATCCTAGGCAAAAGAAACTGGTATTTCACTGTGATCTTGTTTATTGCTCTTGAATCGGTACACATCCTACATTCTCCATTCTTATTAGGTGCTAATGTTGTTGGTACTGCATAAGGGCTCAGACTTTCCCTGATCAAACATTTCTTCAGCAACTCCTGCACTTGTCTATTCAGTTCTTCATTCTCTGTCGGTGTCAACTGGTGTGCAGCATTGTTAGGCAAACTAGCTCTGGGAACCAAGTCCATACAATGACTAATACTTCTCATAGGTGGCAATCCATCAGGTACATTATCTAAAATGATGTCCTCATATTCTGTCAGCAAATCTCTTATCTCTTCCAAGTGTTCTCCTTTTGGTTCCGGTTTCTTAGTTTTCTCAGGAATTAAGGCAAAACACACATTATCATATCTCACTCCATCCAGGAATTTCCTTTTATCTACCAAATAGGTTCTAAAATTCGTACAGACTTCATTCTTCAAAGGTTCCTCCAAAGGTAACAAGGTTTGCTTCATCCCATTGGCCATAATAGTGTATGTATTCTTCCTCCCATCATGTACTTCTTGTATATCAAAGGGCCAAGGTCTACCCAAGGAAAGATGACAAATATCCATAGGCATAATATTAGACAAGACCTCATCATGATAATTCCCAATTTTCAATTTCACCAAACATTGTTCACTTACTAACAACTTATGTTCATCTTGAATCCATGCTATCTAATAAGGCTTAGGGTGTTTCAATTTCTCCAATTTCAACTTATTCACCATCTCTTCTAAAATAATATTATCTGAACTACCACTATCAATAACAACTTTACAACACTTACCGGATACCTTACATCTAGTCTTGAACATATTCTTCCTCTGCAAAGGCTCTTCATCTCCTTTGGTATGACACAAAGCTCTCCTCATCATCAACAGTTCTCCATCTTTCGGTTTATTTTTCAATCTGATGGGGTTTTCTTTCACCACTTCTACTCTTCTGATAGTTTATGTCTTCTTACACTCAAATGCACGGTGTCCTTCTCCTCCACACTTAAAGCAGGTTCCTCTGAATGTCCTCTTGTCTTATCTTCCAAAGTTCTCATTCTGGTAACCATCTAGTTCTCTCCTCCTGTAGAAATTTCTATCATCCTTCCGATATGAATTACCTTCTATTCTCACTTCCTCATCCTTGTTCTGATATATATTGGTTCCTCTTCCTCTCATATATCCTCTTCCTCCTTGAAATATTCCTCCAGTAAACCTTCCATCTCTACCTCTCTGTCTCTTCTCATGTCTTTTGTTTAACTTCTCTTCTGCCTTTAGGGCATACCGGTAAGCCTCTTCAACACTCTCTAATTTGATCATACTCAATTTGTCTTGTATAGACATCCACAATCCATTAAAATATCTTGCAACTTGTTCATCTTCATCATCAACATGTTTGGATCTGATATTCAACTTGTAAAATGCTTCAGTGTACTCCTTTACACTAGATTCCTTCTATCTCAAATTCTACAACTTCTGGAACAAATCCACTTGATAATTCATCAGCACAAACTTTGACTTCAACTTAGCAATCATCTGATCCCATGTCTTAATCTTCTCTTTACCTTTTCTTTGTCTAGCAACTTGCAAATGCTCCCACCAAAGAGATGCACGACCTTTCAACCAGGTACAGGCATATTTTACCTTCCTCTCTTCTGCAGTGTTTTCAAAATTAAAATACTTCTCCATCTCCAAGATCCAATCCATCAATTCATCTGAATCTAACTTCCCATCATATTACGGTGGGGTAAAATGAGGTTTAGTATTCTCCCTACTCAAAACCCTCAAAAACATTTCCTCATCTAGATCAATCACCAGTAGGTTTGCTTGTTCTATCGGGGCTTCTTCTCCTTCATCTTCAATATGGTGGCCTCTTCTTTGGGTTGTCTCCATGGCTTCTAATCGGGCTGCTATTCCTCGCAACATCTGCATCACACCAGGCTCTGCATTCCCACGCGCTCCACCATTCCTAGCTCCTCTTCGTGCCATCATTCACGCTAGTCCTCTGCGGCTGTAGGTCGGATCCACAATCTGCCACCCTACAAGAAAATTTTAGGACATGCAACCTCTAGAATGAAACTTCGCTCTGATACCACTTGAAGTAGTCATCGGTGAGGAGGGACCTCAAAGAGATCAATTGAGATCAGTTAGCAAGAGTAAACACAACGGAAACACAAAGATATGATGGAGGCAATGCAGAACAAATTGTTTTATTGCATGAAAATTAATTACATCCAGCCGGTAACAACTGGGTTACAACATACCGGCTCATAGGCCTGGTAGAATAGTCACAATCGGGACCTTGAATCTTATGATCTATCTTCTACACATAGTCTAGCTACTTGATTCTCTCCTTGATTCTAATTGATTACATTCCCATGCGCAATTACAAATATATATATATTGATCCAAAGAATCCAATCGGCCCAAAAGGGATCAAAACCCGAAGAACAAGAACTAATGTGCAAAATAAACAAGGTCGGCCTCCGTCGAGAGAATTCTCCAGAAAATCCAAAGCATGAAGTGTAGATCACGGGAAAAGGTCGGCCACACGACAAGGAACATCGAAATCAACATCCAAGGCTCCATGGGCTTTGGAAGGGGTTCTAGTAGATCATCAGAATAGGTCCAGGTAACCATTAACAAAGGAACAACCAGTAATAGGAAACTATCATGGAAACTGGTAGCGATATCTTGAAGGAAAATGATCCAAAAGTGATGCGGTCAGGAAGCAAGAAAGATGATCAAGTCTTCAAGTAGAATCCAACTCCACAAGATCTGGTGAGCCAAAATTAGGACACATAGAAAGGAAAACTAAAATTGCAAACAAAAAGGAAAATGTTTTTGGTTGATGCAAGATTGCAATGAACCGGGGATTCTCCTGCATCACAAATCCACTTCATAACAAATAGTTAGATTGCTAAAAAATAACAATCACTAGCCACATCAACTAAAAGATTAAGAACTTGAATGGATAAAAATGCAATGTCTACAAAGCATAAATATCATGTCCATATCCACAATACCGAACTCTAATGCAGAGGAATGTAGAGTATTCTTCTACATGGACTTTAAATACTCTTTCTTGCATATCACATCTTCTCATACTAAAAACATTCTAAAAATAATATTAACCTGAACAAGAGTGTCAAGGACAAGGGAAGCAAACCTTAGACATAATTATTATCATACTACAATATTATACTACCATCACTAACATATTAACACCTCATACTGACTATAGACATCAAACACCAAGAAGGTGGACATCCACAACCCAAAGCAACTACAATAAGTAATAAGTATCTCCTCAACCCGATACAAAACATATCTAGCATCCTAATACAAGTTCCAGGTTGATAACAAATAACAAAATTGTCAACACTCCCTTAATTAAAAAAAACAATAGCACAACAACATCAATGACCATATAACAACTACTCATTATCAAGAACGCATCATCAAGGATAAAACATATTGTCACACACCATGTTGAAATCAATGAAAACACATATTGCTAACAAAAACACCTTACATTTTTGGGTTTTCTTTTCACAAATCCACCAAGAGCATTAGATACTTTGTGACACTAGAGCATCCTCTTATCTATTATTTCCTAGAGATTAAGTCCATGCAAAGTTAGTTACATTGTCACCATGGTTTTTAATAGTTTAGCACATAATATTGAAATACTATATCAAATAAAGGTTATTAAACTCAAATTCAGTTTAAGATATCATCATAACAAATTTTTCATCATCATCATCATCATTACATCCTTCAACAATTTTCTTGTATGTCATTTTCTATCTTTCATTTGATAGTTTTCTTGACATTTCTTAATTTGAGACATCTATATATAGTTTTAGCATATATAATCTCTTGAGGGGGCATCAATCATCTCTCCTTTCTAAATTGTCATTTCTTACTTGATTGGGGTATACAATCATTGCTCCTACATCAGACATCTAGGGTAGACAAACTTTGTGAGCTTGGTCTCACAAAATGAATTTAGATGGTAGAAATATCCTTTCAGATGACCAAAAATCATCAATGAACTCCATCACTATAAGAAGTCCCTCCAACTGGTTCTTCATTCTCCACTTCCAAAACCTAGTCGGAATAAGCATTCTCTTCCTCTAGAAACTCTACTCTGATCTCATCTTCCTTGATGTGAAATCAACTCCTCCATAACCCATCTTCCTCTTTTCTATCTAGTTTGGTTTTCAACCATCTTCCTCAATCTGGAATTTGTTCCATCAAAACCTGATCTCCTCCAAATATTACTCCACTCAATATCACTCCTCATCTCATCACTCAACATTCGTCTTCTCTTCTTTATGATTTTTAACCTACCCAATTTTGGCCAACTCAACCAAATACTGTTACTACTTATCAAATTGCCATTAGTTTTTATATTCAAAGTCATACTATATACTCTAGTTGGTTAACACTACCGAATCATGTAGTCAGTACACATAGAGAAGTCGGTATGCACAGTCTAGTCGGTTATAAAGGAAAGCAGTCACAGAATGCAGTATACACCGAGCTGTCTACCGAGTATCTTTTTGAGACTACCGAGCAGCAAAGATGACACACTGAGTTGATATACACCAAGTGAAACGTGTTACCAAATACATTGAACCTGGACATGCATATGAAAACGTGTTACAAGATCGAGGCACATCTAACCGTTATTACATTGGAAATTGCACCAGAAGATTGTGTATGATTTTGAGATCAATCTAACCAATGAAATATTTTGTATAGTTATTCATTCGAGGAATCTTGTTTGTAATATCGAAGCAATGAATTGGATCACCATCTTAAGAGATCTATTTATACAACATGAGTTAAGGGTGTGTATATATGTAAGAAGACTGTTACAGAGACACAAAGGTCACCGAGAAGGTTTTCAGAGAACAGTCGAAGAACAGAGTAAACAGAAGGGTTTACGGAGTTACTATATGGGTTACCGAGGTATGCTATAAGCAAGGTAATCTATTCTAAGCACATAGAATCTGCTATAACATTTCAGATGTAAAGTTGCAGATATTTGTAATGATTTTATTGTAATATTGTGAAGTAGAAACAGAAACCTTTAACAGGGTAAAAGACTCTAATCAAGTCTATAAATTGTAAAGCCTCTAACCAGGTGCAGCATTTAGAATAAATGTTGTAAAATCCTTTAGCAAGGTAGATCTAACAGATCTTGTTACTCCTAACAGGGTAAGCTATCAGAAATAGCTAAAATGTAGCTCTAACCGAGCACTCTTTATTATTGTAGTAGTGAAGTTGTGGGTGCCATCCTCACCGCAGTTTTTCTCTCTAACCAAGAGTTTCTACGTAACCAAAATATATGTGTTATGGAGTGAATCATGTATGATTGTTATCTATTTGTTTTAACTTTATTTTATGTTACTGCACTATTCTGTTTATGCATAACAGTAAAGTTATTATTCAAGAAAAGTTTTGAAGTATTGATTCACCCCTCCCCTCTTAGTACATTAGCTAAAGATCTTATCAATGGAAGGCTACAAAAAATCTCAGAGGATTTTATATCTACAAGAAGAGCCGAATCATGCTAATCAAGTGATTGCAGACTTGCAAAGGCAAATGCAAAAATCTCTGAAAGTAAGAAGAAGATTATCTAATGACTTGCAGGATTCTCAAGAGTTAGTGGAACAAATTGAGACATCATCTGAGAACAGTATATCTGAAGAGACTGAAGAAATGATTGGAGTATTGAAAGAAAAGAACAAAGCACTAGTTGATCAACTAAAAGCAATGAAAAGAGAACATGAACATTTCAGCACACAAATGACTGAAAATCTAGATGCATTAAGGACAGCTGAGGATAAATCAAGAGATCTACAAAGAGAGAAACAACAACTTGAAGTCTTGGTATCTGATAAAAATGATGAAATCATAAGATTGACTGGGATTCAACAAAATATGACAAATCAACTAGGTTATGCACATCATGAAGCAATTCTGAAGAATGATGAAAATCAAGAATTGAAACTTGAAGTATCAAGGTTGACCAATGAACTTGAAACAGAGAAGAAATCCAAAGAAACACTGAAAAAGAGTTATGAAGCATCAAAGATGTTGGATGAACAACTGAATACAAGAAGACCCAACAGAGATGCAAGACTCAGTTACAAAGGAAAAGACTCCACCGAGAAAGGAATTCATACTACCGAGAGAGGAGAATCATCAAAGCAAGCTGGAAAAAGGAATAACATCAAAAGAAAGAAGCCTATTTGCTACTACTGTGGAAATCAAGGTCACACTGCCAACATATGCCAAATCAAAAAAGGTAAGCAACCGAATATCACTAAGTCCAATGATTATTATTACAATTGTAATAAATATGGTCACACATTTAATCAATGTAGGACAAAGTCTATTAACAACTATCAGAAGGCAAAATTCAAAGGGTTTTGTAGAAACTACAATAGATATGGACATAGTACTGAGAAGTGCTGGCTTAAGCAAAAGAACTACATGTGGTCTACACATCGAGCAAACACTAGAAGTTACCGAACTCACATAGATCCTTACCGACAATATGCAGCAGTGCCATGGGATTACAATACAAGGATATGGTGTGAATGTTGTGGAAGATATGGACACATTAGTGCCAACTATTTTATCAGGTTTGGAATGAACAACTGAAGATCATGGAGAAATCCTAGTATGGCATGTTTTCATTGTCACAAAGTTGGACACTTGGCTAGAGATTGCAGAGATCAACCTAGAGGAGACACTGAAGAAATAAAAGAAAAATTAAAGATGATTTGGAAAAAGAAGGAAATTGTGTTAAATGAAGAAAGCACCTTACCTATCGAGTTAGGTGCACCTATTCCAAATTAATCAGCAAAGGTATGAAGGGACTGCATTCTCTGAAGGTTAAAATCGTAACAGTTCCTATTCTATTATGTACAAAATTCAAAATTTGCATAGTTAAGATGCATTAGTAAGTTTGAAATTCTATCAAAAGTACTTTACAGGAAACCTGTCAAGTCAGTGAATACCGGAAGCCTGTCAAGTCGGTAAATGAAGAAAATTTGGTTACTCGGTTAAAACAAAAAAAAAGAGAGTAAATCGATTAAAGGTGAATCGAGTGCATTTAATGTTTTGACCTAACCTGCACGGAGCCCAATAAGGTATTTTGTGTACTTAAAAGCATTTTCGCAGTCATTTACATTCACCAAGTTTTCGAAAGAGCAGAGTAGAGCGAATCAAGGTGATCAAGCCTCATTCAGAGCGAATCCAAGGTATTTACATCAAATCTCATTGCATTGTTAAGTTGGTTTACCGATCTTATCAAATTGTTATTATCTGCTGAGTGTGAAGTGTCTGTCATTTGTAAACCGTCAAACCCTAAGGATAGTTTGCTAAGTTTTACCTGAAATCAACAATGGTGCCCAAGATCCAAGATCCCATAGTTGTCAAGAATGTAGAGAAGCCCTCACTGAAATACACTTTGACTCCTAAAGTCACCTCTGAACCGGATGACAAATCCACCTTTTCACTCATCCCAGATTGAGTCTTGTTAGTCAAAGATGTTAGATTCTTCACCAAATGTCGTGTTGAAGAACTCGGTCATGTTGAGATAAGAGACACCTATGATGAACTATGTACCGATGGTGTATTAAACAGCAAGTATGAACACATCAGAATCAAAGGATTGACTGAAGCCCTAACCTATCCTCGTGTGTTCAAGCCCCAATGGGTCAAGTTTGTTTTAAGTAGAGTTCATGATGATTTCATGTGGCTAGAAGAGCAACCATTCAAAATCACCAAGGAAATCATACATGTGATCACCGGTTATCCTATCTATGATCATGCATGAGCTCAAAAGATGATATCACAAAAGGAATTAATCAGCTTAACTGGAGTTGAATCTGATTATAGAGGATTAAAACTGAACAATGTCACTGATGCAGAACTTAAGTTTGCCATTAGAGTAATCGGTTACTGTTTCTTCCAATCTGCAAGGGAAAACAGTGTACCCTATGCTGCAGTTGACATAGCTTATAAAATTGTGAAAAAGGGAATGAAGATTGATTTATGTGAAGTGTTACTGAAGAACCTGTTTGAGAACCTGAACACAATAAGGAAGCCAAAGAAGAACAACTCGGCAAATACACTAAAGTTTGGTTCACTTCTTGTATGCATGTTTTTCTACTTTGAAAAATTCTTTCCATCAGTCGGTAAAGTAGTTTGGGAGCTACATCGACCAATCACCCATCAGATTAACGACTTTATCAAGAAATTAGGAGATAATTTGAATGACATAATGGATTATTATGTCAGCAAATTTCAAGAGAAGATGCACAACAGGTACCGGATTCCACCCCAGCTAGTGGAGAAATATAAAGATGATATATGCTTTGAGGTAGATACTGATTACTATTATGTGAATGTTGTGGAACCAAGATCTCATTCTTTTCCACCTATGGGTTACGAGATTGACTTTGATATCACACAATAGCAAATTGATGCATATCTTTCATTACCAAGGCATGCCATCGAACTGAGGTATGGAACCTATGAAGAAGTGAAGGGAAAAGTAAAAATGAGCATTGTAGTACCCAAAGCTACAAGGAAAGCAACAAAGATGATAAAGGTTTTAACGGAGAAATTCAGAGAAGAATCTTCCTCCACACCTGTCAAAGGCACTCTTGCCATCACCGAAGAGGAATCAGAAGCTCAAGAAGCAGCAATAACACTAAGCACCGAACTGCCTAAGGGTAAAGTGTTAAAAAGCAAGAAACAGGACATTTCAAAGGCCCTATTGACTCCTCCAACAAAGAGACCTAATACAAGAGCATCAGCTACATCACCAAGTAAGAAACAAAAGAGTGTTATTGCTCCCAAGGTAACCAAGACATACAAGAAATCTACTTGGAGACTCATTTTGGCAAAAGAGTCTAGTGATACAGAATTTGAGGATGTTAACAAATTCCAAATTGTCAAGAGCAAGAAGGTAAATATACATAGTGTTGAAAACTTTTGTGCCAATCTAAAAGAATATGACGGATTTGGTTCTTTTAGATATGTCAAGTATGAAACAAGAAATAATGATGAGAAGAGACAAATTAAAGAAGCTGTCATTTGCACACTTCTAAAGTTTCGGCTAGCTCCATTGGAACTAGTAAAGTCACTTCCAAATTAACTTTACTTGCATATTGATAACAGGTGGAAATATGCAATGGACTCAGAGAAACAAATCAGAGAAAGAAGTCTAGTTCATCTATTTCCTGATATGTCTATAGCAGAAATAAAAGAACATTTGACAACCTACAATTCAAAATTTCTTGTCAAACAGAGAGCCTTAAAACTGATGAATGGGCTATATATTGATGTAGAAAATGAGACAAAAGCAAAATGGTAGGAAATCTTCAAAATCAAGATGTCAGTGAACAATCTAAAGTTGAAATCGTTGATGTCACCGAGCAAGATCATGATGCTACCAAGCACGGTCCTGATGCTACCGAGCACGACCCGGCTGACACTATTCAAATTGATGAAGATGTCACGGATACAGAGGAACATGAGCAGGAGATGATAGAAGGCACTACATATGCAAAACTTGTATCTAGTGAATCCGTGTTAGAATAAGTTCAGCCTTATCCACCGATCACTCAACCTGTCTCTACCGAAGGTCCTCAGGATATAGCACAAGGCACCGAAGGTCACAAGTCTACAACAGGAGAAGAGACTACTCAAGACCAGACCTCTCAAGAACCCTCGAGCACCGAAAATGTAGCAGTTGAGACACCCAGTACCAAGACACCAAAAGACACCACAGCAGCTATAGGTACCAACCAAAGTGTCATCTCTACTGAGCAACCTACCAAGGGTCAGCAAGCCTCTCAAGCTATTGTCTTGGTCCAACCGACCAAAGGTAAAGAAAAGAAAGTGAAAAAGCATAGTTTCAAAGTTGATTTATCTAAACCAATAGTGTTGCCCAATGTGGATATATCAAAATTAAAGGGGCAAGCACTTATTGACTTTGGTGAACTATGCAAAGCAAAGGCCGAACAAGAAAAATAGATGGCCATACAAAAGAAGAATAAAGTACTTCAAAAGGTGAAGACACTGCTATCAGATATGCTACCTACAGCTACAGTGTCAACCGATGCAGCCATCCACATTCAACTGGATGAACTCCTTAATCAAATAGAAACATCCGGAGTTGATGCATCTGAGTACTTGAGCAAGCTAAAAGACAAGGAGCTTACTACAAAAATGATAGAAGAGGTACAAAGAGCTCTAGCTATTGGCAAAGTCAAACTTGTCAAATCCATTGCTGAGTTATCCCCTCAACTCAAGCATATTCTTTATTTATTTCAGAAACTTTGTACATTTTCTATATTCATTAAAGATATCAAGAATAAAACTGATGCAATTGAGAAAGAGATCACTGATCTCTCAAATAAGTTGACTCCTGAGCCCAATTCAGTTTAGAAATTTTATACCAAGCTTCAACAGCTCATGGCTCAACAATTCGCACTCAGAAATGAAGAACATAAGATTAGGATGGATATAATGACACTCCAGACATTATTCCTTCCTCATCTTTCATTAGTTCAAGAACAGATTAACTGAGCTACACGCCTATCTACTACACAAGAGGGAAGCACTCTTGATGGCTTAATATCACTATTGGCTGATATTCAAGCACAAACTTCTTTAATGGAAAGTGTCAAAGATGCACTCTCTGTCGCTCTCACCAATGCTCAAAAGAAGTATAAATCTATTTTTGATCAGTTGCCACCCTCGGATGGGAATTAAGTTTTTGATGTTTGTCAAAAAGGGGGAGTAATACAATATATTGACAAATACTATATATTTGGGGAGTAATACAGTTTTGGTGATACAGTTTTGATACAGTATTCGGAGTATTGTATACAAGGGGAGTATACCGAGCAGAGTATGCAAAGTATCCAAGGATAGTAAGTAGACCACTCAAGCACAAAACCGAGCATGCAAAATCAGATTTATGTACAGTATAATGATAAGGGGAGTATATCTGAATATACTATTTCATTGACTATTGTATATACTGTCAAGTATAGTCATTTTGCAAAGTATATAGATTATTGAGTTGTGACTTTAAAAGTAGTTTTTGTCAAACATCTCAACTAATGTCAAAAGGGGAGATTGTTACTACTTATCAAATTGCCATTAGTTTTTATATTCAAAGTCATACTATATACTCTAGTTGGTTAACACTACCGAATCATGCAGTCAGTACACACAGAGAAGTCGATATGCACAGTCTAGTCAGTTACAAAGGAAAGCAATCACAGAATGCAGTATACACCAAGCTGTCTACCGAGTATCTTTTTGAGACTACCGAGCAGCAAAGATGACACACCGAGTTGATATACACCGATTAAAACGTGTTACCAGATACATTGAACCTGGACATGCATATGAAAACGTGTTACAAGATCGAGGCACATCTAACCGTTATTACATTGGAAATTGCACCAGAAGATTGTGTATGATTTTGAGATCAATCTAACCAATGAAATATTTTGTATAGTTATTCATTCAAGGAATCTTGTTTGTAATATCGAAGCAATGAATTGGATCATCGTCTTAAGAGATCTATTTATACAGCATGAGTTAAGGGTGTGTATATATGTAAGAAGACTGTTACAAAGACATAGAGGTCACCGAGAAGGTTTTTAGAGAACAATCGAAGAACAAAGTAAACAGAAGGGTTTACCGAGTTACTATATGGGTTACCGAGGTATGCTATAAGCAAGGTAATCTATTCTGAGCACATAGAATCTGCTATAACATTTCAGATGTAAAGTTGCAGATATTTGTAATGATTTTATTGTAATATTGTGAAGTAGAAATAGAAACCTTTAACAGGGTAAAAGACTCTAATCAAGTCTATAAATTGTAAAGCCTCTAACCAGGTGCAGCATTCAGAATAAATGTTGTAAAATCCTTTAGCAAGGTAGATCTAATAGATCTTGTTACTCCTAATAGGGTAAGCTATCAGAAATAGCTAAAATGTAGCTCTAACCGAGCACTCTTTATTATTGCAGTAGTGAAGTTGTGGGTGCCATCCCCACCGCAGTTTTTCTCTCTAACCAAGAGTTTCTGCGTAACCAAAATATATGTGTTATGGAGTGAATCATGTATGATTGTTATCTATTTGTTTTAACTTTATTTTATGTTACTGCACTATTCTGTTTATGCATAACAGTAAAGTTATTATTCAAGAAAAGTTTTGAGGTACTGATTCACCCCTCCCCTCTCAGTACATTAGCTTTCCATATTGGGCCTAACAAATACATTATGTGAGCTCCTTTGCACTCATGACCTGAACATACACCACGCTAGCATCATCTTTCTTACAACCAATCTTTCTTTGCTTAGCTACTCCATGTTCTCCATCATCGTAATGCACTCCAAAGGATGTTTCACAACTTTTTCTACATCTTCATCCAGTGTTTCAATTCCTTTCTTTTCTTCTTTCATACCTTCCCAAAGACATGCTCCTTTGTCTTTAAATGATGTAAGCCACTTTTCCTTGGCTACTACAATATCTTGCATCACTACAAATTTTTCTTCAACTTCCTCTTTTGTTATGAATATTTCCAATCCTTTGCAAAGACTTGCATATACTACAATCTCATATGCTTTCTTATGTTCAACTTCTAATAAGATTTTGATTCTTTGAATCTCCTCTAAGATGACATCCTCATCTTTACTCATCAAACAAAGGACCCTCAAAATTCATCATCTTTGTCTTTTCTACAACCTCTTCAAGCTCATTCTCCATGCTTTTCAATAGACATGTATTTGTTGTAAAATATTCTTCATCTCCATCAAATATTAGACCTTCAAAGCCTTCTTATATAATTTCTTCCTTCACACTCAACCCATTTGTTGCTACTGCAACCTTTATAATTTCATCCTTCATGTACTCCAATAGACATCCCTCAACTTAAAGGTTTATCAATTTCTTCACTTTCGTCTTTTTCCTCTTCCTTAGTGTCACATACATGACACTCTGTTGCATCATTCTTCTTTCTTGTAATCAAAACATAATTACAAAAAAAATCAAAATTATCATCACCTCCTTTCTGATGAAGGGTTGGTCTCCTTTTCAATTTTGCTTCTAGTTGTTCACCTGCTACTACAACTTTATAAATTCATCTCTTCTTTTATTTCTTATTATCTCTCTAATTTTTTCAAGTCTAGAAATTGGAAAAATCCATCAAATGACAAATTCCATTTTCTTCTTCCTCTTTTCCATATTTGACTTCTAAAATCCTCAACACAATTAGATCCCTATGCAAGTTGCCTCACATTCGATGATTTATTTACACACTTTGGAAAACTTGCTCCACAACTTCTCAATGTAGTTCATCTTGAAATTTTCTCATACATTTGCAGCAAATTCACATAAATCTATCTTCTACCCAAGAAATATTTATATAAGATGCACCTCTCACTTCCTCTACTCACTCTCTCTTAGTGGGGAATATATGTGCACCTTCTACCTAGCCTCAACCTCTATTGGAGGATAGTAATCAACTGACACACTCCACCCTTAGGTCCTGGTGCTAGACTATCTCACATTCATCACTTAGTTTTCATGCTCGGGAACCCCTACTCTCATTATTCTATTTCTCTATGTGGATTTCCACTACACATACCACATATTGCTCTTGGATACATCTGAACCATAAGCTCATAACTACAAGTCTTTGTGCAAATTGTCTCGCATTCGATGCTTTGTTCGTAGACTCGGGAACTCCTACTCTGATACCATTTATGTAGGGTCACTTCACCCTTAAAAATGCAAACATGTGTTATGATACCACTTGACAAAGTATACTCCCCTTACAAGCAAAAAAAAAAACAGAAATGAAGAGAAAAATACTTAACAATGTATAGATTGATAATGGTTGGGGATTATTATAAATGTTCATATGCCTTTCTTATATAGGAAAGAGATGATGAGGTAGGTACAACTAGCTTTGATATGAAATTAAATATTAAATAATAAGGCATGAGCTCATATCTTCTAGAATACCACCTAGAAGAACTTATTGGAACCTTAAATTTTTGTAAAATTCAAAGTTTCCTAAAGGTGAAGAAGGTAGTAAAAAGCCTAAAATTGCATCCACTATGAAGTCTTATAGAGATGAATACCATTATAAGATTGAATGAAGCTTGACATTTCAAAAATTTCACATTGTATGTGAGGTTAAAATGTGGCTCCCACAAGGGTAGAGCTCAGCATACAATTCCCATAAGGAGATCCATGCATGAGTGGATTTACATGATTATAATAATTCAATGTGTTTTCTAGCTTAAAAATCCCAAAACATAATACTAAAGTACCTGTCCATAAGTCAAATTTTGAGCTACAAATAGACCCTATACAAAAATCATATCGTTAATGAGAACTCTATCCATCTGCTAATACATTCATATCCTACTCCATTTCCCTGAAAATATCTATATGACCCATTTATCATCTTATGTGGTTTACCATAAAATAAAATCAGCAGTTATCTCTATTTTGTATAATTATTATTCTGTTGCATTAAGCATCTTGTGACATAACAATATGAAGAACTCAAGACAAGAAGTCGTCATTTTTCAAAGGGAAAAGGGCAAAATTGTAGAGTAATTGCAAAAGTGCAAAAAGGCTTTCGCCATATTGCAACGAACTTGAGGCTGGTGAAAATATGAATTGTGATATGACAAAAATAAAGGATTAGGGCTTTTTATTGACAGTAACCAAAATGGAACCTTGGGATAGAGTTTGGATATGCATCAAAGTATGTGAAAAGGAAATTTTTTTCGAAAATTGAATTTGTAAACACATGAATCACTTGACACCATGTCTCGAAGAAACATGATCTCACTGAAATCATAGATGAGTATAGTGGCATCGACATGATAGCAAACATCAAATGAGGGTAGAGAATTCTTCACCAAAAAGCAATGTCACAGTGAAAACCTACTTATTGGGGAGACGCAACACATATCCCAGCAAAGAACAAACTTTGGTGTTACACTAAAAGTCGACCATGGCCACCGGAGATCTTACCGAAAAGTATAGTCTCACTAAAAGTGATTCATCGAGGAGACATGTTTTATGTCTTACTGAAATGATAATTCCATGTCTGACAAGACTAGATGGAGTCTTGTTTAAGGGTAATGTCATACCAAAAGTGATGATATCAGAGAGATATTTCAAGGTCACACCAAAGTGCTGGAGTTTGATATAACTGTGAATGTCAAACCAAGGAGAAAAGGCATCTCATCGAAGTGTAAAGCATAATTGATCATCGCTAAGATTTAACTTATCTCCAACACACTTAAAAGGTCTTGCAGAAGTGTATTCTCTCATCGATAAACAAAGGTACCCTGTTTCATCTATACAAGGAACAAAATAATAAATTTCTAAAGGCATTTGATCTTTGAATGCGATATATACAAAATGAATTTTGAGGAATTCAGTGAAAAGGCCATGTAAAAACTCTCTTTCAAACCTGCACGCAAAATATGGAATTTCAGACAAGGATATGTGGACCATTCGAAAGATTGTGTGAGAAGGGGGAAGTGGAGGATTTTTTGTAGTTGTCATTGGAAATTCATTCTATATTCTAAAATACCATTAAATGATGATTGTTTCAACAGGCTAGGATACTGTTTGGTGACATGAGGGAAATCATTAAGTGTTGTAATATCAAATAATATTTGAGTGATTTCATTCTTATGAGAGAAAGATATTTTTGAAGGAGGAGATGAATCCCACATAAACAAGTGCTCTAACAAACAATTTCAAATGCATTGTAAAGTATTTAGCGGGATAACTAATTAATTTCTAGATGAAAAATCATATTGTTTCATAGCCAAAGATTGTAACCAATCTGGAAGGATCCCATGTTTCTATAAAAGGGAGACCATAGATTGGATAAAGGGGAATAAGAAAAAACTTTTGAAATACTAACAATTATAAAATTTCATCTTCTCTTCATACTATACATGAAATCTTGCTAAGCTCCTTAAATATTCAATTTGGCTTGTTATTCTGATTACAGTAATCAAAGACTACTCAAACATCTTGTATACACTTTAATTATCTTATTATTTCAATTCATTATATCAAGGATATCTTGGATTGATCAAATAGTTCTTCACTTTTGGATGATTGTTGTGTCTGGTTCTTTCAAGGAAAGATTAAATACATGCAGAATGGTCATTGTAATAAAGATGAATCATAGAGTATAAGATACAGAACAGTTGACAGATTCACATTAGGTGTGAAATTAAAAATTGTCTAACAAGGAGGTTGCACGGGTAGCAGAGTTGGCTTGGGCCATGGCTTTGCTCCCCACTGGTCTCAGGTCCAACTCTAAGGCCCGAACTCACCCGATGCACCTGGCTTGCAGATAGCTTGGTACATCCTCAGTGGACTAGTCTCGCCTCATCTCGCCCCTTCCTGATCCCCAACTTGGCAATTAGTAAGTCCAAGGTAAGGTGGGTTGGGCGTTGGGCTGGGTCTCGGGGATACCACTAGCACAACAACAACAAAAAATTGTCTAACAAGAAAACATAAGGAATATCATAAAGAACCTACTTGACTCTGTACCCAATAGAGGGAAGGCACTGATCTCATCTTTGAACTTTAAAACTTATTTCACTTTTTTGTAAATATTTTATGTTTATGTACATTTTACATAGAAGAACAAAAATGTATCATACTAATTAATAAATCTACTTGACTTCATTTAAGGTAAACCTGCCTAGGTATCAGTAGACCATAAAGTGTAGGGATTAGCAACTGGACTTGGTTCAATCCATTAGTTGGCCAATATTGTTTGTTGAACTCAATCATAGAGTCTAGACATTTCTTAGAGTTTAGCAAAACCTACAGTTTTGAGCTCCAACAAATTGGCAATTTTGTTGGGGAGAACATTATCATTTCCTAAATTAATTCCTTGGAAGGGTGGCAATTTTGAACTTATTTGTTACAATCTCAAAATATATTTAATTTAGAACACCTCAAAAATAAAATTCATAACAAACCAAAAGCTTTGAATTGTTCACCTAAGACTTGAATGTTTGGCTGAAGGTCATTATATAAAGATCACCCAGCCGATCACATAGAATTGGCACCAAGAAAATATTAAAAAAAAGGAAAAAAACAAAATCAGAAGGAAATAAACCAATCTAAAACGGGACCTCAAAAAGACAAAAATGGATAATATTACAATCAATATATGAATCCACTTGCAAATGAAGATTATTTTCAAATAGAAGTAGAAAGAAATATTCATAGTCAATATAATGAGATGATATTGAATCAGGTACATGAAAATATGGCACATCAACATCAAGGGAGAGATAATAATACATATATTTTTTAAATATACCCTAGGATTATCAAGACCTGGAAGCACTAGCAACAAGTCATCATCATCAAACAACCAAACACAAGGATCTTTGGAGCAAGATTTACAAGTTGCAATACTTATGCTTGAAAAGGAAAAAAGAAAATTGATGCTACTAGATCATCAACACAAACCTCATATTCATAAGTCACTTCATAGGAAGATTTAAAATCTTCAAATTTCCTCTCTATTTTTGTTTCTTCCTTGTATTGAACAACTATAATAACCTCAAGCTCATGGAACAATCCACTTCCCATAATGCCTGTAGAAACAACATTATTTTTTGTGGCCTTCTCAACATTTGTGCAACAACCACATCCTTTGAAGATAAAGAAACATCAATCTTCATCATTTCCTCTTAAAATGGACCAAGAGATCAAAAATATTTTCTTCTTCCCCATTCTCATCATAGGTTGACTTATTTTCTAAATGATCAATACCATGAACTAACCTAACTGACTCCTCCATGTTGTCTTCACATTGTGTCTTAGGATTTGATGGCTTAATATTATCAAAGGATAAAATAAAATCCTAACTTATCCCAAAATAAGTATTCATCAATTTTTTTCTTGTTTCCTTCCATAACAAGTAATGTCTCCACTTCACAACAGTCTTCATGATAGTTTGAAGAAGTATCAATATCCTTCTCTTGAAATGTAGGCTTTGTTATGACATCATGCATAGGTTGGGGAACAACCATATGCACGTTAGTTCTTTCATCTTCAAGGACAAGAATATCCTCATGATCTTTCTCCACCTCCAACCTATGTCCATGCACATGTTGCTAAAGCTCCCAACATTAGTTCATTGCTCCACAACTTCTATCGATATATGCATAAGCATGTCTCTCTCCTCATGATAAATGAAGAAAGGGAGAACATCAAATAAGAGGACTAATTCCTCTTCTCTATTGTTAACTTTTGCTTTCCTGATGGTTGTTGCTACAACTAATCATTCTTAATGTTTTCTTGAACCAAGTCTAATCCTTCTTCTATTCGAACATGTGAAGGTCTATAAAAAGAAAGTTGCACCTCATCCCTCATCTACTCACTAGTACATTAGCTCTCCACACAATTGGTTCATCCTTGGAGAGTGAAATAGTATTACAACAAGAGAGCTAACTAGGCGAGGCTTTTTGTAAAAGGGACTGTAGAGGATTTTTTTTTTCAAAAATAGTAGGTTAGGCTACTTAGAAACTTTGTATTTAAAATTTGGGTGGTTTAAGAGTTGATATTTATTCTTGCATGAGTTTCATCTATATGATGCAAGATTCTTGATTTCCTCTTCCCTAGCAGCAACAAGTTGTCTCGCTAGGAAATCCTCATGTTGTTGTCTATGAGCCTCCACTTGTTGCTAATGAAACTAATCTTGATAAGCATGATGAGCTTGTTATTGATGTCCCTCTTGCTCTAATTCTATAGCCCTCAATTGTTCTTGAATGTTCAACCTCATATCCTGGATCCCCACATGCCAAAGGTAGAACCCAAATACTAGTTAATAAAAACTATTGAGTAGAGGGAAGCTATCACAAGTTCTCCAAAGTTGGAATGTATCATTAATATCATAACACAAGCTAGCAAACAGAACTCTATCAACCCAAACACAATAGTTACCTAGAAGACAACATCAGATACAATATATAACAACCAAATAAATCAACACAATGCAGAGAACATTAGGCCATTCCCAAATCATTAAACATCACTCCCAATACTTTTTTCTCATTTTCACATCTATACACACTAATGCAACATAAACACACACAAACCACTTCATTTCCAAAAAGCTAAGAAACATAATCTTGAATAGAACGTCCATAAGTCTTCTTGTAGAACACTTAAACACTTAAATTTAGGACTAAGACAACACACAAACATCAAAAACATGTCCTCCAAGTTGTAGCACCTAAAACACCAATATGGAGAAATGTAGAGCATTTTCTAGATCAATCAAATCCACTTCATGGCAAATAGTCAAACTGTCAACAAATAAAAATCACTAGATGCATAAACTATAGCATTAAGAACTTGAAAGGATAATAGTACAATGCCTATAAAGCATAAACATCATGTCCAAATCCATGAGACCAAACTCTCAAACGCAGAGGAATGTAGAACATTCTTCTAGACAGACTTTAAATACTCTTTCTTGCATATCACATCTTCTCATACTAAAAACATTCTAGAAATAATATTAGCCTAAACAAGAGTGTCAAGGCTGAGGAAATAAAATCTTAGTCATCATAATCATTGTGCTACAAAATTATGTTTCCATCATTAACATATCAACACCTCACACTGACTATAGATTATCAGACACCAAGAAGGTGAACATCCACAACCCAAAGCAACTACAATAAGTAATAAGTATCTCCTCAACCCAATACAAAACATATCTAACATCCCAATATAAGTCGTGGGTTAAGAATAAAAGACAACATTCCCAACACTCCCTCAATTAACATCAACAACATCACAACAACATCAATGACCACATAACAATTACTTATAATCAAGAACGCATCATCAAGGACAACACATATTGTCATATATGAGGTTGACATCAATGAAAACACATATTGCCAACAAAAACACACTACATTTTTTGGCTTCCTTTTCACATATCCACCAAGAGCATTAGATACTTTGTGCCTCTGGAGCATCCTCTTGTCTTTTATTCACTAGAGATTAAGTCCATGCAAAGTTCAATACATTGTCACGATGGTTTTATATAGTTTAGTTCATAATATCAAATAAAGGTTATTAAACTCGAATTTAGTGTAAGATATCGTCATAACAAGTTTGTCATCATCATCATCATTACATCCATCATCAATTTTCTTGCAAGTCATTTTCTATATTTTATTTGATAGTTTTCTTTACATTTATTAATTTGAGACATCTCTATATAGTTTTAGCATAGATAATCTCTTGAGGGGCCATCAATCATCTCTCCTTTCTAAATTGTCATTTCTTACTTGATTGGGGTATATTGTCATTTTCTTCATCTCTTTTCATTTTTCTTCTTAACTACTTTTCTTTTCTTTAAAACAAATTTTACTTCAAACATTATATCAAAAAGGGAGAAAATATAGACACTAAAATTATTCTCCAAAATAACAAACATTAATTGTCATTAATCTATTCATTAATAAATCGCTTATCATTTGCCATATCATTAACTAATAATTTATTAATAATCATCTGTTTGCGATTAAAGTCGATATAAATGGGATTCAATTTATGCTTTGTGTTTCAAGTTTTCTTTGTTTCTTATTTTAATTTCATTCCTCTTAATAGTAACATAAGCTCATATTTGACCTTCTAATAGATTAATTTGTTAGTTGTTGCAGTGAGGGGAGGCATTTAAATGCTTAGCCTTGATCTTTACAATCTTGTAAATAGGAACAACGATAATAACCATCTTATGAATGACACAAATAAATTAAGATGATTTGGCACTAGTATGATTAGTGTTATTTTTGGGTGCATATACTTTAGTTATGCCAAGTCTAGTTTTACAAAATTCGTAATATATATAAGGATGATCATATTTAGGAATTACATTAAGTATCACATCTACTTTTGTTATAGATGTAATTAAGTAGTCACGCTAAATATGCCATGTACATTTGACACAATCTATATGATCACTAGAGAATGTTATACATGCATTACATTATTCTTGTTACAAAATCATGGTTGATTGTATGAAGAATATATTATGTAATACAGATAAATAATCTGAAAAAGAATCTTTTTTTTTAAAATAGATATGCATAATTACAAATTATACTCAATTTTGTGCTCCATATGTTTACCTTTGGATTCCATGTTGAAGGAGACACAATAATTAGACATATCTATTGAGCACATGACTAATAATACAAAACAATTGAGCCTTGCATATAAGTTAATCATTTGACATACATGTTAAGCTTTAACTTTAATACAACTTCTATCATTATTTATATATAACACTTGAACCTCTAATGATTTTTCCAATTATGTACTTATGAATATGACAGATGAATGATAAGATTGAATATGAATAACATCAAATTCATCATCAAGACATTTTTCATACCTCTATTTACACAAAAATTTTCATTTTGTTTTATTCACATTAATTTCAAATTAATCATTATCATTTTCAAATGAATTAAACTAGATCGAACAACATAATCCCAAACTATAAAGTTTGAAAGACATTTGTTGATTTTATAGATATTTAACCCATCGATCCAACAAATATATATCAACAAAACGATAGAGTTGCCTTCGACCTTCACTCTCTCTCTATATATAGTCATATGCAACCGTCAAAATAGAAGTATTTGTGACATAACAATAATACGGTTAACATTATAATGAAAGAAGCATAGAAGAAAATTCAAGCGCCAAGAAAGAAATAACCTTATTCTTAGGTAGGTGAGCTGAATTGGAGAGCCCATTTGTTGGAGCTTCGTTTTAGTCGTAGTCCCCACGATTCCATCATTCCTCGCACCTTCCCTGCTAAATAAATCGCTTCCCATATCTTATCTTCTTCGAAGCCATGGGCGCATATCCGACAGTGTTTAGCTACCATCCATAGACGCGCAACAATAACATTTCTCAACGAACTTTCTGCCCAACTCATCAAATCCTCCGCTATGTCGGCCTCTGACTGTTCCTCCAAATCCTTCATCTTCTCTATCTCTAACTCGGTTTCCATTACTTTGCACAGTTTGTAGAGGTTATAGCTGGGTGCTATTCTTATACAATCCTTGGTATGAGTATCATGTTCGGCTCTTCCTTCAATTTCTCTGAGTAGATTGTTTGTTTTCATCAGTGCCTCGGCGTCATTAGATAAGTTCTATGCCATTTCGATAGTTATTTCCTTAGCAGAATCACCAGAGAGAAGAGGAAGCCTTGCATACAATTGTTGGAGCCTGGCGAGTTCTCTGTCGGCAGCAATATTACTTACTTCATCAGTTCTTGTGTGCAAACTGTCGGCTTGGAAGCAAGAATCGCTCTCCTCAAGAAACGTGAGCAAATCCCAGACTTGACTGCAAGTAGTAAAAATTTTGTTGAGACGATCTGACTTCACTGGCTTATGGAGTTTCATCATGAAAAGAATGAAGGACACCACCGTCATCTTCCAACAATGGTTTTTTAAATTGGGAAAACACTTGACAACTTGTGGAAGTGCCGCTTTCTGGAGTTTATTTACAAACAGGAAACCTTGATCCGCCCATTCCAAAGCAAATGGGGTGAATAAAGAAGTGGTGCTGCTGCCATGATTACGACTTTCCTTGAGAAGAAGTTCTATCCTGTTAATAGCACTCTGATTGGCTTTCCACAGATACGAAGGATCTTCTCCAGGCATGCATATGCTTTTCACAATTGGAGCATATGACTTATAACGTTACCTCGGTAATGTAGGCTGCATTCTCCGCTGCCAATACCTCGCATGCTTGTGACACTGCCGTAAAATCTTGCCAACCACAATATCTGACAAAAGCCAACCAAATTTGGCCACTAAAACTACACATATCTGAAGCAACCAAAGCACATGCAATAGCTTATGCAATTTAAGAAGTGCTACAATTCTTCTCAAGGACATGCCAAGAGAGAAGTTTGATCTTGTCCTCCAATTCTGGAGATCGTACATGTAAATTGTTTCTGATAGAGCACTTGTCCACAACTCTTCAAAGCAAAAGCATTTCTTGCGAATGAGAAGCGATGAATACCATCTCCAGAATATGATAACCCATTCCATTAGAAGGTAAGCACACACTGATAAAAATAGCAGCAATACGGGCTTATAAAATCTGTTAATATCTCTTATGTGGCCTAAAAAGACTTTACCTGCTGTGAAAAACATTATGATGAGACATGTGACCGTCGCTCCCACTGCTGAACTCAAGACTGATCTGGCAATTACATAATCTGGCTGTAAAAAGCGAACAACAATCCATGACTTGAACAGCTCATCCTCAAAATCATTCCACGAACTGCCTGTACTTGACTGAATTTCTTCATCTTCAACAGTTGACAGAAGTGCAGAAATTTCGTTTTTCAGAATGCGACGAACACCAATGCCAGCTATAAGTGCGAAGCACAGAAAACTAATAAGACGTAAGATAATCATATATTGAGTAAAACCACCAATTCCATCAATAGAATCATTTTGAGTTTTAGACTTATCAGAGATGAATGTCTTCATTGGAAAGTATAAACCTATGACTAACAATGCAACGGTTGCCAAATTATCTACCGAACGCAGCCGACCATTCCAGTGAAAAAGTACTCCAAAAATACACAAATATTAATCTCGGAGACAACAAGAATAATTTCACGAGCGTACCATTTAATTTTCTGAGTTCCAATTTCCTCGTAATTGTCCCACCTCAAGAGTACTTGGGGACAAAGAGTGATAATTATTCCTATCACAAAAGTAAGGAGCTGTATACTGTATAGGGAAAGCGCCGAGGATGAGGGCCTTTGTTGATATCCAGCCAAGTAAATAACCAATGGTTCCATTCAACTTCTAGATACAACTAACTTTCGGCAAATAAACCAGCTTAGCTATCTTAGATTATTGCAAAACACACATCATATAATCATGGAGATCTTCTGACCTTTTCCTTGAACCTCACTGTGAAAAATTTACGTCGAAGCTCCGCCGTAGCCTACACTTTCAGCCTTCCAAAAGTCCACAGACACCAGAATTTTCTGGGCTCATTGGAAGAACCGGCATAAGGATGTTAATAAGTCCAAATAATGAGCATCGATGGATTAAGGGAAAACGTCTAAACAATTGGCGGGCTAATTTATAACGTCACGACGTCAATAACAAAGGCATCCGGGTATACTAGTCTACATAGAATATCCGGATAGACTAGTTAAAGTCAAACATAGGCCAACACGTCTATAAAATACATGAAATACAGTTCACGTTGGACAATGATATGGAGAAACGACAACTAACTCGCAATACAAGTCTAATGATTTGTGGCACCGACGTGAGGGAGCAATCTGCAGAATGCAAACTCCAAAACAAAAACAATCTACGCCGCAATATGTATGTAATTAACTTTTTGCTCATTTTGTAAACATGTTTATTTTATTGTGCTGATCCGAATTATGGATTCAGATGACAACACCTGAGTGAGAACCTGCGGTATTGTAAATTCTGTTTACAAGAACCAGAAATCATAGAATTGAAGCAAGCCAAAAAGTAATCTATTTCATTCGAAAATCCAACATATAGAAGTTCATGAGATTCCAAGAGTCACAGAGACCTCTTGAGAATCGAAGCCCAACAGTCACATTTGTTTATTACATAATAAAATCTAAAAACTACGAAATTTTCAAAAAACTATATGAAAATTTATCCTAACTTCAACTAGACATAACTTTCTACTCGGGACTCGAAACTATGAGCCGTTGATCTCGTTGGAAAGATCTCCAAGAGATGTAGACCCACATTTGAAAGAGGATAGCTTTCAGCTCTTCGCCAGTGGCAGGGGCTAAAAATGCCCTTAAGACCTCAAAATTGCAAAATACTAACATATAGATAAACTAAACTAAAAAAAAATATAATTCAAAAATTCTTCTGATCATGTGCACAATACAATATACACGGGTACTCTCCTCTTGCATTATTGTGTCTAACATCAATTTACATATAGTGTGCGCACACTCCTAAAAGTAGCAGTTGCAGGGGAGTGCCTACAATAGGAGGCCGATAAGTATGATTGTAAAGTCATAGAGAAAGAAAGCAAATAAAAGAAAAGATGTAAGGAATGCAAAAAATAGAAAAGGATGTATATAATCAATTTTCATGAGTGTCAACAAATTACAAGTTATGTAAGGCAGATAAAGATGAAAACAAATGTTATTTGTTGTTAAATGTAAAAAAATTATATTTCTAGTAATTTATATATCAACATACTTAATCTTATATCCAACTTTATTCTTACCTTCACATTTGATGAAAACATAAAATTATGATTTCTAAGAATGATCCGAATTATGGATTCGGACGACAACACCTAAGTGAGAACCTGCGGTGTTGTGGATGAACAAGATAATACAGAATTGAAGCAAGCCAAAAAGTATTGTATTCAATTCAAAAATCCAACATATAGTAGTCCAAGGGATTCCAAGGGTCACCAACAACTCCTTGAGAATCGAAAAACCAATAGTCATATCAGGTTTATTTACATAATAAAATCTAAAACTACTTAATTTTTCAAAAAAAAACTATATAAAATTTGTCCTAACTTTAACTACGCATAACTTTCTGCACAGGACTCGAAATTACGAACCGTTTAACTCGTTGGAAAGGTCTCCAAGAGTTGTAGGCAAAATCAACGGCTAAAAATGCCCTAAAGGCCTTAAAAAATGCCATTTACTAACATATAGGAAAACTAAGAAAATATATAATAATATTTTCAAATTTTCTTCTGATCATTACTCCCCCCTTGAAGAGCAATGGGCTCCATTGCATCAATATTCTAAAGGAAATGAGGGAAACGGAGCTAAAGCTGCTACTTGGTAAACCACTTTCCTTGTTGAGTGATCTGCCCTGCTCGAACCACTTTGTATAGATAAATTTGTTGTTGTTTGAGTGTTTTCACCATGGTGCCCACAATCTGATCACATTGGAATGGAGAAGCTGCACCTGGATTCATTTTGTAGTGGATATTATTTCTGCAACATCTAATAGTGGAGGAAAATGTGGCTTCAAGAGTTCCTTCTAAATATGTAGCCACACCTTGTCCCTGACTTGAAAATTATGAGTGTGATACTCATCATGTCTCTCCTTATATTTCTTATTGGTATGCTCCAAGATGACGTCATTTTTCTTTGCCAAAACCATGGGACTGCCACACGATGCACTTGGACGAATATGTCCTTTCTCAATCAATTCTTGTATTTGCCTCTTAGTTTCATCATTTCCTAATACTGATCTCTGATAGACTCGTTCATTAGGCAATGGAGTTCTTGGTATCAAACCAATAGTGTGTCTTACTTGGCAGTGTGTAGGTACCCCAGTTGGCAACTTAAACAAATTCTCATATTTTATCAAAATTTGGTCCATTGATCTTTTCCGTTGTGTTGTGGTGTTTGTGATGTCATTGGAATTATATACAGACTTCATTTCTTCTTCAAAATGAATCATTAATAATATGAATGTTTCTGTTTTGACAACCAGCCTGGGTGAACTTACAAAGCTGGTTCCCACTTTTTGGTACATCCTGATTTTTGCTGAAATCATACATTTTTTTAAAAATATAATGATTTAAGCTTTAAGAGGTCCCATTTGAAGTAATTAATTGAAGAGAGTTAAATCAAAGGTTCTTAAATCAAAATTTCTTGAATAGAACCTCTCTACTTCTAAACCATACTTGCAATGATTTCTCCTTTGCATCTATCAAATGCTGATAAAAAACCAATTTTACATTAGCTTTTGGGGGGTCAAATTAATTCATTTAAAAGTTGTTTTTTCTTAAGTATTTAGTCCTTATTATAAGCTTTCCAAATAGTATAAATTTTGATATATTTAATTTCATTAATATATTTTTATTTTATTTCTTATGAATGTAGGTTTTTCACCGAACATGAACTTCTTTGTTCAATGCCTTGGGATAAATAGTAAACTAATTCAATAAAAATCTGAAAAATATCTATGCACTAGGTATTGGTGTTTTCTTTCTAACAAAAAAAAAGAAAATTGAATTTTGATATATATAGAACAAGTTATGTGTTCAAATGTACACCTATATCCAAATTATAATTAGTCAAACTTCAAAACTTAATAAAATAAAAAATATTCAACATATCACTATCAAACCAGGTGCATGCCCTAGGTATTGATGTTACAAACCAAAATTCAAAAGAATTAAGTTTTTATCATTTATAGAAAAAAAATTATGCATTTCAGGATACACATCACTCTTAAAAAATGTTGTTTGCTGTAAACAACTACTTTTTGAGGGAGATGGAAAATTCAATAAAATTTTATTCAAACAAATTTGCAAAAAATATATTTAGAATCTACAAACAAGATGTTAAAAATCACTAGTTTATATCATCTTCAAATTCTTAATGGTTTAAAAGTTATAGGTGTCAGAAAGTGAAGGTTTTTTTCAAAATATTCATCTAAGTGTCAAAGTTGGTCAAAAAGTGGGAACCAGTATTGTGAGTTCACCCGCCTCCTACCTTGCTTAGCACTAATCAAAGAGGTAGTGTATGCAGGGCTTACCTCTGGTATTCGATATTTCTGCTCACCTAATCTGATTGTCACGCTGCGAGGTCTAGATTCATAGACACCATGGCACTGGTACATATATAGTTGTCCCAACAAAACATAACAAACATCTAAAGGAGCCACATCACAGATTACTTCATCTTTGAAAGGCTTTATAGAGTAGGAAATGCGACACTACTGGTGCACTTGGATATCTCTCCCTTGTTTTCAGATTCAATCTTTTCACGGTCTCTGCTGATATTAGGTTCTTTTGACTTCCACTATCAACAATAAAGTGCAGGGCTTCTCCTCCGACCCACATTTGTGAGTGAAACAATCTCTCCTCATCCTCCTGGGGCAATATCTTTGTAGCTATCGTTGCATATGGATCAGCCTCAATGACCTGTTCATGACTTTCTTTTGGACAAGATTATACCACCTAAGGTTCTTCCTTGTCCTCATGTGTCTCCATCATTAAACTTTTTATGGTTTTGCAATCTTTTGTGTTGTGAGAGGGACTCTTATGGAATTCACACCATATATTGTTCTCCTTGTGTCTTCTTCATACCCCATGCCTTTTTCGTTGGTGAATTGGGAGGAGATTCCTTGGAGCTCTTCCATCTGTTATTTGTAAAGTTATCCCTCCTTCCTTTCTATTTGAATTTCTCCTCAATTTTTGTAGCAAATTTATATGCACTAGGTAAACTCTCTATGTTCAGGAATTCTATTTCGGTTTGAATATACCTATGGAGTCCACTCTAATATTTTAAAACTCGGTGCTTCTCACAATCTTTGATGCCAAGTTTTGTTGTTAAAGCATGAAACAAATTAGTATATTCTTGAATAGTTTGGTCTTTTTTCTATCGAAGCAATTGCCACTGCGTTTATTTTTGTTCATATGTATCTACAGGAAAATATTCTTCCTTTATATGCTACATGAATTCTCCCCATGTGGGTTTTTTATCAAAGATTAACATAGTGCCCGTTTCCGCTGCCTTGGTTGCTAACTTTGCTTTCCAAGAATCTTTCACATGATTTTCACTTTGAGAAGAGCGAAAGTTATTTTCTCTTCATCTGAGAACTGGTTGACAAAGAAATATCTTTCTAGTTTTCAAACCCAGTCATCAACGGCATCTGCATCAATCGTTCCTTGAAAGGTGGGTATATAGAAATTCACTTGCACCTTGAATGGTGTATACCCTATGAATGGTGGGTTTGCAGGTGACCCACGACTTTCTAACATCTGCTTGAACTGCTCCATCATTTCTTCTCGTTGTTTTGTTAATGCATCTGCAACCAATGCTTTAATGTCTTCATCGGTTTGCAACTTAGCCATCTGCGATCGTGTGTGTCTCAAAGGAAGGTAGTCTGAAGGATTCCTTGTTTCCAACCCCAATCTTTGATATGTTGATCACATGTGATATGACATACAGGAGCGAAGTTTCTCTGATACCACTGATCCAAATTATGGATTCGGATGATAACACCTAAGTTAGAACCTGCGATGTTGTGGATGAACAAGATAATACAGAATTGAAGCAAGCCAAAAAGTGTTGTATTCAATTCAAAAATCCAACATATAGTAGTCCAAGGGATTCCAAGGGTCACCATCAACTCCTTGAGAATCGAAAAACCATCAGTCATATCAGGTTTATTTACATAATAAAATCTAAAACTACATAATTTTTCAAAAAAAAAAAACTATATAAAATTTGTCCTAACTTTAACTAGGCATAACTTTCTGCACAGGACTTGAAATTACGAGTCATTTAACTCATTGGAAAGGTCTCCAAGAGTTGTAGGCAAAATCCTCAAAGAACATGCAAGGGCTGAAAATGCCCTGAAGGCCTTCAAAAATGCCATTTACTAACATATAGAAAAACTAAGAAATATATAATAATATTTTCAAATTTTCTTCTGATCAAAGAATTTAAAGAAGCATTACCAATTCTAAACTTAGAATTATTTTTAAAACTTTAAAAATTTAAGAAAATAACATAATAGTAATGTAATATCAACTATATATTATTTTATGAAACACCTATATTAATGGTCAAATAACTTATAATAGCTAAAAACAATAAGAATTTACCTATTGTAAATGTTTTTAAAAAGTAATCATAAATAAAATTAAAAAAATAATAATTTTATAAATTGTATATCATATTTTTAAATATAAAATATATTAGTCACCACAAAAAAATACATTTTAAAAAAAATTGACATTAAAAATAAAAATATAATTAACGCGAAAATGTTGTGTAAGTAAAATAAAATAGCTTTAACATTTATAAAATATTTATGTATCTTATTTATTTATCAAGATTGTAAATTAAAGAAAAAATTATATAAAATAAAAATCTAATTTTTATTAAAATATGAAATTTAAATTATAATTTTTCTTTAGTTTTATATTTTTCTTTAAAACTACCTCTACATTTTGAACACTTCTAAAATTAAAATTATTAAAAAGATATAATTCAGGTTATCAATTTCAATTTAATAACCTTCTTTGTTGTTAGTGAATATAATTTAGAAATAATATAATCTAAAGGCACAAATTTAGTAGTCAATATTCACTCTCCCTAAAAGACCCGTAGCTTTTTAACTTGCAAATATTTGATAAGCGTTGTTTACTTTTTTCATCAATTCGTCAAATTTGAATACGGACAAAATTGTTTACCCTACATTGTTATAGTAGAATGGGGATGAAAATTAATGTGTTTATCATTATGTACATTGGACGAAAAAAGTGGAGTAACTGGCGGAGTCATAAGCTTTTAAATCTTTTTGCTAGCTCTCGTAATTTTCCCTTTCCCAACCACGCGACCCATCAAAGATTATGGACGGCAAGGATCATCCAGATCGTCTTGCGTGTCTTGAATGAATACCTGTCGCTCACCGAGAAAAATAACCGGTCACCAGAAAGCATCACTCGTCGGATTGTCTTACACTTTGGCGAGCAAAAGCCCCCACTAAAAGCCTATCGGCTTAATAATTCTTATTAGTTATATACCACACAATTTCAAAATAGTATTTATCTAACTGAGAATGAAGTTAAAATTATTGTGTTTTTATTAAAATAAATTTGGGTACTCTCCTCTTGCTTTTTTGTGTCTAACATAAAATTACATACAGTGTGCACACACTCCTAAAATAGTTCTTATTAGCACTAGTAGCCATCATAGCTAACTTCGCACACCCACAGATCCTAAACGGTACATCAAATTTTGATTTTTTTTTTTGGTTGTCTTCGTATGCAACTTAACTGCTTAAACCTATTGATCTGGCTTCTGGGTAGTAATGATCTGATCTCTACAGGTCGTTATGCGTCAAAAGGTCAAAACGTGGTCATTTCAAAGTGTCGTCTGATACTTGACCTCTTTTGCACCAATACTCGCACACCAAAAGGCCAATATCCATTTATAAAATACCTAAAAAGTAATATGTTTTTCACCTTTTTATAAAAAATAATTAACCTAAAAAATTTATGTTATGCATATAATTAAAAATATGAGGAATATAAAAAAATTTAAAATGGATGGTCAAAAAATATGTTGACCACCCATAACCCCCTTCCTGCGTATGTATTATGGCCCCACATGGCATGAACTCCCGCTATCTTTTTTGCCCTAAAAACTTAGGGAAATGAAGTTCTTTTGAGTCATTTTCTTCAATCACCGTCGTTTCTCCATCGTCGGCCTCCACTGCAACCATGTCGTCAGCCTCCTCTGCAACCATGTCGTCAGCCTCCTCTGCAACCATGTCATCAACCTCCTCTGCAACCATGTCATCGACTTGCTCTCAGGTAACGGTTGCACTCTTCCTCCTTGCATATTGGATGTCCAATGATGGTTTTGGTCCTTCACAGCTGCATTATGTTTTGTCTGTTGACGATTTCTTTGTATGTTGTTTAGGGTTTCATTTCAATGCTCTGTTACAGTTTAATAATGCCAAAATCCTGACAGAAAATGGCAAAACAATTGAATATCTCTTCGTTTACTTCGAAAACCCTTCATTATTTTTCTTTTCATTTTATGGTTGTGCTATTAAATGGTGTTTCTCTATTTATAATGTTGAAATCCTCATAGAGAATGGAAAAACAATTGATTATCTCTTCATTTTCTTTGAAACCCCTTTATTATTTATCATTTCATTTTATGGGTGCGATGTTAAATGGTCTCTCTGCTTATAATGTCGAAATCATTACAGTGAATGCGAAAAAAATTGATTATTGTTCATAATTGTTTGAAGCCCCTTCATTATTTATCATTTCATTTTATGGGTGCGCTGTTAAATGGTGTCTCTCTATTTATAATGTTGAAATCATTAAAATGAATGCGAAAAAAATTGATTATTGTTCAAAACCCCTTCATTATTTATCATTTCTTTTTATGGGTGCAGTGTTAAATGGTGTATCTCTATTTATAATGTCGAAATCATTATAGTGAATGCAAAAAAAATCGATTATTTTCATAATTTTTTTTGTATTAAGTATCATAGAATCACAAAGCTCATTTTTTGCTCATTCGAGCATCCATGTTACAAACTTATTACAAATACCAGCTCCTTTCGAGCAAACTTATTACAAATACTAGCTCCTTTCGAGCACCAAACTAGAAACAACAATTGGAAGACTAAGGGTCACAACTTAGAAATCCACTTTAAACAACAATGGAAGACCAAGAGTCACAACTTATAATTCTACACAAAGGTGTCCCTCATGGGAGTTGAACATGGGTCTCCACATTGAGAACTCAATGCTTTAACCAACTAAGCTCAACCCCTTGGACATTATTGTTCATAATTGTTTGAAACCCCTTCATTATTTATCATTTTTTTTTATGGGTGCATTGTTAAATGGTGTCTCTCTGTTTATAATGCTGAAATCATTACAGTGAATGCAAAAAAAATTAATTATTGTTCATAATTGTTCGAAACCCCTTCATTATTTATCATTTCATTTTATGGGTGCGTTGTTAAATAGAGTCTCTATGTTTATAATGTCGAAATCATTACAGTGAATGCAAAAAAAATTGATTATTGTTCATAATTGTTCGAAACCCCCTCATTATTTATCATTTATTTTTATGGGTACACTGTTAAATGGTGTCTCTCTATTTATAATGTCGAAATCCTTACAGTGAATGCAAAAATAATTGATTATTTTTCATAATTGTTCAAAATCCCTTCACTATTTATTATTTCATTTTATGGGTGCACTGTTAAATGATGTCTCTTTGTTTATAATGTTGAAATCATTACAGTGAATTCATTTTATATTGATTATTGTTCATAATTGTTCGAAACCCCTTCGTTATTTATCATTTCATTTTAAGGGTGCGATGTTAAATGGTGTCTCTCTGTTTACAATGTCGAAATCATTATAGTGAATGCAAAAAAAATTGATTATTGTTCATAATTGTTTGAAACCCCTTCATTATTTATCATTTTATTTTATGGGTGCACTGTTAAATGGTGTCTCTTTGTTTATAATGCCAAAATCATTACAGAGAATGCAAAAAAGATTGATTATTGTTCATAATTATTTGAAACCCCTTCATTATTTATCATTACATATATACATACACACACACACACACACACATATGTGTGTGTGTGTGTGTGTGTTTTTTATTTTCGACATATAACAGCCTGTGGTTTATGGGTGCATTGTTAAATGGTGTCTCTCTGTTTATAATGTTGAAATCATTACAGTGAATGCAAAAAAAATTGATTATTGTTCATTATTGTTCGAAACCCCTTCATTATTTATCATTTCATTTTATGGGTGCATTGTTAAATGGTGTCTCTCTATTTATAATGTCGAAATCATTATAGAGAATGCAAAAAAGATTGATTATTGTTCATAATTATTTGAAACCCCTTCATAATATATCACTACACACACACACACACACACACACACACACACACACACACACACACACACACACACACACACACACACATGTGTGTGTGTGTGTGTGTGTGTGTGTTATTGTCGAAATATAACAACCTTATCACATACACGTGGCATGAACTCCCGCTATCCTTTTTTCCCTAAAAAACTTAGGGAAATGAAGATTTTTTGTGGCATTTTCATTGTTTTCTTTGTCTTCAATTTGTTAATATACTCACTGTAAATAATAATATTAGGCATACACTATATTACTTCCAATAAATTTCATATGAGAAATACAACAACATCATTCAATCATTAGTCATTTGACAAATGAATCTGCATCTTAATACAATATCTACATTTATTTTTTCATCATTTATCTCAATGGCATTGAGGGTTTCATTTCAATGATCTATCTCTGTATATATATTTATACAAGCACACATGGTAGCATTTTTATTTTGTTGAAAGATGTTCAATGATGGAATTGTTCGCTATCTAATAGAATATCAGCAATATCCAGTTTTCAATCACATCACAGTTACATATTTTACTCCTGCATCTCATTAGTTTGTCTCCTTGTTATATACAGTTTCAAGTTCTATGCCTATATGGTTATTGTCCATATCTATGTACACACACACACACACACACACACATATATATACATGTGTACATGTATGTACATATACATGTATATGTATATATATACATTTATATGTATACATGAAGAAACACATACAATAGCATAATGTGTTCTATAATGATGGTTGTTTCAAGTTTTGTGGCTATATGGTTATTGTCTATATATATTTTTATATGTATATGGACAATAATCATATAGCCACAAAACTTGTTGTAATCAACAACAATTTCCTTATTCAAGGGCACTCATTCAGATTGGTACACACTGAATAACTAAATTCCTTCTACAGTCAATGTTAAATGTTATAAATCTTTCAATTTAAATTATACTATTTTTAGTAAACCAGCATTTCTATCAATATAGTCATTGTAAATAATATTAACAGCCATATTGGATGCCCAATTATGGTTTATGCTTCTTTGTAGCTGCATTATGCTTTGTATATTGATGATTTCTTTGTATGCGGTTTATAGTTTCATTTCAATGCTCTCTTACAGTTAAATGTGCATATATGGTTATTGTCCACACACATACACACACACACACATACATAAATGGTTATTGTCCATACACACACACACACTCACACATGTACATGTGTGTGTGTAGAAGAAAACTGAACAATTTGAAGCAATGGAGGACTGCATATTCAATATGACATGAACGACTGTTTCCCACAAAAATTCAAATTTGAAAATAGCTAGTTACCACAATTGAATGCATTGCACATTCAAATAATATTATAAGACAAAATTTTCCATGTCACTTTCATTACAATCCAATTCATTTCATATTTCTAAGTTCTGCAAATTTCCTTTGCACATTCTTTATGTAACTATTTGTTTGCAATATGTATGTATGTTACACATATGTATATGTGCATATGTGCAATTCTATGTACATGGGCATATGTATGTAGGTGGATATGTATATGTATGTACTTATGCATTTGAATATGTATGTATGAATGTGTAAGGATTGTATGCATGTTATCAAATGTTAAAGACGGTCTCAAAAAGTTGTTACAACGTTACGCTACCCTTGATTATTACTATTTTTGCAGGTGTGCTAGAGCATCGAGGGAAGAACCGTACTTGTGGAAGATCATCATATCAATGTAAATTTGTTTATTAACGCACTTCAATTCTTTGGAGATTATGTCTTTAATGCTTACATTTTATATTAATTTGTGTAGATATCTTAGGTAGTTATGCATTTCTTATTAAATGTGTTTCTTAACACACTTTAGTTTGTTTTGAATTTTGTTGTGATTGTTATGGCAGGCAATGATCTAGGAGTCACTATGTCGAAGACAATAAGCATTCCTCTCAGGTAAAGTCAATATGACTTTACTTTGGCAATGATCTAGTAGACAATTCAATTTGTGATTTGTTTACGTTTCAATTTGTGAATCGTTTATGTTTAAATTTCTAAATTGTTTATGTTTCAATTTGTTTAAATTCCTCACTTAGTTCATATGTTTCAATCTTCTCTTTGTTGGGATTGTACTTTCGCGATGATCAAGTAGACAATGCAATTTATGATTTGTTTATGTTTCAATTTGTGAATTGTTTATGTTTCAATTTGTGAATTGTTTATGTTTCAATTTATGAATTGTTTATGTTTCAATTTGTTTAAATTCCTCACTTAGTTCATATGTTTCAATCTTCTCTTTGTTGGATTTTACTTTCTCAATGATCTAGTAGACAATGCAATTTCTTATTTGTTTATGTTTCAATTTGTGAATTGTTTATTTTTTAATTTTTTAATTGTATATGTTTCAATTTGTTTAAATTTCTCACTTAGTTCATATTGATCAAAAGGAAGTGCCCTATTTGAGAAAAAAATCAAACAAAGAATTGTTTTATAGCGTCGTAAAAGATATTTTGTTAGATACTACCAACAAGGAAAACTTGGTAGCTAACAAGATATCTTGTAAGGTAGTATAAAATAGTTCTTTGTCTAGTGCCTTTTTACAAATAGGACACTTCCTTTTATCATTTCAATGCAATGACCTAGTAGACATATTAGACACTGCAATTTATATATGATGACTGCAATTTGAATACTTATAAGTGTTCAAATTTCTCACTATCAAAAGAGGACATATCAGTGGCATCTGAATAATCAGATGCCATTGATATGGTTTTTTTGATAGTGAGCAATTTGAACACTTATGTGGCCTTTTTTGATACTGAGAAATCTATGAGATCAGTTCAACTGATATATGAGAAATATCACATCACAAAAAATGAACATATGAGATTTACAACAACACCATCAATTCATTGGAATATCCATCTGAGATATCTGAAAACAATGGATTTATGAAAATATTATAAAATATGGTTGTATGTCATTCTATAATCACATCACAATTATATCAAAACTCAAAATCTTATCTTCAGAGGGCTCACAAAATATAATTCATCACAGACTCGATCAATTTTTCATATGGGTATTAAATGGAGGAGGTGTCACAAATCCAACCCCAACGGACTGAGGCCTACTAAGGCTTGGCCCAACAATAATGTTTTCTTCGCTGGGAGGGGTTTGTAAGAAACTTGCTATTTGAGAAAGGAATGTCTAGTTTACACTTGAAGTAAGTTGCATGGTGTTTGAGGATCCAGGTGCAATCCCAGCTTGCATAGTATTAATAGCTACAAAGGCTAGGGACAAGAGGTTCATCATTTTCATGAGAATTGGTTGTCGGATGGGTAGAGGTTTTGCAACTATGGCCACATCTTTCGTCCTCTTTGCATGCTTGGCTGCCTTTTCAGCTTTCATCCTCTCCTTCACAAGCTTTGCTTCTGCATCTTTCTTTGCCTTGTCTTGTCTTTGAATGAACTTGTCTTGGGAATCCTGCAATTTTTTGGCATGTTTTTTCATCCTCATAGCCTCCTTTTCTATCGCTTCTACTTCACGTTGTGCCTTCCTCTGTCTCATCTATTCTTTCTTTCATTCTGCCAATTCCTCATCTCTTTTCCTTTCAGCCTCTTTATCTTTTTCCTTTTGAATGTACTCATCAGATGTCAAGATCTATGACTAGCTACTAAGACATAGCACCCCTTTCCTACCTCCACGTGAAGATCGATTCATTCTCTGCACTGGAAGTCTTAAGAATATTTTGATTTGCATTGGCACTTGCTTCCCATCCTTTTGTGTACATGGCACAAACTCAGGTTCATCTTCACTTATGTGAACTTCGTCTTCACAATCAACACCATCTTGCGCTCCTAGTTGACTACATTGGTGAAGTAATGTATCACATCTATTGGATCAATTTCTGGTAGAATTGGCATGGAAAGGGTTACATCATCATAGTTGCTTGCTTCTTGGGTCCACTCTGGTATGTCATCTTATGTTGGCAAAGACATGCCAGCTGATGTACTTTCGAAACCCTCATTTTGCTGGTTGGTTTGTGGGGGCAGACCTGCTTCGGTATTTTGTGGTGTCAAACTTGTACCCTCAATCATTTCTCGTGTTCCGCTATGGAGTTTTACAAAATCTTGAATATCTTCCTCATTATAACCAGCCAACCATAAGCAAGCTTCTACTGCCATATACTCTGGTTCTTCATCCCTTAAAGTGGTATCATGTTTTGTTCTAACGGTTGGTTGTATATCAACTATAACCTCAAATGCCTCACTTGGTCTCATATCATTTTGTAATGTGTATCGGTTAAGTGGCCAAACCCCTGTCCTACGGAAGCCACTGATTATATTAACCGGTGTTAATGGTTGGAAAAAGGCCTTGCTCGCAATAGTTGTCAACTCTTCCCTTCCAATTTCAATTTGTGGGAACTTTGGCATCCATATACTCCTCTTCTATTTGAAATAATTCTTGAAAGGTGAGAATACAGAGACATCAAGTGGCTGCAGTTTGTGGCTTGTATGAGCCGGAAGGGTTACCAAATATATACCTATCCACCTTGCTTCTTCAATTTCCTTAAGGGCTACATGGCTGTCATGACTATTGAAGATCAGTAGGGCCCTACGTGAGGGTGAAACTCCAACAGGGACTGAACGTGCAAAATGTTCCAACCAATTTAAGAACAGCTCCTTTGTCATCTGTGCATGTTCTTGGACTGCCATGCATGCTCTTGGCTCATAGTTTGCAATGTGGTTTTGAATACACCTCTTAGATTTGAACAAATAAAATCTAGGAATGTTGAACCACATGCACTAACACATGCCAAAATAGTGATCCACTCTCTACTCTTTGAAATTAGGTGCGGTACATACCTCTGGCCCAATTTGGCTATCACTCTCATTCCACAATTCCTCCCAGCTTGCACACCAGTCTCATCACAATTCCAAAGATAACTACTACCATAGTGATTGAGGTTGTACATTACCTCCAAGTTGTCATAGAAAGAGGCAAAAATAGAAGGTCGAAGCATAATAGCCCTATCGGAGTCCACTCCTTCTGTTCTCATCGCCAGATCAGGGTACCTTCGCCTAAAACCTGTCCACCATGACCTCCCTGGCATCACATTTTTGAATGGATTGGGCCTATTCTTAGTAATTTGGAAAACGGTTGATTGAAGTTGACTGATTTGGAGACCGTGACCAATTTTAGTCATGTCTTTGCACCATTGGACAACTTCATCCTCCTCCTTTGTTGATAAAATGGTGTGTGGACCCCTCACAATCATGGTTGTGGTTCCCATCAGTCATGCCCTCAAAGAGGCAATGGGGATACCATACTTGATTGATGTGCCTCTAAGAGACATGTGCTTGTCTTCTATGCATGATATTGCTTATTTCATGTTAGATATGCTCCATTTTGGTTTGGGAACCTTTGAGGCCACCTGTACTTGTGGTGTTTCTGGAATAGGATTACAATCTGCAATAGAATGGTCATGTGCAATAGTAGTTTCCACATCAATTGCATTGTTAGGTGAATGGTCATCTACAGCAAGAGTCACTGGGTCTTCATTTTGGACAAAACTATCTTCATCAGTGAAGTGCACCCCACGAGTGACTCTAACTGTTCAACGTCTTGTTAGGAACCGGGAAGGGCAACTGAGAGGGGGGGTGAATCAGTTGTCAATAAATTATAACCCAAAATAAATTATTCCAACTTAAAACTCAATGTTGATAAAATAGATTAACAGTTATAGTATTACCAGTACAACTTAATGCATGAAACAGAAAGAGAAACAACATCCACAACACATGACACAAAGATTTTGACGTGGAAACCCTATAAGGGGAAAAACCACAGTGGGAAACCTTACCCACAATCAGATGATACTATTGTAGATAGTAAGTGAATACAATAATGGGCTCTGCACATGCAGAAAGGCCAACCGCCTAAAGCTCACTACGCAATCACAAAATTAGGAGTCACACTGACTACACAGTTGGATGGTTAAATCTAATAACAATGTACTGCTTCAGTTTAGCATCTTCAATGTCGGATTCAGTACCGGTTTAAGCTCTGCGCATGAGGACCAAACACCTTCATGACCTTTAATAACCTTCCTTCAACCTTCAGATGATATCTGCGTGATTCGTACAAGGATCTGCATATTTTTTTTCTTCACAATAATCTTCAATATACACACACTCTTCTTCCAAATAAGATGTTACAATTATTTATACAAAAGCTAAGACCTAATGGTTAGGTCAGCTCCTGAAAGATATTACATTTAAATCAATTACAAACAAAGCCTTGGTGCAATACAATATGTCAGCCTCAATACATTTACACATTATTCAATCAATAAATCATTTCCAAATCATGTCATACTGATCTGGAACATGTTTTCCTATGCTGGTTCATAACCTGGACCTATCTACTAGTTAAGGTAAATATGTGAACCCGATCAGACCAATATGCAAAATACCAAATGCAAACATCCAATCCATGTCTTCAACATAACCAAATGATCCCTAGATGATAACAAGTCATCACCAACTTCCTAAGCTGTCGATGAAACATATACTGGTAACTATGCATAAGCCAATATCCATACAGGGACCACAATGTGTTGGTTCATCAACAAACCAATATAACAAGAGTGTCAAATCAACAATGTAGACCTCCAGAAAGATAAATGTTGACATCAATAAAAAAACCAATGCAACACATGACGAAGTCATCCATAATACCAACAATCTCCCCCTTTGGCATTGATGGCAACACTAGATGGAAAAACATCTAAGTGTCAAAACCAGAATGCCAACAATCTCCCCTAAATAGATCAACACAAAGTTTTGTACCAAAAACAGAAACAGTATAACCAAAACCAAAATAGATATTCAAAGTACAATGTTTTTCCATAGACATCTTTCCCCCTTTGACATCAAATGCCAAAGCAGTTAAAAATCAAAATCAGAACATAACATACAGCTATCTACTCCCCCTGAGCAGTAGCTCTCCTTCAACAAGCCAGAAAAAGGTTTTTCTATTAGTCCCTGTCAGTTTGATGCTAATCTGCATCATTTAAGTCTCTGTTAGTGGGGTGATTACCCCAAGCTTCTCTCTGAGAGATATTCAAATGTTTCCTTAGGCAAAGGCTTTGTAAAAATATCTGCAATTTTCTCTTTAGTGTTCACATAAACCAATCTCACTTCATTTGCTTCAACGTTTTCTTTCAGAAAATTATTCTTAATAGAAACATGCTTTGTTTTAGAGTGAAATACTGGATTTTTTGATATATCTATTGTTGTTGAGTTATCACAATAAATAATTACCGGTTCATTGCATTTTACCTTGATATCCTTCAACATTTGCTTGATCCATCATGCCTGAGTGCAATTAGTTGTTGCTACAACATATTTTGCTTTTGTTGTAGATAATGATGTGCAGCTCTACTTCTTGTTGATCCATGAAATTAATCTTCTGCCAAGAAAGAAGGTTTTGTCAATGGTACTCTTTTTGTCATCCACATATCCTACCCAATTTGCATCTGTATATGTACATAACTCAAAATTGTCATCCTTAGAATACCATAAACCAAGATTTGTTGTGCCTTGCAGGTACCGGAAAATCCTTTTTACTGCAGTTTCATGATTTTCTTTAGGATTTCTTTGAAATCTTGAAACAATACATACTGCATTCATTATATCAGGTCTAGTTTGTGTTAATACAGTAAACCTCCAATCATAGATTTGTACCCTATCGAATTTGTAGGAGATGAATCATCCTTTGATGTTAATTTATCAGTTGTAGTCATAGGAGTGCTTACCGGTTTGGAGTTTTCCATTCCAAAATTCTTCAAAAGTTCCTTCAAGTATTTTGTTTGACAAATGAATATACATTTATATGTTTGAGAAATCTACAAACCTATAAAAAAAGTTATCTCTCCAATCATAGACATTTCAAAAGCTTCTTGCATCTTGTTAGCAAAATCTTTGCATAGCTCCTCTTCTCTGATGCAGAGCCTTCCTTTTATCCTACCAAACACTCTAAGATGTATGACACTGACCCCTCAAAACAACAATAGGATCCTATCAAGGCAAGGCTCTACAACATTAGTTCAACATTTCCCAATCTCCAAGACTCATACTTACTCAAATTGGGTAATTTGCTCCATCATGCATCATGAAGCCTCTAAGGGTTCTTGACCATTACCATACCTATTTTAGGTCAAACGTGACTCACATGGACTAGTTAAAACACTGGTTTTAAGGATTCACCACCATATCCTATAGCACCTTCACAATTAAGCCTTTTTGCTACTAGCCCTTTGAAACGGGTAAAGGGACCTTAAGTCCAAAATTTCCCAAACAACCTAGCAAAAAAATCATAGATTCAAAATACCATTTTTGGTCTTACACAATTTCCCAAAGGGAAAGGTCAAGGTCTGACAAAGAAAGGCTTGAACCTGGTGAAGTTCAACTGTCCTAATGGGCTAATTAGGCCTCCATTTGTGAAGCAACTATATCCAAATGAACAAACCATACAAACAAAACTCCATGAGAATGTGGGGAACCATAAACCATATGGATTCCAGGGTTACATGCTTGGAATCATCACCATTTTCCTTCTAGGGTAACTTTGTTGTTTAAGGACTAGGTAGCCACATAGAGATGTCTACCTGGGGTCGGATCAAACACACATCTCCCTTGCTCCTCCTGCAAAATTATTTTGGAATCTTAGAATAAATAGGCCAAACTTGCATTTCACCCAATCCCATGAGTTTCAGATAGATAAATTGCAAGTTATGGCCATGGAGAAGCAAAGCCCTAGGTAAACCCTGGTTTTTCGAGTACCTACAGCAAAATTGGATTATCCAGAGGAAAAACACATAGTCTGAACCTCAAACCAAAGCCAAATCAAAGGTGATTCACTACTCTGACAAAATCACATCATTGAGGATTGATCCCAATCCATACAATGTCGTACCCCGGGCCAAAACTCCAGAATTGTAGGAAAAACTCATAATTTCATTAGTTTGCAGTCATCAAAATATTCCTCTGTATAGTCTCTCCTTGGAAATTGGATCCTCAAGGTGTATATACCTCTCCACAACTACTCTCAATCGAAAACAAAAGGTTAGAGCCGTTGGATGAGTTCAAACAAACAAAAATTCAAAAATTGTATAAAAGTTGTGAATGACAACTTTTGACAAAGTTGTCAAAATGTCATTCCTCACCTCCTAATGTCTTGGGTTAATACTAAACCCTCCTAAAATACCCTATAAGCACTAAAACCACTAGGATAACTATGTCCTACACACATTTGATCCCCTTTTGTCCAAAAGTCCTAATTGGCTCATCAAGATGCCAAAATAGGAGTTTGGCTCACAAGATGGGGTCTTTTATAACAAACACACAATGCATGATTGAAACACATGTAAAACAACCTAAGACATGTTTGATGCCTTATCCTTCCTCCTCTAAGCCTAATTGATCAACTTGAAGGGTTTCTCCTACACCATTCTCCTCCAAAAATAATATCATCCTTAAATACTTAAATAACCAAAATGTCATCATTGGTAATTTTGTAATACAAATTATTGTCAGCATTACCTTAAATTGTGTATCCAAGCTTTAAAAGATATTTATCCACTCTAGCATACCAAGCTCTGGGAGCTTGCTTCAATCCATATAAAGCTTTTCTTCATCTGCAAACCATATCCTTGTCATCTGTTAATGAAAATCCATCAGGTTGCTCAATGTAAACTTCTTCCTCAAGATCTCCATTCAAAAATTCACATTTTACATCCATCTGATAAACCTTATAGTTCTTGTGAGCTAAAAATGCAAGAAATAGTCATACTGCTTCAATTCTGGCTACCGGTGCAAAGGTTTCATTATAATCAATTCCTTCTTTGTGGGAATAACCTTTACAAACTAATCTTTCTTTGTTTTTTATTACTTCGTCATCTTCATTAAGTTTATTTCTAAATACCCATTTAGTTCCAAATACATTTTTGTCTTTAGGCTAGGGAACTAATGTCCAAGTATTGTTCTTTTCAATCTATTCTAATTCATCTTCCATTGCTTTTATCCAATGTTTATCTTTACATGCTTCAACAACTGATGTTGGTTCAACTTGATAAATTAAACATACATCTTCATTTGCCAATCTTCCTCTTGTCATAACACCTTGATTTTTATTTTCAATTATCTAATTTTCTGAATGATTCAATCTTACATACCTAGGTTTATTCCGATTTTCATTCACAAACTGTTGTTCTTTAGTCACAGTTGAGTTTTCTAATGATGCTGGTGTGACTGGTTCTTCATTATGTTCAGTTTCACCTTTGATGTGAACTTTGTTGAAAGTATAGACTGTTGTATTTACTGTTTCTGTCTAGTACATATGAGGTAGATTTGCTTCCATCATCATGGCTCTTGTTGCATCCAATATAGTTATGTTCTTCCTTTCCACAACTCCATTCTGTTGGGGTGTCCGGGGTGTTGATAGTTGTCTTTTGATTCCATTCTCTTCATAGAATGTATTGAATTCCCTAGATGTGAATTCTCCTCCTTGATCAGATCTCAAACATTTGATTTTCTTACCGGTTTCATTCTCTACCATTGCCTTGTAGTTCTTGAATCTTCCAAAAGCTTTTGATTTCTCCCTGAGAAAAGTAACCCAACACATTCTAGAATAATCATCAATTATTAGCATAAAGTATCTATCACCCTAAGGACTTCTTGTTCTTGTTGGACCACCTAAATCAGTGTGAATTAAATCAGGAATATTATTGGATTTTTCAAAAATGCTCTTAAATGTTGTTCTAACTTACTTTCCCATTTGACATTCCTTACATACCGAATTATGAGGTTTCACAATCTTAGGTAAATCCCTTACTGCCTTGGTTGAACTAATCTTTACAATGCAATCAAAATTCACATGACAAAGTCTTTTGTGCCATAACCAACTTTCATCAATATGAGCTCAATCAAACATGTCTTATAGTTGGTATTCAAGTGAAAGATATTACCTTTAGTCTGATTACCGGTTGCAATTTCCAATCCAGTTCGATTTATGATTTTGCATTTTCCATTCTTGAATTGTAATTGAAATCCTTTTTCCACTAACTGGCCAACACTCAAAAGATTATTCTTTAAACCTTCAACATAATAAACATTGTCAATATTGTGCTTACCATCCAAAGATATAGTGCCTCTTCCTTTGATTAAACAAGCTTTGTCATCTCTAAATCTTACTTGACCTCCATGATATTCTTGTAATGATAAGAATTTTCTTTTATCACCAGTCATATGATGCAAGCATCCACTATCAATGATCCATTCATCATTTTCTTCATTTTTTGTTGCTAATGCCTGCTCTACCGATTTGACAACAGGTGTTTGTCGATCTTCTTTTATTGCAACAAATTCCCATCCACTATCTGTTGGATCTTCATCAGAATCATCTGTAACACCTTCATCTACATAGTAACATGCCTTATCTTTGTTTTTCCTAAATTTGTATCTCTGATATTCAGCATTAGGCTTGTATGTTCTCTTTGCCTCATCTCTTAGTCTTGAATGTCTATCAGGACACCTAGACGCCATATGAACAACTTTATTACAATAAAACATTTGAAAGGTGCTTTACCTTCATACTTACTTCCTGTTGGACCTTTAGGCATCTTCCTTGCAAATAGTGCTTCAAGTTCTTCAAGTTCTTCATTTTCTCTTCTAATATCTTCAAGTTCTTTTGCATAAAGTGCTTTCCAATTAGATTTGTCAGATGATGATGATGATGATGATGATGATGCTTTGAAGACTATACCAGTCTTGACTATAGCAACAGGACCAAATTATTCGAGCTCAAATGCTGAAAGTTTTCCAAGCAGAGTATCTCTAGATATTGATGTATTAGGCATTGTTCTCAACTCATTAATAGTTGTCACTTTCATTTTGTAAGCCGGTGGAAAATCTCTTAAAGCTTTAGAAACAATTGAATCTTCACTTAAAGATCCTCCACAACATTGTATTCCTAAAACAATTTCATTAACTCTTTCCATAAATGCAAAAATTCTTTCATCCTCTTCCATTTTTAAATTTTCATACTTGACCCAGTAACATTCTAGTTTTGCAATTTTGATAGTGGAATATCTTTCGTTTAATGTTTCCAGTTTATCCCAAATAGCTTTTTTTGTAGATCTGTCTGATAATCCCATGATTTGTTGATCTGGAAATGCGCTTAAAAGTGCTTCTCTTGCTTTGCAATCATTCTCCAAGTCTTTAGCTAAGGTTGGTGGATTAGGGTTATTCGGATTAGGAGAATCATAGTCATTCTTTGTAACATCCCATATATCTCTTCCAATGCAGTTCAGATGTGTCTCCATTCTCTTCCATATACCATAGTTAGTTCCATCAAGTTTGGGATTGTCCTTCCTAAAGATATTTGTTGCCATAGGATCTTCTCAAGTTGTTAGGCTTCTACAAAAAGAGGACTAGGCTCTGATACCAATTGTTAGGAACCGGGAAGGACAACTGAGAGGGGGGGTGAATCAGTTGTCAACAAATTGCAACCCAAAACAAACTATTCCAACTTAAAACTCAGTGTCAGTAAAACAGATTAACAGTTATAGTATTACCAGTACAACTTAATGCATGAAACAGAAAGAAAAACATCCACAACACATAACACAGAGATTTTAACGTGGAAACCCTGTAAGGGGAAAAACCACAATGGGAAACCTTGCCCACAATCAGATGATACTACTGCAGATAGTAAGTGAATATAATAATGGGGTCTACACATGCAAAAAGGCCAACCGCCTAGAGCTCGCTACTCAATCACAAAATTAGGAGTCACACTGACTACACAATTGGATGGTCAAATCCAATAACAATGTACTGCTTCAATTTAGCATCTTCAATGTCGGATTCAGTACTGGTTTAAGCTCTGCGCATGAGGACCAAACACCTTCATGACCTTTAACAACCTTCCTTCAACCTTCAGATGATATCTGTGTGATTCACACAAGGATCTACTTATTTCCGTTCTTCACAATAATCTTCAATATGCGCACACTCTTCTTCCAAATAAGATCTTATAATTATTTATACAAAACCTAAGACCTAATGGTTAGGTTGGCTATTGAAAGACATTACATTTAAATCAATTACAAACTAAGCCTTGGTGCAATACAATATGTCAGCCTCAATACATTTACACATTATTCAATCAATAAATTATTTCCAAATCATGTTGTGTTGATCTGGAACATGTTTTCCTATGTCGGTTCATAACCTGGACCTATCTACCGATTAAGGCAAATATGTGAACCCGATCAGACCAATATGCAAAATGCCAAATGCAAACATCCAATCCATGTCTTCGACATAATCAAATGATCTCCAGATGATAACAAGTCATCACCAACTTCCTGAGTTGTCAGTGAAACATATACCGATAACTGTGCATAAGCCAATATCCATACTAGGACTACAATGTGTCGGTTCATCAACAAACCAATATAACCAGAGTGTCAAATCAACAATGTAGACCTCCAAAAAGATAAGTGTTGACATCAATGGCAAAACCAATGTAACACATGATGAAGTCATCCATAATACCAACACATCTAACACACATGTTTTCATTTCTACCTCGTACCATTATGTTCAGTGAACCTGCAACGATAAGGTACCAACGATAAAATGCAACTATGTGTGCCTATATAAATATATATACAGAGACATATCATTGAAATGAAACCCTCAATGCCATTGAAATAAATGATGAAATAAATATATATTTATGTAACTCATCATTGAACATCTTTGAACAAAATAAAATGGTACTGTGTCTCTATTTTTGTATGCATGATAATATAGACAATAACCATATAGCCAGAGAACTCGAAAAATACATGCAAGAGTTCAGTATGTAACTGTGATGTGATTGAAAATTGGATATTGTTGATATTCTATTAGATAGTGAACAATTACATCATTGAACATGTTTCAACAAAAAAAAATGGTGTATATATATACACACACACACACATAGGTACAAAACTTGAAACATTATATAACAAGGAGAGAAACTAGAAGCACGAGATGCATGAGTGGAAGATGTAACTGCGATGTGATTAAAAAGTGGATATTGTTGATATAGTATTAAGATGCAGATTCATTTCTCAAATGAGTAAATGGTTGAATGATGTTGTTGTATTTCTCATATAAAATTTATTGGAAGTAATATATGGTATGCTTGATAATATTATTTACAGTGAGTATATTAACAAATTGAAGGCAGAGCAAACAATGAAAATGCCACAAAAAATCTTTGTTTCCCTAAGTTTTTAGGGCAAAACAGATAGCAGGAGTTCGTGCAACGTGGGCCCATAACGTGTCCGCGAGAAGGTGTTATGGGTGTTCAACATATTTTTTGACCACCCATTTTAAACTTTATAATAAAAGATGCCTGGCTTGGTGTGTGTGTGTGTGTAAAACCATATAGCCAGTATATAGTCATTGTAAGTAATAGTATCAAGCATACACATTATTGTAATGATAAATAATGAAGGGGTTTTGAATAATTATGAACAATAATCTTTTTTTTTGCATTCTCTATAATGATTTTGGCATTATAAACAGAGAGACACCATTTAACAGCTCACCCATAAAATGAAATGATAAATAATGAAGGGGTTTCGAAGAAAACAAAGAGATATTCAATTGTTTTGCTATCCTCTGTGAGGATTTCGGCATTAATTAAATTGTAAGAGAGCATTAAAATGAAACTGTAAACCGCATACAAAGAAATCATCAATAGACAAAGCATAATGCAGCTACGAAGGAGGTAAACCATCATTAGACATCCAATATGGTTGTTAATATTATTTACAGTGACTATATTGAAAGAAATGTTGGTTTATTAAAAAAAGTATAATTTCAATTGAAAGATTTATAGCATTTAACGTTGATTGCAGAGAGAATTTAGTTATTTTGTGTGTACCAACCTGAATGTGCACCCTTGAGTAAGGAATGTGTAGAGGGCATTTGCAGAGCTGAGGAATATGCAATGAATTGGATTGTAGTGAAAGAGACATGGAAAATTTTGTCCTATAATATAATTTCAATATGCAATGCATTCGATTGTGGTAGCTAGCTATTTTCAAATTTGAATTTTTGTGGGAAATAGTCGGTCATGTCATATTAAATATGGAGTCCTCCATGGCTTCGAATTGTTCATTTTTCTTGCATGCTTTGAATGAAACCTGGTTTTTTTAATTTGATTTTATGCAAATTCTTGGATATTGGGGAGTCTTACATCTGTTGTTGCAAATGCAAGTACCAAATGCAGATCCATTTAATGCATGAAGTTGTGAAGTGATATTTGGAAAAATGTACACTTGAGTGTCTAAGAAGTCTAAAATTGATTGTTTTTTATATCATGTAATGCACCAATAGTTGTGCATATGTAATTGTAATTGGAGTACATTTGTACTTTTAAGCCACTTGCATAAAGTGGCAAATGTAAACATTAAGTTTTTAAAAAAATAAAAATGTTTATTATTTGTGCAAGTTGTTTTGTATTAAAATAGGAAATGTACCAGTAGTTGTTTATTTTTTTTACTTTTTTGTTTTCAACTACTAATTCATTTGTGAACATGTATTGGTGTTAAAATAAATATTTGCTGGTATTTTTTTATTTATGTATATTTATGTATTGACAATTTTTTTTTATGTTTTGGGGGGTCAACATGGTATTAAGGTGATGGTTATTGGAACTATTTCAGCTATTGGTACTCTTCCCCTAGTTACATACCACACGCAATTTTAAAATAGTATTTATCTAATATATATCATTTATTTTCTAAAAGTGAAGTTAAAATTATTATTAATGTTATGAGATTTCCACAATCCATGTTGTATTCTCTTAATTTTTGTTGGATTCGATTGTGTATGTATTTCAGGATGAAAAAGAATTCTAAGGAGATGAAAAATAGTGAGTTGCAGATCTGAGAGGGAATAAAAAGAGATGTGGGGTAGGAGAGGGCATAGGGATCAAGGGAAAAAATAATAGAAAAAATAGAAAACAAAGGAGAAAAACCAAATAACCAATGAGACCACCTAAAAGTTAGAGGACAAAAACCTATAGAATAACAGCAAAAATAAAGATAATAATAAAATTAAAAAAAGACAATAAAAAGAGAACCCAAAGAATGAGAATATATATATATATATATAGTTTATTTTGTTGTTTCTCTTCGATCTTATTTTTATTGTTTTTTTGTCTTTTCTTTCTTTTTAACTCTTGTTAGCCTTTTTGCATTTAGGTTTTGTTTTTAATTTTCACTTCTTGCTTTGGGTTTTATTTTTATTTTTATTATTTTTTCCTTGTTCTTTGTGCCTTTTCATCCCCCGCCTCTTTTTATTCTATGTCAGGTTTGCAGCTTACTATCTTTCATCCCCTTGGTATTCTTGTTCATCCTTGATTAATCACTGTGATTCGAAACATTGATGATAAAAATTGACTTCGATCGAATCCAGAAACAATTATTAAATGTTAATATAGATTGTAGAAATATAATAACTCTAATATATTTAAAACTACTCTTTATACCACAAATTTATCTATCCTTACTAACCCATGAATCCACCATCCTTAATACAGGCCATTAAATACACAAAAGGTCAATCTCTGAAATGTGTTTCTTCACACAATGATATCACAGTTTCATTGATGACTACAACTTCAAAAAAAACTGCAGCCAATAGGAATATCGCTACCACAGTTAGATGCCTCAGCCGGACAAAAAATATCAACCTCAATGAAGTCTTCTCACACAATAATCGAACTGATATCGCTTAAACAAAAATGGCTCTGAGAATAAGCGAAATAGAAATTTAATAAAATTTTAAATGTCGGTTATCCTTGCAGAATGTTGGATCGAGTAAAATGTGTACAAAAGAGCCAGCACACGGATTGATGTGCAAAATGTCTGCAAAAGAACCAGCACACAGATTGATGTGCTGAGCAAACAAGATATGGATTAACGCCACAAAACTCAAACTCCCCATGCGAACTGGAAACTCATTAGAACCTATGTAGGAGAAAATAGGAAACCACCATGGAGTTGCAGCCTTCAAGATCACACTGAGAGACAACCAACCACCAAAGAATACTAAGCAATAAATTGCATAGAGGATTCATTTGATTGATATGTTACAATATGCACAAAGAGGTAAAAGATAGATGAGAGCTGAAATGACGTGTTCCAATCATATGTAAGGGTAGGTACAACTATCGTGATGCAAAAATAAATGACAATGCAACTAATGAAACATGTCTCACACCTAAGTTGGACTTAAATAAACCTAAATAGAATAAAACTATTTACTCCAATAACTATTGTGCTAGTGGTGAGGATTGGTGTTTGTCATTGTCTTGTGGTAAATTCCTAATTTTGACTATTGGTATTTTTCCTTTGTTGCTGCTAGTAAGTTTTATGAATTCTTTTAGAAATGCACAAACTTAACTAGCATAGATTACTTTGAAAACATGACATGACATTGTGGTTCAAAATTTATCTTTTAAAAGAAATATATTAGAATTTAAAGTTATTAAAAAAAAATTTAAAAACTCTAATCTTAAATTAAAAATGTTGAAGCCTATCTTTGCTCTATATTTTTCTATATATACAAGAAAAACTAAACCAATTTTTATAAAAGTCACAAAAAACTTGGAAAATAGCATGACAAATGCAACAGGGAATGGTTACTAATGTCATGGATACACAAGGAGACATCCCTAGCCCTATTCCAAAAGTATGTGTCCCAATTCCCATAACATCTAGGGGACACTCCCCAATGTTGGACAGTGACAACAATTAGAAACATGAAATAATAAAAATGAGAAATATCCTATACTTATCAATAGAACCATCACTTGCAAACTTAGTATGGTACACCCACATCATTAAACCATCTTTATTCCATTTAGAAAAGGAACCAAATCTCAACTATGATTCTTTATCAAAGAGGAGTACTCTTCTATCATAGCATTATCCCATTTTGGAACACTTGAAGCATCAAAAAAGAAAATATGATTAGTAGAAACTTCATGACTCAAAAGAATAATACTTGAAGTGCAAGAACTAGTGCCACATCTAGTGGTGGGATCACTTGCAAGAGGACCAACATCCTCAAGAAGTATACGAGCTTGTAAACGGTTGACTAGGTGTAGGCGGAGGAGAAGGAGAAGTTGGATTAATGTTAACAACTAGATCAATATCATCATCAAGAACATCATTATCAGAAGCATCATCATCATCACCCTTTAGAAGCAAAATATCTTGTGAAGAACTCGGAAGAAGAGAGGAAGAGGCTTGTGGTGGAGAATCCTTCGAATTCAAAGACTCGTCAAAATGAACATCATAAAAAATAATCTGACACATGAAGACCTGTGAGTCCTTTTGCCTCGTCCATTTTGTTTCTATAAACAAACTACTCAAATGCCTTAGTGAATTTGGTTGGTCAACATCTAACAGTTTTCAAAGACCCTGAGATTGCAACAATTTGGACATCTTGAGCTTCCAAGTGTGATAGTTGTGTGGATAGTGATTAAATCTTAAGGGTTTGGCATGATATACAAAGGAAGACAAAGGACTAATATGTAAGATACACGCCCCAAAATATATACAAACTAATTTCACAATTCTCAAACACCAAATTTGCCAAGGGAGACAATAGAAACAACTCACAACTTCAAGGTAGTAAAATTGGCATAAAAATGGGAAAAAATTAGAAAGTACCTCATCCATAGCGAAGTTTGTCAAAGCATTTTTTTGAAAAATGAACTTCGTTGTGAATTCAATTGGTTGGCATCTAATAGTTTTCAAAGACCCCAAGATTGCAACAATTGATATATTTTGAGCTTGCCATCTGTGATAGTTGTGTGGAGAGAGCAATTCAATCCTAGAGGTCCGACATGATATACAAGGACACAAAGGACTAATATGTAAGATACACCCCCAGAATATATAAAATTGATTTTACAATTTCCAAATGCCAAATTTTCAAGCATAGACAATAAAAACTGTATGCGGGAAAAGCGGGTCGATAGAACTTAATATGTGAAAATGTTCCAAAATACTAGTCCACACACACACACAGGACTTCTTGGTGCAAGCTATGGAATAATAACGTATTACTCAGCTTCCCAAGGAGGGTCCCATGGTTCTCTATCTCACAATGTCCCTTAAACCAATGTTTTGCTCTCAGATCACTGAGCAAAATGGTTTAGGGATGGAAAATGCAAGAACGAGGGATGCTCTGATAGATTTTTAGGAGGAGATGTGTTAAACTATGTATGATCTTAGAAATGCAATAAACTAAATGATAAGATGACAAGATTAGTATGAATACTATCCTAGCATACTATATTTAATCTATAATTGAGCTAAAATGATAAAGAAATTATTCTAAACATGCATATTAGTCTAATTCCTGATCTAAAAGAGGCTAAATGAGGAGCATATATGAAAAGAGAAAGCTTAAATGTATTTGAGCATAAGTGTAATGCTTCAAATTTGAAAGATGATTGTTTTAAATGGAGGAATAAGAGCTCTATTTATAGCACAAACAGGGCAATGGATGGTCAAGATTAAATGGTTTAATCAAGGGTTGTGTTTGAAAGTTGGGGATCCATGTGCACAATTGGCACCAATGAAATGGTGACAAGTGTTAATATAGGATTGGGTTGAGAAAAGGGGTTGGAGGCATTAAAGGCCTGAGAAGACCTCATGGTTATCTAAAGGCTAAGGGTCAAGTCTAAGTTAGGCTTACCCACTGGATTAAGGTTTAATCCAAGGATAAACCTTTGTGCAAATGATTAAGAGATAATCATGGTCAAAGCATTAATGGCCTGATGAGACCCTTGGGTTGGATGAAGGTTGAGTCAAAACAAATGTTTTACCCATGTAGGAGGGTTTGAGTTAACCATTAATGGTTATTGGAGACTTTGGGGATTAAGTGGTTGAAGGTTGAAAGCCTTCAATGGTTTTCAAAGACTTTGAGCCATTAGTGGTTGAAGGTTGAAAGCCTTTAATGGTTATCAAAGACTTTGAGGGTTTGAGAAGTGACTTCCCTTTGCTTAGGGATGTGACAAAGTTTAGAAGAGGGGTTAGGTTAATTAGAAGCGATTAGAAGATTCTAGAAGGGATTAAAAAGGGGTTTGGTATTTTGCAAGTGGATGGAGGGATAATAGGATTTAATTGAAATAAAGTAATTTAATTCAATTCAGTTGCAATTTGGGGAAATTAAATAAATTAGATTTATTCAATTTAGGATAACTATTTAATTAAATTTGAATTTAATTAAAAATGGATAGGGGGATTTAATTGAATAAAATGATTTATTCATTAAATGGGTATAGTGAATTTAATTTAAATAAATTGAGTAATTTATTTAATTAAATAGAGGAATGTGGATAATTTAATTAAATAGAGAAATGAACATAAAATATTCATTTAGGAATATGGTCATTTTTATACCTCTACAAAAACAAAGTTTGAAACTTCAAGGTAGTAAAACTGGCATAAAATAGAAAATAAATTAGAAAGCACCTCATCCACAACAAAGTTCATCAAAGCGGGTTTTCAACAATATCTCATTTGCTGAAAATGAACTTCGTTTGCAATAGTTGTGCAAGTTTGAAAAAGAGGTCTATTATAGGCACTTTCTAAATCCTATTATAGGCACTTTCAAAATCTAGGAAAGGATCTTAATCACTACATGTGTCCACCAAACCAACAAGTGGAAAAATAATTAGGGTCCTATAGACCAAGTGGATCTTGAATGTTGAGTTGGGTGGCAGTACCTACACCATGTCAGCTCCAAATAAATGAGCCACAACCAAGTCAACAAGTCCACAAGCATCAAGTAGCTCATAATCAATCAACCCCAACAAATTCAAAAAGTCCACAAGCACCAAGTGTGAGGGTCAAAACATGTCACACGTCACAAAGCAACAGGGCTAACGATGGATGAAAGACTCCAATGTCCCCACAACTCAAGGGAGGAAGACCATGCTTGAGGGCATGACACTTGACTAAACTACCACTTTGTGTAGAAGGAGCTAATGATATTGGCACAATAATTGTCAAAAAAAATTGCCCTCTGGAAAAAATATATATATTGGACCTCACACCATAAAGAAAACTTAGTTGTCAGGAAGGAGTTGTAGGGTCAAAAGGTTTGATACAGCCTGATCTGCAAACCAAACTTCCACAAAGACAACTACTTTCACTAGTCAATGAACAGTGAGATTGATGTGAATGAGAAACAAAAAAGTACAGAAAATCTGTATATAAAGTAGGGATGAACATTGGGACCAACTTTGGTATCAATGTTCCCATGAAAAGAAATAACCAACAAACAAAAATTTAAATGCACCTACTTTATGCAACTAGATAATAAATGTTTTTAGCTAAGTGAAAAACTTAAGTGTACACGGAAAAACATGTCTACCAACATATATGTCCATAGCATGAACACTCAAATTTTTATCATTTGGTTATTGTACATAGGAAGAAACATTGTTAAAAAATAGCTTGTCCCACTATATACACCAACTCTTCTTTTTATTTAGGAGGACCTAAATTGCAAACATTAATTTGATGTGCTTTCTCTCTCACACACACACATTAATAATTGTCATGCCCAATTAAAGTAAAATGTGAAAAGATATGACTCCATACTAAGTTTAGAAACAAAGTCAAACTAATTTAACTATTTAGCTCTAAAACATTTTAAAAGTGTCAATAAATGACTTAAAACTGTCATGTGTGTGAAGTAGGGTACCTGCAGCCGCAACACAAACACTCAATAGATCATTACAAGCATGGTTAGAAAATTGAAATCAAATGAAAGATAAACCATGACAAAGCGACCTATCGCCTCCTAAGAGATGCGAGTGTGGATTTTCTCTCAGATCTAGATAAGCAATCCCAGTGACTTGACTACACCTAGACGGAGGATTTAAAATGATATGATGTGCAAGCTAGATGAGATTGATTATGCTAGATTGATCCAAGAGGATAATTAAGCTAATGATATGCATGATTAAGCTATGATGATGATGCAATTAAGCTAGAATAGAGATTGATTATGCTATATGATTCAACAATTATGCTAGAATATGATCAAATTAAACTAGATCTAAGATGCAATTTCCTATAATAAAATGATATGCTAGAATGGATGTCTATGGTAACAATGCCTAAAATGATATGTGATGGGATCCTTTGTGCTCTAAAATGGGGGATATTTATAGGATTTTCAAGGCCAGGGGTGAGGTGGCAGGAATCAACGGTCAAGATTGAGTCTGAAGATATCAAGGGTGAAATTGGAGGAGGTTGGAGAAGAGGTTGGAGGGAGGGACACTTGTCATCTCTTTGGTGACAAGTGTCAAGGAGCCTTTCTCATAAGAGGGAAAGTGTCCAAGGGAGGAGACATATGGCATAAGTTCCATGTGTCTCAAGGGGAGGATATCCAACCCATAGGAGGTTAGGATAAAGAGGTTAGGATGTGCAAGATAGGATAGGGTTACTTAAACCTAGGGTTAGGTGGAATGGGTTAGGTTAGGGGATGGTTAGGTTAGGTGGTTAGAAGTTAGAAGACATGTGGGTAATTTGAATTAATAAATTCAAATAATAGGAAAAGGATAATTAAATTTCAACAACTCATAAATTGATTTGTTTTAATTAATTAGGGGATTAGAATAAATGATAAATGGGGGGAGGATTAATTAATTCAGATTAATTAATGAAAGGGGACTATTGAGATGGACCTATTAAATAAATCCTTAGATTTATTAATAAGTAGATGAATGAGGGAATTTAATCAAATTACTAATGAATTCAATTAAATTGGGAAGGGGAATTAATTAAATAATTGCTTATTTAATTAATTATCTTTAGACCATTTTTAGGTGTATACATTTTTCCCCTCTTTGAAGCGAGGTGTGATGACACGTTGATTCAAAGAATAATCTCATTTTGATGATGTTGATGTGATATTGATTCGATAGGATGCCCTAGACATTGATTGATAAATTGTTGTATGATGATGCCCCCTCAGGAGATCAATTGAGATAATTGAACTTTGGAGTGTTTGGATCATTGCAAAATTGATTTCTTGATTAGAAATGATTTGATTTCTGCAATGTTGATTGATGAAAGTGTGAGTTCTTCGACCATGGTGATGTGGTTTGGGATGTGATGATTGATAAAGCTTGATTGAATTGATAAGATTGATTATATTGATAAGATCTAGATCTAGTCTGGTTTCAGGAAGGAGACCTTCTGTATAAGACTAAGATGATCACGGCATCTGGTTTCAGGAACGATATATCCTATATAAGACTTGATCAAAACGTCTGGTTTTAGGAAAGATACATCATGTATAAGACATGATAGAATGGATCAGATGCGATGGATTGATAGAATTGATAAGATTGATTGGATAAAGAACTTACATTTTGTTGATATCATGTTGCAGGAAGATTTAGATGTGCTGATGTTGGTACACTTGAGGGAGTAGCATAAGATTCACGTTGGGTTGACAATATCTAAAGAGAGATGAGTCAATGTTCTAATTGTGTATACACCTATAAGGATACATTGATGATTCATGTGATATATTTGGCCTTGGATAAGATGAGCTTTTGTGATCCCATGCAAAAATGAAATGCAAGCTAAATGCAAATACAAATGCAAATGCAAAGCTACGATCAGACCAATCACTGGGTTATTGCTTTGTGTCATCATTGAGCTTTTTAAAATGTGGGAATTGAGTGCAAACATCGATGGTATAAGTTAACCATGATGACCTGAGCACTACTTTCTTGGATTTTGATATTGCAATTTAGCACAAGCATCGAGGTATAATTGAACCGAGATGACTTGAGTGTTGCTTGCATAAAATAGGTAGTATTAACCATTTCTATATGCAAATCGGAAATGTCTTCAATGATACTTTGATGATCATGTCCTGAGACATTGCACATATTAATGATTAATTTACAGACAGCAAACAAGAAAAATATCATGTTCCTTCCTTGTTCCTCTAGTCAAAGACATCTTGGAGTCACTCAGAAATCATGATAGCGAAAATCAAGATTTAAAAGTTGAACCAAAGTGTTAAAAGCATTATCCAAAAGATATCATCCATTGAAAAGTGTGTGATGTGCTTAGACTGACATGTGATAGTTTGATGGTTGATAATTTGATCTCGTGTTCAACGTTGGATGTGTCTCAGTTTTCTCTTGACAACAGTTGCCTAACTATTGCTCTACCTATTTGATTAAGCTCAAAACGATCAAAAGTTTTGCCCCTAGCTAGGTCCATGATTTTGCCCCAAGCCTAGAAAAAAATTCATTATGATATACCCAATGATCCAAACCATATTGAGAAACCAGTTGTGATGCCTACGTATGTACAAAGCCTTATTATGGATATGAACAATGCTGATGGAAAATTAATGCAAGCGGAAGGATGCATGAACTAATAGATCGAAGAGCTAGCTGACAGATAGCACCTAGTGCTAGGTTTTCACCATTTGTTTTTATTGCACTTTTTCGCATATTTGATTTTTTTCATTGTTTTTCATTGTTTTAGTATTTTTTTATTTTCCACTGTTTTTGGATTTTTTTGCTTTTTTCACTGTTTTTGGATTTTTTGCTTTTTCAGACATAAAACATTTTCAGATGCATGCTATTGATGGGTTCATCGAGCTGATCCCCATCCTGTGTTGATATTTGATATTCTCTTGACCCAAAGACTTTTGTGACCACAAATGGACCCAACCAGTTTGGTTCAAACTTCCCTTTCTTTTCTCGATATGATTGGTTGCATGGATTTTCCTTTAGCACTAGTTCTCCAACTTGAAAGGCTTGTGGTTTGACCTTCTAATTACAATTTTGGCACATTCTTTGTTGATATACCTTTAAATGATCAAAGGCATTTTGTCTTCATTCATGGATCAATTCTAACTCTTGCAATCTAGATACTCGTTGTTCTTCATCTGGGATAAGGCCTTTTAATGACCCTCATAGAGAAGGTATCTCTACTTCTATTGGCAGTATTTCTTTGGATCCATAGACAAGAGAGAAAGGTGTGGCACCTGTTGGTGTGCAAATATTGGTATGATAGGCCCATAGAGCAAGGTTCAATTGAATATGTCAATCTCTGCCAGCATCATTTACTGTATTTTTGAGGATTTTCAGAATAGTTTTGTTTGATGCTTATGCTTGACCATTCCCTTGTGGATAGTAGGGTGTGGAGAAAATGTGTTGGATCTTGAATTTCTCACATAGCTCTTGTACATCTTGGTTCTTGAACGGTCACCCATTTTCAGTCATAATGGTCATGGGTATGCCATAGTTACATATGATGTAGTTCAAGATAAATGCAGCAATTTGTTTTCCTGTGATATTGATGACAGGTATTGCCTCAATCCATTTTGTGAAATATTTTGTAGCTACAAGGATGAATTTGTGACCATTAGCTGAAGGAGGATGTATCTTTCCTACTAGATCAAGACCCCATTGGTAGAAAGGCCAAGATGTTGCCAAAACATGAAGTTCTTATGCTAGTGCATGAATCAAATTTCCATGGATCTGACATTGTTTGCATGTTTTAGCTATTTGAAAAGAATCTCGTTCCATAGTTGGCCAATAATAGCCCAAGCATATGAGTTTTTTTGAAAGGTTAAGACCACTTGAATGAGTGCCACAAATGTAGTTATGGACTTCATTTAAGGCCTTCTCAGATTCTTCTTACTCGAGACATCTTAAGAGAGTACCGTTCAGACCTCGTTTGTAAAGGGTGTCCACGACAAGAGTATAATGGGAATATTAGCGGATAAAGTTTCTCTTTTGATTTTTTGACAAGTCAGGAGGGAGGATATTATCTTTCAAGTATGTATAATTTTGGCCATAGCGGGATGAATCATGCCCAACAAGGCGACAGCTAGTTTGGGAATCAGAACAATTATGTGCCACTCTTCCACCAAGAATTTGTAACACTCTTGATTTTCCTGTGTTTGCAACAGAGAAGCAAGTGTTGCCATGGTGTTTGTTGCTTTGTTGTCATTCCTTGAAATCTATTGAAAATTTATTTCAACAAAGTATTTCTTGACATCATCAACCATCTTCTTATAAGACATTAGCTTTTCATTGTTTTTTTTATAATTGTCATTGATTTGATTGATGACAAGCTGAGAGTCTCCAAAGACCTATAGCTATGTAATGTTCCACTCTATGGCCATCCTCATTCCTGTGACCAAAGCTTCATATTTTTTTGTGATATTGGTGCATGGAAAGCTTATTTTATACGCTTTTGGAATTGTATGACCTTGTGGCGTGATGAATAGAATGTTTGTTCCTAATCCATGTTGTGTATATGATCCATCAAACTATAATTTCCATTTTTTCGTGGTGACTGTTAGGATATCAGCATCGAGAAATTCAATATGTAAAGGATGATCATATGGAAGCGGTGCCTCTACTAGTTGGTCGGCAATGACTTTCCCCTTGATAGCTTTTATGTCCACATATTCAATATCAAACTCGCTTAGGATCATGATCCATTTTTCTAGTCTTCCTGTCAATGTCGCCTTATTGAGCAAATACTTCAATGGATTGATTTTAGCAATCAACTTGATGGAGTGAGATAGTAGATAGTGTCTTAATTTTTGAGAAGCAAACACTACTGCCAAGCATTCTTTTTCTATCGGTGAATAGTTGAGCTTGTATCCCACTAATGTTTTGTTGATGTAGTAGATGGCTCATTCTTTTCCTTCATTATCTTATTGTGCAAGAAGAACTACTAATGATACTTATGTGGTTGATACATATAGTAGCAACGGCTTTCCTATAATTGGTGACATTAGGATGGGCGGTTGCATGAGATAGGCCTTGATCTTGTTGAATGTGTCCTCACATAGATGGTCCCAATTGAAATTAACATTTTTGTGCAATAGATGAGTAAATGGTTGACATTTATCTGCTAGCTGAGCAACAAATCTTCTGATTAACTGTAGTCTTTCTTGGAGTGACCTGAGTTGACTGATATTCCGGGGAGATGCCATTTCCATGATTGCTTTGACCTTGGCAGGATCTACTTTGATACCCCTAGTTGAAACAATGTTTCCCAATAGCTTTCCTAAAGTAATACCAAAGGCACATTTCTTGGGATTGAGTCGTAGCTTATACTGTTCTAACCGGTCAAAGATCTTGTCCAGTATTCCTATATGGTCTTCTCTGTTGTATGATTTGGCCAATATGTCATCCACGTAGTCTTCCATGAATGTATGCATCATGTCATGGAATATCGTTGTCACAGGTTTGATATGTAGCACCTGTGCTCTTTAGTTCAAAAGGCATGATGTTCCAGTAGAAATTACCCCATGGACATGTGAAAGTTGTCCTTTCTTGATCTTCAAGTGCTATTTTAATGTGATTGTATCCAGAGAAACCAGCCAATGTTAGGCAAAGGAAATTCATCCTTTGGAAATGCATTATTAAGATCTTTGAAGTATGTGCATACTCTGATACTTTTATCTAGTTTGGAAATAGGAACGATGTTTGATACCCACTGAGGATATGCTATAGGTCTAATGAATCCTACATCCAGTAACTTCTTTAGTTCTACTTTGACAAGAACAGCATTATGAGGATGCATCTTTCTTAATTTTAATTTAACTGGTTTGGCTCCTGGACTTACATTTAAGTAATGTATAATAAGATCTGGATCCAACCCTGGCATGTTTGCATATGAACAGGCAAAATTGATTTGGCGTCGTTTGAAGAAATCCATATATTGCTGCATTTCTAGTTCTGATAGAGAAGTTGTTGGATGTATAATCTTTGGTTGCTCTATTGTCCCAATGTTAACTTCCTATGTCGGTTTGATCAATATGGATGACCTTTCCTGATAGTATTCAGGTAGAGTATCAAATCTCCCATCTTCCAGCACCTTGAGGAGGTTTTCACTGTTATATGTGTCCTTTCCTTTTACTTTTTCACGGTCTAATGTTGCCAAAAGATGGTTTTCAACATTAAACATGATATTGTTTTCATTATTTTCACTTTTGCGACTGGGAGATTTGGCACTCACTTGACTAGAAGATGCATTGTTGAAAATCCTAGTGAAAGTTGTTGTGGGTTTGATTGCATTAAGATATAAGGTGTAAAGCGGAAAATCGAACCCTAGGTGTTCCCCCACTCCATGGAGAGAGAAAGGAGGTCACTAGGGTTGACGGTTTTCACTTAGGAGAGACTTTACATTCAAAAGAGGGGTTGAAACCCACAAGATCCAATCCCACACAATGCAAGACTAGATTCTAAATGAGTTTCAAGGGTTGTGACAGCAAGGATACCCTCTTTTGTAAAGAATGTAGATAGAAGGATTGAACTAGGAGTGTATGTAAAAGTAAGAAAGATTCGCTTGTAGACGGAGATTGGGACACGGGATGAAGCTACAGACCTAAAATTAGCAATAAAATGTTGAGATGATGTTGTCCTCCAAGTTTGAGCGAAAGTTGATGGGACGATGGCGCCCGGAGTGCACACGGTCCTCCGAAAAATCCGCGAAACGAAGGGGGATCTGTTCGTCTCTGCACAAGGATTCTAGATCTTCAATTACAGCCGCGTACCTGCAACCTACACACAGAAAAGAGAGGATGATTGGGGGGTTAGGGATTAGGGGTTTGCCTTCAGGTCAAACCCCGGTTTTGGAATTAACCAAGAAATGAGAATGTTGTAAATGTAAATGTTTGTAATGTAATCAAGTACTAATACCTTGTTGTAAGAATGTTTGTATTCTTACATGCGAAGGTGTAATGATGTTGTATGTTGTATGTTGTATGTTGTAAGTGATCTCCTCTTCAATGGTTGAATCCTTGTCTTGAATGCAACACCTAGCCTTGAATGGAGACCTAGAATGCTCAATTGCTTGAAGGAATGCTTGAATGCTTGAATGTTTGAATATTTGAATATCGCTTCCACCTCTTGCTCAAATATATTTTTCCTCCTTTTTTCCTACCACCCTTTCTGGGAGGGGAAATGTAATTTATATACTTGTCAATTAGGGTTAGGAGACTGATTTTTTCGACCTTAGGCCGACCTAGGAACATCATTTTCCAAATTGCAAACTTAAAGACCCGATGCCCAACAAGAGACCGAGCCCAAAATAGGGCCAGGGACCAGGACGCTGGGCGCCATGGTCCTGAGGGACCAGGGCGCTAGGCGCCATGGTCCCACCTCTCGGGACAGCAGGGTGCAAGGAGGATCAGGCCAAGGTGCAAAAAGATGAAGTTTTTGATGTCGCAAGCAGGTTTCGGGGTCTCCATTCAGGTTCAACGTTGCGTCGCCATCGTGAAGACCCAAATGTAGTCAAAATTGCAAGTGTCACAATTTTAGGACGCTACATTTAGCCCCCACTTTAGCGGGAGTATAAGCGTACGCCCATACTTCCGGTAAAGTACAAGGAAACAACATTGAAAGACTTTCACCACGTCAAGGAGGCAAGATACACCTAGCCCCCAGTGGACTAAGGATCTTACGACTTCGATTGACAAAGTAAAAGGGAAGATCACAAGGGAGAACCATGACTGTCAGTAGTAAGGTTCCCTCACTATGAGTCATGCAAGAAAAATACCAAAAATTTTCAAGGCAAAGCTAAGTTCGCCAAGAAATTTTTGAGAATCTTGAAGAGATATGGACAGAGTGTATGCCCCCCTACATTAAAGCAATCGCACACGCCTCATCGGGGGTGATTGCTTTAAGGTAGTGATACACATAAGAAATGAGAAGGGAAAGGAGCAAGTTATCACAAAGATTTAGCCCCCAAGTGTGAGATAAACCCAAGGATAATAGACACAAAACACAAAGCACAAGGTGACTTCGCTTTCCTTGGGGTCAGTATGCTGTATGATAATTCATGTATATCATATGTATGTATGCATAATTGTTCTTCATTCCCCAATCAAGGAAGGTCACCTAGAAGAAGGGAACACACGTGTCTTTTGAGTCAACATGAGAGAGACCAAAAGAGATCTCAATGCTTTGCATCGTCCTCAAGTAGACAACACTAAGGACAACAAATAGAAGAATGAGAATAACACACAGAAGAAGTAACAAAAGAGATCAAGAGAGGAGGAGAGAGTCTGCTATGCTAATGAACTAGTCTAGCACGTCATCCACCCCCCCGATCTTGTTGATCAATATTTCGGGAAGGCAGGAAACACGCTAGAGGAGGAACATCCAACACAGCAGATGGAGCTATCACAAAATCCAAACAAGGGCTATGTTCATGTTCCAAGCCACGTTGTTCTTGTCTAGGAGCTAGGATAAGTGCTTTAGAAAATTCGTTAGATAAATGGTTATCAATATCAACATATTCATATTCACTATCAGAAGAAAGAGGAGTAACATTTTCATCATGAATAACATTTTCATCTATATCATCATCAAGATTTATAAAAATAGGATCTTTAACTCGCACAGGATCAAAACCATCATGCATCTTATGTTTAGGAGATTTTGGCTCAATTTTTGGCTGAGGAGAAAATGGAATAATACTAGCTGAAGGTGTCTTTGGGGATTGCAAAGTTTGGGAAATAGCTGCACGAGCTCTAAGATGACGCTTTCGTCGGCGTTCACGCGCAGAATGATTCCGTCTAGTCTTAGTAGGAAGTTGAGAAGATTGAGGAGGAGGAATGTTCTCATCCTTATCACTTGGGTGTTTAGGTTGTGGTCTCTTAGGTTGGATAATAGGAGAAGAGGAAGGTCTCTTCTCTCTATAAGAGGAAGGAGGAGGAACTGCTCCATATAAAGGAGGAATATTTGGTTTAGGAAGGAGACCAAGTCCATCATGACGAGGAGGTATAGGTCTACCTTTAGAAAGTTTATTAGACATAGACGTAGTCACATCCATAGGGATGGGTTGGGAATCTTCTTGAGGAAAGACATTAGTTTTATCTTTCAAAGGAAGAACTTCCTTCTCAAGAATGATAGGAATATCAAGTTTGGGTGTTCTAGGTTCACTTAGAGATAGGATCATATCTTTTTTCCACTTTTGATAAGATTTGAAAAGATGATCCCTTCGCGGTGGAAGAGATTGAAATTGTTTAGGCCAAAAATAATCAATAGGAACACTAGAAGTTCTTTCAGCCGGTTTAAAGAGACTATGATTAACAGTAACAACTTCACCATTATGGGGAAATTTCAAACACTTGTGAATAGGAGAAGCAATAGCTTTCATGGAAGATAGCCAAGGATAGCCTAGCTTCACACGAAATTGTTCGGATGATGGAATAATAGAAAATCTCACATCAAGGGATTTGTTATGGACCTCAATAGGTAATGTAATAGAACCAATTGCAGGAGAAGAAAATGCATCAAATAGTTTCACAACCACATTTGTTTTGTCATAGATCACTTGATTCAATTGCAAAGTAAAAAGAAATTCTTCAGTAATGACATTAACCATGCAAGAAGGATCAATAAGCACTCCACGGCAAGGTGTATTCTTGACTTTTGCAACTATATATAAAGGACCATCAGGTGCCCTGATAGTTTCACTGGAATCAAATGTGATGGAAGGTTCTTTAGGGATTTTCTGCTGCTCCACAAAGTTAATCACATTCGGAGTCATAGACACAAGACCATCAGGTGAGAAAGAGGAATCATTAGTCTCAATCACATTAGAGGTATGAGAAGGTAATGGATCAGTAAAAATCTTAAGATTTTGGTTAGGAAGAGCTACAGATGTTTTGCCTTTATCATTCACACCTGAAATAGAGATAGTATTATTATCAATCAAATCTTGAATTTTACCCTTTAAAGCAAAACATTTTTCAGTATCATGCCCAGGTTGACGATGAAATTGACAAAAAGATTTGTTATCAAAATAGGGTGAATTAATCTTTGCAGGATCTATTTGCTTTATAGGAGGAAGAGTAAGCACATTTTGTTCCAATAACTTATTCATAATACTATGCAATGATTCATTCAAAGGAGTAAACTTTCTTTCTTTCTTGAAAAACTTAGAAATAGGAGGCACACCTAATGCTGCATTCACATTGTTGTTGATGATGTTTTCATTGAATTTAATGAACTCTCTGTTCGGTTTAAACTTCCCAAATGGTTGTTGACTTCTATCACCCTTATCACTCGGAGCCATAGGATTTGCTTGTTCCATTTGACTCACAATCAGTTGATAATTGTGAAGAGTTGCGCACAACTGTTGGAAAGAAGTAAACTCAGAAAACAGAAGTTTTTCTCTAATATCTTTTTGTAAATTAGAAATAAAAATTCTTTGAATATCATTGTCAGGTACTGGAAAAGAAATTTGAGCACACGAATGCTTATATTTACCAATGAAATCAGTCACTTTTTCTTTAACACCTTGTTTACAATGCATTAAATCAATCAAAGTAACTTTAGGACCTATATTGTTTTGAAATTGTTGAATAAAAGCATTTGCAAGTTGTTCGAAAGAAGTAATAGAATAAGAAGGTAACGAGCAATACCATTGTAGAGCTTTATCTCTTAATGTTCTAGTAAACAGTTTTGCAAGCAACCTTTGGTCATGAGAAAAATCGGTACATATTGTTTGAAAGGTTTTAACATGTGTTAGAGGATCACCTTTACCATTATAAAGCTCCAATTGCGGGATTTCAACATGCTTAGGGGGGATAGCTCGAACAATGTCAAGAGAAAGTGGGCTCGCAACATCAAATGTGGGCACACTAAACTTAGATTGATTCATAGAGGCAATTTGTTGCTGTAAAGAAGAGATAGTTTGTGCAAGATTGTTAATGGTCGCTTCAGTCGAAGAGTTCATATTAGACGTGTTAGATTGTGATGGAGGTATTATGTTATTGAAAGAAGGTATTGATTGAGAGTAAGGTGGCGGGACACTATGATAGTTAGTCATAGGAGATGATTGGAAAGAAGGAACACTACAAGGAGGAATGGAATGGTTAAATGAATTGCCCCCTTGCGTCATGTTCACTTGTGGAGATGTAATAGGGACACTCATTGAAGGAATGAATGAAGAAGTCAGATTGAATGAAGGAAGAGGGTTGATTGAAGAAGAAGGATTGCCCCCATGACTGGCGATCATAGGTGGACTGTTTTGTATTGAAGTAGTCATTATGTTTGATGTAAAAGTACGTATACTAGTGTAAAGCGGAAAAATCGAACCCTAGTCGTTCTCCCCTCCCCAACTCCGAGGAGAGAGAAGGGAGAGTCACTAGGGTTGATGGTTTTCACTTGGGAAAGACTTTACATTCAAAAGAGGGGTTGAAACCCACAAGATCCAATCCCACGCAATGCAAGATTGGATTCTAAATGAGTTTCAAGGGTTGTGATAGCAAGGATACCCTCTTTTGTAAAGAATGTAGATAGAAAGATTGAACTAGGAATGCATGTAAAGTAGGAAAGATTCGCTTATAAACAGAGAAAGGGATATGGGATGAAGCTACGGACCTGGAATTAGCAGTAAAATGTTGAGACGGTGTTGTTCTGCAAATTTGAGCGAAAGTTGACGGGACGATGGCGCCCGGCGTGCACACGGTCCTCCGAAAAATCCGCGAAACGAAGGGGGATCGGTTCGTCTCTACACAAGGACTCCAGATCTTCAATTACAGCCGCATACCTGCAACCTACACATAGAAAAGAGAGGACGATTGGGGGGTTAGGGATGAGGGGTTTGCCTTTAGGTCAAACCCCGGTTTTGGAATTAACCAAGAAATGAGAATGGTGTAAATGTAAATGTTTGTAATGTAAACAAGTACTGATACCTTGTTGTAAGAATGTTTGTATTCTTACATGCGAAGGTGTAATGTATGTAGTATGTAATGTGTTTTAAGTGATCTCCTCTTCAATGGTTGAATCCTTGTCTTGAATGCAACACCTAGCCTTGAATGGAGACTTAGAATGATCAATTGCTTGAAGGAATGCTTGAATGCTTGAATGCTCTGAATGTTTGAATATTGCTTTCACCTCCTTTTCCCTCTACCAGAATGGGAGAAGAAATGTAGTTTATATACTTGTCAATTAGGGCTGATAGACTGATTTTCCTGACCTTAGGCTGACCAGGAAACATTATTTTCCAATTTGCAAACTTAAAGACCCGAAGCCCCATAAGAGACCGGGCCCAAAATAGGGCCAGGGACCAGGGCGCTGGGCGCCATGGTCCCACCTCCAGGGACAGCAGGGTGCAAGGAGGATCAGGCCAGGGTGCTGAGAAATGCAGTTTTTGATGTCATGAACAAGTTTCGGGGTCTCCATTCAGGTTCCGTGTTGCATCGCCATCGTGAAGACCCAAATGCAGTCAAAATTGCAAGTGTCGCAATTTTAGGACGCTACATTTAGCCCCCACTTTAGCGGGAGTATAAGCGTACACTCATACTTCCGGTAAAGTACAAGGAAACAACATTGAAAAACTTTCACCACGTCAAGGAGGCAAGATACACCAAGCCCCCAGTGGACTAAGGATCTTATGACTTCGATTGACAAAGTAAAAGGGAAGATCACGAGGGAGAACCATGACTGTCAGTAGTAAGGTTCCCTCACTATGAGTCATGCAAGAAAGATATCAAAAAATTTCAAGGCAAAGCTAAATTTGTCAAGAAATTTTCAAGTATCTTGAAAAGATATAGACGGGATGTATGCCCCACTACGTTAAAGCGATCGCACACGCCTCACCGGGGGTGATTGCTTTAAGGTAGTGATACATATAAGAATGAGAAAGGAGGACGTTATCACAATGATTTAGCCCCCAAGTGTGAGATAAGCCCAAGGATAATAGACACAAAACACAAAGCACAAGGTGACTTCGCTTTCCTCGGGGTCAGTATGCTGTATGATAATTCATGTATATCATATGTATGTATGCATAATTGTTCTTCATTCCCCAATCAAGGAAGGTCACCTAGAAGAAGGGAACACATGTGTCTTTTGAGTCAACATGAGAGAGACCAAAAGAGATCTCAATGCTTTGCATCATCCTCAAGTAGACAACACTAAGGACAACAAATAGAAGAATGAGAATAACACATAGAAGAAGTAACAAAAGAGAGGAGGAGAGAATCTGCTATGCTAATGAAACTAGTCTAGCACGTCATCTACCCCCCGATCTTGCTGATCAATATTTCGGGAAGGTAGGAAACACGCTAGAGGAGGAACATCCAACACAGCAGATGGAGCTATCACAAGATCCAAACAAGGGCTATGTTCATATCCCAAGCCGCGGTGTTCTTGTCTAGGAGCTAGGATAAGTGCTTTAGAAAATGCGTTAGATAAATGGTTATCAACATCAACATATTCATATTCAGTATCGGAATGAACAGGAGTAACATTTTCATCATGAATAACATTTTCATCTATATCGTCATCAAGATTTATAAAAATAGGATCTTTAACTCGCACCGGATCAAGACCATCATGCACCTTATGTTCAGGAGATTTCGGCTCAATCGTCGGCTGAGGAGAAAATGGAATAATACTGGCTGAAGGTGTTTTTGGGGATTGCAAAGTTTGAGAAGCAGCTGCCTGAGCTCTAAGATGACGCTTTCATCGGCGTTCACGTGCAGAACGATTTCATCTAGTCTTAGTAGGAAGTTGAGAGGAGGAATGTTCTCATCCTTATCACTTGGGTGTTTAAGTTGTGGTCTCTTAGGTTGAATAATAGGAGAAGAGGAAGGTCTCTTCTCTCCATAAGAGGAAGGAGGAGGAACTGCTCCAGATAAAGGAGGAATATTTGGTTTAGGAAGGAGACCAAGCCCATCATGATGAGAAGGTATAGGTCTACCTTTAGAAAGTTTATTAGAAATAGGCATATTTACATCCATAGGGATGGGTTGGGAATCTTCTTGAGGAAAGACATTGGTTTTATCTTTCAAGGGAAGAACTTCCTTCTCAAGAACGATAGGAATGTCAAGTTTGGGTGTTCTAGGTTCACTTAGAGATAGGATCATATCTTTTTTCCACTTTTGATAAGATTTGAAAAGATGATCACTTCGCAGAGGAAGAGATTGGAATTGTTTAGGCCAAAAGTAATCAATAGGAATGCTAGAGGTTCTTTCAGCTGGTTTAAAGAGACTATGATTGACAGTAACAACTTCACCATTATGGGAAAATTTCAAGCACTTGTGAATAGGAGAAGCAATAGCTTTCATGGAAGATAGCCAAGGATAGCCTAGCTTCACACGAAATTGTTCGGACGATGGAATAATAGCAAAGCTCATATCAAGGGATTTGTTATGGACCTCAATAGGTAATGTAATAGAACCAATTGCAGGAGAAGAAAATGCATCAAATAGTTTCACAACCACATTTGTTTCATCATAGATCACTTGATTCAATTGCAAAGTAAAAAGAAATTCTTCAGTAATGACATTAACCATGCAAGAAGGATCAATAAGCACTCCACGGCAAGGTGTATTTTTGACTTTTGCAACTATATATAAAGGACCATCAGGTGCCCTGATAGTTTCACTGGAATCAAATGTGATGGAAGGTTCTTAGGGGATTTTCTGCTGCTCCACAAAGTTAATCACATTAGGAGTCATAGACACAAGATCATCAGGTGAGACAGAGGAATCAGTAGTATCAATCGCATTAGAGGTATGAGAAGGCAATGGATCAGTAAAAATCTGAAGATTTTGGTTAGGAGGAGCTACAGATGTGTTGCCTTTATCATTCACACCAGAAACAGAGATAGTATTATTATCAATCAAATCTTGGATTTTACCCTTTAAAGCAAAACATTTTTCAGTATCATGCCCAGGATGACGATGAAATTGACAAAAAGATTTGTTATCAAAATAGGGTGAATTAATCTTTGCAGGATCTATTTGCCTTATAGGAGGGAGAGTGAGCACATTTTGTTCCAATAACTTATTCATAATACTATGAAATGATTCATTCAAAGGAGTAAACTTTCTTTCTTTCTTGAAAAACTTAGAAATAGGAGGCACACCTGATGCTGCATTCACATTGTTGTTGATGATGTTTTCATTGAATTTAATGGACTCTCTGTTCGGTTTAAACTTCCCAAATGGTTGTTGACTACTATCACCCTTATCACTCGGAGCCATAGGATTTGCTTGTTCCATTTGACTCACAGTCAGTTGATAATTGTGAAGAGTTGCGCACAACGGTTGGAAAGAATTAAACTCAGAAAATAGGAGTTTTTCTCTAATATATTTTTGTAAATTAGAAATAAAGATTCTTTGAATATCATTGTCAGGTACTGGAAAAGAAATCTGAGCATACAAATGCTTATATCTACCAATGAAATCAGTCACTTTTTCTTTAACACCTTGTTTACAATGCATTAAATCAATCAAAGTAACTTTAGGACTTATATTGTTTTGAAATTGTTGAATAAAAGCATTTGCAAGTTGTTCGAAAGAAGAAATAGAATAGGAAGGCAATGAGCAATACCATTGTAGGGCTTTATCTCTTAATGTTCTAGTAAACAGTTTTGCAAGCAACCTTTGGTCATAAGCAAAATCGGTACATATTGTTTGAAAGGTCTTAACATGTGTTAGAGGATCACCCTTACCATTATAAAGCTCCAAATGCGGAATTTCAACATGTTTAGGGTGGATAGCTCGAACAATGTCAAGAGAAAGTGGGCTCGCAAATCAAATGTGGGCACACTAAACTTAGATTGATTCATAGAAGCAATTTGTTGTTGTAAAGAAGAGACAGTTTGTGCAAGATTGTTAATGGTCGCTTCAGTCGAAGAGTTCATATTAGACGTGTTAGATTGTGATGGAGGTGTTATGTTATTGAAAGAAGGTAGAGATTAAGGTGGCGGGACACTATGATAGCTAGTCATAGGAGATGATTGGAAAGGAGGAACACTACAAGGAGGAATGGAAGGGTTAAATGAATTGCCCCCTTGCGTCATGTTCATTTGTGGTGATATAATAGGAACACTTATTGAAGGAATGAATGAAGAAGTTGGATTGAATGAAGGAAGAGGGTTGATTGAAGAAGAGGCATTGCCCCCATGACTGGTGATCATAGGTGGAATGTCTTGTATTGAAGTAGTCATTATGTTTGATGTAAAAGTAGGTATACTAGCAATAGAAGTCGCCAAAGGAATAGAATGATTAACTTGAGTAGGAGGTTGTGTATAACCTAAGGTTTCGGCACAACTTTTCATCGGCATCACATTTGAATCCACAATGTGTGCAATACCACACAAAATATCAATTCCATTCTTATAACTTTGAACCATACGTTTTAGACCCTCAATTAATGAAAGAGCTTCGCTATCGGGGTATTCTTGAGACATCCATTATCGAAAATCATCAAATTGGTTATCAATTTCAAAAGTTGTTCTACAGAAACCTCATGGAGAGCTTCTTCATCATTAAGAGGATTAGAGGAATTACCCATGTCCTCATGAAAGAGGCCATTCAAATTAGGTTCCATCTCCTCGGTAATTACACCTTGGAAAGACTTAATTCTAAGGCTGCGTCTAACGGGAATAGTGTAAGTAGGGCTTATTGTTGTAAAACTCATGCACTAAAGAGAGAGAGAAGATTTTGAATTTTAGAGGTAGCAAATTTCAATAAAATCAGCCAATCTCCTAGATTTAAGCTGTTAAATGCAATCAGGACAATCTCCCAAAATTTCGGAAAAAATGTCTGGGACCGTGGCGAACGGAGTGCACACGGTCCTTGCAACTTTTTTTGAAATTTTCAGGGATGAAAGTTATGATGATTTTAAAGCTAATTTGAAAAAATTGAGTGATTTTATGATCTGTAGATAGGCCAAATTAAAGTTACAATCTCAAAATTGAACCCTACCAAGATTGTTGAAAAATGTAAAATTTGAATTTTGAAAAAGAGAGGGAAACTGAAATTTTGAATTTTATGATTTTAGAGGGAATACTGAAAGCAATGTAAGCTTTGAAATTTAAAAAATGACTTGATTTCACACAAAATTCAAATTTTGAAAATGGAAATCAAGGTTGTTGCAATTAAACACTTAATTTCAAAAGTCACAAATTGCAAGAATTTGAATAAAGCATTGAAATTTTGAATGAATGCCAACACACTTTTCAGATTTAGGACTGTAAGAAACACAATTTTGATACAGATTTCAATTTCAACAATTTTTTGAATGATTAGAAGTCTCAATCCAAGCGATCACTAGACCAACTTTGACTTTAATTTTGAAAGTGTTAAAATTGATAAAATCAGCCAAAATTCTGGATTTTAGCAGAACAATACAGTAAGATCTAGCTCCCGAAATTTCAGAAAAAATGTCGGGGACGATGGCGCTCGGGGTGCACACGGTCCTTGCAACTTTTTTCCAAATTTTCAGGGATGAAAGATATTGTGATTTTATTGCGGAATCCAAAGTTACAGCCGATTTGGAGGTGTTTTGATTAGTGAAATTATCAGTCAAAGGTTGAATCAAGAAGGTTTTAAAAATTAGGGTTTTGACACTTAACCACTTAATTTTCAGAATTAAAGCACAAAAATGAATTAACAATTGGCAATAGAAGGGTAGATCTGAAACAAGCATTAACAATTAAACATTTCACAAGTTTAATTACTTAAAAAGAAAATTTTAGGGTTTTTATGCAATTAGCCTCTAAAATTTGCAAAAGATCAAACATGGAAATGTAATTAGGGAAGCAAAATTTTTAGATCTAACCATGAATAATCAGAATGAGGATGTTCACGTCGGGTTCACCAAAATGTAAAGTGAAAAAATCGAACCCTAGTCGTTCTCCCCTCCCCAACTCCGAGGAGAGAGAAGGGAGAGTCACTAGAGTTGATGGTTTTCACTTGGGAAAGACTTTACATTCAAAAGAGGGGTTGAAACCCACAAGATCCAATCCCACGCAATGCAAGATTGGATTCTAAATGAGTTTCAAGGGTTGTGATAGCAAGGATACCCTCTTTTGTAAAGAATGTAGATAGAAAGATTGAACTAGGAATGCATGTAAAGTAGGAAAGATTCGCTTATAAACAGAGATAGGGATATGGGATGAAGCTACGGACCTGGAATTAGCAATAAAATGTTGAGACGGTGCTGTTCTGCAAATTTGAGCGAAAGTTGATGGGACGATGGCGCCCGGCGTGCACACGGTCCTCCAAAAAATCCGCGAAACGAAGGGGGTTCGATTCGTCTCTACACAAGGACTCCAGATCTTTAATTACAGCCACGTACCTGCAACCTACACATAGAAAAGAGAGGACGATTGGGGGGTTAGGGATGAGGGGTTTGCCTTTAGGTCAAACCCCAGTTTTGGAATTAACCAAGAAATGAGAATGTTGTAAATGTAAATGTTTGTAATGTAAACAAGTATTGATACCTTGTTGTAAGAATGTTTGTATTCTTACATGCTAAGGTGTAATGTATGTAGTATGTAATGTGTTTTAAGTGATCTCCTCTTTAATGGTTGAATCCTTGTCTTGAATGCAACACCTAGCCTTGAATGGAGACTTAGAATGATCAATTGCTTGAAGGAATGCTTGAATGCTTGAATGCTTGAATGCTTTGAATGTTTGAATATTGCTTTCGCCTCCTTTTCCCTCTACCAGAATGGGAGAGGAAATGTAGTTTATATACTTGTCAATTAGGGCTGATAGACTGATTTTCCCGACCTTAGGTCGACCAGGAAACATTATTTTCCAATTTGCAAACTTAAAGACCCGAAGCCCCATAAGAGACCGGGCCCAAAATAGGGCCAGGGACCAGGGCGCTGGGCACCATGGTCCTGGGGGACCAGGGCGCTGGGCGCCGTAGTCCTGAAGGACCAGGGCGCTGGGCGCCATGGTCCCACCTCCAAGGACAGCAGGGTGCAAGGAGGATCAGGCTAGGGTGCTGAGAAATGCAGTTTTTGATGTCATGAACAAGTTTCGGGGTCTCCATTCAGGTTCCGTGTTGCATCGCCATCGTGAAGACCCAAATGCAGTCAAAATTGCAAGTGTCACAATTTTAGGACGCTACAACTAGCAATAGAAGTTGTCAAAGGAATAGAATGATTGACTTGAGTAGGAGGTTGTGTATAACCTAAAGTTTCGGCACAACTCTTCATAGGCATCACATTCGAATCCATAATGTGTGCAATACTACGCAAAATATCAATTCCATTCTTATCACTTTGAACCATACGTTTTAGACCCTCAATTAATGAAAGAGCTTGGCTATCGGGATATTCTTGAGACATCCATTGCTGAAAATCATCAAATTGGTTATCCAATTTCAAAAGTTGTTCTACAGAAACCTCATGGTGAGCTTCTTCATCATTAAGAGGATTAGAGGAATTACCCATGTCCTCATTAAAAAGGCCATTCAAATTAGGTTCCATCTCCTCGGTAATTAAACCTTGAAAAGACTTAATTCTAAGGCTTCGTCTAACGGGAATAGTGTAAGTAGGGCTTATCGTTGTAAAACTCATGCACTAGAGAGAGAGAGAGAAGATTTTGAATTTTGAAAATAAAGTTGGTGAAATTGAATAATGAGATAATGATTATCCAATTTGAACTTTGTGAAAGAAGAAGGAAACACAACTTCCAAGAAAGGTACGCACAATTGAAAATTAGGGCCAAGGAGGTAGCACTTAATTTTAATTGTTATCTTGAAAATTGAAATCTTGAATTTTGAATTTATTTTTGAATTTAGAGGTAGCAAATTTCAATAAAATCAGCCAATCTCCTAGATTTAAGATGTTAAATGCAATCATGACAATCTCCCGAAATTTCGGAAAAAATGTCAGGGACCGTGGCGAATGGAGTGCACACAGTCCTCGCAACTTTTTTCAAAATTTTCAGGGATGAAAGTTATGATGATTTTAAAGCTAATCTTTAAAATTGAGTGATTTTACGATCTGTAGATAGGCCAAATTAAAGTTGCAATCTCAAAATTGAACCCTACCAAGATTGTTGAAAAATGCAAAATTTGACTTTTGAAAAAGAGAGGGAAACTGAAATTTTGAATTTTATGATTTTAGAGGGAATACTAAAAGCAATGCAAGCTTTGAAATTTAAAAGTTGACTCAATTTCACGCAAAATTCAATTTTGAAAGCAGAAATCAAAGTCGTTGCAATTAAACACTTAATTTCAAAAGTCACAAATTACAGAAATTTGAATAAAGCACTGAAACTTCGAATGAATGCCAACACACTTTTCAGATTTAGGACAGTAAGAAATACAATTTTAACACAAAATTTCAATTTCAACAATTTTTTGAATGATTATAAGCCTTAATCCAAGCAACCACTAGACCAACTTTGACTTTAATTTTGAAAGTGTTAGAATTGATGAAATCAGCCAAGATTCTGGATTCTAGCAGAAAAATACAGTAAGATCTAGCTCCCGAAATTTCGGAAAAAATGTCGGGGACGATGGCGCTCGGGGTGCACATGGTCCTCGTAACTTTTTTCAAAATTTTCAAGGATGAGAGATATTATGATTTTGTTGCGGAATCCAAAGTTACAGCCGATTTGGATGTGTTTTGATCAGTGAAATCATCAGTCAAAGGTTGAATCAAGAGGGTTTTAAAAATTAGGGTTTTGACACTTAACCCCTTAATTTTCAGAATTAAAGCACAAATGTGATTTGACAATTTACAATAGAAGGGTAGATCTGAAACAAGCATTAACAATTAAACATTTCACAAGCTCAATTACTAAAACGAAAATTTAGGGTTTTTATGCCATTAACCTCTAAAATTTGCAAAAGATCAAACATGGAAATGTAATTAAGGAAGCAAAAATTTTTCAGATCTAACCATGAATAATCAAAATTAGGATGTTCACGTCAGGTTCACCAAAATGTAAAGCGGAAAATCGAACCCTAGGTGTTCCCCCACTCCATGGAGAGAGAAAGGAGGTCACTAAGGTTGACGGTTTTCACTTAGGAGAGACTTTACATTCAAAAGAGGGGTTGAAACCCACAAGATCCAATCCCACACAATGCAAGACTAGATTCTAAATGAGTTTCAAGGGTTGTGACAGCAAGGATACCCTCTTTTGTAAAGAATGTAGATAGAAGGATTGAACTAGGAGTGTATGTAAAAGTAAGAAAGATTCGCTTGTAGACGGAGATTGGGACACGGGATGAAGCTACAGACCTGAAATTAGCAATAAAATATCAAGACAATGTTGTCCTCCAAGTTTGAGCGAAAGTTGACGGGATGATGGCGCCCGGAGTGCACACGGTCCTCCGAAAAATCCGCGAAATGAAGGGGGATCTGTTCATCTCTGCACAAGGATTCTAAATCTTCAATTATAGCCGCGTACCTGCAACCTACACATAGAAAAGAGAGGACGATTGGGGGGTTAGGGATTAGGGGTTTGCCTTTAGGTCAAACCCCGGTTTTGGAATTAACCAAGAAATGAGAATGTTGTAAATGTAAATGTTTGTAATGTAATCAAGTACTGATACCTTGTTGTAAGAATGTTTGTATTCTTACATGCGAAGGTGTAATGATGTTGTATGTTGTATGTTGTAAGTGATCTCCTCTTCAATGGTTGAATCCTTGTCTTGAATGCAACACCTAGCCTTGAATGGAGACCTAGAATGCTCAATTGCTTGAAGGAATGCTTGAATGCTTGAATGTTTGAATGTTTGAATATCACTTCCGCCTCTTGCCCGCATATATTTTTCCTCCTTTTTTCCTACCACCCTTTCTGGGAGGAGAAATGTAATTTATATACTTGTCAATTAGGGTTAGGAGACTGATTTTTCCGACCTTAGGCCAACCTAGGAACATCATTTTCCAAATTGCAAACTTAAAGACCCGATGCCCAACAAGAGACCGGGCCCAAAATAGGGCCAGGGACCAGGGCGCTGGGCGCCATGGTCCTAAGGGACCAGGGCGCTAGGCGCCATGGTCTTGAAGGACTAGGGTGCTGGGTGCCATGGTCCCACCTCCCAGGACAGCAGGGTGCAAGGAGGATCAGGCCAAGGTGCAAAAAGATGCAATTTTTGATGTCGCAAGCAGGTTTCGGGGTCTCCATTTAGGTTCAACGTTGCGCCACCATCGTGAAGACCCAAATGTAGTCAAAATTGCAAGTATCACAATTTTAGGACGCTACATAAGGATATGGCATGGTCATTATGAAAGGTATCAATGGCAGTTTGTCTTTCATTTTTCCAATCAATAAGTTCAAGGTGGATTAGAGGTAAGGGGTCCTCAGATTGAGATGTTTCGAGGGTATTAAGGGTCATGATAGAGATGTCAAAGTTTTTGATATGTACTTCAATGTCTAGAATGGTACTCTTGTTAGAATGACCTCTTGCAAGTAGCTCCTGATTAACCTTGATTAAGCCCAAGTCAACCGAGTGTGATTCTAATTTAAGTGGGCTAGTTCCTAACATTTTCCCTGCATACATATGAATGACATTGACTCCTACATCTTCTTCATAGCAAGTTTCTTCAACTGATTCTTCAGGAATGATAGGAATCGCATTCCCATTCATTAGAATTTGTCTCACTTGCAACTTGCAATGTGCAGATTTGTTCATATAGTTTTTTATTTGTTTCTTCTATTTTTCTTGCTATATCTTTTCTTCTCTCATATTCAACTTCTTTTGGACTGAGATTGAGTGTTTTCAACCTTGCTATTAGCTCTCCTTGATTTGTACTAGCTTCTTGCTTGTTTTGATTAAGAGTTGATGTTGCTTGGGAAGTGCCTTTAGTTTGTTTTTCTTGTTGATTAGAAGCTTGCCTCTTTCGCCATTTCATGTTTGCTTGTGCTTGTTTCTTGGCAAATGTTTCTTCCCTTTCAATTGCAAGTTGTTCTTGTTTGTTTTCATATTCCTCTTATTGTTGGCTAGAAGATGTGTCCTCTAGTAGAGTAACTTGTCCATACCCTAAGCCTGATTTGTCTATAGCCTGCTGAGTATCAGGTTGGATAGGTTCTGAGATACCTTCTTTTCATTTTCCTACAGGACCCGTTCCAGTGTATCCCATTTTTTGAAGGATGTTAAATCCTTTTCCATATTTTTCGGTAGGTATTCTGACATTGTTGACCTTTTATTGGACGTCTTCATCCTTGTATAGCCATTGTAGCACATCTTTGTCTTTTGTTTCCTCTGATAAGGTCCCAGTACTAACAAATGCTCCATCAAATATTAGAAGATGTTTTACAGTTGGTTGTTGTTTAGATTTTGATGGTTTTTTAGTAGGATTTAGCAGAAAGTGGTAATAGAGATATTGAATATTCTTTGTTCCCTTGATCTCTTAGCTGCATTTGTTTTTCCATACTAGACAAAATTGAGGCAAATGATTTTTCTTTGGATGGTGTGTTTGAAAACGATGCCTCCCTATTATGAGGAACAATGACCTCTTGAGCTAGTTTTAGATTACTACAGTACTGGAATGGATTTGAATCTGCTGAGATCGTGATTTCTTGCCCATTGTAGGGAAATTTCAGGCACAGATGATATGTTGATGGAATAGATTGTATGTCATGTATCCAGGGTCTTCCCAAGAGTATCTTGTATGATAAGTCCAAGTCTAGAACTTGGCATGTTGTGTCTTTCTACAAAGGTCCCACTCTGATGGGTAATATCATAATTCCTTTAGAGGAATTCTCTTCTTCATCATATGCTTTGTGATCTTTTTTCGAGGATCAACTGCATCTTCTGAATAACCTAGAGAACGGACAAGACTTAATGAGAAAATGTTTAAGCCAACTTCCTCATATATTAGGACATGTTTAACACACGTCTTATGAATGAGGACTTCGATATGCAAGGGAGAATTATGGTGATGTTACAAGGACATGTTGTCTTCTTCGGTGAATGATAAGAAGTGAGGGATTGTGAGATGTCCCACCATGGTTTGGAATTGATCTATATCAAGATCCTTGGACACAGTTGTATCTACTAATGCTCTTTCAAGAATTTCTTTGTGTGCAGGTGAAAGCTTTAAAAGTTCTAAGATGGGTATCTAAGCAGGAGTTTTCTATAATTGATCCACTAGGCTGTATTGTTTTGTAGTGGATGATGTGTTAGTTGTAGGACCCGGCAAAACAACTTTGGCTTTGCTTCTTGTGATAGCATGAGCAGGTTCTTGATGTTTTTTTTCTTTAACCATAATCACATTTACCACATTATCATATGCATGAGCATAGTTCACCTTTGCTTTACCCTTACCATTATGTGTTGTTGATGATTCGCCCTTCTCATAGTTAGGAAGTGGAGTTTTGAAAGTTGTATGAGATTCATTTGTCGTATGTCCATCCATAGTTATCACTCCATTACCAATTAAATCTTGGATGACATGTTTCAACCGCTAACAATTATCCGTGTGGTGTCCCTTGTTTCGATGGAAATCACAATAATGGTTGTCGTTCCACTAAGAGGGTTTCACTTGAGGTTCAAAGTTTCTTCCTTTTGGAAAAGTAATCAATTTGTTTGTGAGAAGCATCTTTAATGCTGACCCAAGTGGTTCACCAATGTTTTTAAATTTCCTCCGAAAGAAATTGTTGAAAGTTGATTTTTGGTGATTGTTGTTTTGTTGAGTCGTTGCTGAGTGAGTGGATAAACTGAAAACTGGTTGTTTTGGTTTTACATTGTTGTTATCCACTATTCCATCATTGATGATATTTTGATTTCTATTCCAAAATGTTGGCTTATCATTGTTATAGTTGTTAGTGTTGTTAGGAGGATGAACTCCTTCTTTGTATAGCTTCAACTCACCCTTATTTACCATAGCTTCCTCCATTCTGATTCCATTATCAATCATATTTCCAAAACTTTGATGGCCTTTCATTTTTAGATGATAACTCATTTGATAATTTAGGTTGTCGATGAATATGTCCATTTTCTCGTATTCTACCACCATACGAGGATATCATGAAGCTAACTGCTTCCATCTCTGTAGCAACATCATGAAAGGTTCTCCACTCTTTTGTTTAGCATTACATAGGTCTAGCATTGTGACCTCATGTTGTATGTTGTAAGAGTATTCTGAAACAAACTTATCCACCAATTCTGTGAATGATCTAATTCCAGGTGGAAGTTTAGAGAACCATTACATAGCTAGTCCACTTAAGCTCTTTGGAAATAATCTCATCGGGTAGGTGTCCTCATGTGCAAACTCCATACTCAATTTGCAAAATTCTCATATATGATCTTGGAGATCGGTGCTTCCATCATATTTATCGTGTCTAGGAGTTTCACAACATGTAGTAAATGGTATCATGTTTAGATTTGTGTCGAATGGGTAAGGACAGATTTCTTGAAGTGAGTATCTTCTAACATTTCCTCTCTGCATATCTTGAATCTATGTTTGCAGTGTTTCTATTTGTTTTGTAAGAGCTGTGATAGGATTATCAACATGATGTATTCTTGTATAACCCTGAGTTTGTGTTCTAGTATGATCTTGATCTCTTCTTATATCATCTTGACTATTTCTTGTGACCTCATTAGATTTATCTTTGTTGAGAATTTCTACATCATCCCTTTTGGGAATAGAAGTTTCCTCGTTAGTTCTTGTGTTATTAGGTATTCATGCGTTGTCCTTTTTGTGACTGTAAATCTCTTCATGTCGTTCATTATCATGGGAAGGGTCACTTCTCTTTTGTCCTAATTTTCTCACATCAAAATCTTGGGGGAGTGTAGCACCAAATTTTGCTAACATTAGGAAGTATTTTTCTTTTTCTCCCTCCAATATTCTCTCCATAAATTTATCGAATTTAGGATCTTGTTTGATTTCTCTGATATGTTGTTATGTTATGTCCTCTTCTTATTATATTTCATTTTGGTATTCCATGTTCTTATAATCTTCAGTCATTTCAAATGCCTTTGTTTCTATTTCAGCAATCTTTTGTCTCTGTGCTCTAGTTAAAACAAGCATACATGTGTGTTGAATATTGTGCAAGTATTTGATTGTCTAAAAGGTGTTTCGATAAGTGACCAACTGTCAACGTAGCTATGGTAGAGTGATATGACACGAAAAGATAATTCAAGTGTTTCAAAGTTTGCAAGTTTTGCGATCTCGGTTGTGGAGTGCAATGATGATGATGTTGATAAAACCAAGTCCAATAGGAACGATATATCCTACAATGTGGGACAAGGTTATCCTAATCAAATGTTGTAGTTTCGTTATAGAGGATGATAGATCTTGATGAGAAACTATGTTTTGAGTGATCAGTTTATCAAAGAGGGTGATGATGCACTTTGAGATGTTAGATCTTGGACTTGTTGAAGATGAATACTTGAAAAACCTTGGGGTGCCTAGTTCTAGAATCCAATTTGACAAAAGATAACTTGACCAAGCGAACCAAGAAGACAACCTAAGCACAGAATGACAAATATCGGGTGTTTTTTCTCACTGTAAATTGACCAAGCAAACATGACAGATCTGAAAAAGACATGCAAGGAGACAGCTCTGGACTGACAGAGACAGAAATTCGTATGACAATTTAGATAGTCTGAGACAATAATTCATACAACCCCATATGATAAACTAGGAATACCATACTACAAAGGCATAACCTCGTGTGATACTTCTCACAAAATCAAATGACAAATGATAACACAAAATCCTCTGCTATTCTGACTTGTATAACAATTCCCATAAAAACTAGACGATAAACTATCTTTCTCATACGACAAACTAGAAATCTTGTACGACTGAGGATAGAGCAGAGACAAAAAAATTGCTTTGACAAATTTTTTACCAATGATGTTTGATGTTTTGATTTTGTTTTCCAGTTTTAGATGTCTAAGTTTCTATTTCAGGGATGAAAACACGGAAAACACATGATATGATAAGTGACCTCAAGCACAGCATACTAAATCCTAAAGAAGTTGGCTGAGAGAGAAAACCTTTGCTTGCAAACTTAGGTACACACCCAATAGCTAATCAAAATACAGTCATTGAGTCTCACGCAATGGATTCTCAATGTCATATTATCCGAATCCAAACGCTAATGGGGGCACAATATGGCAAGTGTCTTGGGAGAGTTACTATCTCTCTTGCACAAAGATTATCCCCCTTTCGGAGGTGAATCGAGTAGCTTCTATCTTAGAGTTCATAGTAAGGATTTTTGTTTGGAATTACCCCTTGCAGTCACGCAAACACGATTGAGGCCTATAGCCCAACAAAGTACTAAAATAAGAAGTAGTCACGCAAGCATGATTGAGACCGTGAGGCCCTACTAAATGTACGATATGAGAGATCTCAAAAGATAAAACTCAAATTATCCCATCCTTCGAGACTTTAATCCCAAGAGGCCTATTTTTTAGAGTGAGTCAGAAAGCTTAGGTCTAGTTGTACTCACTTGGGTCATTCTCACAGGGTGATTACTTTTTCCCACTGTGACAGGCCCGCTAAAGGTATTCAAATCTCAAACATAGAAGCGCTTCAAGGGTCGGGATTTCTGATTGTCCAAATTTACAAGAGCATACTCTCCTATCTTTTAGACAACTTCTCAAGCATAGAAAATAAGATGTTCACCATTAACAAAATAAGTGTACCTAGAAAACTTAAGAATACACAAAGTCTTGTTGATTTTCCTTTAGGCAACCTGCAAAACAATTACATTAGTAATCATATTGTTTTGAAGAAATGAAGCTTTGGCAAGCGTAATCTTCAACAATCATTCTGCAAAAACCAGTTAGGCTGCTAGAAAACTCACAAACAAACCAAGGTCAGCATTAGTGATATCCAAATTGAAGCACGCAAACCCTAAAATGCAAATTGTTTTAAAGCATAGAAGCAAAAACTCGTACGAGTATTCTCACCTGCTCGTACGAGTATTCTCACATAACTATGCGAGTGCACAAAGAAACTCATATGGTACTGTAAAGGTACGCGTACGAGATTCCAGAGCAGGGCTGGCCAGAAACCCGTGAGATAGAAGATTTGATGATAAGAGAGGCCAAGAAACTAGATTTCCTACCCCATGGTGGGCACCAAAATGTCATGTGTGTGAAGTAGGATACCTGCAGGTGCAACACAAACACTCAATAGATCATTACAAGCATGGTTAGCAAATTGAAATCAAATGAAAGATAAACCATGACAAAGCGACCTATCGCCTCCTAAGAGATGCGAGTGTGGATTTTCTTTCAGATATGGATAAGAAATCCCAATGACTTGACTACACCTAGATGGAGGATTTAAAATGATATGATATGCAAGCTAGATGAGATTGATTATGCTAGATTGATCCAAGAGGCTAATTAAGCTAATGATATGCATGATTAAGCTATGATGATGATGCAATTAAGCTATAATAGATATTGATTATGCTATATGAATCAACAATTATGCTAGAATATGATCAAATTAAACTAGATCTAAGATGCAATTTCCTATAATAACAATGCTTAAATGATATGCTAGAATGGATATGTCTATAGTAACAATGCCTAAAATGACATGAGATGCAATCCTTTGTGCTCCAAAATGGGGGATATTTATAGGATTTCCAAGGCTAGGGGTGAGGTGGCAAGAATCAACTGTCAAGATTGAGTCTGAAGATATCAAGGGTGAAATTGGAGGAGGTTGGAGAAGAGGTTGGAGGGAGGGACACTTGTCATCTCTTTGGTGACAAGTGTCAAGGAGCCTTGCTCATAAGAGGGAAAGTGTCGAAGGGAGGAGACATGTGGCATAAGTGTCATGTGTCTCAATGGGAGGATATCCAACCTATAGGAGGTTAAAATAAGGAGGTTAGGATGTGCAAGATAGGATAGGGTTAGTTAAACCTAGGGTTAGGTGGAATTGGTTAGGTTAGGGGATTGTTAGGTTAGGTGATTATAAGTTAGAAGGCATGTGGGTAATTTGAATTAATAAATTCAAATAATAGGAAAAGGATAATTAACTTTTAACAACTCATAAATTGATTTGTTTTAATTAATTAGGGGATTAGAAGAAATGAATTAAATGGGGGGAGGATTAATCAGATTAATTAATCAAAGGGGACTATTGAGATCAACCTATTAAATAAATCCTTAGATTTATTAATAAGTAGATGAATGAGGGAATTTAATCAAATTGCTAATGAATTCAATTAAATTGGGAAGGGGGTTTAATTAAATAATTGCTTATTTAATTAATTATCTTCAAACCATTTTTAGGTGTATACAAAAAGAATTAACAATTAAACAAATATATGTGAATTGAAAAGTGTTGTTTTCTTTACCATTCACTCAGCAATACAAAATGATAAATATATGGAGGACAAGCATAGAATATAAATGTGAAAAGTAATGTGGACATATTCAAATATTTATGAATTGTAGAGTGTAATCTAAAATGTAGATAAAATATTAAACACAAGTGAATCCAAAAACACTATTATATAACTTTGTAAACTATGAAAAAATACACCAATTATTTCATAATACTTATAATCAAATATCATTTATTTTGTGTTCAAAGATACATATACATTCAAAATATAAATATAATAAATAATTTAAATTATAGGTGAGCCATAAATTTATGCATAACATAATATTCAAGCTTTAATGGTAAGCACATCACAAGAAAATAGCATACTTCACATTATGTGATGTAGAATAAAATTTAAAGCTAAGAATAAAACATTTTTGGGATAACAACGAGAGAGTTCAGGTCCCAATAACATACTTACAATTTAATATCCAAAAAAAAGATTAAAAGGTCAGAAGAACTACTTGGGGATCTCAAATTATCTCTTACTAACTGGATTGAGTTGTAGTTTCTGTTTCAATTCGTTGGAATGTCATCCATTCGTTGGATCTCCATTTCAATTCCAGACCCCATGATTCCATCATTCCTCGGGCCTTCCCTGCTAAATAAATTCCTTCCCAAATCTTGTCTTCTTTGAATGTTTGGGCACATCTCCGATAGTGCTTTGCTAGCATATCAGGTACCATCAACACAAATGCAACAATTACATTTCTCAGCGAGCTTTATGCAGAGGCAATCAAATTCTCAGTTATGTCAACCTCTGACTATGCCTCCAAATCCTCCATGTTGTCTATCTCTAACTCGGTTTCCATTACTTTGCATAGTTAGTAGAGGTTATAGCTAGGTTCTATTCTCATCCAGTCCTTGGTATGTGTATCATGTTTGACTCTTCCTTCTATTTCTCCCACAACATTCTTTATTTTCTGCATCAAATCTTTTTTTACACTTTGAAACCAAGCATATTCCTATCAAGTATCATTTTTTATGGGAATAAGTTAGTAAGAAGAAAGTTAAACTTGAATATGTTTCTACTAAAGATTATATTGCAAATGTGTTTACTAAGCTCTTGCCAAAAGATGCTTTTGAAAAGCTGAGACAAAAGTTAGGAGTGATTTCACTCCATCATTGAAGTGTTAGATTGCTCAAGGGGAGTATCTATTGTATTATTTTATGCCCCTTTTTTAGTGTGTGTAGGTTTGTTTATGAATTTGTATCAGTCTTTGGTTGATTAGAATTTGATATCAGTCATTGATGTCAAAGGGAGTGCGGTTTCTCAAGGGAGATGTATTGTTTTTCTTGGTTTCATGAGGTTGCAAAAGGAAATGGAGTTTCCATCAATGACAAAGGGGGAGTTTGTTGGAATATCTGTCATTGATGTCAAAGGCTTGTTTTGTATGCTAAGATGTTGTTTGCGAATTTTTGTTGAGTTTCATGTGTGCCTAGTTATTTGAGCTCCCTATGTGCCTAGATGAGAAGCTTGAGTTACTTGATTACCTACTTGAGGTGCTTGTATGCATGTTGGAGCTGCTTAGTTGCTTGGTTGAGCATTGTGTGTATCTACTTCAACTAGTTGTGTGCCTACTTGTCTTCTATCGGAAACTTAGTTAGATTGTTTGCCACATCATCAGATGAATTTTCAAATATGATGACAACATTTCCTTGGTTTATTTGAATATTTGTTTATGACCCCACATGATTGAGGCTCCATGTTCTCTTTTCTAAAGATTGCTTTAATTATATTACTCCGGCTTCAGAATTAATTGAATTTTACTCTATAAGGATGGAGCGTTTCTTTTGGGAGACCACTTCATTAATTCTTTTCAAAAGGAAAACACTATTCATTCGTATTGTGGGAGATAAACTCTTTTACATGTGTTGTGTGAGCTACATCAGGTGGAAGATGTTTTTTTGCAAAGTTCGTGTAGGACATTGCTTGCAGAGTTTGTGCCTATTTTCTTTTAATTTATAACAAAGATGATTTTTAAAGACCTAAAAAGATGGCATAAAAAATACGACCTTTTTTAATTATTGGTGCTATGTAATCACGCCTTTCAGTTTGAGACAACAATATTAAATTCATTGTCTTCATAAAACATTTTTGGCATGGATAAAAGCCTTTATTGGTGTCATTCAATTTCCTTTTTAGGATGGTTGTGTAAATAGAAGATTCTAAAAAAAAATTGTATCTCCTAGATATACGTTTTTCTAAAGAGAGTTTTTTTGGTATTATGGGGTCGTAAAATGTTTGCATTGTGTTGTCACTGATGTCTACGAGTATAGGATGGCTACCGGTATGGGAGATGTATGTGCAGCACTATCATTGATACATACCGGATGTGATATCTTTGATGTCACATAGTTTTCTAGGTCACCGGTAAGGGAGAGAATGTCATTGATGTCAATCAGTATAGGATGGCTACCGGTATGGGAGATGTATGTGCAGCACTGTCATTGATACATACCGGATGTGATGTCTTTGATGTCACCTAGCTTTGCAAGTCATCGGTAAGGGAGAGAATGTCATTCAGCACAATGGCCATTGGAGTCACCAGTACACAAGTTAGTGTTTGACTTGTGTTCAAGATATGGAAAGGAAACCAGTATGATATAACAACCAGTAAACGATGACATCTGTAAGAGAGAAAGATGTTGGTCGATTGATTGTGATGAAGAGGGAGAATGTTATTGTCACGAACCCTATTTTTCCATAATTATTTAATGTGAAATGAAAATAGAACTGATAATGAAATAAGAAAGGATATCGAATGTACTGTTATGAATTATGTACAATTGAATGATCAGTAATAATTTTTATTGTAAATTGGGATCGTCATTGCTAATGAGCGATTGAGTGCAAAGTGAATGCAGGAACAGGTGAACAATGATGAAGGCGAGAACATGGTTTAGGTAGAGTTGTCTTAGCTCTTGTATTTCGTTAGGATAGATGGAATCTTTCACACACCACATTAGGATTTATAATTTGCATCTTGAAAATGTGGATGATTTAAATGATCTTATGGAGTGTTTGTTCAAACTGAAATGATGAAATTGGAATGAGTAGTAGATTGATTTAAATGTTTATATATGTGCATTAATTGCATGATGTGAGTAGTGTTTGAAATAAATATAAGTTGTCTGAGTAATTGTGAAATAGTATGTTTTATGGTTAAAAGAGATAAATGTGTAAATGATTCGAAAACGAATATCGACCCTAGGTTTTTATGTCCTTCTTGTTCAGGTAGGTAAATATATTAAAAGAGTACTTTCGAGTTTAAATTTTGTAAATTGAATAATAGTCCAATATATACATATGAGAAATTTATTCAATTATATACATATATCAATAACCAATTATCATGAAATTTGACTTCGTCAAATTGTTTTGTCTATTCATACGAAATTTGTCTAATAATAATAATTTCATCTATTTGTAAATATTGAATAATGTATTGTATTTATGAAATTAAACTAAGTAATGAAAATTCGATATATATATATCAAAGAAAGGGTTTATTAAAAAACAAAGTTTAATGTTAATATTAAAAGAAGAGTCATTTAATATTATCACTTTATTAAACATGCCATATTACACATATAATATAATATATATCCCTTTATAAAACATAATAACATAGGGTGGCGGGTTGAACAAGGTGTTCGACCGTTTAAAGCAAATGAAATAGCCACTTTGGTCGATGTAAACTCCTCCACCCACGGTAGCCTTCCTCCATCCTCAGTAGCTGTTGTTAAAAGCTTTAAACGCAGATCAAACGGTGGGAGCCAGAGTTAGTTAAGGTAGGCGTAGCTTAAGGAGATACCACCGCCTACCACCACTACCTCCATCAAAACATAAACACCGTGCAAACCTCCTTCCTATTTATAAACCAAACACCACGTGCATGAAACTCCTATTAAAGGATACTCCACGTGCAGATCCAATATGGAAGTAGGCGTAGTTTAAGGGATTACTTCAGTCATATTCAACTTTGATTTCACATCGACCACGTTGCAAACATAAACCGTGATGATTATACACGTGAGGTGGCATGAATTAATAAAAGACATGGGTTATCATCCCACGTAAACACCTTGATCGACATGTATAAGTTATTTATTTAAACTTTGCATATTTTAAGGGAAGTCATTTTTAGTAAAGTGGACATAGTCTTGGAATTAAAAGCCACACGGATAACCAATAATTATGAATTTAACAGCTTAGTGGTGTGGTATTTAATTCATATGACTGCATGGAGATTATAGTTACAACCACATAGTGGAACAACAAATAAGATCCATAGGATAGCAGCAAACATAGCCAAGATTAGAAGAAATAGACGTATGCACACACTCATTCATTCATTCTTTTCTCACATGAGATTAGAAGAGCGATAATTTCTTGAAGGGAGGGTTAGAATAGTTTGATAGAAAGGAAGAATAGTTTGATAGAGAGGTAGAATAATTCGATAGAAAGGAAGAATAGTTGATAGAGAGGTAGAATAGTTTGATAGAAAGGAAGAATAGTTTGATAGAGAGGAAGAATAGTTTGAGATAGAGGAAGAATAGTTGGATGTAGAGGAAGAATAGTTGGATAATATTGTGGAGATTGAGCGATAGAGAGATATAAGAATAGTTGGAGAGAAAGAGAGACTTGTGATCAAGGCGTGGAATCATTTGACGAAGAACGACAAGGTCAACCTCTTTGTACCATCTTGAAAGAAAGAAGGCAAATGTGAAGAGGGAAGCAAATCCATCACCTCAAGCTAGTAACAAGAGCATAAGGAGGTAGGATCTACCTTAATTCTTTGGTCATTATGCAAGGATAGTAAGTGAGTCATGAAGTTATACAATGTTTATTAGAATGAAGTTTGATTAAGTCAAGCCATGATTAGAACAAAATTGTTTGAACTCGCTTTTGAATAGTCTTATGGAGAAATGTATGATGAGGTATATATGATAAAATAACTAAGAACATGCATGGAAGATGTTAAAAGTAGTAGGAATTGCATAAAGATTGCTTTACATATTCTCTAAAGGATGATATAGTTTTAGACCTATGCAATATACTAATGGAAGAGTTAGAGTCGAAAAAGGAATCATTGTTAATTGTTCAAAAATTATGTTCATGTAAATAGAGATACAATAGTGAAATAATTTCTCAAAGGTTGTAGATAAACTTAGTAAAACTCTCCTAAATGAGATTATCCAATCCTCTAAGAATAAAGTAAGAGGTTAGAGAGAGAAACTATGAGATTGAACCACGAAGAAGATGAAATAATAGGATAACGACTTATTAAATAATGAAGTTATTTTGATATCACAAGGAAAGAATTACACTTTGGAATTTTGTATGAAAAGTAAAGATGGTAATCAAGTGCCTCATTTGAAAAGCCTTATAGATAGGCGTTTTATGAACTTGTATCATATTAGATTGTCGTTATGGAAAATTAGTGAAGTTGGTGTGTTAAGTTTAAAATCATGAAAGGTCACATATTAGTATTAAACTAAATATGAGGTTTTGAGAAAAGCAGTAAATGAACCACGACACTTGGAAAGATAGAGAGAGTTTAGATGAGATAAACTTAGAATTCTAAACCATAAGAAATGGAATGCATGTTAATGAGTATGCTATGTTTTGATAATTGAATAAAAGAATGTCTACTCATTTTATTCAATTTTATATGTAAGATACATACATGTGTTACACCTTCTTAATATTTTTAATCTTGTCTTTAAATTGCTTGAAATATAGAAGGGAAAGGTTGTCTTCTTTTAGATGTATATTTGATTATCCATAGAAGATTGTTTCCTATCAGATAGGATTGGTTTTAAATTAAAGATTTATTTTATCAATTTCTATTCAAACAAAATATTGTCTTCTTAGCATAGTATTTTTATCTTGCAAGAAATAGGAAGCTAGAAATAAAAGGCGAAAGATTGTCTTCTGTATGAATTTATGTGAACAAAGCTAGATAGACTTGTGCTTGTGGAAAGTTACCTTCCAAGACGGGTGCCGAATGTGGATTATAGAGAGTATAGTTGCTTTTCCAACTATCTATTTTTGTTGTGAATGGCATTATACTCGGTCGAGTAATCAAATTGAATTAACCATTGAAATAATGAAATTCTTTTATTTTATCCTCTCTATCATATCCTAGATTGATAATGAATGCTTGTTTCTTAAAAGAGTTAGAAAAATGAAAATTCTTGTATCATCTAGGCACGCACCAGATTCCATCTTGCCTTTCGAATTTCTTTTGCTAAGCAATTCGTGCAGGGTCGGGTATTCTTGATTGACCAAGAATTCCGGGGAAGCGTAAGCTTCAAGGTTGGGCGGAAAAAGTGCTTGAATCTTGTTTTCATCTTCATGCTAAAGATTGCATTGGCGATAGCTTAGGTTGCAGATCAACGGATGCATCTCACCCTTTACTTATATTATTTTGTTATCGAACTTATGGCAACTTGAAATGCGTAAGTATTGTATGATTGAAATACTACTTATATCGATTTATTGAATAAAGAATATTTATCTTTTATATAAACTTCGTGTTTACTACGATCTAAATTGAATGATCAAATGAAGCTATGGATGGAAAAATCAAATGAAATAGATTTAGTAACTGATTTATGAATTTATTTAAGAATAAAGAGTATTTTGGCTATATTTGAAAGTTAGCTCGATTTATGTCTTTACAGTTATGAAGAATCACATCAACACCAGAGGAGAAGTATGTGTAGGCCACAAGTATGTTGTGTGGATATCAAATAGTAGGACTCCCACCGGATAAAGATGCAATCACCATTTGAAGAGAAGACTGACAGTGAGTGTGCCCAAACCGGATTACATGTGCCTATTTGAAGATATGTTGCTCAAACAGGGAAGCCACATTGGTGCAATGCAAGACGTAGATGACAAGGATCCACTCCCACCGGTAAGTGGAGCTTATCTCCTATTATGCATGGAATGCATCATAGTCCTCCAAGATAAGAGAGAAGAGTAGAAGGAAGGTGATTGAAGGCTCACACCGGATGAACTGGTGAAACACTAAGTTGCCTTAGGTGCATGAGATTAGGGATGTTTACCAGATCTGCAATGGTAGACATGATGAGTTGTCGGCATAGAGATTGAAGGATATGTTTATCACCTTGACAAACCAGTTGAGATGATGTTTGGGCTGATGATGAAGAAGGCAAGGTTGAGAAGCTATAGACAGAGAGTGCAACCAGAATGCAGATGCCTCTAATGGAAACAGTTGAAGATTGATGACATGGTGTCATCAAACTGCCTGTCAGCAAGTATGTGAACCGGTAAGAGAGAAAAGAGGCTAAGTAATATGCTCCTACCTGATGAAGGCGAGCATGTGATGGACTGATATGTTTGGAAACCAGAAAAGGTGCTCCACATGAAGAGGTGCCAAGTGCGAGGTGATGGCAGAGCGGTTAGGGTATAACCGGCAGAGTTAGTGTGTCGGTAGATGAACCTGGTAATGGTGTTGGTTGGTGATCCTATCCAGACCGACATAGATGACCCAGCAATGACCCAGCAAAGATGGATGTGGATAAAGATGCCACATAGAGTTGATGTGGTAAGCATGCATGGACAGGGCGACATGTTGAATTGGTAAAGTGTCAGGCGGTAAGGTAGATGGTGACAGGTCAACATTTATATCAACTCTGTGTTTCACGGGATGCGTAGCAGAGGTTTGTGGCTCAAGATCAAATGGACAACAGAGATCCAGGACAAAGTGATTGATCAGATTGAAGTAGGTGAAGGATAACACCAAATCATTGTTGGTGATTGACCAAGAGATCAGCCGACAGGTTAGAAGCAAATTGCTAAATGAGGATGGCGTGTTCCAGAAGGCACGACAATGGCGGGATTGATTGATGAGTTGCATTTCATCAATCAAGGAGATTAGATCTCATGAGATCTGATTGGATTTGGTTTCCCTTGAGGTCAATAAAGAAACCCTAACCGCCCAAAGTTTGAATTGGTTTTTGGCGAGAAAACCAGTTTATAAATATGCAAGCCAAAATTGATGATAGTTTTTGTTGAATGATAGGGTGGTGTTGCTAGTGAAGAAGAAGAAGAGATTGAGTGTGAGATAGAATCGGGTTGAAGAGTTCAACCGATAAAAAGTGACGCAGCCGGTAGTCTATCATTGAGTCTGAGAGAAAAATGTACTGGTAGGGATTGAACCGGAAGAGAAGAGGCAAAGAGGATTGTAGAAAAGAGAAGAGCACAATGAGAAACAAAAGAGAATCGGTAAGATGAGTACCGGCAACAATCAGATAGTGGACATCTGACTAAGTGAAGTAGACTGGTGGAGACCAGCAGTATAGCAGAGAGAAGAGAGAAACAGCAAAGAGCAAAACCGGCAGAGAACAAAACTGGCAAAGAAGAAGAAGCTACTAAACTGCTGAAGGTGCAGCAAAAAGTAAGTTGCATCAGGAGATAGGGTTCCAGCTGAGAGGTGAGCAGAGAACCGGCAGAGAATTAGAGAGAGGAGAACCAGAAGAGAGATTTGCAGAAGAGTTACAAAGTTCATTTGTAACATGGCTATTACTTTTGTAATTGATTATATTCATTGAAGATCATTGAGTTGGAGCTCGGTGTAGGGGTTGGCGCTCCTTGGGTTGGTGCCCTAAACATTGTAATAAGATTTTCATTGTGAGGTTGGATTGGTGCAATAGACTCCAATAGCATTTCTCACCGATGTTTTTTCCATCTTGGGTTTTTCTCGTACATCTGGTGTTATGTGATGTCCCTTTCATGTGTGAGTGCATTTGTGTTAGTCTCCCCTCTAACCGGTAAGTCTTCTTTCTTTTAGATCTGCTAATCGGTATACACACATAGGATAGAAAAGAGAAAAGTTTGTAAACCACTAATTCACCCCCCTCTCAGTGGAACATTGTGTCTAACAATTGGTATCAGAGCATAGGTTCCCAGTTGATAAGATTTCTCTAGCTGTTAGATTTTGTCTTAAGGACACAATGGTCTATTTAGTGTCAATCTCAGCTCCGGTATTTGATGGTTTAAACTATTGCATTTGGAGTTGTAGAATGGAAGTTCAGTTGTCCTCTCTAGGGTATGATGTTTGGATGTCTGTTGTAAATGGTTTCCCTAGTAAAGTGAGTCCTCCCACTGATTCAAATGTAGAAAGAAGAAACCAGTGGAATGATGTAGCAATGAAGACTATACTCCGTGGGTTATTTGATGATCTCCTCACAGGTGGACACATGCAGATCGGCAAAAATCTTATGGGAAAGATTGAAGAAGCTCTATGAAAATGAGCCTACCACTGCAGAACCGGTTTGTGAAGAAAAGATGAGAAATGCAACTCATGCATCTATAGATGATGAAGGCAGATCTCATTGTAGCCACAGCAATGATGAAGAAGGAACTCACCTCTTCATAGCTCAAGAATCAAAGGATGAGAGACACATCTGTGAATGATTATGCCGATCACTCCCACTGACAAGATATGTTTGGTAGTGATAGTGAAGATGAAGAAGAAGAAAAAATAGAAGTTGATCTTGAAGAAGAACTTGTAAGTGCACTTGAAGTACTTAGTAGAGTGAGAAATGAGTACAAGTTATTCAAGAATGTTGCAATTGTGGAGCAAAACCGGTTGATCAAATGCTTTGAAAAATCTGAGAAATGTGTCTCAGAAATGAAGAATCAACAAGATGACACCAAGTTGTGCCAGTGTAATGATCTAGCATCTGAGCTAGAAGTAAAAGATAAAGAATATCAACAGCTAGTGGGAGAAATGGAGAGACTCCAAAATGACCTTGAAAAATGTCAGGATGAACTCAAGGTGAGAATATGGTTTGATGGCAGCAGTGATGCCTTGGACAAAATATTGAAAAAGAAAAAGCATGTCAAGGACACCAGAGGATTAAGAAGTGGTGTTGGTGAATGCTCCACCAGCAAGAATGTCCCCCACGATGATATTTTGCTTGTTTCCTCAAATGGAGATAACAAGGGACAAACCTTCATAGTTAGATATGCTCCCGGAAGAAGGTAGATCTAACCACAACCAATGAAGACATGCAGACAAGGATGGAGATTGTTGCTACAATTCAGACCCCAAAGGAAAAGGAAAGATGGGAGAAGACAGGTTCACTGGAAGCAAGAACATGAGAAGACAGCAAAGAAGACCTCCTACCAGTAGACGACAAAGAAATTCTACCACCCACAAGACAAAGCAAGTGTGGAAAAAGAAGAGATCAGATGGAAGAAATGCAGAGAGTGGACAATCCAAGATCCATCCCCGAAGAAGTAGAAATGGAGATGCCAAACTAGTAAGATCTCCACATGCATGGTTGAACAAATTTGTAAGTCATATGCCATTCTTTACCAATTACTGCTTCTCTTGCAAAGATTATGGTCATCGGGCAAATGAATGCATAAAAAGGTTTAGAAATAAGAATGTTAGATGTCCAAGAAGTAATACATATGGCCATAATATGTCAAGATGTAGAAACATGCATAGATCTGCTCCTATGCATAATAAGATGAGTCCTTTTGTTGCCGCAAGAAATGTAAACTATGTATGTTATATATGCAATGGACTTGGGCATAGAAAATATGAGTGCAGGAAGAAGAACTCATAGTTCCATGGCAACCAGTGGAACTACCATGCTCAGTATAGTTGCAGTTATAGAAGATATGAGCAGCAAAGACCTACATGGAACAAGATGAAAAGTGTACCTGCACATGAAAGGAATCCATGGAGATCGGCAGCTGACTACAATGGCATGATCAGAAAAGGAAGAGAAAACCAGTATGTTAGAAGGTTCCCCAATCATGAGATCGGCATGGATGATGTGTGCTATTATAACACTGCTTCCGATTATGTGGCAAAATCTAGAAATGGAAGGACCCATCAGCAACAGAAGGTAAGACCTGCTCCCAAGACTAAAATTGGGATGAAAAATGAAGTCATGCAGGTATGGAAGAAGAAAGAAGAGAGTAGGACCTTGGACTGGCACTGTGCATGAATGCACAGGTAATATCTCCTAAGGCTTAAAGGAGATGCATGACCTTAGCGGGAGTAGTACACTGACCTTATCATTCATCCCCTCAGTGAAGAAGGACACATGGAAGAACAAGTTGTTGTTGGTATAAAGGAAGAAAATGAGACGATAAGTGTGTGTAGTCATTGACTTGGCTACACACCTACAGATGAAAGATAGAACACTACTACATGTGTTAATGGATGGGAAATTTGCAATTGGGATCAGATGCAAATTGACATAGGAAGTCAGGAGTTATAGGAAGGTACTCCAGTAGCGATGATGGACCAGTACAAGAAACTAGTATGTGCATGATGTTACCAGGATGTGTGCTAATAGGTACTTGTGGGTTATGTAAGATAATAAGGTTCGAGATCATTGTATTAGCCCCGATAACATGGAAAGAGGAGGTTATGTCTCAGGATCATGTCATAGGTTGTGGTAGATATAATGAAGTTGATAGATCATTAGATTGATCACATATGCACAGCTCAACTGGTATATGGAGAATATTGGAGCACCAGTTTTGAACCTAACAGGCAATATGGACCTGAGATGTATGACTCGGGGGGAGTTCAGGTACTCATAATGTAGAACAGGCATGCTTGAACTCATGGGTTTACTAGTTGCATCAACTGCACAAGATGGAAATTGTTGTAGGAATACCCAAGAGAATTTCATGAGTATGGATATCCACCTTTCCCAATTGGTAGCACTCATAGTACAATCACAACTGATATCAGAAGGGGAGAGTTGCAGTTTGATCGACAGGTAAGCAGTATTCACTGACACATGGGCCTTCTATTAGTTTCAATCTTTCTTATTCATTAAGGTTTCGGTTCGCATATACACTTGGGTGTTGAACAATTGGTATCAAAGACCCACATCTCAAAATGCAAAGTATGAAAGTTAAAGGAGAAGATGCATCCGGTAGAGCAAAAGGGGAGAAAAATCTATGTCAGTGCCCGGTAAACACAAGGAGGAGAACATGCTTTGACAATTCCCTTTTCCATTGTTGTCAAAGGGGGAGGGAGATTATGTAGTATGTCGCACACTACATGTGTGAGAAACCATGGACCACACAATGGGGGAGAAAGAGAATATGTAGTATTCCGGATACTACATGTGTTGACATCAATGCCAAAGGGGGAGATTGCTGGTAGTGTGTTTTCATTGATGTCAACCGGTATAGGATGGCTACCGGTATGGGAGATGTATGTGCATCACTGTCACTGATACATACCGGATGTGATGTCTTCGATGTCACCTAGTTTTGCAAGTCATCGGTAAGGGAGAGAATGTCATCGATGTCCACCGGTATAGGATGGCTACCGGTATTGGAGATGTATGTGTAGCACTGTCATTGATACATACTGGATGTGATGTCTTTGATGTCACCTAGTTTTGCAGGTCACCGGTAAGGGAGAGAATGCCATTTAGCACAATGGCCATTGGAGTCACCAGTACAAAAGTTTGTGTTTGACTTGTGTTGAAGATATGGATAGGAGACCAGTATGATATAACAACTAGTAAATGATGACATCTGTAAGAGAGCAAGATGTTGGCCGGTTGATTGTGATGAAGAGGGGGAATGTTATCAAGAATCACATCAACACCAAAGGAGAAGTATGTGCAAGCCACCGGTATGATGTGTGGATATCAAACAGCATGACTCCCACCAGATAAAGATGCAGTCACCATTTGAAGAGAAGACTGACAGTGAGTGTGCCCAAACCGGATCGCATGTGCCTATTTGAAGATATGTTGCTCAAATAGGGAAGCCACATTGGTGCAATGCAAGACGCAAATGACAAGGATCCACTCCCACCAGTAAGTGGAGCTTATCTCCTATTATGCACGGAATGCATCATAGTCCTCCAAGATAAGAGAGAAGAGTAGAAGGAAGGTGATTGAAGGCTCACACTGGATGAACTGGTGAAACACTAAGTTGCCTTAGGTGCATGAGATCAGGGATGTGTACCGGATCTGAAAAGGTAGACATGGTGAGTTGTCAGTGCAAAGATTGAAGGATATGTTTATCACCTTGACAAACCAGTTGAGATGATGTCTAGGTTGATGATGAAGAAGGAAAGGTCGAGCAGCTATTGACAGAGAGTGCAATCGAAATGCAGATGCCTCTGATGGAAATAGTTGAATATTGATGACATGGTGTCATCAAAGTTCCTAGTTGCAAGTATGTGAACCGGTAAGAGAGCAAAGAGGATAAGTAATGTGCTCTTAGCTAATGAAGGTGAGCATGTGATGGGTTGATATGTTTGGCAACCGGAAAAGGTGCTCCATCGGAAGAGATGCCAATTATAAGGTGATGGCAGACTGGTTAGGGTATAACTGACGGAGTTAGTGTCTCGATAGATGAACCATGTAATGGTGTTGGCCGGTGATCCTATCCAGACTGACATAGATGACTAAGCAAAGATGGATGTCGATAAAGATGCCACGTAGAGTTGATGTGGCAAGCATGCATGGATAGGTCGACATGTTGAGTTGGTAAAGCGTCAGGCGGCGAAGTAGATGGTGACAGGCCGACATTTATGTTGACTGCGTATTTCACTGGATGCATAGCAGAGGTTTGCAGCTCGAGGTCAAACGGACAACAGAGATCCAAGACAGACTGATTGATCAGATCGAAGTAGGTGAAGGATAATGCCAAACCATTATTGGTGATCGACCAAGAGATCAGCGGATAGGTTAGAAGCAAATTACTAAATGAGGATGGTGTGTTATGGAAGGCATGATAATGGTGGGATTGATTGATGAGTTGCAGTTCATCAATCAAGGAGATCAAATCTCATGAGACCTGATTGGATTTGGTTTGCCTTGAGGTCAATGAAGAAACCCTAACTGTCCAAAGTTTGAATTGTCTTTTGGCGGGAAAACCAGTTTATAAATATGCAAGCCAAAATCGATGATAGTTGTTGTTCAATGATAGGGTGGTGCTTCTAGTGAAAAAGAAAAATCAGTCAGTCAAGTGCTCAATGAGAAGAAGAAGAAGAAGAAGAGACTGAGTGTGAGATAGAATCGGGTTGAAGAGTTCAACCGGTAAAAAGTGAGGCAATCGGTAGTCTACCATTGAGTTTGAGAGAGAAATGTACTAGTAGGGACTGAACTGGCAGAGAAGAGGCAAAGAGGATTGCATAGAAGAGAAGAGAACAATGAGAAACAGAAGAGAACCGGTAAGCTGAGTACCAGCAGCAATCAGATAGTGGACATCTGACTGAGTGAAGTAGACTGGTGGAGAGCAGCAGTGTAGTAGAGAGAAGAGAGAACCGGCAGAGAGCAAAACCGACAAAGAAGAAGAAGAGATTGAACAGGTGAAGGTGCAGCAAAAAGTAAGTTGCATCAGGAGATAGCATTGCATCAGAGAGGTGAGCAGAGAACCGGTAAAGAATTGGAGAGAGGAGAACCGGAAGAGAGATTTGCAAAAGAGTTACAAAGTTCATTTCTAACATGGCTATTACTTTTTTAATTGATTATGTTCATTAAAGATCACTAAGTTGGAGCTCGGTGTAGGGGTTGGTGCTCCTTGGGTTGGTGCCCTAAATCAGGGGTTTGTGCTCCTTGGGTTGGTGCCCTGAATCAGGGGTTTGTGCTCCTTGGGTTGGTGCCCTAAACATTGTAATAAGATTTCCATTGTGAGCCTAGATTGGTGTAGTAGACTCCAATAGCATTTCTCATCGAGGTTTTTCCCATCTTGGGTTTTCCTTATGCATCTGGTGTTATGTGATGTCCCTTTCATGTGTGAGTGCATTTGTGTTAGTCTCCCCTCTAACTGGTAAGTCTGCTTTCTGTTAGATTTGCTAATCGGTATACACACATAGGATTGAAAAGAGAAAAGTTTATAAACCACTGATTCACCCCCCTCTCAGTGGTACATTGTGTTTGTTGGTTCTCAAACCCACAGATTGGAAATCCAAGAGATTTTCAAAATCTCTTACTGATTTCTCAATCAGCCTTAGCCAATGAATGGGAATGGTCAAAGACCAAATTCCTCTGCACTTTAGGCTCCACTAGACCTAGGTGGGTATACCCCAATCTCCCAACCATAAAGAGATTTCTTTATAGTGAATTTAAATTATTTAATCTAGCTGATTACAGGAGTGGCAAACAATTTCCTGCAACTATGCTTTATGTCGTGCTTTTAACTTATTTTAATCTAAAAAATTGAGTATAATTGGATGCGAATAAAAGTTATAACAGAATGTCGCTGGAACTAAGAGTAATTATGAAAGAACAAGGCAAGTAAAAACTAGTAATATATTTCTCCAGTGAGGACTTTGTGCATACTTAATCTATTCACAAGAAACCAGAAACAGACCAGTGCCTTATCTGGCAGTTTACATGTCACTTAATGGACAAATAGTTGTAATCTTTGGAGACAGTGTGAAGAAACAAACTATCACTGCAATATCTTCAATGTATGCTATGAGAACAACAAAAACTATTATATTATCTCTATACCAACAGATGATAGAACATTGCAACAAATCTTCCTCGGATTTATCTGAAAGATTTTAAATCATTAACATCATATGACATGAAATGATCTGAAGATGAAAACATCGAACCTTGTATATTAATTTTTGGGAACAGTTGGTGTACAAAAACTGTAGACTCACAAATAATTCATGATTACACTTGTTTGCACAAAATGGGTTTTCATTTCTGTAGACTTATCTTACATAACATTATAGGTTCCAACACGCAATCTGGAAAGATAATCCTCTCTTAGAGTACGAAATGACTCATCATATATACATGACTTAAAAGATGCGAATGAAAGGACACACCCTTTCATTAGCACAAACTAAAACTAACAAAAAAACTAATTGACTCCCTAATTGCTAAAACAGAACAAAATACAAATGACACAAACTAATGCTTTTCGTCCAGCCGCTGACCACATTTCTGGATATGTCGAAGATATCCTTTGTTCTTGTATGTGCAGGCGTTGAAAATAATATCCCTAACCGCGATCTCTGTTGTAACAAAAAATTTGACATGTTCCCCTGTTTCATTCATGTGCAATGTATCCACACAAGCAATGCTAAGGGCTTAACTGAGAAGAGCTCTGCACTCAGTAATCCACTGATGATTGTCCTTCATGACCCCTGTATCATCCACTACACATGGAAATCCATGATTGACGATCTCTTTACACTCCTCATACTCAATATTTAAATATGTTGTGAATCCTTAATGAGTGTCAATTAGTTCGTTGACCTTGTTGATTCTTTGTTACTCAGAGCCAGATCTTGTAGGAGCATATTTAACCTATCAAGGATCCTCTGGTGCGACATTGTGTTATCCATATTTTTCTGGTAGACGGTCCAGAATTCTTCCAATATCTTCTGGAGATTTTCAAATCATTTAGTCAATAAGACACATGATGTGTCTATCCTTATACTCTGCATCCTTTCCTTCAATTTTTTGTTTTCCTTGTGCAATTCTTCGCACTTATTTTTCAATTTGGATTCATCCATTATCTGTGGTACAGGTTGTCCCCTACTTCTCAAGAGTTCCTCATATAATGCTTTATACTTTCCTGCCTCTTTCACCAACATTTTTATCTGTGCTTTATTTAGCTTCAAAATGTCAACCCCCATATCTGTTGTGACCATGGGATCAACCTCACGACCTTTAACTTCATCATGTGTCCAAAAGCTTTGTCCACATCTATGATTTTTGGCATTTTATTTGGGGGATACAGAGCCCATAGAAGCATGACCTCATCATCTAGATCATACCTTGATCCAATAAAAATATCATCCACACCTTGGATATCCAATTTGAAATCCTTCTTGTCTAAATGGAATAAACTGTCAAAAATGAAAGAAGCACTAAGGTCCCAGCCTGGAAAAAGAATTATTCCTGCTTCTGTTAGGAGTTGCCTTCCCCTCTGAGGGGTCATGCCTTCCAACTCTTCATTTATGTCTACCTTCAGTTTCTAAAGCATCTCTGCCTCATTCTCTGGTGTTACATCAGGCATGGCCTCTCTCAACTTCTTCCCTTTCAAATGATATAAGAAGGATTTAAATTCCTTCAACCTGATGAACTCGTCATCAGATACAAAAGAGGTATGCTCCTCTAACCTGACATCTACGTCTGTGTTTAGTCTTGCAATAGTTAGTTCGTGTGCTTTAGGCTCTTCTTCCCTTTCAGACCTCCTAATTCTTGAAATAGCTTCATTTTCTCTTGACTCGCTCTCTGCCTCTTCTTCCTCTCCTATCTCCTGCAACCATTGTTTCTTCTCATCCTGTTTCCGTTCTAAATCTTGGACTATCTGCATAGCCTCCTTGTCCCTGAAGATATCCTAGGCTTCAACATACTCATGAAAGTAATCACCCAGATTTTTCTTTTTCCTGCCCTGGTGGATATAAGCCCTCAAGGTCATAGTTCTTCCGACCTGTGTGCTCATAGAGGTTGTAATCTTCTATCAACCTCTTGTCAATGATCTCATATGCCTTTGTGGAAACAATTGTGAAATCACCGAAATGTAAGGTCTTGGGCAAGAAAACTTGTTTATGAGCACCGCCGAAATGTTGTGCATTTGAGACACTCATCTGCCTTACAATCTCCAAGTAGGCTATTCTGCCAAGCGCAGGCTTCGACAGCACATAAGGATCTCCTTCAAATCCAAAAACTCTTACATAGGTGAAGTCCTAGCACACATACCAGTCACCCCAATTGTGGTTTACTCTAGGATCTCAATGCTCATGGGGTCTAAGGAATCTTTTGATTTCCTCCAAAAATGACGCATCAAAAGAGACTCCAAAAGCTCTGAATAAAAGATGCACAAAAAATTCTTCAAAGTTGATATAGTGGGATTTTATGAAACGTGAGTCCCACAATGACCACCATAACTATACAGGTTGCTCCTCTCCATCTTTACCACGAATATTCAACTTTAACTCCTCAGACCACATTCCCATGAATCATCCATAAAACAAGACAACATGCATTAACAAAGAATAGAACTTAAAAGATTTGTCGGGCTTATTTTGAAGGCTTAAGAAACCCTCATGTATCTTCTCAATAACATAAGTGGCATAGTCTAATTGTCTCGGCTCATGCATCTGTGTGTCGACAGCAAAGACCAGAGGTCCTATCCGAGCTATATCTGGGACTTCAACTCCTCCCACTTGACTGCATGCCATATAGGTATATTATAGATATTGCCTGAAGATATTGATATCAAATGGGGGCCCATCCTCTTCTGTCAATTTTCCCTTTTCAACCTTATGAATGGCCAAATTCCACCAATTGTACACGGTGTCCATCTTTGTATACTCTTCTTCTAATTTCTCAAAAGACAAAGGAATATCAGATTCAAAACCTATACTAAAAACCTCCTAGATGGTGGCTACTGAGATATGGATGAAAGTGTCACCATTTGGAAACTGAATACATCTTTTTGCAGCATTGTAAGCCCTAGCCAATGTTTTCATCAATTGGACATTCACAAAGACGTTAGGGACTACAAGCTTACCCAATCCAGTCATCCATGGGTTTGAAATTGGGGTCGGCTTATTTCTCCTTGAATAATGATACAAGAACAATTCGTGACCCCTAATCCTGGTCCAGACATTGCCAATTTCCTTGAAATCATCCTCTAACTGGTCACGGATGGGTAGATTAACCTTTGATCTCCGAGATTTGGCTCCTGGTGAGCTCATTTGATCAATCACATCCTGGTTCAACTTTCATTTCTACGCACCTTCTCCCCCTTTAGGCTTCTTAGAAGTGCTTTCAGAGACTTCTATGACCTTCCTCTTACCCTTGGAACTAGAACCCTCCATATTTGAATCCTTCAAGCTTTCTGTAGTTCAATTCTTTGTAGTTTAACTTTGCTTCAATCTCTCTTTTAGTTTCAAACTGTTATGCAAAATCCTTGTACCGACTCTTCATATATAGATTTGACGGATTAGAAGCATTTACTCAATTGAAATCCTACTATGATTTGCCTCATGCGAACACCAATCTACCCGTTCTTTGCATTTAATAATGGTGGGTCGATCCGTTTGCAATCAGAATTCGCAACGGCTAGTTGGGATAACTTTTTCGATAATTCAACCAATTGGAGCCACTCATCCTTTCGGTCGGCATAAGTCTCACCGATCACTTCACCTCCTGGCTATGTTATACTTTCACCTTTATATCATATCGGCGTATGTCATTACAATACACCCTCCTTTTATTCCTCGGTGGCATTCTTCCCATCGGGTTTCGGCATAGCTCCAAATATTTTCCTCCAATAGTGAAAAGTTATTTTGATGAATCCTCCTTAGTAAACTGTATCTCATTGGTTACATAGGGTCACTTTATCGGGTATCGGAACAACTCATTTTATGTTTTTTCGATGACCCAATGATATTTTCCTCATGCTTGCGCTTCTTTTTACCTCTCTGGTCTATCGGCATATGTTTTCCCGATGAAACCTCCCTCTTGTCTATTGTGTTGCAAAACTTATCGGGTGTCGGGACAACCCTTCTTGTCATTTCAGATTCCTCATCGAGTATTGGTGTAGCTGAAAATGTCTTCCTTCGAGGAGACGATGTCATCCCGATGACTTCACCTTGTTACTCTTTTAGTGACCTCATTTCCACCCGCCATGATATTTACCCTATCGGGTATCGAGGTAGCTTTTTCTTACACTGTCCGATGTCCCGATAAATTCAAAACATCCGCTCTGCATTTTCCTTCCTCAGTGTAGGTTATACTGATAACCTCATTTATGTGCCCGACTTTTTCTTCCTCATCGGGTATTGGCGTAACCCAAAACTCCTCTCACCAATGATTTGAGTTATCTCGATGGCTTTGTATTTCTGCCTTTTGGTATTGACTCATTGGAGTAAGTTATGTTGATGACACCGCCTTTGCCACTTAGCCCATTAGGTATCGGAGTAGCGCGGGATGAAATTCTCCGATGACCCGATGTCATCACTAACCTCCACTATGCATTCTCGTTCATCGGTGTAAGATGTGCTGAAAATCTCATCAGTTATCGGCATAACATTTTTCGCATGCCCCTGATGTGTGAATGTTATGTCGATAGGTTCTTTCATGGTCTATGCTATTCGGTCTTATCGGGGTAACTTACACCGATAGCTCAAATTTGATAGTTATGCTTAATCAAGCTCCCCTTCATATATCATTTGCACTGCAACCTTTCATGGAAACTTCATAGGTGCTATTTAAATGACAAAGTCTATGACATAGACCCAGAGAATGTCTTATAAGAATCCCAATACTATCATAATGCAAATCCCTCATGTAGTCCCTATTCAGTGCCAACCCTTAGCATGCCCTAGCGGTACTTGTCCAATTATGAAAAACAAGCCACGGGAGGGTTTTCCTGGTACTGTAACATACTTCCTGCACATAAAATTCAGCAATGAATGCTCTTATGATGAAAATGTACATATAAAACATCAAAGAAAAAGCACAAAATATTTTATAAAATGGTGTACTAACAGTGTCTATCATAAAATACTTTCAGCGGAGCTTGTGGATTTTATGCATTTTTATAAACTACTGGAGCACACAAAAAAAAACTAATCCTTTTTATAAAGGGCGTGTTGGCTTTCTAGTTCGGGTGATGTATGTTTTATTGTTTTGGCTACATATGCTTCAGGTGATGAAATGTCAAATATTTGTGTTCGGTGTGATTTTTCTAGCATGAAACAAGGTTTCCAAAAAGTTTCGCTAGTTGTTCTTATGTGTGCAAGATTAGAATGGCGGGTGTGTGGCTAAGTATTTTCTGTTAGGTTCAGTTCGAGGTCCCAAGCTTGGTCTTATCTCCATTCTTAGAAGAAAATCTTGAGGCATCTAAAAAGAACAAGTCCACTGAAGTTACTAAAGTATGGTGTTTGCTTAATACTTCCCATGCAAGTATTGTAATTAATTTCTATCTTGTATCGATTTTTGCATCAGACTCTCAAATCAAGTTCAAGGATATATATTGGGATCTGAGACTGCAATGTTTGAAAGACTATGTTTGTCCATTTAATATATTTGAAGAAATATACTTGAGATGGTGCTCGGATTGAATTAAGTGTTACAATTTATCAAGAGTTTGGGTTTTGTGTGTGAAGTTGGTGCTTATGAGTTGATGAGTTGGTGATTTAAAGGATTGGTGCCCTTTGTGAGTTGAAGCTCACTTTTGTATTGTTGGGTTGGTGTCCATTATAAATATTAATAATATGAGTTTGTTAATACCATGGTTTTTTACCCAAAAGGGTTTTCCACTAGAAATTCTTGTGTCTAGCTTTCACTGATTTATTTTTCATGCTTTATGTTTGTCTTTGTGGGTTCAAGATTTAAATTCTTCAAATACTGATTCAACCCCATCTCAGTATTTGTTGTGCACTTCTCACACACAACTTCAAACTCAGCTTCATTTATCATTGAATTTAATAGACTTACAACTTATTGCTCTACAGAGTTAGACTCTTATGAGATTGCAAATAAATATAGAAAGTCATGTGTTATATATAGGAAGTCACACACCTACAGAGGATAGTGATGTTTACAATAGTAATATTTTCTAAACTACCCATAAAGTGTGTGAAATATTCATAGTAGTTAATGTAATACCTTTTGAAATATACTCCAAAATATTTCTCAAAATTAATCTTCAAAATAGGTCTCCAATGCTAATATAGAGTGTACAAATCTAGCTAAAATAGCTGGAATTACAATCCCCAATAGCCGATCTATAGAAAGAGATAGCTATGGAAGAAGGTTCAAGCTACAGGCAAAGAAAGAATTGAGCCACCAAGGTGTAGATCTATATGAGGAGTTTGCAACATTTATTCTAAAAGTGAAGCTATTGATTTGAAATGAAAGGACATCGAAGGATTTGAAATCCCTACCATCGATAAGTGAGATGTAATATTTTACTACCTAGCCACTGACTGAAGAAGATGATTGCCACCATCTTATAGGATTTTATAACTATTTTTTTATGCCAGTCAAACGAAAGCCATTATAGTTTGTCAAGTTGAAGGATTGATTTGAATGAGAAAATAAGATGGGATTTTGTGTTGAACTGTCAACCAGAGAAATTTCATGCAATAAAATGGCCCCATCCAAGAGGTCAATCAATAAATCATCTAAACAAAATTGGTAAAAGGTGAGTCAATTTTTAATTAATTGCAACTATTCAAAGAAACACATATGTTGCCAAATCGTGTGAAATATTGCAAAGAAGTGAGGTGGTAGATACCTTAGAAAATACCATAGACTAAAGAAAACATAGTGTTAGAGAAGAAAGAGAGTTCACCATTAAATCTTGTAGTGAAAGTATAAGATAAGATAAGTCAATAAGTTGCCATGTTTCAAGGATACTCAAGGTTGTGGTAAGGAAGGTCGCACTTTGGAAGGAAAAGGGATGAAGCTATTCCTCCTGACTTATACTTGATTGATAGAATTGCATTAAAATCCCCTCCCAAAATAAAGGGTTCATTAGAAAAGCTTGCCAAAACTTTATATTAAATCCCATAGTAGCTATTTCGCAACTATTGAGCTTGGACAAGAAATGTTAAGTGGAAATAGTGATTGTATATAGTGACTTTAATTTTGCTTTGGCTTGAATATTATGCACCTGAATATGTTTAGTATTCCACAAGACTCCTAAACCCCCAGACACTCCAAGGGAGGAGGCCACATATCCCTACTTTTTGCATAACCTAAATGGTTGAATTGCCTCTAGTTTTAAGAATTTTGGCTATTGAAGCATAAGCAAATCTTCCCCAAAAGTTTCCAACTAAGACTTTACAATGCATCTTTTGTTAGGGGCATTTAATCCCCTAACATTCCATGACACAATCTTCATGTTTCTCATGGAAAATGACACATTCTCCACAATCTCATATTCTCATCTAGTGTTGATTGTATCCTTGCTTTGATCTCTTCCTCTGTTTTGGAAAACTTTTGCCTTCTAACACCATTACCTTTAGGCTTTTCATAGAAGACTTCTTGGGTACTGATAAAGGAGTCTGATGAATAACTAATTGAGATAAAAGACTATCTACAGAATCATTCGAGCATATCTCAATTTTCAGCTCCTCTTCATTATTATCAAAATAATCAATTATATGGCAATAGCCATCAAGATAGTGGATAGCTCTTCATCCTTTGATTCTACCGCCCCCGTAGCATAAACATCTTGAGAAACTTGAGGCACAACATCTTCATCTTGAGCTACTTCATATGCTATTTCCTCTATAATTTGCAAACGTGTTTTCAAGAGCATTTTTTCAACAATAAAGTCCATATCTCTTGCTAAGAAGGAATCCTTAAATTTAAAAGAATCCATCTGCCTTGAAGACATTTGCAACTTGCTTTGTTTTGATAATTTCCCTCCTATTAGGCTTGTTGAAGCACCTATGAATGAGCATGTAAGGATTGATAATTTACTGTGCCATTGCATCTCGTGACCAAATCTTACATATAGAGGGAAGCCCTTTATAAACCTCATGGGATTTAAGAGATTGAAGCATATACTGACTATGACCAACTTTATGAGTTAGTCTCCAGTTGTGGTCTTGGAACAATAAAGAGAGTTAACATTTTCATCTAGAGATAAGTTCCAAATGAGGAGAGGACTTGGATGTCGAAATTAGCAAGGTACTTTCAAAAGGCCATGTAGAAATATTTATTTCTAGAAAACGAAGCAAATCTTGCTTTCTAGACACAAAAAATAGGTGAGGGTTGGATATTGGGTCCTCACAAACTATAATATACACCTCCTCCCAAGCCATGCAAGCTGAAGTAAAGTGTCCAGTTGTATGGGTATTTGACTTCACCACCTGAGGGTCTTCCACAATGATCTTTTGAATACGTTTTACAAAGTTGGACTAGATATGAATCTACTTAGGGAAGGGTTTAGACAGATCTATCAAAACACACACCCAAAGAGGAAGATTTGTGTGTTCAAAAGGCTTAAGATCATGCCTAATAAAGATAACCATCTGGTTAGCTAAAATCTGAACAATGTCCAAATCTCTAAACTCAAGTGGGAGAGACAACAAATCGACCTAAAAAGGGGCAAATTTAACAAGGGAAGAAGATGGGTCAAAATTGAGAAATTGGATTTGGGTATATGGCCCAAAACCCTCAAAGAAGGTGGATTTAGATCAATGAGCTAGATATCTTGAAGAATTATCAAAAAAAATGGTAATTAAAAACCCACTCCATCCATATATGTAAAATACTTGCAGTACTCTTGACCAAGAAGAGTTAATCCACGAGGATAGCTTAGAAATATCAAGGATGTACCACAAACCTCATGTGATTCTATATAATCTTCCTTTCAAGCAAACGCAAGATCAGGAGAATTAATTGACCTATTCTACTTATATTCTCAAGAGATTATTCAAACCTTGTGAGTTGAAATGGTTTAGAACTTGAAACCAAGAGTTTGCATGCCCTACAGTTGTGAACAAAATGTTCATCTTTGTGTGCCAAGAAAGAGCTTGATATGAAGTTATGAATTCATATGTCTTGCTTGTGAGTTGGTTAACAAATTGACAAGTGTATACATGTGATCATTACAAATGATTGATTATGTCCTTTTTGATGATGAGTGAATTTTCAAGAACTGATTGATTGTTTGATATTCGAATCGATGAATGCATGATGACTTGATAATTGATTGACATTCAACATTAGATGATTGATCATTATTGATATTTGATGATTAACAATTGATCTATCAATGGTTGCTGATGGAATGATGCATGATGATGAATTTTTGGTGGATTGATAGATTTCTTAATTGATGCTTGAAGGAATTGATATTTCAATGAATTGCCTAGATGACTTGAAGCTAGCATGAATTGCTTGATCAATGGCTTCAATGGGAATTGTTGGTCAATGAATGTTGAGTATATGATTGATCTATATAGAATGAATTGTACGAGTGTTTTATTGTTGTGGTTGATAATTTATTCAATATTCTATTTGATGAATGAATTCATACGTGATGGTCTTTTCAAATGAAATGCTCTCCCCTTATATAACTTCTCATGTGAGGGAGTCACAGTAATTGATAATTAGGTTCTTTGCAAGAGTTACAACCTTTCATAGTTAATCACTACCCATGGGTAATTATATTTTATTTTATTAAAACTCACCAAATTCTTTGGATAAACTTAATGCTGAGGTTGGTTGAACATACATTTAGTCAACTAAATAACCTTTTTAACAAATACCACTAATAAACATTTACACAACCTTTTTAACAAATACCACTAACAAACATTTACACATTGAGACTTATTACTAACCTCATACTAATTATATAATATTTTCAACACACCTCTTCTTTACAAGTATCAAATGCCTTTTTATATCTCCATATACCCCTAAAGAGATGCCTCCTTTTTGGGATAGATGCATCTCTTAAAGAGACATAACTCTTATTAACAAACTATCCTTGTCTACAAACTAACTCATCAAAACTAACTCATCAACAAACTCATTGGTTAAAAAATGCTTTCCAATCAACCTTCATCGAATCTTTGGCTAGAATACCACCTACTGAAACATTTTCTTGCATACAATCATTAGCAACTTAGCATTATTCAAGCATAATAATTTAAAATTTAAATTTTATTTTGGCACCACCCTTGGAGCCCTAGCTCCTCCCTCTCATGTTGATATTTATGTTTTGCTGCGCACCAAAGGAAGCATGGTCGGATTTGGACAATTTTCCAATATGAATGGCACCTCCAAGACTAAAACACTGCTGATGTGAACAGGTTGGATGAAAGCTTAACCTGTGTTAAATTCAATCATACATTCAGCCCTGCAGATTCGTAATCAGTTCCGTACTTTTTTCTGGGCAGGTTATAGGTGTAGAAAACTAAAACTAGAGTGCAAAGGAAGGACAGTCCAGGTTGAGCCATCATTAAGTGCCATTCTTGGTGCTCATATTGCCAATGCACAGCTCATTATTGAGAGGCACCTGCAACTACAGTCATTCCAGGTCAATCTAGCAGCGATTTAGTGGCAGATCAGATTAGATCAGCATGAATAAACGAAAATACCTGCAGATCTGAAAAAGCTCTATACAGCACTGGATAGGGAGGTCATCGCCATTCATTGTACCTGCAGAAGTCAACTGTGGTGTGCTAAAACATTGAGGGTTACACCACAGCGGCAGATCCAGACGCCTATTTCCAGACCAGGTCTATTTTGAGTTGATGCTGAAGTGGATGGTAGCTGAGAACCCAGCAGACCTAGGGTATCTTACTGAGCAACTAATCCAGTCTGAACCAAACCAAATTTGACAGCATCACCGAGGTGCATCACAGTCCAACATTCATTCCTTACTGTAGTTCATTCCTCTATGCACAGTGAAGCGTGCCATTACCTATAATGCTGCTGTTGTAATTTGGGAACCCACTGATGAAGTCGTTGTAAAGACATCTGGTTTTCTCGAAAGTAACATGTACTTAATATTTGCAGAAAGTATCATGGACTGATCTCTTTAGATATGGGTGTTTGTTTGAGAATTATTGTTTCATATCTGGTTATTCATTCCAGTTTACAGTTTTCTGATTATCCCTGTTAGGGTTTTGACAAATTTATAACACCTGTTAGTTTTGAGTTCGGAACCTGGAATTTAGTAAGAACCACTAAAATAAATACAATATTAATTTGAAAATGGAATGGGTAAGCAAATTCCACCATTAGAAATGTATATTTGAATTATTTATAGATATATTTAATACTAATTTATAAAATATTAAAAAAACATTACATTGTTATTAGAAAAATAAATACTATAACTTATTAAAGAAAAACAATTATTCAATTGAATATATATACAAAGATCAAAAATAATAAAGAAATAAGAGTATACTGAAAACATCCAATATAGTTCAGAAGTGTGTATACTCGGCATAAATTTTCCACAATCCTTGTAGTATTTGCAAGAGGATTTCTGGGACAAACTGTGTATCTTTTGCCAAACTGTTTTTCTTTTTTGATACAAAAATAGATATACAGTGTGTCCCAAAAATACTCTGCCAAAGAGTGTATACTCCTTAAAATAGTATCATGGTTCATAAAGTTTATAAAAGTACTCATGATCGGCCATAATTATAATATCAGTGTGTAGATCATTCAATAAATACATAAGCCACTCAAACCACTACTGACATCTAAATTTGATGAAAATGCAGCCTCTTAAAATTTGCCTTTTGCTTTCAGTTTTACAGTTAAAAATCTTATCGATGATTTAAGGTTGAGAATTTCTACTGTATTTCATGCTAATTCGTAATTGTAAAAGAAACAAAAGAATCTTTTCATAAAAAAATTGAATAATAAAACAAGACTAGTGTATGTTTTATAATTTATTTTATGTAGTCATGATAACAGTTACAAGAATAATTATCAAACATGCAAGCAAGTACTTATTTAGTTTTTCTCATCCTTATGATGGATCACTGAGTCTGATCTGAGACATTGATGCTATAAACTAGCGCACAGTTACATGTAACAAGAAACTCAGCTCAAACAAAAACTTTTATTTTAATTAAGTACCAGAAAAACAAGGCATCCACCGGCAGTACCAAAATATTATGAAGAAGGCTCATTGAGTACAAGTTAATTGCATTAAAAACTACCCACATTGAATCATATACCCAAAGACTTTTGATATGCATTCCACCCTGCAGATCGGTATTGTTTTGCTACCCCTGCTTTATCCTTCGCTTTGACAATACCACGGCCCACAATTATTATGTCACTACCCCTTTCCGAAACAACCTGCATCAAAGCACAAAACCACTTGTTTGAATTATTAGGATAGAGGAACCAATTGGTATGCAGGCTCCAATGCTTGTGTATGGTTATAAAAAGATGATTTCTTTTTTAATTTTGAAATTATGAAATCTATCAGTTGTGAATTTATCAGTAGTAATTAAATGAAAAACACTTCATATAACAAGCTAGATCAAAAAAAGCAAAAATCATGTGATGAAACATAGGCAGGCACAGCAAACAAAATGGCTTCTACAGAAGCTTTGAACAAAAATTCACCTTTGTATTTGATGGCATCCTAGCAAAATAATGTTGATGTGGGATTATCTTTGATGAGGTGCTTACCTTAAATCTTTGGTTTAAGCAGTTAACTTGTTAAGTAAGCCAGCATAAAAATTTGAGTCATTCAAACTACCATGTAAGTGTGAGTGGTGCAATGCTAGCCTTAACAACTACTGAGACATTAAAGACTTTTTATTTTAAGTTGTTCATCATATTATGTATCTGAAATTTGAATACCACTATGTAATGTTTTTAGTTCTGACATTCCGAGTTTCCTACAAAAACCTTCTTCAGGAAAATTACAAGATCAATACGAGGTCCTAACCCTTACATAAAGTGGATGACTTTGGCTATCAATATTATAGTCAACTTATTGTCAGATCCATGGGAAAAGTACCCAAGATATAATGACTAAGTGACTGTAGGTGGAGAAAATCGAATCTGAGATCTTATGGCACAAGATTCAGATAATTCAACATCTTATCAATGGAGTACCTACAAAATAACACACATGCAAAACTGAAAACAAACAAAAAATCTCACTACATTGTTCTCCTACCAATCAAGATCTTGTGTTCAACATATGGGTGCTCTCAGAAGCACGTGCACAAGAAGCTATGATGGACAGATATGAAGATATCAAATATGATGAAATGACACAGAGATGAGAAATCAAGGAGATGATGAGCACAATGAACAAATATGAAAACTTGAATGCAAGAGAAAACTTCGAAAATGCAAGCATGCAAATGAAAGATTGAATTGCTAGATGATTGAAAGAGAGAGGGATTGGGTTTAAATAGTTGTTCTCCGGGTGGATCCAGATTGTGGGATGAATATGGGATAATAGTAGATTAGTGGTATAGGAGAAATGGGTGGTAAGGAGTGTTTAGTTTTTTATTTTAAATACATGGAATGAATAAATAATGAAATATACTTTATTTAATGGATTTAATGAATTAATGATATGAATATTAATAATATAAAGGAGAATGAATACATTAAAATATAGTGAATAATGGACAATGGAAATAATGAAATACGACTATGAATATGAATAGTATAATGGAAAATGAGGAATTAATATTATAATGGATCCACCTTGATGATGATTAGAAAATTGAGATTTGATAAGAGGACACTTTTTAAGGGAAATTTTTATGTGTCTACAATGACAATTACCATTCATCCGGAACTGCAAGCCAGATCATTAAAAATGAATCAAGTCAGATGGAATTATGATTTACTCAAATTCGCACATGAAGGCCCCAAAGCAATTTTTGAATATATGAGGAACTCAAACAAAGAGGAATTGTTCTAACACAGTTGAAGATAGAATGAGATGGAAGTGAAATGGCAGTGGAGAATGCACCACCCAGTTAGCATGGCGGATACTATGCATTAATCTTATATATGGTGGATACATCTGTTTTAGGGCTTTCACGTCATTGTATAGAATGCACCACCTAGTGGACATTGTCTTCAACCCTCTTAATAATGGTGTATGGGCCATACCAAAGAGGATAGATCTTAAAAAGGGTTTTGTGAGTCATTTTTGTAAATCAAGCCATACTCAATCACCAACCCTGAACTCATGCAGTGCCCAGTGCTTATGGTGGCAAGCTTGTAATTATCATTAGCTTTTTACATGGAAGTTTGCACTTGCTGCTGAATGCTCAATATGCTTCATAAACTTGGCTCTAATCCTAAGGAGTTTCCACACCAAAGAGTAGCACAGGATAGGTTATATCAATTGACACCAGCACTCAGAAAACCAAACAAAAGGGCCATCTTCAGTAGAGTTAAGAAGCGATCTGTTGTAACCATGTTGAATAAAAGGTGCACTTTCATCCCAAGTGCAAAACTTCTTGGAATTGCACACTCCCAGAAGATGCACTATGGTCCTATTCACCACCTTTGTTTGTCCAGCAATCTTAAGATGGCACAAAATAGACTGTTAACCAGTGTTCCACGATCGGTGGGGACGGGTTTTAAAGACGGGGGACAAAGGGCCTAAGTTTGGGGATGACGAGGGGACGGCAAGGTGGTGTGGCGGGGTGAAGCTGCTGATATAGTTATAAATATACTTATAGTACTTGAAAAACTAGTTTTGAAAAGATGTATAAAAATATAACAGTATAAGAATTACATTTCAAATGAAACTATAGGAAATTAGTAAAATACTAAAATTATAAAATAGCAAAATTTGAAAAACTAAATCTAAATATGAAGATTTCTTGAATGCTAATTGCTAAGTAAAATTTGACAAATGAAATTGTCAAATTGGAGATTTCTATTATATCGAAAATATGAATATCTAATGTCGTATGAGATATCACAAAGTCTATAAAGATGATTACATGATTCATCATTACAATGAGTAGCAAATAAAGATACTAATAGCAATAGCATTAAAAAAGACAAAATGCCAAAATGTCAAAACTCAAAATGTAGCAAAGGGAGGCCTTTAATCATCTACAAACTCCTAAGCACTGGAATTGCTGGACTACTCAAGGTCAACATCCCTCAACCTCACACCAACGAGCCCTGCATCTAAAGTGGTAGGATCATCCTCATCAATCTATGAAGGCCCCTCTGCCTCTACATCCCATCGTGTCGCTGGACTCTCCTTGTACACAAGTGTCTTGCGGTCCATGAGATGCAAAGCACTGTTTACAGCCACAATCTTCTCTGCTCTCTTAGAGGTAAGTTTGTTCCTCTTAAGAGAGTGGATGAAGCTATATGTAGACCAGTTCCTCTCATTAGCTGAAGAACTAGAAACCTGGGATAGAAGACGAATAACTAGAGTGGTGGTCAAAAATTTCGGACCATGACAATTCCACCACAAAAGTGGGTCCTCTTGTGCCATCGTTCCTATATCCATCTTTGTCGTCTCTGAATAGCCCTAAGAGTGGCAAATCTTCCCCAATTAGTGCCAATTATGCCGACATCTCTAGAATCATACATCTTCTCTATGCACCTAAAGAAACTCACGTTCACCTCATCATCCTGAATCGGTGTCACTCTTCCCGATCTAGCCTTGTACCACTTAGGATTCAAGGCAAATGTAACCATATGCAAAGGAGTGTTCAACTTGTCACATTTGCTCTGAATGATTGGTCGGATGTGCTCATTGTAGAATGCTAGAAAGGGGTCCTTCACTCGCACAGCAACCCTCATCTCGTCAAGCATAGAGTCGATACACTCATACACCTCTCCAAGATTAGGGGCATCCCCATCCCCATATTTGATGACCTGGAATACTAGAGAAATGGAGACAATGTATTTCACATTAGTCCAAAACACATCACTCTTCACCATCTCCTTCACCCTTCTCCCCTGCTTTGTCTTGGCCTCGGCCCACCTATACCACTCATTAGTCATAACCATGAGTTGCAATGCCTCTTGCAATTCAATTATTCTCTCCAAGAAAATGAAATAGGATGCATATCTGGTCTCAATTGGTTTCAAGAACTCCTTCGTGAAGGTCCTGAAGAGTGCATGTGAAGTGTGGTGGTTGCAGATAAACATCTACACATCTCTCACATCATTGACCACTCCTCTAATCTAGTCAATCTTCCCCATGTCCTTGAGTGCATTGTTCATTGCATGCACACAACATGGGATCCACCAAATATGTCTATAGGCTGCCTCAATGAGTTTCTCTACTGCTCTACACACATGGGCTGCATCTATCACTACTTGGACCAAATTTTGTGGCCCAACCTCCTCAATAGCCTCCCTGAGGACCTAAAACTGATAATCAACATCTTTGCGATACACTGTACAATCAACTGCTCTAAGGAAGTATGGGCCCTCTGCACATGTGACCATGATGTTGATGAGTGGACAATGGCTAATGTTCATCCACCCATCCATAACTATGCTGCACCCAGATGCCACCCAACATGTTTTCATCTTCTCCATCAAAATATTTATCTTGGAATAGCTCTTATCCAAGATTGAGGTACTCAATTTTGTCTCACCTGGTGGCACATATGATGGTCCTCCCTTCGCCACCATAGACATCATCTCATTACAATGAGACTTTGAAACATGAAATGGGATGCCATTGGCAAAGAAGAACTTGCCAATGGACTCATCTATTTCATCCTTTAGCTGCACATTAAACAAATCAGTTATGGGGTTACTCTACGATGTGTGCAACTTGTGTTTCCATGTTCCCCTAACCTCTCGTGATTGGGGCATGGCACTAGAAGTGAAAGTGGATGGTCTAAACATCATTATGCTCGTCTATGATGCATGAGGAGTAGGATGTTGCACTTGCTGGCCTTGCTAAAAGGCTGCCCTAGCAAACAAAGTAGTAGGGACTGAAGCATATGTGTCATCTAGAATGCCCCAAAGCTTGTTCATCTCAATTTTGTACTCCATATTTTTAGTTTCCTTCAAAAACTTACAATGATCCACACCTTTTCTTATCCAAAAAAGTAAATGTGCATTTACTCTAGTGATGCTACCAAACCATTCAACCCCACAAATGTTGCACTTCCACTTCCTTGTTCCCCCACCTGTACATGATGTACCTTCTACTCTTGAAGCAATCTGTCTTAGAGGTGATCTAGGATCATAAGCACCCCTAGCAAACTGTGCCAACAACTCAGAAGGGCAACCTGTACTAGCTGGTCCACTCGCCATGGAACTAGATTGAGCTCTAGGATCAGCCCCATGGTCACCCCCCTCATTCTCAGGTTCAAATTCTGAATCATGTTCACTATGAGAATGGATTTTCATCTCATCCTCACTCATGTTTAATTCAAATCTGTTAAGTATTATATATTAACAATATAAAATCTAAATTAAATATTTTAAACTACTAAATTTCAGTTTATTAAATGTTAATATTAAAAAGGTAAAAAAATAAAACAAAATAATATCAAATTTAAATTTATTAAATGAATTTTTTCAATAAAAGTTTAGTATAAATAAAATAATATTTAATTTTTATAAACATCCAATATTAAAATTTAAGCGGCATAATTAACTCTTTATAAAAGACAAACAAACCTAAATAAAATTAACTAGGTAAATTAGAAAAACTCTAAAGATGAAATGTGTACGTGCACCGGTATTTCTAGTCGAAGTCGTGAAGTTTTTGGCTCTACAAGTCAACACTCAATGAAAGCACTAGAAAGAAACTTTTCGAACTAAATAGTTGTCACACTTTACTTGCTGATTCAAAATGAAAGGGTAGTCTAAACAATTGAACTTGACGTTGTCATGCTTTGCTCAATAATCAGACTCTTGGTAATGCAAAAAATCATAATAGTTGGCTACATAGCATTGTGCCCTAAGAGAAAAATCCATGCTTGACTATGACTTCTTCGAAACTCACAAAGTAATATAGTGTTTCAACCAACAACAGGCTTTCATTTATCGAAAACCCTAAGAAAAACCACAACCACCTTTTTTCATATGAATTTTCATGCGAATTTCAACAATTTTAATACATTATTTTAATGTTCGTCGAATTTTGAATTTTAGGCATGAAATTGAGAAACACCTTGAGAACCCTATATAAGGCAATCATTTATCATTCACAATCTAAGAATTCACAAGCTATCATTCCAATTCAAGAGTCCTAATTCCTTCATTCAAGAGCAGATCTGAGTACAAGGAGCAAAGCTATAGCAACTTATTTCACAATGGAATTTGTTAAGATTTGTCATGTTATTGCATCAACACTTTCAGCTCAAGATTTCAATGACAAATTCTTCTCTACACCCCATTTCCAAATCTGTACTTTTGTGTTAGCTTCCAATTCTGTATCTTTCTATTTAGGCTAAGTATTGTCGATTTTCCTATCATTTTACCTTGTCATTGCATAGCCACATCAAATCAACTCAAATCAAATGAGGAAATAATCATACAAAGCATCTAGTTCTCCTTTTGGACTGAAGTTGGATCTTGTTGGCTATTTCTTCCAATGAATGTAGTGATTTGGGAATTAAGATCTTAGTTTATGTCTCTAGGCTAAGGCCCCATTTCACTACGCTCGATGCAAATATTAAATGCCTAGGTAACTAAAAAGTAAATGAGATCATTATAATTAAATTCAAAAAATGACACCTAGGACTTAAGTTAACATGTCAATAAGTCCCCACTAAGAAATTTCTAGGTACAAGACATTAATCATTCTAACACAACACCTTAAGTGCAACTTAGGGAGAAGGAATTATTATGCAAATGACGCAAGAAGCAATATGATTACCAATGTACAAATTGTTGGCATTTGACATAACTGATACAGATACAGGTGATGCAGTTGAAGATGGATGACTGCACCGGTAAAGGATAGAAGTCTATTTGTGATGAAGAGATTGAGATTCTATGAATAGATGACATGATCAGTTATTTGTATTGTCATTGCTGGCAACTGATGTCAACTGATGTTCCTAATGTTTTGTTTTGTCATCTAAATGATTTGGTTTACCGGAAGACGGCTAAAGTCTATGAAATAGGACTTTAACCGGTAAAGCAGAGTTGTTTTGATTGGATCCGTTGATCGGCGATGATTGGTGATTTGCGGTTTGGATGGTAAACTTGTATCATGGAAAGGAGTATCTGACTGGAACTGGAACTTCTGGAGATTACTGGAAGGCGTGTTTCAAATTTATGATGAAGTTTTGCTAAGGTTTTAGTAGGGTTTAAAGACTGGTGAAGAAATCATCAAACCGGTAATGATTTCTGTTATGACGGTGATCAACGGTGAGTCTACATAAAGTTGGTAACACGACACAACCCGCGTGAAAGATTTAATTGTTGTTTTGGTGCGATTCAAGGAAGATTTTCTTGGGAATCAGCAAAATGCTTAGTAGAGTGTTTTGAGGATACAGATCGGATTTTCGTGATGGGTTATGATCAACCAACGGTTGATATTGCATTGTAATTTGTTGTAATGATCTATATAGCGATCTATGATGATCTCTTATGATTTGAATTGTAAATTCATGATGTAATTAGGTTTTGTAGCCGACCTAGTTGAGATGACTATTTAGGATGACACAATTGATGTTTATGGTGTTGGTGGTCTTAGAGAATGTGTTAAGCCATCCAAGTGAAGTGTGAGATCTGCTTGAGAGTTGCATAGTGTTGTATATAACTGGATCTAATCAAGCAAGCAGAGAAGTGCAAGTAAACAAATCATTTTCTCATTGTCGTTTCCTAACAGTAGCAGTAGGTTAAATCCCTTAACAGGGTAGGTCCTAACAGGCCTTAAACATTTAAGTCCCCTAATAGGGCAGGTCTCAAAAGAGTGTTAAATCCTCTCATGAGATTGATCCTAACAGATCATCAAGCTCCTAACCGGGCTGCAAGGCAAATTCCCTAACCGGGTGACTCCTAACAGGGTCTGCTCCTAACCGGGCATATTGTAAGCTCCTATAGACCTAAGCTCCTAACAAGGCGTACTTTGAAAGACTACAAATATTTGTGGGTACCAAGTCCCACCGTGGTTTTTCCCTATTTGGGTTTCCACGTCAAAAACTTATGGTGTTCATGTGTGGAATGTTTTTCATGTGATGTTCTTGTTTATTTCATGCAATATTTCTGAAACGTCAGTTATGATGTTTTATCAGAAGTTTATCAGAGGTTACTGGTACTGATAAGTTGTTTGAGAAAGTTTTTTATCTTATTGATGACGTTAATGAGTTGGCAAATGATCAAGTTTATATGATTGCTTTGGTGGTGAAAGTATTGATAAATGATTTGATTAATGTGTTAAGCAAATCTGATAAAGAGGGTATTAGATCTAATTACACAAGTTGAGATATTTGTTAAATGGTTTCAGATCTGAGATAAGTTTGTTTTTTGAGTTAAAGTTTCAATTGGTCTTAATATTGACTCACCCCCCCTCTCAGTATTAATCGGATCCTCATAGGATTAACAATTGGTATTAGAGCTTTGGTCCTCTGTGTGCAGAAGGCTTAACCGCTTGAGGAAAAGATTTTGAGGAATTCAAGATGATGAAGAAAGAGGGTCCCAAGTTCAACAAGGATAATTACAAGATCTGGAAAGACAGAATGAAGATCTACATCAAAGGTCTCGGTGCACAATATTGGAAGCAAGTTGAAACAACATATGTTGGTCCTACTACTACTCCCTTGACACCGAATGAAGTCAAAGAGCAGCAAGATAACATGCAAGCCCTATAAGCTATTGTAAGTACTTTATCTGATTCAGAATATATTGATGTTCAAGGATTGGAAACTGCAGGTGAGGTTTGGGAAAAGTTAGAGACAATCTATGGAGGAGATGAGCATGTTCAAAGAGCCAAAGAGGAAAGCTTGAGAGGAAAGTTCGATGACATGAGAATGCTTAAAGGAGAGAATATTGGACAATATGGTTAGAGAATCAAAGAAGTTGTTGGCGGCATAAAGAGTGTTGGAAGTAAAATAGGAGATGATACAATAGTAAGTAAAATGCTCAGAACTCTTCAACCTCAGTATGCTGTAAGAGTATCGGCAATCCAAGAACTTGGATCTATTTCAAAGGATAAGGTAACTGTTGATTCATTGATTAGTAAGCTTACAGCTTTTGAGTTAAATAGTTTTGACAATAGTGTGACAAAATCTATTGAATCTGCCTTTAAAGCTTTTGTTACCGGTTCATGTGCTAGAAAAGGAAAAGATATATGTCAAAATCATGAGCGCAGGACAAATCATTGAAGTAACCGGGGAAATGAAGACAATGAAGATCAAGTGATGGAACTTGAGCCATTATTAGCAAAACGATTTCCAAGAGGCACTAGTAAGTATAAAGGAAAGCTAGCTTGGAAGTGTTTCTCTTGTAAAAAAATTGGTCATATTGCTGCTAACTGCCCTAACACCGATAAGATAAGAAAGAAAAGTTTAGAAGATTCAAAGGAAAGGGCAAGAAACATTGTTATGTTGCAGTAGATGAAGGAGTGACCAATGAGGAGTCTGAAGAAGAAGCAATGAAGAAATTGTGTTTGTAGCCGTGAAGGAGGAACTGTCAGATGAAAAGGCACTAGCACTAGTATCTCATATGGAGAATAGTGATGAATGGATTATAGACAGTGGTTGCTCACACCACATGACCGGAGATAAAAGTAAGTTCATAACCCTTAATGAATTTAATGGGGTGTTGTTAGATTTGGAAATAACTCTCCTTGCATGGTGAAAGGTAAAGGTTCAATCTCTCTAAATGGGAAGAGTAATGTTGATGACGTATTTTGGGTTGAGTTTAAGAGTGGAGTCTGCAGAATTCTTGGAGGTAAGGGTGAATCGATTGCTACTGGGAAGCAAACTAGAGGTAACTTATTCCATTTGAATAGTAATATTAATAATTGTCTGGTTGCAAGAATGGAAGACAGTTGGTTATGGCATAAAAGATGTTATGTTAATTTTGATAATTTGGTTAAGATAAGCAAGTAAAGTGTTGTAAGAGGATTACCCCAACTTGCCAAACCGGATAGTGGGATATACAAAGATTGTCAAATCGGTAAGATGACCTTTATTTCTTTCAAGAGCAAGAAAGGTATTTTTTAGAATGTTTTAGATTTGGTACATACTGATCTCTGTGGCCCTATGAGAACAAAGAGTTATTACGGTGATAGGTATTTCATGATCTTCACCGATGACTATTATAAAATGATGTGGGTAACATTTTTGGGAGAGAAATCAGAAGCATTTAATAAATTTAAATCATTTAAAGCTCTGGTTGAGAAGGAAACCGGTAAGAACTTGAAGTGTTTAAGATCAAACCTGTGAATTTGTTAAGTATTGTGATAAACAGGGTATAAAGAGACAAATGTCTGCTCCGAGGACACCACAGCAGAATGGCATAGCGGAAAGGATGAACAGAACAATAGTTGAAGCTGCAAGAACCATGTTATTACAGGGTGATATATTCAAAATGTTTTGGAGAGAAGCGGTCAGTACTGTTGTATACACTTTAAACCGGGTACTGGTAAAAAGAGGTAACAATAAGACATCCTATGAGCTATGGTATGGAAAAACTTCTTGTATTAGTTATTTTAAAATCTTTGGAAGTCAATGTTTTATTAAGAGAGATAACTACACTGAGAAATTTGATGCAACATCTGATGAGGGAATTTTTCTTGGTTACTCTTCTAAGAGTAAAGCATATAAATGTTACAATAAGAGAACTAAGAAAATTATTGAAAGTGCTAATGTAAAAGTTGATGATTTATCTGATAAGTTTGAAGGTACAAGCAGATCTGAACCTGAAAAGGATGATAATGAGGAACAGTTTGTGATCATTGAACCAGAAGCAAAGAATAATGAAGAATAGGCAAATGCAGAACTAGGTGCTCAACCAGTTGTTGACATGTATTTTGTACACAATCATACACAGAATAAAATACCAATAGGCATCTTATCCTCTCTTGAGAAAATAGTCTCTAACTGCTGAAGATACGCATGAAGGATCAGTTAGGTAGACTCCAAGGTTCTTTTAGTAGGGTCTCTACGTGTGGACAAGCTTCCAGCGGTATGATGTGATTTGCTGTTTCCTCCAAGGGGCCTTACGTATTCCGAAAGTTCAAGATTTTCTAAACTAAAGGAACTTTCAAAAATAACAAAAGGAGTAGGGTTTAAAAGAGGTCTAATCTAGCCTAACCCTATGAATGACTTAGTATGGATGAGACTTGGCAAGATTCAACCAACTTCAATTTTGCCATAAGATAACAACTCAATTGAAATTAGTGCGATCTTCTAAGGTAATAAAATGATACTCAATACATCAAAGATCAAGGACACTACTACGAAGGTACATATCCAAGATTCAATAATGATTGAAGATTAAAGGACTCAATGTATTCTCCAGTCGACCACGCAAGGCGTTCCTACAATCAGCAAGAAGCTAGTGGTTTGGATTACGAATCGTACCAAATATCAAATCTCACACTTAGTCTTTCAAATTAACAAACTACTTTGATTGAGCACGATTCAAGTAGATCAAACAACCATGAAGATAACTCAAGAAATTTGCAACAAAACACCATAACTTCAATATTTTATTGATTTCCAAGTCATCATGTACAACAATTGCTTGAATTTCTCTCTTCAAAGCTCAATCTTACTACAAAATGAAATTGCTTCTAACTCTAATCTCTCTTACATCAACTATTAACTCTCACTCTATTTCACTATTTCTCTATTACCCAATGAAATGAAAAATGGGGGTATAAATAGCATCCCCAATTACAATGAAAGGTCCAGATTGAAAGTAAATCAATGGACAAGATCATGACACCTAAACCCTAATTAGGGTTTGTTACAAATGGCCTCCTTTTTACTGAACAATATTAAATACATAGCCAAATATTAAATTTGGCACAAAAACCTAGGAGGCATAAACCAATGAGAAATAAGATGTCATGTCATCTGTAACAACCTTTCATCTAGAATCTTATTCCCTTTCCAATTCTCTTTCTTAGCATATGCAATGAATTTTGTCACGATTCCTTCGATTTCTGCGATTGGAATCTCGAGAAGATTCTTCATACTCTCTTCTAAGTGGATGACCTGATCAAATGCATCTAGAAGAGCCGCGTCCCAAGTAGATTCAAGTTCCTTCGTCCTCTCAATCAGGAGCATGATGGCGAACATCTGATCATACTGTTCATCTGTAACATTTGCGTCCTTGCAAAAGATGACCTTGATTCTATCCTCTAATTCCTGCATATCCACCTCAAATACTCTGTCCTGGATCGGATTGATCACCTCCTCAACTTGGCTACATCTAGTACTGATGTCCTCAAAGAAAACATTCTTCATATGGAGTAAGGTTGACCAATGAAACAAACTGTGAGGTTCTCCATCCAAGATCCTCTCCTGCGCTAAAATCTTCCTTGATGTGTGTCTAATAACTTTCAAGACAGGAATGATAACATCCTTGGTATGGGCGAATGCAGCTACTGTTATCATCAAATTGTGGATCATCTCGAGAACCTGGATAGCTTGATGAATAAACTTCATCATCCTTGTTACAAACTCTACGGCCATTGTATGAGATCTATCCATCCAATTACTTGTACGTTGGACCATGTTCCTGAATCTTTCTGCTTCATTGATTGATTGAAGCGGCAATGCTTGTACTGGTGATCTAACTGGATCCTGACGTCCCAAAGGTTCATTGATGTGACTGAAATATGTCCTCCACGCACCGACCTCTCTCTCAAGCTTTTTGTTCTTCTCCATTTCTTCTCTAAGCTTGTCTTTCAATGCCTCAAATGAATCGGTAGCATCATCTAGAGTCTGTTCTGTTGTAGGTGGTCCTAACTCAAAAGTCTGTATATCATATTCTTCTGCTAGGATCTCACCTTCATATTTGTCTGCTGCCGGTGTAGCTATCTGCAATTTCCTGGATCCAGTCTCATCTCGAATCATCTTGGACATCTTGGTAGCCTTTCTCTTCTCTGTTACTTCGTGTGAACGTCCAACAAGGCTCTCTAAATCAATTGCATTGTCTTCGTCCTCTACTACGATCACCTTGGTTAATCTTTCCTTCAACCAATCTGGGATAATTGATCTTGTTTCTTGAACTTGAATCTCTTTATGCATTATTTCTTCTTGTCTGGGAGGAGATGTTATTTCATTGTCTTCTTTGCCTTCATCTAACTCATAGTCTTGGAGAGATCCATCTGGTGAACCATGATGTGCCTGTCCTTCCTCCTGTCTATCGTTCTGTACCATCGACTCCATGGATTCTTCCACTTGAATTGTTCTTTTCTCAGGTCTAGAAGAAGTACCGAATGATCGATCTCTGTTAGCCTCTTGTTTCTTCTTGGAAGACTCTCTCTTTCCAGGTCTCTCTTTCCTCTTCGAACCTCTTGGATGGAGATTGCCCTCACTGGCACATCGAAGGTTACCTTCACCTGAATTTCTAGGATTAGGATTGCCTTCACTCACACTAGCGCCACCTTCGGCAGGTTTCTCTTCCAAAGTGAAAGACATAGCTATGCCTTGTTCTCTCAACTTCTGATGCTGAATGTCAACCCATCTGCGAGTACAAGACAAGACTGGTGCCATCAAAGTATCTAAATCCACGACCTCGGGCTCATTCCAATCCAACCTTATTGATTTGCTTTCTCGATCATAGGAAGACTGGATATGTCTGCCACTGTCCTGAGCTTGGTCGACCACTCTGTAAATCCTGCATTTCCTGATGAAATCCAAAGGCAATCTAGAATGCATTTTTCGTTTCACTTCAAGATCATCTAAGAGATTCATCATAAAATCTTCAATCTGATACTCATGCCTAAACCTTCTACCGACCGTCTCCTCTAAATGTCCATGTGGATCAAAGCTTTCTCTCAAAGCAAAAGATGAAAAAGAGTACAAGGCTAACTCCTTCTCTGCGTCATCCATGGCTAAAGCATTAGGACATACCTCAACTGAATTACCCAAAATGATAGGTACTGGAACTCCATTCTGATGTCTGTGTCTGAATGCCTTCACATATGCTGCCAACTGTCTTGTTACTTCAAGTAACACAATTCTGTCTGTCGGATATCTCGGCAACATGTATGGTGGTAAAGGACATCCATGCACTCTAATATAAGTGAACTTCGGAAACTGAATGAACCAAGCACCGTACCTCTTTATGAATTCCTGGGCATCCTGAGATAACCTGTTGTGAATCCCACCTTGCAACGTCCTTGTGATGTTCATCGTGAAAGTATCATTAACCAACTTATAGTTGCTCCCTGGCGGATGATGCAAGTAGGCATAGGAATCACAAGCTCTGACCTCGCCGGGTCCTCTTCCAATCACTCCTCTGTGAGGTAGTCCTGCGTACTCAACACTCCTGATCAAGGCATAGATGACGTATGAACTCATGTGGAAGGACTTAGTAGCCTTGAGTCTCCTCAACTGTACGTCTAAGCAATGGCTAATCATCCTAGCCCAATGTATTGTACCTTTCCCTTGAACAATCACCTGGATGAAATAAAACATCCACTTCTCGAAATAGAAGGCATGAGGGGCTCCTGCAACTCGGTTGAGCATGGTAATCAAATCTCTGTACTCCTCCTGGAAATCAATCCTGTGCGGTGTGTTCGGGACCTTGCTCAGACGGGGACGGCTTTTGAGTAGCCAGTTCTTATTGATAATGCTTAGACAAGCATCTGGATCATCTTCGTACATTGATCTGGCTCCCTCTATGCTCTTGTATATCATGTCCCTGTGCTCTGGAAGATGGAAAGCTTCACTTATAGCTTCCTCTGAAAGGTACGCCAAAGTGTTTCCCTCATTGGACACGATCGTTCTGGACTGTGGATCATAGTGACGGGCACACTCGATCATCAATTCATGGCACTGAACAGCTGGAGGAAAGCCGGCCGCCTTAATGATACCACTCTCGATTATTCTCCGGGCGACAGGTGATGGCTTACCAATGTAAGGGACCTCTCGAAACTTCTTCGTGCTAAAGTTCCCCAAGTTTGTATCTCCAATGTTGCTCCACTTCGACACGATCTTGGTCTCCACTTCTTCAGTCTTCTGATCTTCTTTCATGAGAGCTGAGCGACTGGTGGATGCTCCCACCTTCGGGGTCGTCATACCTACACAACATTTCATAATGAGAAGCTAGATTTTGCAATAAATAACATAAATTAGAGGAGAATTTTTAGGAAACTTCGTGATAAGTCTTTGAGTTATCATTTCCTAAAATAAAACGATTGAGCTAGGAATTCAAAATTCAAAATTCAAAACTTAAAAATATGACGATGAATAAATAAAGCAATAAAAATCAAATCGCCATACCTCAATAGAGAGCTAACTCTAGAATGCAAAAAGACAAAATTCGCCTAGGCAAAATTGAGGTATGAATGATCTTCAACGTTATCTCCTCAAGAAATCAATTTCGCCACCTTTGTCTTCAATGTGATCTTCAAGTTCACCTTTAACGTGGTCTTCAAATTCTGGCAAATTCGCTCAATATAGATCTATCGCACCACCTTTGATTACTAACGCCACCTTTGGATGAAATTCGCACCACCTCAAACACACTTCGCACTTCCTTCGATTGGGATGAAAGCTCGCACTTTGAATGACAAAACAATGATGTAGAAATAATAGTTTTTACCCCCCTTATATAGCGTTCACATCACAATTCACCCTCAAGGCCGACTTGATAAAATATAGCAATTTCAAACGATTTTTAAAATAAAATAACAAGGCCGACTTACATGCATGAGCGCTCTTGTTCGATTTTTAATGATTAATTAATAATCAATTAAATGCCTTTCGTTTTTTAATTTATAAATTTCGATTTTTAATAAAGGCAAAATAATTAATAAATGCCTAACGCCATATTAAATGCTAATTAAATAGGATTTTCAAAACTCATCGATCTTAGCATTTAAAATAAATTTAAAAAAGGTTTATTTGGCGCCAAAAATTTGAAAATGAAGAAGACGTACCTCATCGCCCTGGTCCCTTGGAGAGGGACAGGAGCGATCCAAGATTTTGTCATAATTCTTGCAATTTTCAACGTTCAACTCCTTCATTTCCACGTTCCAAATCGATCATCTTGTTGGGTTCTTCGAATTAGATTGCCTTGCATGTAGGCATGAGTGTATTTAGATGTATCATCGCCCTTGTCCCTTGGAGAGGGACAGGAGCGATCCTAAGGTTTTCGCTTGAAACTCTCCATTTTAATACGGATTTTTCCTTGTATCATCTTCCAAATGCCATTTAAAACCTTGTGCGTCTTTATCTTAACGTGATTGTCAAAGGATATCATGTGTTTTGGCTAACATCGCCCTTGTCCCTTGGAGAGGGACAGGAGCGATCTCCATGTTTTCACGTTCATCTTGCATCTTTGATCTTCGAACTTCCATCGCTAGGCGAATAACATCATTGCTAGTCCATTCCATGCACGTCCCACTTGCTTTCATGAGGTGTTTGGATGTTATAAGGATCATCGCCCTTGTCCCTTGGAGAGGGACAGGAGCGATCCATGTCTTTCTCCTTTTTGAGCTCAAGTTGGTAACATTTAACCTTGGTTCATCGTTTATTGTCTTTCAAATAGCGTCCTTTACCTCGTACATCCTCGCCTTGCCTTGACTTTGAAGGAGTATGAGTGTTTTTAATGAAATCGCTTTGGTCCTTGTCCAAAGGACAGGAGCGATATAGACTCCTTAGCTTGATTGATAATGTTTGGACGTTCAAAACTCTTGCATGTCATCCTCAAAAGACGTCTTGAACCATTTACAACCTTGTGAAGCCTTGACTCAACGTAATTCTTGCATGAATTGATCAATATACTCAACATCGCTCTGGTCCCTTCCTGAGGGACAGGAGCGAAATTCATCATTGGGAGCTTGTTCTTGTTTATTTCAACTTACAATTATCTTCAACGCGTGCAATGATGTCCTTTCGATCCTTGTGGTAGCTTGATATTTGCTTGTCTCTTGAAATCTATGCCTTAATGGAAATATCGCTCTGGTCCCTTCCCATGGGACAGGAGCGATCTGGGGTCTTAGAGTGCAAATCCTTCCAACGTGACGACCTTGATGCTTGTGTTTGATTGAAAATGTCTTAAGACGTTCTTGCCAACTTGTTCCTTGTCTTGGAAGGTCCTGAACTTGAAGGAACGACCTTGAACTCGCAAAAGAAGCAACATAACCATGGTATCGCCCTGGTCCCTTGGAGAGGGACAGGAGCGAACTTGCTCTTGTGGTCTTCATTTCACTTTGCTAGCTTCCAAATTTATATTCAACGGATTTGTCATGCTCTACTCCATTCATCCATGCCTTGAAATTGTTTGCAACTTGACAAGAAAATCGTTTATAACAAAAATCGCTCTGGTCCCTTCCTGAGGGACAGGAGCGAACTAGGCATTTTGGGACCCTTGTTGACATTTTAAAATATTCAATTTATATTCAATGAGCTCATTTCACCGTCTTCCTTGCTTTCAAATGTAAACTTGTCTTGATCTTGGCCTGGATTTTACTCTATGAAAAATATCGCTCTGGTCCCTGGGAGAGGGACGGGAGCTATAACATACTTCGCCCTGGTCCCTTCCTGAGGGACAGGAGCGATTTTAGCATTCTGAGTCATTCTTCTTCATATTTGCATTTCAAATTATATTCATCTGATAAAACATCTCCCTTTGGACCTCTTCAAATCGTCAAGTCGTCGAAATCCTGCAAGGACAAAGCAAAATTTGATTTGTAGTTCTGGTCCTTCACTGAGGGACAGGAGCGATTTTGCTCCTACAGGCCAAAATAACATGATTTTACAAGTTTAATCAATTCACGAGGCGAAAACAAATCATTCTCAATGCCCGGGATCAAAAATCAAAAAAGTCAAAATTTGGTCAAAATATTCAATTGGACAAAAATTCACATTTCATCTTCAACACTTAGAAGAAATTAAGCTCTGCATTCAACATTCCAATTGAAAAATAGACCAATCTGGCGAAATCATTGCATTCAAAATTGCATCCTAGAAAAGAAGCTCAAAGCTCTCAAAACTGACTGGATTCTGGCTTGAAAAGACGTTAACGAAAACCCTAAGGCTTAACCCTAAATCCAGACAACTGACTGACTAACAAAATCCTAAAAGCGAAAACGAAAAACGAGCAAAAAGAGGGGGTCCCCATTTTCAATGGGGCGATGTGTGAAATGGTCACAACACCAGTAAGCAATGACAGTGAGGAAGAAGATGAAGAACCTGATGAAGATGCAGAACCGGCACAGGCAATACCTAGATATGTCAGATTGAATCATTCACAAGAGCAAATAATTGGTGATAAGAATGCAGGTGTGAAAACCAGGAGAAAGATCAGAGAGAACTCATGTTTGATATCTACAATAGAACCCAAGACAGTTAAGGAAGCACTAAAAGATGATGATTGGGTCAATGCAATGAATGAAAAATTAGATCAAATTGAGAAGAATCAGACATGGTCATTTGTTCCTAGACCAGAGGATAAGAATGTAATTGGAACAAAATGCGTCTTCAGGAATAAATTGGATGAAGAAGGAAGAATTGTAAGAAACAAAGGCAAGGTTAGTCTGCAAAGGGAATGCTCAAGAGAAAGGTGAGGATTATGGTGAAACATTTGCACCTGTTGCTAGATTAGGAGTAAGAATGCTATTGGCATTTGTTGCATATAAGGGATTCAAAGTCTACCAAATAGATGTCAAGTCAGCCTTTCTAAATGGGATTCTAAAAGAAGTAGTATACATTGAACAGCTGGATGGATTTTCCTTGACTGATGATAAAGACATGGTGTGTAAATTGCACAAAGCACTATATGGTCTAAAGCAGGCACCGAGGGCATGGTATGAGAGATTACATGCACATTTGATCAAAATTGGATTCCAACGTACCAGTGAGGACAGCAACATTTATCTGAAAACTGATGGAGAGAAGATGCTGATAGCAGAAGTATTTGTTGATGACATAATTTTTGGTGGAAATGATAATGTGTATGGACTTTGCTAATATAATGAAAAAGCAATTTGAAATGTCTCTAATCGGTGAAATTAAGTTCTTTATTGGCTTACATGTTCAACAAATGGATGGTGGTATCTTTATTTGTCAAACCAAGTATATCAAAGAGGTGTTGAAGGCTTTCGGCATGGAAGACTGCAAATCGGTAGGGACACCAATGGTGACTGGTTGCAAGTTGTCAAAGGAAGATGTTTCCCCTATTGTTAGCGAAAAAGAGTACAGATCTATGATTGGCAAGCTACACTATGTTGTCCATAGCCGACCGGACATTGCTCATGATGTAGGATTCGTGGCTAGATTTCAAAAAGAGCCTAAAGAGAGTCACATGGTGGTTGTGAAGAGAATTTTTCGGTATCTAAAAGGCACAGTAGACTATGGTTTATGGTATCCCTATAAAGGAGATTTTACTTTGGATGTCTTTATTGATATTGATTGGGCAAGTAATGTGGATGATTGGAAAAGCACAACTGGTGGAGACTTTCTACTTCGAGGAAGATTAGTGGCATGGACAAGCAAGAAACAAACTTGTGTTTCTCAATCTACTACTGAAGCTGAGTATGTAGTTGCATCCATGAATTGCACGAAGGCAATATGAATGAGACATGTGCTAGAAGGATTCAAGATAGATATGTCAGAACCGATGACTATCTATTGTGATAATACAAGTGCAATCAACATTTCTAAGAATCCTGTACTTCATTCTAGAACCAAGCACATTGAATTGAAGTATCACTTCCTAAGGGAAAAAGTTCAAGAAAAGGAGGTGAAGTTGAAATATGTGAAGAGTAAAGATCAGTTAGCTGATATCTTTACTAAGCCCTTACCAAAGGCTACCTTTGAGTTTCTCAAAGGTAAACTAGGGGTTAGACCCCTACACCAGAAGAACTAAAATGATGGAGATCCATCAATCCTGTGGATTTCATGTTTATTTTTCACTAAGGATTGATGAAGGTGCAGGCTACTCCTTTGGGGGAGTGAGTCTGATGTAAAGTTCTGATTTAATGCTTTGTTGCAATTCTTCTGATTTGAGTAGCAGAGATGATGGAAGAGGCAACAGTAGAATTGAAGACAAGTGATGCATTTATATCTTTGGCATTGTTGTCAAAGGGGCAGAAGAAATGAATAGAAATCAGATATGGCAGACATGTGAGAAGTTAAAGACGATCAGATTGAGTGAAGCATTGGTTAAGGGGGAGATGACAAAAGGAGGAGAACCGACAGAGATGTGATACCGGCAAGCAAGTTGCAGATGATGATGTTACTTTGATTGTATATCTGATTAGTGTTGCCATCAATGCCAAAGGGGGAGATTGTTGGCATTTGGCATAACTGATATAGATACAAGTGATGCAGTTGAAGATGGATAACTGCACCGGTAAAGCATAGAAGTCTATTTGTGATGAAGAGATTGAGATTCTATGAATGGATGACATGATCAGTTATTTGTTTTGTCATTGCTGGCAACTGATGTCAACTGATGTTCCTGATGTTTTGTTTTGTCATCTAAGTGATTTGATTTACCGGAAGACAGGGTTTATCGGCAGAGACCTATAGTCTATGAAATAGGACTTTAACCGGTAAAGCAGAGTTGTTTTGATTGGATCAATTGATGGGCAATGATTGGTGATTTGCGGTTTGGATGGTAAACTTGTATCATGGAAAGGAGTATCTGACTGGAACCAGAACTTGTGGAGTTTACCGGAAGGCGTGTTTCAAATTTCTGATGAAGTTTTGCTAAAGTTTTAGTAGGGTTTAAAGACCGGTGAAGAAATCATAAAACCAGTAATGATTTTTGTTATGACAGTGATTGACGGCGAGTCTACCTAAAGTTGGTAACACGGCACAACCCGCGTAAAAGATTTAATTGTTGTTTTGGCGCGATTCAAGGAAGATTTTCTTGGGAATCAGCAAAACGCTTAGTAGAGTGTTTTGAGGATACAGATCGGATTTCAATGATGGGTTATGATCAACCAACGGTTGATATTGCATTGTAATTAGTTGTAATGATCTGTATAGCGATCTATAATGATCTCTTATGATTTGAATTGAAAATTCATGATGTAATTAGGTTTTGTGGCCGACCTAGTTGAGATGGCTATTTAGGATGACACAATTGATGTTTATGGTGTCGGTGGTCTTAGAGAATGTGTTAAGTTGTCTAAATGCAGTGTGAGATCTTCTTGAGAGTTGCAGAGTGTTGTGTAAATGATCAAGTTTATACGAGTTGGTAAATGATCAAGTTTATATGATTGCTTTGGCGGTGAAAGTATTGATAAATGATTTGATTAATGTGTTAAGCAAATCTGATAAAGAGGGTATTAGATCTGATTACAGAAGTTGAGATATTTGTTAATTGGTTTCAGATCTGAGATAAGTTTGTTTTTGAGTTAAAATTTCAATTGGTGTTAATACTGATTCACCCCCCGTCTCAGTATTAACCGGATCCTCATAGGATTAACACAAATGATCTCTCACAAACGAAAAAAGGAAAAAAACCACTTGGGAAAAAAAACCCTCTCCAGAAGAGAATGCAAATGAAAATTATGTACAAGTGATAGAATGAGTGATATACGGAGGTCTCATCAATATATCAATATTTGACAATGTTTTATGGAGTACAAACAAGTGTCAAAATGGCAAAAGTCATCCTAGAAGTAGTGATCTAGAATTGATTTTGATAATTTTTGGAATTTTGAATCTATCTAGAATAATTCTAGCCTAGTGTTGGTCTCATGTCCACAATCTTCTATTGGAATTACCCCCCCTTTCTAACGTAGGATGTTCAAGAAGAACTGTTAAAGATGTGAAAATCATTATGAATGTTGTTCTTTTAATTTGTTCTCCATCTACAAGAAATGTAATGGTTTATCATTTGTACGAATGATGGTCTCCTAAGTGCTTCCAATGCTTGCATCCTTAGACAATAGCATATAGCTCTCAATGATATGCTAGGGACTTTCTTACCACAGCAATGAAAGTCAAATTGTGTTAAGCAATTGATGACCAAATTGAGTGAATACTAGTGCAGTACAAGGGGTGTGCTTGAGTCCAACTGTCTTCTATAATATAGTTGTCAATCTGAAGTTGCCTTTGCACCACAATTGGTGACTTAAAATCTTAATCTAAAGGGCCAAGTAATGTAAGGGAAACTAGGTTTAGGAGTCCTATACATATGCGACAACCCTAAAACACCACAAATTTTTTTGAGTGTCTTCAATGTAGCTATTCTTCAATGACAAGGATCTTTGCCAAATCCATGTGTCCCATGTGTGTCAAAAATATGCCCAAGTTAGTGCACTTCCTTCTTGGAATATGAGCAATTATCCAAACTCGCATACTAATGCAAGAATATATTGCGGTTTGAGCAATTGGCATCAACCAAAATCAATTTTTATTTTGTTCTTGTGTTTTCCTAGGTTGTCAAATAATTGATCATGAAACCCCTTCAAATGGAATATAGGGCACCCCATTTGAAATTGTTAATTTTAATATTTTTATAATTGAGATGCCATTATTGGAAAAGAACCTTGAAATTTCTATCTTCTTGTAACTTATCACAAGAGAGTCATGCTTCACAATGTAGGGGGGTTACATTTGATTCCTCATTAAATGGGAAGTTACATTGTAAGAGCACTTTCACCCCACCTAGGCAATTTTTAGCCATCATAAGGGCCTCTTGCACCAAGGTCTGCATGCAAACTTGGGAGCACCACTTGAGTTGTGACTCTCAAAACATGAAATTTTGCACAAGGAGGGCATTTGAATTGAAGAAGCAAGTCTTTTGGAAGGTTAGTACTTAAAATATTGCTTGGAAATGAAGGAGAGTTAACTTCCAATGTGCATTGGTAAACGACCAGAAGGAGAATAGTATTCTTTATTTGTCGTTTGCCAGGAAGCTCCAGTGACGAGATTGGGAACTATTCATGGTGTGGGCGTTTGCATGTAATGGATTTGAGGAGATATTCTTATGCATGTCATTTCTACAGGTCGGGATGGTTGAGTTTGTAAGGTGAAACTCTGTCAAAAGTTCTCCAGCATTGGCTAAAGATGTTGCATGTCATTTTTGCAGATTGAGATATATGAATTTGCAAGGGGAAACTCTATCGAAAAATTTCCCAAAATTGATAGAGGTGTTGCATGTCATTTTGCAGGTCCTAGTACATGTATAATGAGATATTCTTGAAAGAAAAGCTGAGGTACCTGTCCAGAGAGGTTGCATGTGAATCTAGTTAGGGGAGAATTTTGTTAAATTGCTACTATCTTGAGTAAATAAACCAAGTATGTGATGTCCCCGATATAATTAAATAATAAATCTAATTACTTTATTGTAAGGCCCCAAATTTAATAAACAAATCTTTCAGGCCCTTTTATTAATTAGTTTAGGCAAGTTTTGGTTGGTCGCGTCGGCCCGTTTGTAACCCTTTGGGAAGTTTCCCGGAGCCCATATATATGGTCGTGTCAGTCATTGTTGTAGGTATGGGAATTTTGATATTTTGTTCTCTCCTGAGGGAATTCCTAATGGAGTTCTAGTATGGTATCCGCCATTTCGGAGGTGAAAGACCCTCCCTATTTGGTATTTGCAGTTTCAGTGAGGTTCACCTCTCACCCTATTCTGCCTTTGTACTCGTTCCGGATCTGGCAAATCTTGAATTTTATCATTGTTTACTTTCTCTAGTTGCGCATCTGTTAATTTAGTTTACATGCATAAGGGGAACTCCTAATATTCAGAATCCATTACTCCGGAAGACCACCACACAACCGTTGAAGCTCACCGTACCTCTGCACCTTCACCCTACGGCCTCACATTGTACTACCACCCCTCCTCTTCTCACCACTGTACGGCCTTCTTTGGCCCCACCGTACACCTTCCTCACCACCGTACGGCCCTTACATTGTACGACCCCCCCTCACTCTACCGTACGACTCTCCTACCATACAGCCTATCCATCGTACAACCTGTCCCCAACTAGTTTAATAGTCCCTTTTGCCTTGCCAGCTATACCGTACGAACAGGGAACTTTACAGTGGTATCAGAGCTTGTGATCTTGTCAGTCTGTCATGTAGTGGATGCAAGTGTACACCAGAAGGAGGTACTGTTCGGCCGATTGAATGGGGGAACCACAAGATCCTGCAAGAGAAGTCATGGCACTATTAAGGGAGCTAACCAAAAGCCAAGCTCAGCTCAACGACACCCTAACCAGAGGAGAACAACGACAACAAATCATGGAGGAAACCTTACGACAATTGGCCTAGGGAAAAACGAATGGAGAACAGAATGGACAGAGCGATGATTCGGTCACGGGAATGTCAAACGTCTAACGCTCACATTCACGGCCGCTGATGCCGACTTTTCCTCATAAATCAAAAGCGCCACGCGAGGAACAAGAGCCCACCTTTCAGGAGATGCAAGCACAATTGAACCAAGATTGGAGGGATGCAAATCTCGAGGGGGACATCCTTCAAGGGTTATGTGGATCTCCGAATGAAATACTCAGGCGGCAGAAGTCGGGGCCATTATGGACACTATAACCATGACATCAAGCGGAAGGTTGGCAAGATCAACCTGTCATCCTTTGATGGGGCCGGAGCGACCTCGGCACGAGCCTAGGTTCAAAAAGCAGATACTTACTTCCAACTCAACCCGATGCTTGAACATGAAGCTATCAAGTTTGCAGCACTCCACTTGGAAGGGGTCACACATGAATGGTGGCGTCATGGAATGGTCACTCTTGGCCATGACCAAACAACCTCCTATGCCGAATTCATAGAGAAGCTCATAGATCGATTTGAGGGGAAGGATCCAGAACTCAATTTCAAGGAGTTGGCGCAACTAAAGCAGTCGGGATCTGTGGACAGTTACATCACAGAATTCCAGAGACTATCCGTGTTGGTAACTAACATCTCAAAGCGGAGATTGGTGGTCTTGTTCATGGACGGATTGATGGAACCACTGAAAGGTTGGGTGAAAGGGTTCAACCCCAGCACGCTCACGGAGGCAATAAAAAAGGCCCTTAACATGGCAAGATCCTCCTCTTCCAAAAATTTGGCACATACCAAACCACCTTTCATTCCGAGGGAGAAGGATAATAAACCCTTTCCGAAGGGGTCATCGCTCGATGAAGCCACAAGATAGGAATTCAGAAGGAAGAAGCTTTGTTTCACCAGCAAGGAACCGAGACATCGATGTTTGGGCAAAGGAAAGATTCACTATATTGAAGTGATGTCCGATGGAGAAGAGGAGCATGAGGAAAGCGAAACCCCAAGGGAAGAATCTGCCAAAGAAACCAGTATGGCGGAGAGAATCTCCACATTGGTACGAAGGGGTGGCATCATTGCCACACTGTCAGGTACCCCAAGGTGCAAAGTATTTAGAGTACGTGGTGCACTCCAACGGCAACGAGTTCTTGTTATGCTCGACAATGGGGCCTCGCTCAACTTCATAAACTCATCACTCGTCACCCGAAGGGGTTTGTGTACAAAGGAGCATGAAGGGTTCAATGTCAAGGTGGCAGGAGGCAATCTCCTATCATGCACTCACTTGGTTCCGCAACTGAGCATCACCATGGGAAATTATACGGTGACCGACGATTTCTTTGTTGTAGATTTGGATGACACGGATGTCATATTGGGCATTCAATGGATGGAAACCCTCGACCAGTACACGCTGAGCTTCAAAAGAATGGAGTTCTCATTCGAGGTGGATGGTAAGAAAGTGGTTCTCAGGGGAATGTCGAATGGCGGCTCGAGGGAGATTTCCGCCAAAAGGATGGAAGCCATCTTCAGACATGATGAAGTAGACTGGGCAGCACATTGCTTGATCTCAACAAAACCTGTGAAAGAGCAACTGACATACTACCAGGATGAGGGACTTCAGTCAGTTCTGGAGGAGCATAGTTTGGTCTTCGTTGATATTCCACCTGGTATACCCCCACACCAAGGGTTTGAGCACACCATCGAGTTGGAGGAAGGAGCAAAACCCATTATCACCACACCATATCGCCACCGGAAGAAGTTCAAAGATGAGATAGAGAAAACGATCCACGAACTCCTCGATAAAGGATGGATCCGGCCCAGTTCTAGCCCCTTTGCGTCCTCGGTGGTATTGGTGAAGGACGGAAATCTAAAAATGTGTGTCGACTATCGTGCACTAAACAAGAAGACTATCAAGAATAGGTACCCCATTCCCAGGATCGATGGGCTACTAGACGAACTACATGGCGCAATCTATTTCTCCAAGATTGATCTCCGCTCCGGCTACCATTAGATCTGTATAAGGGAGCAAGATGTGGAAAAGACAACCTTTCACTGCCATTACGGACACTATGAGTTCTTGGTCATGCCGTTTGGATTAACCAATCCTCCGTCCACTTTTCAGTCATGCATGAACCACATCTTCAACAAGCAATTGCGTAAGTTCCTATTGGTATTCTTCGATGACATACTCAACTACAACAAGACCTGGGAGGAACACGTGGGGCATTTGGATGAAGTATTGGGGGTTATGGAATCACAATCATTGTACGCCAAAAAGGTCCAAATGTGAATTTGGAATGACCGAGGTCCTGTACTTGGGTCACGTCATCAGCGCCCAGGGGGTACAAGTTCACCACGAGAAGATTCAGGCCATTTTACATTGGCCTCCACCCAAGATTCTCTCGGAGCTGCGTGGAGTTTTTGGTTTGTGTAGTTACTATAGAAGGTTTGTAAAAAGATTTTCACAGCTAGGTGCACCATTGACAAATCTGACAAAGAAAGGATCCTTCCGTTGGAATGCACAAGCGCAACAGACCTTCAACAAATTAAAAGAAGTTATGAGTACGTGTCCAGTTCTGGCACTACCAGACTTCACTCGTCCTTTCATCCTGGAGTGTGATGCCTCGAGGGAAGGCATTGGAGCGGTATTGATGCAAGACCGTCACCCCATTGCATTTGAGAGTTGGAAGCTCTCGAGAGTTGAGCGGTTGTATTCCATCTACAACAAGGAGATGCTCGCCATCCTACACGCACTGACGAAGTTTGGGCAGTACCTTGTCAGGGCAAAGTTTGTTGTGCAGACAAACCACAACAGCTTGCAATACTTCTTGGAGCAGATGGATCTGAATGAACGACAACAAAAATGGGTGAGCAAAGTCCAGGCGTTTGATTTCGACATTGAGTATGTAAAGGGGAAGAATAACGTGGTCGTTGATGCCTTGTCAAGAAGGCCTGCCATATGTTCTTTATCTCATATTTTGGCGTACTGAAAGGAATACTTGTTGGTTGAATACTCCAAGAACACTTTTGCCTGCGAACTGATGGATGGTCAAGTGCAGGATGACCGATACAAGGTGGTTAACAACATCATTTATTACAAGGATAGAATTTATCTGGTACCCGAATCCAAGATGAAGGAAAAGATTCTAAAGGAATTGCACAATTCTCCCTTGGCTGGACACCCGGGATACTTGAAAATCTACAAACAGATCCGTGAAAGGTTTTCTTGGAAGGGGCTTAAGAACGACGTCCTGCAGTATGTGAAGGAATGCTCCACCTGTCAGCAGAACAAATCTGAGCATAACCTACCGGCCGGATTGCTGCAACCTCTGCCAATTCCCGACCAGAAAAGGGATAGCATCTCAACGGATTTCATTACTGGACTCCCCAAAGTGCAAGGAAAGGATTGCATTTTTGTCGTAGTTGACCGACTGACCAAATATGCAATTTTTGTGCCATCCCCACAGAATATCAATCAGTTCAAGTAGTCGAGGTGTTCTTTCGTGAGGTGTTCCGCCTACATGGTTTACCGCAAAACATAGTCAGTGACAGGGATAGCCGTTTTCTGAGTACCTTTTGGATGGAGTTATTTCAGTTGGCAGGAACCGAGTTGTCGCCCAGCATGAGCTACCATCCGCAGACAGACGAACAGACCGAGATTGTGAACAAAGGGCTGGAGGGTTATCTCAAGAACTATGTCTCAGCTCAACAGAAGGCTTGGGTTCGCTGGTTACATTTGGGTGAACATTGTTACAACACCACTTATCACATGTCGATAGGCATTCCACCTTTCATAGCATTGTACGATTATGAACCTTCTCCATTTGTTGACCTGGCATTGGGAGACAGTCGTGCACCGATGGCCAAAGATTGGCTTCAAGAGAGTTTAGATCTCCTCACATCTCTCAAAGACAACTTGCAGAGGGCTCAAAACCAGCAAAAGATGTATGTTGACCGACACCGGATTGAGAGGAATTTTGAGGTTGGTGATCTGGTTTACCTCCAACTTCAACCGCACAGAAAATCCTCCTTGAAGACAAGTGGTAAGGAGAAGCTGAAGCCGCATTTCTATGGACCTTACAGGGTGGTCCGGAGAGTGGGTGAAGTGGCCTACAAGTTGGAGCTTCCTAAGGGGAGTCGGATTCACAATGTTTTCCACGTGTCATGTCTGAAGAAGGCCGTCGGGCAGCGCGTCACAGTGTCCAAGGATCTGCCACCCATCGACGAAGAAGGGAAACTAATTCTGGAGTCGGCGGAGATCATCGATGTCAAAGAAAAGTGGTTGCGAACACACACAGTCAAGGAGTTCCTTGTATGTTGGAAGAATCTACCCATCCAGGATGCCACCTGGGAAGGCGAGCAAATTCTGGGGCATCCAAGTCTGCAATTGCTTGAGGGCAAGCAATTTTTGGCCCAGGAGGACTGTGATGTCCCCGATATAATCAAATAATAAATCTAATTACTTTATTGTAAGGCCCCAAATTTAAACACATAGTCAAGGAGTTCCTTGTACGCTAGAAGAATCTACCCATCGAGGATGCCACCTGGGAAGGCAAGCAAATTCAGGGGCATCCAAGTCTGCAATTGCTTGAGGGCAAGCAATTTTTGGCCTAGGAGGACTGTGATGTCCCCGATATAATTAAATAAAAAATCTAATTACTTTATTGTAAGGCCCCAAATTTAATAAACAAATCTTTCGGGCCCTTTTATTTAATTAGTTTAGGCAAGTTTTGGTTGGTCGTGTCGGCCCGTTTGTAACCCTTCGGGAAGTTTCCCAGAGCCCATATATATGGCCGTGTTAGTCATTGTTGTAGGTATGGGAATTTTGATATTCTATTCTCTCCTGTGCGAATTACTGTTGGAGTTCTGGTATCCGCCATTTCGGAGGTGAAAGACCCTCCCTATTTGGTATTTGCAGTTTCGGTGAGGTTCACCTCTCACCCTATTCTGTCTTTGTACTCGTTCTGGATCTGGCAAATCTTGAATTTTATCATTGTTTACTTTCTCCAGTTGCGTATTTGTTAATCTGGTTTACGTGCATAAGGGGAACTCCTAATATTCAGAATCCATTACTCTGGAAGACCACCACACAACCGCTGAAGCTCACCATACCTCTGCACCTTCACCCTACGGCCCCACACCGTACTACCACCCCTCCTCTTCTCACCACCGTACGACCTACCTTTCTCACCACCGTACGGCCTTCTTTGGCCCCACCGTACACCTTTTTCACCACCGTACACCTTCCTCACCACTGTACGGCCTTCCTTGGCCCCACCGTACACCTTCCTCACCACCGTACGGCCTTCCTTGGCCCCACCCTACGGCCTGCTTGACATCACAGTACGGCCCTTACACCGTATGACCCCCCCTCACTCTATTGTACGGCACTTACACCGTACGGCCTATCCATCGTACAACTTGTCCCCGGCTAGTTTAATAGTCCCTTTTGCCTTGTCAGTTATACCCTTTGCCAAGTTGAACCTTGTATAAAGACTAAAACTAAGAAGTTGCATGCATCTAATTAGAGTTCTTGCAATATCTATGTGCGTTCGAGATTAAATTTGAGAAGTTGAAATCTTTTGGGTATGTCTATTTGGATGTTTGTTGCAAGGACAAAGTTGTCATTCATTTGGCCCCCTATCCTTGACTGCATCCCATATAGTTTATATTAGCAGGAAGTTAAGAGGTGCACTTCTGTATAGATCAACGACCCATAAGCCTTGAGGGTATAGACCCAAGATAGGTAAGGGCTTGGATCTATAAACTTTAAGGGAACCTATTGTATTTGGTCTCTAAGCATTTTGATAACATACATAGACCCTTCTCCCTTAAAACTGAAGTAGTAGCAAGGTCTGATAACTATATTAAGAGCTATGAACAATGAAATTAATCATCTAATGAGGAAAATAAATAAGCACTTGTTAACAACTCATAAGTTGAAGAATATCAATGACTGGCTTCACGATTAGTGTAATATCCCCTGCTGTTATAGGACTAAAAATGCAAGGGATATCGTCAAACACTTAGCTGGCAGCCTGCTGTTCCAAGTCTTAGTCTGTATAACCTGCGTGTTATGCGGTTTCTTGACAGCTGAATGACTTGCGTGTTATGCTGTTTTGTCTGATACAATCCTTCAGACTAGTTTTGACACCATTAATTTCAGTTTGTCACCAAAGAGTACTTGCAAACAATTTACTACCCAATAGGACAACCATCTAAGGTGATAATGCAATTGAGTGCTGTGTGGTTGATGCAATAGTTTGAATAGATATGCAAGAACATATAATTACAGCAGACTGTAATTTTAACAAATAGTTGGCATGCAACCCATATAAACATATGTATATGAAATCAATCTGGTCATCCCTTTATTTTAGAAATCATAGGTTCATTACATTGACCATACTTGCATCAAAACACATTAACTATTAACAGCTAATTTTCAGAACTCTCTGAAGACTTATGACAGTCATAATTTCATGAATACCAACTGAAATACAATGGATACTAAGTGATAAAGCACCTGGAGAATATCGCCTAGGTTTGATGTGATGAAGGAACAATTTTGTGTTGATAGGAGCCTCCACTAATGCCCAAACAAATGATCTTCAAAATCGCCCCTGCTGCAAGTGTAAGGTCTGACAATGATTGATCACCAACTGATAAGTCTTCTTTCAATCCCTGAAAAACTTTGTTGCTCTCTCCCAAAGGCAGGGCTACAACAAATGGTGAATTTTGATGCTAGAACAAGGTGGAATGAGCTAAATCGCGGGTAACTGACTGTTCTGTCTGCTGTAGGTCTGCATGCTGGTAAGAAGTAATTACCGACTCTGATTTCTCCTCTCGACCCCTAAATAAAACCGCTGTCCTTCGCCAAACTTAGCGCTATCACCAAATGTTAGATTCGATCCTTCAGTAGGATAATATCAGCAAAATCGTGGCACTTGAAGGGTCTGGCTGAAATTATCTCAGACCTGCTATATTATCCGAAACCTTTTTAATTCTCCTCCAATCTGCTCCTGATGGAATCGCCTTATGTCTCCAATCATGGTGCTGCCATCATATGGATAGTTCGATGCATAAACCAAAGGTTATGGACAAAATCATGGCAATGGGGGTCTGGTACGATTTGACTTCAGACTGATGTGCCACCTGAATTCACCCCAAAAACCCTTCTGAATTACTCTTAGTGTAATCAACTCCTTAACTATGAGGTCCTATGACCTCCCAAGGTCTTCAAAGTCTTCCTCAAGTCCAAACCTGTCAAATTGGCCTTTGGCCACCAATGAAGCACAATCGAGATGACTGAAGTATCACCTCCTTAATGCAACCCCTCGAGAGATCTTTCACTCCCTCAGTTATGCTATCTATGGGAGTTTTCATTCCCAAAGACACTATTCTGCAGAAACCTCCTAGCTCTACAAAACCCAATCAATATCAAATCCAATCCCCAAGCTGCCTTAAAGCTTCAACTAGATCTCCCTTTATAATTTTTTCACTTAAGTGACTTTATGATATAACTTTTAATTAAGTCACTTTATTAAATTAATTAAATATAAAGTCATCTTTTTAATTTTTTAAATTTATTTGATAACTTTATAAATAATTAACTTAATATTATTAATTAAAATAATTAATTAAGCTATCCATGAAAAATAATAATAATAATTTGGACAACTTAAATAATTCAATTAATTAATTAATTCCTGTCCAAAAATGGGGACATTACAATTAGTCTCTCAATCAATTTTAGTACATTGAAATAGATTAATTATGTTAATCAGGTAAGGGGCATTACAAATGGTATCAGAGCTTTGATCCTGCCATCCTACAGGGTAAAGATGAATCAATGAATCATTCTAGTCAATAAGAAGAAATCTAACAATACGTGTATGTTGTGTTTGCATATATCCATGTGTATGCTTCGTGTCTTTCATGTGTATGCTCCGTGTTTGATTAATATTGGTAGATGACTCAGTTTGAGAAAATTAAAATCGACATTGCTTGAGGACAAGTAAATTTGGGAAGGGTGGACTGTAATGTCCCTACTTTGAAATATAATTTAGTAATAAATGATAATAATAAAATTAAAATACAAAAGAATAAAAACAAAAATAGAATATAAAAGAATATAATTAAATATAATTAAGATTTGATTAAAGTTAATGAATGGTCAAAAGGCATGAAATGATAAGTTGTGACTCCCCCAAATATGAGGTATAAAAGGGAGGAGAGAACTCATTTGAAGAGGGGATAATTTGGGAATGAGAAGTGCAGATCTGATTGTGAAAGGTTGTGTCCCATTCAAAGGGCAGAAATAATGAAGAGTTGCACTCTTTCAAAGGGTGTGTCTCTTGCCAAAGGGCATACATGATGAAGAGGTGTGACCTCTCCCTCACATTGAGAGATATAAAGGAAAGGAATCAAAAGCATCCAGTGACAGCACCATGGATCAGATCAGATCAGAACTGTTATTAAGTTACAGCCAGTAACATCCTTGTTCTTGGTCATATGCATGGGGATGTGTTTAATAAGTATGCTTAATATATGAAGCCCGATAATGTTCTTATGCAGAATAAATGGTAATATTAATATGGACTGCAATATGTATGACAATCATACAATTTCATATATATTCATAATACATTAGAAATTAGTATACTTACAATCTAAATCGAGTTATTACTGTCAGTATTTAAGAAGATGGGAATGAGATGTTCCAAAGAGGGGCAGTCTAAATCCAAGCAATAGGTTTTAAGTCCCAAGATAGGGTGAGGATCAGCGACCCATAAGCCTTGAGGCTATAGACCCAAGATAGGTAAGGGCTTGCATCTGTAAACTCTGAGAGAGCCTATTGTATTTGGTCTCTAAGCATTTTGGTAACATACATAGACCCTTCTCCCTTAAAACTGAAGTAGTAGCAGGGTCTAATAACTATATTAAGAACTATGAATAATGAAATTAATCATCTAATGAGGAAAATAAATAAGCACTTGTTAATAACTAATAAGTTGAAGAATATCAATGACTGGCTTCATGATTAGTCTCTCAATCAATTTTAGTATATTAAAATAGATTAATATGTTAATCAGGTAGGGGGCATTACAAATGACTTTTTCCATGAAGTGAGACAATTCCAATGACTCAATAATATTGTCTGGCATAAGACAATTTTTCCAGCATTTTTTGAGCTTGAAAGCCCACAAGGAAAAGCCTTTCAGCTAACTACCACAAAGTGTTGAGCACACTCTTGATGTAAGTCAAGTGTTCTTCCCATGTTTTCTTATGGATAAGTAGTAATCAAGATAAACAATTATAAATGAAGATGTAAAGGGAGAAATTGCTATTCATTATTCACATGAATGACATGGAAGCACTGATCAAGCCAATGGGCATAACCAACCATTTGAACAAACTTTCACTTGCTTTAAATGTTGTTTTCCAAACATCAAAAAGTTCAACAAGAATCTAATGATATTTTAATTTGAGATGTATTTTAGTGAAGCATCTGGCACCAAACACTAGTGCAACAGGTCTTCTAAACTTGGAAGTAGTCAGCAGGTCTTTGAAGTGATCTTATTCAAGGATTTGTAGTTGATGCACACCTCCATGTACCACCCTTACATGGTGCAAACACAATGAGGCTGCTACAAGAAGTAATGGTCATAACATTTCCTTTCTTTGCAAGATGTCGAATTCGCCACTCCATCTCTTCTTTCTAGCAATGAATTGTACTAGAGGGACATATTAGGAGATAATCTTGGAATCAAATCAAATATATCCTTTAACAAATAATACTAATGTATTCTTGTTGGGGACTAAGAATATCCCTGTGTTTCTCCAATATTTTGTTCCACCACTCTCTTTTTGTTAAGGATTAGCAGTATTGGCTTATCACAAAGATGTCTTTCTTATATTCTAATTGCAGAATCGGAAGCACAAATTTCTTATGCTAACCAAATTCTTGCACTGATTGACACTAAGAAGTGAAGATTAGGGACAATCTTTTTTCCAATATCTATGATAAGTTAATAACATTTCTAGGATTTGATTTGGATTGTATGATATTAGAAAAGCTGTGATTGATCAAGTAAAAAATGAAAAACGTTTCATGGCCACAACATTAGAGAAGACTTCATCTTGGAAACGCTTGATTTTATACATCAAGCGACACATTTCTCTAATGTCCAAGCTGAACCATCCAGTGCTGTATAATTGAGTTTACGTCATCAATGGCAAGTTCAATTTTCGAACCACTTTAGGTGAAATCAAGTTCTTTTAGTTCCTATTGTCAATAATGAAATGTATAAGTTGTTTATTGACCCACAGGTGAGTGTGGAAAATAAATTCTACTGCTTTGAAATCTAAATTTCCCTAATTAGGCTGGCTTTTCAAGCACTGCTATGGTACAACTCAATGCTTTAGTTTGCATGTAGGGCTTTCCATGTGCAGGATCCTTGACAATTGGAAATTTTAATGCTATATCAGTAGCCCATCTTGAATTGCTTCTTTTGCTCTTCAAGTGGTGTGTTCTTTAAGAAGTGATGTAGTGGTTCTTTTCCTTTTACTTTGAATTTGGGTTTACTCCAAATTTAAGGCTTTGTCTAGAGACTTGAATGAGGATTTAGAGTCATCCCTCTAGACTTATGTTTATCTTTTGCATCAAACTTGCTTGCATATCTATAGGGATCCTACTAAAATTGAGATATGAACAAAAATCATGTCAAATTTCATGTCCAGTTTAGCCCTAATCTATATTTCAAAATTGGATATTGCTTAGTTTCTTGGAAATTCAAATTAGAAATCAAGGTACACAAACTATTTGTACAGTCTTGGATAGATTGGTCAAGACTTTGCCGCAATGGAGAAAATTTCACGTATTTATCATCACAGTTCCAAAAAGTGTAATAGATTTCTTTCAAGGGATTGAGAAAAAAATAATGTATTCATATATGAGACAAGTCATCCTCGTGGACAATACAATATCCATCTCACCATTTTTACACAAGAAATTCTTGAAAGAGAAAAAACAATTTTTTAATTAGAGAGTCTACTCATGACATAATAGAACTCTACTAAATTACACCAATTATTTGAAGTGTCATAACCTATCTTACCTTCAAATATAGAAAAATCTAGATATACTTGTACCATTTATTGTGTTTGGTCTCTAAACAGCTTTCTAGTTGATGAGGATGATGGTTCGGGACATTGCAACAATAGTTGCAGACATCGCAAACAAATCACAGATTAGGACATTTTCAGAGCAGAACAAGTGTGATTAAAAAAGAAGGTCAATGTTTTTTGACTCTGAAAATTTGAGATGAAGTCTGGAAAAAAATCATAGATCACAATTAAATTGGGAAAATCACGATTTTTTGGCAATTTCCTATATTTTTTTGGGCAAACAAAATTTGGGTTAGAGGTTTTTCCAATCTCTGAGGTAACTTATTTCTGATTTCTCCCAACCCTAACCAAATTTAACCCTAACCCTAACCCTGACCAACTCTTTTCCCAATTTAATAGAAAAAATATTTATCTTTTGTTTGCCAAGTTATTCCCAAGAATGATTCTTTCTACTACAATTGTGACTTATGAAGAGTTGAGGCAGCAATCAATTACTAATTTCAGTGTCTCCGGCATTCATTTGTCTGCCATCAACTAGGGTCAATGGAAACAACTAGGAAGATGTGATAAGAGTCACAAGTTTCATGACCAAATTTATAGTTTAGACCTCATACAAATGGGCATACAAATGGAAAGAAGGATTGAGATGAAATCAGTCCAATACAATTGATCTAGGCTCCCAGGGTGACTTGAGGAACAGTATACTAAAACAAATTCTAATGTGTTATAAATTTATGAGAAAAAGTGATTTATGAAGAGTTCGATACAAACAATAACCATAGGGATATATGAAAGAGAGTAATGCAGACCGATCCAAGAGGTCATATGTATCAACCAAGACTGAATAAGTTAGGCAATTACTTGATGAATAGCTATTATAAATTTATATACAAATGTGGAAGCTCAGGAAACAAGTTGGCAGTTATAAGGAACAACTGCTCAGCTGTCACTAATTCAAATTCTCATCTATCATTTTCGGTGAATACTGCTAAACAAGTGAGCTGAAAGGACTAACAATGAAAGAGTTATGTTGCATCAGGTAAAATGAGTTTGAACTTTACAGTTTGACCACATGTTTCGAAGATGATAACAAAGTTCATGGTTAAGAGTGCATTCATTGGAGTAACATCATAATTCTGCAAGATGCTCAAAGCCCAGTTTAAGGTGAGCCTTAATGATGCCTCTTTCCATCAGCTACACAATTCCCATGGCTAACTCCATTGGTGGAACTTGAAATGACGGAAAAGATTACAAGGCTCGTTAATTTTTCTGTGGAAATAGAAGCTTCTTAAGAAATCTACCATAAATGCCACCCAAGTTATCATCTTTGAAGCTTTGTAAGAAATTTATCAACACCATGACATTTCTAGTAGCATATGGAATCTACACTGAAAGAGTGCTGTGAAAACTGAACCTAATATCAGTCAGAGTTCTAGCATTTCCAGCATAACCACACAAAGTTTATTCGAGTTGTGAAGCCTGTAAAAGCTCCAGTCTTGTCTACGTCACTAGGTGCATTTGAGGAGCTTAAGCTGATACACTCACAGCCTTTCTCCAGCTTCACACATAACAATCTTTCCACCTTACATCTCCCAGCAGTTCACTATCCCACCAGCCGCACGCATATCATAGAACAAAGATTAATTGGGATTGACTCGCATTTGAATTAAACTATCTAGAATATTATATGCAACAGTTTGTTTTACTTTTTTCCCTTTTTGAGATATCATTCGATGTAACAATCCTTAGAAAAGTAGTGTCTAGTACAGATATCCGTCTAATTTTGTGTCTGTGTTCAGTGAATGTGTATGCACAATGTTGGAAATCCTGTTTATTTTGTATGCAAGCTAAATGCCCAGATAACAATTTTTGGTGGGTGCTAAAAAATGTTCTGCTATTTTATTTCACCCTGTTAAAAAGTATTATGGGATGCCCATGTTTTTACAGCTTCCATGAATCACAGCATCTGTAAGGTGTATAATGTAAAAAGAATTTTGAGTAGTTATTGTTACAGGTTTTGCAATTTGGTAATAGTATATCGTCTAATGAATTAGAAAATAAAAAGTTTTCTTATCAAAAGAAGTTTAAGCTAAAAGCATAGTTCACGGAAATGCATTCCCCCCCCTCCTCAGACCTGTGTTTCCAAGACAGGGACGTTTTTAGGACAGGGAAACGGGGACGTGGCGTCTCCCGCTGTCCCACCACCGCAACCAATGCTCTGCCGGAGATGGGAAAATGTCTCTGCATCTCCTAAGGAGATGTGGAGAGACACCAAGACGTCTCCAAGTCTCCATGGGAGACGTCTTGGCATTTCTCGGGGGACGGGGAGACATCTAGAAGTCCCCCATTGCCCAGCCATAAAAAGGCAAAAAAATTAACTTTTCAAAAATATGACTTATTTTTGGGGGTTGGGGGGTAATCCTAATTGGACATGGACCCCACCCCTTCCCCCAAAACAACACAAAACCACCACATTTGGTAATTTCACTCACATTTTCTAAGTCTGATTTTTTTTCCAGAAAGCTGAAGAGGTAAAACTTGGAGAAGTGTGATTGAAGGAGTGAAAAGAGTGAGTTCAAGTGTGAGAGGAGTGAGAAGGAGCAAGAAGAAGATGAGGAAGAGGATTCTACGACATTATGGAGAGATTTTTCAAGCACAAGGTAGGGTTTTTCTTGTTTTTTGTTTGTTTTATTTTCTGATTTTCAATTCTTTGTTTGTTTAACATGTTTTTTTTTATTCATCTCAAAATCAAATTTGATGTTGAATCTTGAAAGCAAAATGATGAATAAATTATTCATCATTTTGCCCTCAACATTCAATATCAAATTTTTATTTTAAATAATATAAAATTATAAATTGTAAATTTTGTTTTCAAAATTGATTTCTCGAATTTGTATTTCAATTTGTTAAACTAGGCTGAATTTATTTTTATTTTTATTTTTATTTTGTGAAATGCAGTGTCACTATCACAATGAGCTCCAATGACATGAGTGAGGATGAGATGAAAATCCATTCTCATAGTGAAAATGATTCAGAATGAGGGGGGTGACCATGGGGCTAATCCTGGAGCCCAATCTAGTTCCATGGCGAGTGCACCAGCTAGTACAAGTTGCCCTTCAAAGTTGTTGGCACAATATGCTAGGGGTGCTTATGATCCTAAATCTCCTGGAACAAGTGGAAGTGCAACATTTGTGGGGTTGAATGGTTTGGTAGCATCACCAAAGTGAATGCACACTCACATTTTTGGAAAGGAAAAAGTGTGGATCATTGTAATTTTTTGGCAAAAACTAAAATTATAGACTACAGAATTGAGATGAACAAGCTTTGGGGCATTCCCGATGATAGAGATGTTTCAATCCCTACTACTTTGTCTACTAGGGCAGCCATTCAGCAAAGCCAGCAAGTGCAACATACTTCTCCTCATTCATCGCAGACGAGAGTAATGATGTTTAGACCTTAATCCACTTCCACTTCTAGAACCATATCCCAATCACGAGAGGCTAAGGGGGCAAGGAAATGCAAGATGCAGAGTAACCCCATAACTGATTTGTTTAATGTGCAGTTGAAGGATGGAATAGATAAGTCCATTGGCAGGTTCTTCTTTGCCAATGGCATCCCATTTCATGTTGCATGGTCTCCTTATTATAGGGAGATGATGTCTATGGTGGCGAAGGGAGGACCATCATATGTGCCACCAGGTGAGACGAAATTGAGGACCTCGATCTTAAATTAGAGCTATTCCAAGATCAATATTTTTATGGAGAAGATGAAGTCATGTTGGGTGGCATCTGGGTGCAGCATATTTATGGATGGGTGGACGAACATTAGCCATCATCCACTCATCAACATCATGGTCACATGTGCAGAGTGCCCATCCTTCCTTAGAGCGGTTGATTGTAAAGGGCATCACAAAGATGCTAATTTTCAGTTTCAGGTCCTGTTGACGTGTATTTTGTACACCATCATACACAGAATAAAATACCTAAGGGTATCTTATCCTCTCTTGAATAAAGCCTCTAATTGCTGAAGATTCGCATGAAGGATCAGTTAGGATGACTCCAAGGTTCCTTTTGGTAGGGTCTCTACATGTGGATAAGCTCCAGTGGTATGATGTGATTTGCTGGAATCACAAGGGGACTTACATTGAACTTCCGATCTGCTTTGCTGGAACACAGGCTCTGACTAACTTGGATTTAAAAAAATGGAAAAAAGATAAGGGCGAAGAGAGGATCTAATCCTAACACTAAGAATGTAGGAGCAATGATTTGATTTTTGATGAAACTCCAACTAGGTCTTGTTTTGACATCAATGGAACATCTACACAAGGCTAGTGCGATCTTCTAGGGAAGCTTTATGATGTTCAAATCATCACCGCAAGCATAGATACCATCCAAGTTGATGCATATCAATGAAGAGGCAACAAATTGAAATTGAGCTTAGGCTGAATGATCCAGTTGACTACGCAAGGCAAGTCTGCAATCAACAAACTGCTAGTAGTATGGATGTACGAATTCCACCATTAATCAATCACATTTCCTCCATTCATCTAATCATCTACCATCTAAGATTGAAGACTTAACAAGAAACCATGCAAATTGCAAGAAAACGACATATTTCACCATTACTTCAATGAAAATGGAGTTTGTTTACAATCAATGGCAACAATTTCTTGCCTTGTCCTCCTATTCTACTCTAATTGCTATTCTATCAACTATATTCTAACTCTTCCAACTATTTACAACTCTCTCTAATCATTTCTTACAAATGAAATGTTTGGGCTTATATAGTGCCCACAATACAATTTGATGGCTTAGATCAATTCAAGATCAATGGCCAAGATTTTACAATGAAAACCCTAATTAGGGTTTGTTACAACCATTACATAACATTTAATGCTTGACCAATGATAAAATTGTATTGCTTGGACACATGTCCCTTCTAGAAAAATCGACCAATGGATAGCCGGGGTAGGTACATCGAAGTTTGTGCCACCTTCCATGAGTTAAGTACATTGACTCTGGACATGCTGAGGTGGACTTCACTGACTGGAGGAGTGATGACTGGGATGCCACCTCATCTGACACTTGAAGCTTGCTAGATATTCAATTTGATGTCGTTGAGAGGCTATCTTTAATTAACTCTTGTTCTAACTCCTTTTGTCCTTGATGTGCAGGATGATGTACCTCGCCTTGGAACGCTGGGTTGGAAGAGGTCGCCCTTGTCTTGGCTTGATCGTCCTGGCGAAGACCGTCCTGGATCCGGCTTGATTTTCCTTGAAGAGACCTCCATTTGACGCCTACACAACATTTCAAAATTAGTAACATGATTTTGCAATGAATAGATAGAGAGCAAATTTTAGGAAACTTAATGATAAGTCCTTTATTAATCATTTCCTAAAAACGATTGAGCTAAGGCAAAACAAAATTTCAAAATTCAAAATTAAGGCAATGACAATCAAAATTCGAAATTAAAACAAGAGATCTTGCCATACCTTACTTGAGAGCTTAACTCTAAAATGCAAAATGAATAAAATTCGCCTAGGCGAAATTGAGGTATAAATAGTCTTCAATGTTATCTCCTCAAAAGATCAATTTCGCCACCTTTGGATTTCAACGTGATCTTCAAATCTTGCCTCTTTGACAATTCGCTCAAATGGATCTTCAAGTTCGCCTTAACAAATCCTCCTAGTCTCGCACCTTTGACGTGGTCTTCAATCCTTGACAAATTCGCTCCAACGAAGTCTCCAAGATATCGCACCACCTTTATTAGTAAACTCCAAATCGCACTTCTCCCTTGTCTTCCTTAATTCGCATGTAGAAGGATAAAATGATGATGTGAAAATGAAATCTTCCACTCCCCATATATAGCGCTTGGATTGCATTTATCCCTTAGGCCGACTTGAGGATATAAAACAATTTTTTAAATGATTTTTAAATGATTTAGCAAGGCCGACCTCCCTTTGTAGCGCTTCAAATTCGATTTTTATTAATTAATTAATTAATTATTAATGCCTTACGTTTTTAATTTGCAAATTTCGATTTTTAATAAAGGCAAAATAATTAATAAAAGATCAACGCCACATTAAATGCCAAATTAAATAGGATTTTCAATTTTTTATCGAACTTAGCATTTAAGGAAAATTTGAATTGCTTATTTGGCGCCAAAACTATGAAAATGAGAGGGACGTACCTCATCGCCCTGGTCCCTTGGAGAGGGACAGGAGCGATCCATGATTTTGTCTTGATTTTTGCATTTTTCACGTTCAACTCCTTCATCTCTACGTTCAACATTAATCATCATGATGAGCTCTTCGAATTTGATTGCCTTGCATGCGTTCATGAGTGTCTTTGGATGTTCATCGCCCTAGTCCTTGTCCAAAGGACAGGAGCGATCTTCAAATTTCCACGTTCAATATGCATCCTTTTATCTTCGATCTTCATTGTGATGTCCTCCAAACGTCGTCCCTTGCCTCGCTTAACCTCACCTTGCTTTGATCTTGAAGGAATATGAGTGCTCTTGATAGGATCGCCCTGGTCCTTGTCCAAAGGACAGGAGCGATGTGAGCTTTTTACCTTGATTAGCAATGTTTGGACGTTCAAAACTCCTATATGTTATCTTCAAACGATGCCTTAGACCTTTTATTACCTTATGAAATCTTGTTCTTACGTAAATCTTGCACAAAATGACCAATGCATCTAACATCGCCCTGGTCCCTTGGAGAGGGACAGGAGCGATCTATGTCCTAGGATGCGAATTTCATCATTGTGACGACCTTTTAATGTTTGTGCTTGCTAAAGACGCCTTGAAATGTCCCTCGCCACCTTGTCTTGACTTGGATCGACCTTGAACTTGCATAGGAAGTAACATCACCATTGTATCGCCCTGGTCCCTTGGAGAGGGACAGGAGCGATCCTCCTTTTGTAGCCTTTATCTCACTTTGTCAGGTTCCAAGTCTATATTCAACGGATTCGTCTTTCTTCACTCCATTCGTTCATGCCTTGACATTGTTTGTAACTTTGCAAGAAAATCAATTATATCAAAAATCGCTCTGGTCCCTTCCTGAGGGACAGGAGCGAACTAGACATTTAGGACCTTTGTGGACGTCCAAAAAATCTTCATTTTGTATTCAATGCGTCCATCTCATGTTCCTCCTTGCTTTTGAACGTACACTTGTCTTGACATTTGCCTGGATTCTGTCTAATGAAGGAAATCGCTCTGGTCCCTGGGAGAGGGACGAGAGCTACAAGGTACCTCGCCCTGGTCCCTTGGAGAGGGACAGGAGCGATTTTGCTCTTGTGGGCCTCATTTCACTTCATCACCTTCGAAAATTATATTCAACGGATTCGCAATGCCTCCTTTCATTCATTCATGCCTTGAGATCGGTTGAAATTTGGCGAGAAAATCATCTACAACAAAAATCGCTCTGGTCCCTTCCTGAGGGACAGGAGCGAACTTAAGCATTTTGGTCCTTTGTTGACGTTTGATAATCTTCAATTTGTCTTCAACAGATTCGATTGACCTCCTTTCTTGCCTTCGAACATAAAATTTGCTTGGTCTTTGTTCAGGACGTACCTTATGAAGAATTTCGCTCTGGTCCTTCAGTGAGGGACAGGAGCGAATTTGACCCTCTAGGCAAAACTTCATCATTTCTTTGTTCTTGATCAAGTCTGGATGTTCTATCATGCTCATTTCGTCCTTCACCATGCCTTTGATGTCTCGATTCGTCCAAACAAGGTCAGGAATGGCTCAACTAAGCATTTTCGCTCTGGTCCCTTGGTGAGGGACAGGAGCGAAATTTGACTTTTCGCACTCTTTATCAGGATAATTTTAATGGAATATAACATTTAAGTATAAGTGACACAGAAACATAGAAGGAAATGTCACTTATACTTTAAGTTATATTCCATATATACTTTCAGGATGTTTGAGAGTGATTTCAGACCTCCAGGAGTTATATTGCAAAATCTAGTTTTTGGAGGTTTTTTCAGTTTCCAGACTTAGTCAAATTCAGGATCAGGGCATTCCAGACTTAGCCAAATTTCAGGATCAGGACCTCACTCAGGCCGGACTTGCTATCCTATGTGATCCCCTGGGCGACGCTTCAAGTTATATTCATTTGATAAAATGCACCTCTCTGGACCTTTTCACATCGTCAAGACGTTAAAATCCTGCAAGGACAAAGCAAAATTGGATTTGTAGCTCCGGTCCTTCACTGAGGGACAGGAGCGATTTTTCCCTTGGAGGCATTTCTGTGCTCATGAAAATCTTCAATTTATATTCAATGGAAAGATCTCGCCTTTCTCCATCACTTCCAATTCGTAATTCATCTTGACCCTGCAAGAATAGTAAGATATTTGAAAACGAGCTCCCGTCCTTCACTGAGGGACAGGAGCGATTTTGCTCCTACAGGCCAAAATATCATGATTTTACACATTTTATCACTTCACAAGGCGAAAACAAATCATTTGAAATGCCTAGGATCAAAATTCAAAAAAGTCAAAATTTGGTCAAAAATATTCAATTGGACAAAAATTCACATTTCATCTTCAACACTTAGACAAATTTAAGCTCTGCATCAACATTCCAATTGAAAATTAGACCATTCTGGCGAATTCATTTCATTCAAAATTTGCATTCTAGAAAAGGAAATTCAAAAAACTCCCAAAATCGACTGGATTTTGGTCCGAAAAGACGGTAATTAGAACCCTAAGGCTTGACCCTAAATCCAGACAATTAACAAACTAACAAAACCCTAGAAAAAGCAAAGCGAAAACGAACAAAACGAGCAAAAAAAAAATGGGTCCCCATTTGCAATGGGGCGATGTGTGAAAACGTCACAACAGGTCCTCAGGAAGGCTATTGAGGAGGTTGGGCCACAAAATGTGGTCCAAGTAGTGACAAATGCAGCCCATGTGTGTAGAGCAGCAAGGAAACTCATTGAGGCAACCTATAGGCATATTTGGTGGACCTCATGTTGTGTGCATCTAATGAACAATGCACTCAAGGACATGGGGAAGATTGACTAGATTAGAGGAGTGGTCAGCGATGCGAGAGATGCGCAGATGCTTATCTACAACCACCACACTTCACATGCACTCTTCAAGACTTTCGCGACAAAGGAGTTCTTGAAACCAGTTGAGACCAAATATGCATCCTATTTCATTCTCTTGGAGAGAATGAATGAGTTGTAAGAGGCATTGCAACTCATGGTTATGACTAATGAGTGGAATAGGTGGGTCGAGGCCAAGACAGAGCAGGGGAGAAGGGTGAAGGAGATAGTGAAGAGTGATGTGTTTTGGACTAATGTGAAATACATTGTCTCCATCATTTCTCCAGTATTCCAGGTCATCAGATATGGGGATTGGGATGCACCTAACCTTGAAGAGGTGTACGAGTGCATCGACTCTATGGTTGACCAAATGAGGGTTGTTGTGCAAGTGAAGGACCCCTCTCTAGCATTCTACAATGAGCACATCCGGCCAATCATTCAAAACAGATGGGACAAGTTGAACACTCCTTTGCATATGGCTGCCTTTGCCTTGAATCCTAAACAGTACAAGGCTAGACCAGGTAGAGTGACACTGATTCAGGATGATGAGGTGAAGGCGGCGTTCTTTAGGTGCATAGAGAAGATGTATGATTCTAGAGATGTCGGCATAATTTGCACTGAGTGAGGAGGATTTGCCACTCTTAGAGGCTATTCAAATGCGACAAAGATGGATATAGAAACTATGGCACGGGAGGACCCACTTTTGTGGTGGAATTGTCATGGCCCAAAATATTTGACCACCACTCTAGCTATCCATCTGCTATCCCAAGTTTCCATTTCTTCAACTGCTAAGAGGAATTGGTCCACATATAGCTTCATCCACTCTCTTAAGAGGAACAGACTTACCTCTAAGAGAGCAGAGAAGCTTGTGGTTGTAAATAGTGCTTTGCGTCTCATGGACCGCAAGACACTTATGTACAAGGAGAGTCCAGCGACACAGTGGAGCCTTCACAGATTGATGAAGATGATCCTTCCACCTTAGATGCAGGGTTGGTTGGTGTGAACTTGAGGAATATTGATCGTGGGGAGTTTGCACTTGCAAATGATTAGAGGCCTCCCTTCACTACATTTTGAGTTTTGACATGTTGGCTATTAGTATCTATATTTGCCACTCATTGTAATGATGAATCATGTAATCATCTTTATAGACTTTGTAATATCTCATATGACATCAGATATTCATATTTTCAATATAATAGAAATTTCCAATTTGACAATTTTATTTGTCAAATTTAAATTTTATTTACCAATTAGCATTCAAGAAAGCTTTGTATTTAGATTTAGTATTTCAAATTTTGCTATTTTATAAATTTACTAATTATCAAAACTAGTTTTTCAAGTACTATAAGTATATGTATAACTATATCAGCACCACCACCCCGCCACCCCCTGCCGCTGTCCCCCCAACGTCCCCAAACTTAGGCCCTTTGTCCCTCCATCCCCGAAACCCGTCCCTGCATCCCCCCGTCCCCAACGGCCGTGGAACACTGGCTAAAAGTAACAAGAAATAATTCATCTATCATATTGTGTCAATCATTTTTACATCAAATTAATTCTTCCAACCAACATTGCATTCAAATTTGAAACAATTTTTGTAACATATAGAAGCTTCACAAATCCCAATAACAAAAATTGAAAAAAAAATGTAAAACACAAAATATATCAATCTATGGCAGTATAACATCAGGCATATAAAATGAAAACAAGCTTCACAATTCTTGCGAGTAAAAATTAAGTCAAACAAAAGCCTTACAGAATCAGGGGTGTTGTATTGTTGGCCTAGCGAATCTCCTCCAGTGCTCAGCTGTACTCCTGGAGTCATATGAATCAACGAAGGATCTCCAGATCCTACTGCTGACCAAGATGCTGGATTAACAGATATAAACCCAATTACAAAATCCTTATGGTCAGAAGCAATCTTCACAGCTGCATTTGTATATTCACCCTTTGCAAGAGTCCCAGCAGAGCTCATTTCTGCAAGTAACAGTAGACCCCTTCCAAGTGGCAATCCCTTAATAACACCAACTTTTGTTACTTCTATGATACCAATTCTTTAGGGAGAAAATAACATAATTTTGTTGAATCACAAATATAAATCAAGCACCTTACCTTCAATTTCAAACCATCAACTATTGCAGGACCTGGAATAATGTGTGCATTAACAATATCCGCCCACTCCGAAATCTTGAAAATTCCTCTGCACAGTTACTAAGTTATTGTAACACTTTCTAATAGTGAAAGAAGCCTCCATGACAATAAAGTATTAAGAAAGAAAACTAGAACAGATGATATTATCTCCCCGAACGGAAGTAATTTATGCTATAGATTTCAATTTGTTTAGAAATAATACCTACCCTTCATATTGCATGGTAACTGTATTTCCTATGTCAGCAAACTTCCTATCTTCAAAAATTAAAAAATCGTGCTTGTCTGCAATCTTCATTTTCACATAACTTTAAGTCAGACATGCCCAAAACTACATAGAAACATTTAAATATTAATTTTCTTTCCAAATGATCTTCAAACATAACACTTAGTAACATTTATATGTTAATTTATTAGGGTCATTGCATAGAAAATTAATATACATGTGTATATGTGTGTGATAGTAAGATAAGAGGTACTTTCTGAACAATTTTGAAGGAAAATCAGAACACAATTCTATCATTATCAAAAAGAGTTTAAAATCAAAACAATTATGGCTTTTTTTTTTTCTCTCACTCAGAATCAAGCCTCTACCCACAGTGCGTTGCAACAAAAGAGTTTAAAACATATCACAAGATAGCAATACAGACATCAACTCCTGCATCCATCATCATAGAACTGAATCCTATTAACCATGTATACAATCATGCTAAACTTGTGTTGATAATATCAGCAACCTACAAGAGCAAATTTGATTAAAATTTTCAGAGGACGATGCACCTGAAATCATAAGAGAACAAAAATAAGGAGAGTTGAAGAAGATATGAAGCTTCAGGATAAAATCATCCCAAGATTCTCTCTTAGGGATCTTTAAGAACTATGTTACACGACTGTGTCCTTGTCAAAATAAACATGCTGATATACCATACTGGTGTTTCTCAAGAATTCCATAGACAACATTACAATACTTTTGGATAGCATGTATTCAATTATGCAGAAAGAGTTATGAAATACATCAACATTTTAGAGTAAATAATAAATATACAACATTCAAAAAGTCACATTGTTGACGTGTATTTTGTACACTATCAAACACAGAATAAAATACCTAAAGGTACCTTATCCTCTCTTGAATAAAGCCTCTGATTGCTGAAGATATCGCGGAAAAGGATCAATCAAGATGACTCCAAGGTTCTTGTATGTAGGGTCTCTACGTGTGGATAAGCTCTCTGTGGTATGATGTGATTTGCTGGAATCACAAGGGGACTTACACTTGATGCCTGAACTTCTGATTTGCTTTGAATATTGCTGGAACACAGGCTCTTACTAGCTTAGACTTGAAAAAAAAGAAAAAAGATGAGGGCGAGGAAAAGATCTAATCTTAACACTAAGAATGTAAGAGCAATGAATGATCTTTGATGGAATTCTAACTAAGTCTTGTTTTGACATCGCAAGACCATCTCCACAAGGTTAGTGCGATCTTCGAAGGAAAGCTTTATGATGTTCAAATCATCACTGCAGGCATAGACACCATCAGGTTGATGCATATCAATGAAGAAGCGACAATTGAAGTTAAGCTTAAGCTGAATGATTCCAGTTGACTACACAAGGCAAGTCTGCAATCAACAAACTGCTAGTAGTATGGATATACGAATTCCACCATCAATCAAGCACATTTCTTCCACTCATCTAATAACATGAAATCAAATATGAGAAGTATAAAAACCATGCAAATTGTTGAATCGACCCATAAATTTCACCATTTCTTCAATGAAGTTACAAGTCTTTTACAACAACATCTTGGCAACAATCTTTGCCTTCTCTCTCTACTCTACTCTAATTGCTTCCAACTGTTCCTAACTATTCTAACTATTTCTAAACTGCCTTTACAAAATGAAATGTCAGGGCTTATATAGTGCCCTCAATACAATTCGATGGCTTAGATCAATTCGAGATCAATGGCCAAGATTTTACAATGAAAACCCTAATTAGGGTTTGTTACAACCATTACATAACATTTAATGCTTGACCAATGATAAAATTGTATTGCTTGGACACATGTCCTCTCTAGAAAATTCCACCAATGGATAGCCGGGGTAGGTACATCGGAGTTTGTGCCACCTTCCATGAGTTAGGTACATTGAATCTGGACATGCGGAGGTGGAACAATCCGACTGGATGAGCGATGACTGGGATGCCACCTTGTCTGACACTTGTAACTTGGTAGATATTCAACTTAATGTTGTTGAGAAGCTAGCTTTAATTAATTCATCTGGAACTATCTACTTCTTCAACGAACCCTTTGCTTTGACTTCTTGTGTCCTTGATGTGCAGGACGATTGATGTACCTTGCCTTGGAATACTGGATTGGAGAAGTCGCCCTTGATGACGTTAGTCCAAAGAAGGCCGTCCTTGTCGATGCTAGACTGGAGGAGGTCGCCCTTGTCCTTGCTCGATCGTCCTAGAGGAGACCGTCCTTGATCTGGCTTGATTTTCCTTGATGAGAACCTTCCGACTTGTAGATCCTTCGAGTTTGGGAGTCGCCATCTTGATACCTACACAACATTTCAAAATTAGTAACATGTTTTGCAACGTGGAAATATAGACTAGAAAGAGGATTTAAGTTTTAAATTAGGAAACCTCATGATAAATCTTTGAATTATCATTTCCTAAATTTAACTAAGCCACTTGAAATTCAAAATTCAAAATTGAAAATTGAGACTAGGAGAATCTCGCCATACCTCCACTTGAGAACTAAATCTAAGAAAAGATGCAAAATTAAGCAAGTTTGCTAGGCAAAATGTGGATCGAAGTCTTCAAAATGTGCTTCTTCTATCAACTTCACCACCTCTAGCCTTCAACGCTTTGAGGAAAATTCGCTCCACCTCTGGCCTTCAACAAAAATCGCTCCTTCCTATACCAAATTTCGCACCTTGTTGCTCTTCTCCAAATCGCACTTGAGTGAATGAGTGAATGATAGATTAACATCGCTCAAGATACCCCCACTATATAGGCGCTTACCATTGCAATTTCCCATAGGCCGACTTGGAAAATAGGCCAAAAATAAATAAAAATTTAATAAAAGAAGAGGCCGACTTTATAAAAACATTAAATAATACCCCAAGCGCCCCAATTTTATTTTTAAATTAATAATAATTAATTTTAAATGCCTTTATAATTAAAATTTCGATTTTTTAAAGGCATAAATTAATTATTAAATGTTTTGCGCACTTATTAAATGTCAATTTAATTTCAAAAATATTTCAAGGTTTTATCGAAATTGGCATTTAATGTGTCATAGATGATATTGGCGCCTAGGCATGGCAAGATAATGGACATCAACAAGATCGCTCTGGTCCCTGGGAGAGGGACAGGAGCGCCCTTACACTTTAGCCTTGCAATTCTTGTTTTTCACGTTCAACACTTCATCCTGGACGTCCAAAATGGCATTTTACTTGAAATCTTGAGTTTGATCTATTCAATTTTTGGAACGAATGCTCCTTAGAACCATTTTCGCCCTGGTCCCTTAGTGAGGGACAGGAGCGATTTTGCCTTTTGCCCTTTGTTTTTGTCTTTTCCAATTGCCAATGCAAGTTGTGAGGTAGGCAATGGTCATTATTGTTCGTCCTATGCATGTTCAATTCGCCCTCTCAAGACAAAACGAGCTCTTCTAAGGATTTTCACCCTGGTCCTCCAGTGAAGGACAGGAGCGATTTTTGTATTTGAGCCTAAGATTATTGATTCTTGGGGTAATTTCTTTGTTCACCATCTTCTTAAAGGCATTTCTGACTTTGCACAACCTTGCCTTGGCGTGGTCTTGGAAGGAAATGATTGTTTTAATGAATATCGCCTTGGTCCTTGACTGAAGGACAGGAGCGCCTTTTAGTTTATTGCACAAATTCTTAATCGTATCAACCTTGAATCACTTTCTAGACGTAGAATATCATTCCCCCCTTCATCTTGAGTCCTGGAAGCAAGAAATAGTATTTCACAATGCTAGGTAATTAAGTATTTTGAAAATTTCGCTCAGGTCCCTTGGTGAGGGACAGGAGCGCCCTAGCCATTTTTCATCAACTTGATGGCCTTTGTTACTTCATTCCTCCGTGAAACCTTTTAAACATCATTTTGACCTTGCGTCTTGACTTGGATTCGTCCGAATTTGGAGAGGAAGGTTAGCTAATGTGTTTTTCGCCCTGGTCCCCGGGAGAGGGACAGGAGCGATTTTGCATTTATAAGCTCACTTGTGTTTTGCTAGCTTCGAAAATTATCTTCAACGGATCGATTGCGTCTTCCTTCACCCACCTCAAACGCGAAACTTGCCTTCCTTTTGCCAAAAACTTGTCTTGAGGGAAAATCGCTCTGGTCCCTTGGAGAGGGACAAGAGCACCCTGGCCTTTATGAGCTCATTTATGCCTTGTTAACTTTCAAAACTATCTTCAATGGGTTGATTACGTCCTCCTTCGTGCCTTTGATGTCTCAATTTGTCCAAACAAGGTCAGGAATGACTCCACTAAGCTTTTTCGCTCTGGACCCTTGGTGAGGGACACGAGCGATTCGCCTTGGACCCTTGGAGAGGGACAGGAGCGCTTTTCGCTCTGGATCCTCAGTGAAGGACAGGAGCGAAATTTGACTTTTTGAACTCTCCATTAGGACAATTTTTATGGAATATAACATTTAAGTATAAGTTCTTTCTTATACTTTAAGTTATATTCCATATATACTTTCAGGATGTTTGAGAGTGGTTTCAGACCTCCAGGAGTTATATAGCAAAATCTAGTTTTTGGAGGTTTTTCAGTTTCCAGACTTAGTCAAATTTCAGGATCAGGACATTCCAGACTTAGCCAAATTTCAGGATCAGGACTTCACTCTAGCAGGACCTGCTATCCTATTGATCTCCCCGACAGCACTCAAATGCAAAGGCTAACTAACAAAACCCTAAAAGACCCAAAAACAAACCCTAAAAAGCAAAAAAAACATGGGTCCCCATTTGCAATGGGGCGATGTGTGAAAACGTCACAACACACATACATGTACTATTACAGTCATATATACAGATGCTTCCAAAGAATATGCTTAGTGTACTTACAATGAGCCAATATTGTGTATAATTTATGCAATGGAGTGCTATCTAGCACTACTAAACGGCAGGGGAGGGCCCTGACATTTTTTGTTAAAAAAACAAAGAATCTAAAACTGGAAAGTTGAATTCTTTCATGACACAGATGTGTAAGTTCCACAAAGTTTCTTGACAGAGGGATGTGTTGACGTGTATTTTGTACACAATCATACACAGAATAAAATACCCAAGGGTACCTTATCCTCTCTTGAATAAAATCTCTAACTGCTGAAGATATCGCAAGAAGGATCAGTTAGGGTGACTTCAATGTTCTTTTAAGTAGGGTCTCTACGTGTGGATAAGCACCAGTGGTCGTTGTGATTGTTGTGTCATCAAGGGGCCTTACGTTTCCGAAGTGTAGGAACAAGATTTCCTAATACTAATGAATTCTCAAGAAAGATCAAAAGAGTAGGGCTTGCAAGAGATCTAGTCTAATCTAACCCTAAGAATGACTCAATGTGGACGAGACTTGGCAAGATTCTACCAACTCCAATATTGCCATAAAATAACAACTCAATTGAAATTGATGCGATCTTCTAAGGTAACAAATGATTTTTCAATTCATCAAGGATCACAGACACTACCACAAAGGCACATATCCAAGATACAACAATGATTGAAGGTTTAAGTGATTCAAGTTTATCCAGTTGACCACGCAAGGCGTTCCTACAATCAGCAAGAAGCTAGTGGTTTGGAAAGTGAACCTCACCGACGATCAAATCCAACACTTTGTCTTTCAAATTAAAACACTATTTTGATTGAGAATGATTCAAGAAAACGAACAACCATGAAGATAACCACAAGAATTGCAATAAAACACCATAACTTCGATATTTTATTGATCTCAAAGCCATCATGAACAACAATTGTTTGAAATTCCTTCTTCAAAGCTCAATCTTGCTTCTATCAAATTGCTAATCTCTAATCACTAATGCTGATATCTAATCTCTAGTTTCTAGTTACAAAATGAAAAGAAATGAGGGTATATATAGCATCCTCAATTACAATGAACGGTCCAGATCAAAAGAAGATCAATGGCCAAGATTATGACACCTAAACCCTAATTAGGGTTTATTACAAATAGCCCCCTTTTTACTGAACAATATTAAATGCATAGCCAAATATTAAATTTGGCTCGAAAATCTAAGAGACATAGACCAATGACAATTAAGGTGCCACATCATCTATAACAACCTCTCATCTAGGATCTTATTCCCTTTCCAATGCTCCTTTTTAGCATATGCAATGAATCTAGACACGATTCCTTCGATCTCAGCAATTGGAATCTCGGGAAGATTCTTCATTCGTTCCTCCAAGTGGATGACCTGATCGAAAGCCCTGAGAAGAGCAGCGTCCCATTCAGGTTCAAGTTCCTTGGTCTTCTCAATCAGGAGCATGGTAGCAAACATCTGGTCCCGTTGCTCATCTGTAATAACATTCTCATCTTTGCAAAAGATGACCTTGACTCTATCTTCTAATTCTTGCAAATCCACATCTGTCTCAACTTCGATCCTCCTGCCAAAAATAGTACGTAGTACCTCAAACACTCTGTCTTGGATCGGGTGGATAACCTCCTCAACATGATTGCATTTAGTACTGATGTCCTCGAAGAGAACTTCCTTCATCTAGTTTCTCTTCCAATTACCCCTCTGTGAGGTAGTCCTGCATACTCAAAGCTCCTGATCAAGGCATATATGATGTATGAACTCATGTGGAAGGACTTGGTAGCCTTCAATCTCCTTAGCTGTACGTCCAAGCAATGGCTAATCATTCTAGCCCAATGGATTGTTCCTTTTCCTTGAACTATCACTTGGATGAAGTAGAACATCCACTTCTCAAAATAGAAGGCTTGAGGAGCTCCTGTGACTCAGTTGAGTAGTGTTATCAAATCTCTGTACTCCTCCTGGAAGTCGATCCTATGTGGTGTGTTCGGAATCTTGCTCAGGCGAGGACAACTCTTGAGTAACCAGTTCTTATTGATGATGCTCAGGCAAGTGTCTGGATCATCTTCATACATGGACCTGGCTCCTTCTAAGCTTTTATAAATCATATCTTTATGTTCTGGCAAGTGAAGAGCTTCACTGATAGCTTCCTCTGAAAGATAAGCAAAAGTGTCTCCTTCCTTGGACACTATCGATCTGGACTGTGGATCATAATGGCGAGCACACTCGATCATCAACTCATGGCACTGGATTGCTGGAGGGAAGCCGGCCGCCTTGATAATGCCACTTTCAATTATTCTCCTTGCGACAGGTGACGGCTTGCCAATGTAAGGGACCTCTCGAAACTTCTTCACACTGAAGTTTCCCAGGTTAGTATCTCCAATGTTGCCCCACTTAGACACGATCTTGGTCTCCAATTCTTCGTTCTTTTGATCTTCCTTCATGAGAGCTGGACGACTGGTGGATGCTCCTGCCTTTGGGGTCGCCATTGTAACACCTACACAACATTTCATAATAAGAAATAGATTTTGCAATGTATAAACATAAATTAGATTAAAGATTGAATTTAGGAAACTTCATGATAAGTCCTTGAGTTATCATTTCCTAAATACGATTGAGCTACTGGAAATTTCAAATTTTCAAAATTCAAAATTTAAGATCAATATTCAAAATTCAAGACAAGGGAAGACTTCGCCATACCTCACTTGAGAGCTAACTCTAAAAATGCAAAATAAGGAAATCGCCTAGGCAAAAAAATCGAAATTTGAAGTATCAATGCGATCCTCCTCTAGCAAAGGCGCCTTCCTTGTTAACTTCGCCAACTTGTGGGGTCTTCAATGTCTTGATGGCAAATTCGCTCCACTTGAACACAAACCAAGTTCGCACCCCCTTTGAATGGAAATTTCGCACCTCTCCTTGATGAAATTTGCACCTTGTAATTGTCTTCTCCAAATCGCATGCAAAGGATGATTGAATGATGTTTTAAAATGCCATATCACACCCCCTTTATATAAGCGCTTACATCTTCAATCTCCCCTGGGCCGACTTTTGGAAATAAGGCAAAATAAAAACAAATTTTAAATAAAAATCAAGGCCGACTTTTTTAAAATATGGAAAATAAAACCCAAGCGCCCCAATTTATTTATTTAAAATAATAATTAATTAATTAAATGCCTTGTAGTTAATAGCTTCGATTTTTAAAAGGCAAAATTAATTATTAAATGCCCTGTGCGCACCCATTAGATGCCAATTTTAACTAAATATTTCAAGGTTTATCGAAATTTAGCATTTAATGCAATTCAAAATTTATTGGCGCCAAACACGTGAGAGATGTAAAGGGTACAAACCATATCGCTCTGGTCCCTGGGAGAGGGACAGGAGCGATCTAGCATTTTGCTCTTGAATTTCTCCCCTTTTACGTTCAAAACCACTTCCCCTACGTTGAAACTGGCATCTTCATTGGGAATCTTGAATTTGATCTATTCAATTTTGTAGATGAATGCCTCTTAAGATCATTATCGCCCTGGTCCCTGACTGAGGGACAGGAGCGATCTTGCATTTACTCCTTGGTCTTTGCCTCCTTAATCACTAATTTATATCACAAGGCAAGTAACAACTTTATTCTTTCATTCCACGCATACTTACTTGTCCTTTACAAAGCAAATTTGATATTTGAGTGAATATCGCCTTGGTCCTTGACTGAAGGACAGGAGCGAACTTGCCTCTTTGCTCAAGTTGGTCACCTTTTGATGTTTGGTTCCTTGCTTATCATCTTCTCAAAAACATTTTCGACCTTGTGCGACCTCGCCTTGACGTGGTTTTTGAAAGAAATGACCAGTCTAGTGAATATCGCCCTGGTCCTTGACTGAAGGACAGAAGCGAACTTTAGTCTATGGTGCAAATCCTCCATCATATTAATATCAAATTGTCTTCAAGGCGTAAAATGATGTCCTTTATTCCTTCTTGAACGTATGAAATGGGAGTGACATTCAACATTTAAGCACATTTGACTATTTCGCTCTGGTCCCTTAGTGAGGGACAGGAGCGAACTTGGGTAATTTCATCAATTTCCATGGTCCTTGCAACTTTGTTCTTCTTCGAGGCGTTCCAAACATCATTGCCACCTTGTACCTTGGCTTGGAGTGGTTTAAACTTGGAGGAGAATATTAAATAGCCTTGATTTCGCCCTGGTCCTTGACTGAAGGACAGGAGCGAACTTTCACTTGTAAGCTCATTCGTGCTTTGCCAACGTTTAAAACTATCTTCAACGGATCCACTATGCTCCCCTTCATTCACCTTTGACATGGAATTCGTTTCAACTTGGCAAGAAATTTGTCTAAGGAAGAAATCGCTCTGGTCCCTTGGAGAGGGACAGGAGCGCCTAGGACAATATGGGCTTCACTTGGCGTTTTACAATCTTCAAATTATCTTCAATGGGTTCGTTACGCCTCCTTTGCTTGCCTCAAACTTAACACTCACTTGATCTTTGCCCAAAACTTGTTTTATAAGGAAAATCGCTCTAGTCCCTGGGAGAGGGACAGGAGCTATCACTAAAATTCGCCCTGGTCCCTGGCAGAGGGACAGGAGCGATTTTGCTTCTAGGGCCAATTTTCCTCATTATGGTACTTTCAAGTTATATTCAACTGATAAGATGTACTTCCTCTGTTCTTCTCAAATCGCGAAATCATTCAAATCCTTCAAGGACAAGGCAATTTTGGATTTCAAGCTCCGGTCCTTCAGTGAGGGACAGGAGCGATTTTTGTTCCTGGCACATTTCCTTGTTTGCAAATTTCTTCAAATTATATCCAATGGATAGAACATGCCCTCCTTTATATCTTCCAATCCAAAAATCGTCTTGATCCTGCAAGGACAGTGAAATTTTGAGAAACAAGCTCTGGTCCTTCAGTGAGGGACAGGAGCGATTTTTGTCCTTGAGGGCAAAAGTTCAACTTCTTATTGCAAACGACTCAATCCTGGCGCTCTATCATGTTGATTTCACCTTCCATTACATCCTTGACGCTTCAATTTGATCAAAATGAGGTCAAAATGGTCTAAGTGAGTCATTTCGCCCTGGTCCCTGACTGAGGGATAGGAGCGATTTGGCCTTAAACTTTAAAAATTTGCCATTTTGAGTCTCAAAAATCTTTCAAAACCTCCAATTCGTGTTCAACTGCATCTCCTGCTGACCCTGCACAAGACAAATGAAATAAATTAATAACCAAGATGCATAAAATATCATTTTCGCCCTGGTCCCTGACTGAGGGACAGGAGCGATTTCACTTCCATAGGCCAAAATACCAAGATTTTAAGCTCTCAGTCACTTCACAAGGCAAAATTAAGCTATTTCCAATGCCCAGGATCAATTATCAAAATTTCCAAAGATTAGCCAAAAATCACTCAAACAAAATTCATAATTCCATCATTAACACTTAGGCAAAATTTGGACTTGCATTCAAAAATCTGACTGAACCTAGACAAACTCATTTGACCCCCTGACAGATTCACCTTACTTCAAAATTGCATCTTACGAGAGGAAGCTCAACAATCTCTCAAAATTGGACTGGACTCTGGCTTAAAATCATCGAAACGGAAACCCTAAGGCTTAACCCTGGTCCAGACGACTGACTCACCTACTCAAAACCCTAAAAGCAGAGAGAGAAACAGGCAAAACCAAGCAAAAAGAGGGGGTCCCCATTTTAATGGGGCGATGTGTGAAATGGTCACAACAGGATGCAGAGACACGGGGACAGGGAGACCAAGGGCCTAAATTTGGGGATGGCAGGGGGAACAGCAACAAAGCAGCAATGGTGGGGGCAGCACTGGTGGATATAAGTAAAAAACATTGTTAGTATGACTATGCAAGTATTCCACCAGCATACCTGTTGATGTGTGTTTTGTGACACTCTCCAAAACAGAATAAAATACCAAGTATCCTATTTTCTCTTGAACAAGGAAACCTCAAATGCTAAACAATGTGATCAAAAGGTAACCCCAAGGTTTCCTAATGACAGGTCTTGACATTGCAATGGATAGACTCAGTAAAATGATGTGATTTTGCTGTTTTCACAATAAAATACCAAGTATTCTATCTTCTCTTGAACAAGGAAACCTCAAATGCTAAACAATGTGATCAAATAAGGTAACCCCAAGGTTTTCTAATGACAGGTCTTGACGTTGCAATGGATAGACTCAGTGAAATGATGTGATTTTGCTGCTTTTACAAAGGGACTTACGCTTTCACTTCAAAGCAACTGGAACTCGAATACTAAACTGACTTGAACTTCAAATAGAAGACAAAAAGGGATACAAGTATGTCTGTTGCAATATGTTATGGACTCTTTAAAAGACTCTCAATGCCTGTCCCACTCCCTACATTATCATGGATCTGTAATGTAATGTTTTGACTAGATGTCGCTTATTTTGAATCCATTTGCAAACCAAACAGTTTAAAATTGTTGGCAAGTTAATTTTGTAAATGCATTAACTCTGTCGCCAGCCACACCAAGATGTTCCTTAACCGTTGGGTAATTACCTTTCATCTTTGCACCAAAATCTTACAGGTTGGGAAATGCAATCTACCATTGTTTCTGCAGAGAATGATGAATGCATTTGGTGGCATATAGAAGGGATATTTGTTTGGTAATAGAGTTCCTTTCTGAATTTTGCTCCTACAATCCAACCTCCTAATTCTACCAAATCACTTTCCCTCCCTTAAGATTTAGAGTAGTCACCAGCAATGCTGCATGATTGACTCATTAAGGGTAGGATTTTGGGTCTATAAATTATGAAAACTTGATATAGAGAAATAAAGCACCCAATAGCAAAGCTGAAAATCTAAGCTCAAAGCCTGCTCTAAGATGCTCCAAAACAAATATCCAATCTAGCCCGTATATTTGAGTAGAGAATTTTGTTGTTTACTTACAAGGCCTTGGGGAGGATTAGGATTAGTTCATTAAAGAGAGAATCAAAAACAGAATTTAGTGAGAAAAACAAGAATGCCACCTTCAACACAGCACTCTGTTGTGACCATTTCACACATCGCCCCATTAAAATGGGGACCCCCTCTTTTTGCTCGTTTTTGCTCGCCTTTCTCTCTGCTTTTTAGGATTTTGGTTTAGTATGCCAGTTGTCTGGACTAGGGTCAAGCCTTAGGGTTTCTGTTACTGTGTTTTCAGGCCAGAGTCCAGTCCAATTTTGAATTCTTGAGCTTCCTCTCGTAGGATGCAATTTTGAATAAAGTGAATTCGCCAGAGGCTAAGTGAGTTGGTCTAGTTTCAGTCGGAATTTTGAATGCAGAGTCCAAATTTGATTTTTTTTTGTCCGATTGAGTAATTTTGACCAAATTTTGATAATTTTGATAATTGATCCCGGGCATTGGAAATGACTTGTTTTCGCCTTGTGAAGTGATTAAAATCCCAAAATCTTGATATTTTGGCCTGTGGAAGCAAAATCGCTCCTGTCCCTCAGTGAAGGACCGGAGCTTGTTTCTCAAAATTTTATTGTCTCTGCAGGATCAAGATGAATTTCGGATTGGAAATGATAAAGGGAGGCATGTTCTTTCCATTGAATATAATTTGAAGAATTTTACAAACACGGAAATGTGGCAGGAGCAAAAATCGCTCCTGTCCCTCAGTGAAGGACCGGAGCTCAAAATCAAACATTGCCTTGTCCTTGCTGGATTTGAACAATTTGACGATTTGAGGAGATCAAAGGAGATATGTTTCATCAGTTGAATATAATTTGGAAGTGCCTTCGTGAAGAAGATTGGACCTAGAAGCTAAATCGCTCCTGTCCCTCAGCCAGGGACCAGGGCGAAATTCAGTGGTAGCTCCTGTCCCTCTCCCAGGGACCAGAGCGAAATTCCTCATAAGGCAAAATTTGAGCAAAGAGCAAGCAAGTTTTGAGTTTGAGGCAAACAAGGCAAGTGTAATGAACCTATTGAAGACAAATTGAAGATTGCAAGACGCCTGATGAACCCCATATTTGCCTAGGCGCTCCTGTCCCTCAGTCAGGGACCAGAGCGATTTCTCCCTTAGGCCAATTTCTCACCAAGTTAGAACAAACCCCAGGCCAAGGATGGATGAAAGGATGCACAACAAGACCGTTGAAGATAATTTTGGAAATTAGCAAAGTGTGATGGAGCCTACAAGTGAAAATTCGCTCCTGTCCCTCAGCCAGGGACCAGGGCGAAATGTTAGTTATCTTGCCTTCCACTCAAGTTTAAATCACTCCAAGTCAGGATACAGGGTGGCAAGGACGTTTTGAGGTGTCTCGACGAAGAACGAAGTTGCAAAGACCACCAAAGATGAAGGATTTACACTCAAATACCCAAATTCGCTCCTGTCCCTCTCCAAGGGACCAGAGCGAAATGTTCAAATGTGTCCAAATTTATGTTAATTAATCACATTTCAAGTGTTTGAAAGGAAGTAAGGAACATCATTTTGCGCCTTGAAGACAATTGCAAGTCAATATGATGAAGATTTTGCACTAAATGCCCTAGTTCGCCCCTGTCCCTCAGTCAAGGACCAGAGCGAAATTTCTATGGAGGCTTAAGTTTTGGATGTTGATCACGTTTCAAGTGCTCAATAAGGATCAAAGGACCTCATTCTACATTGTGAAGGTGATTGCAAATTGATGGAAACAAAGATGAGCCCAGAATACTAAAGTTCGCTCCTGTCCTTCAGGCAAGGACCAGGGCGATATTCACTATACTAGCCATTTCCTTCAAAAATCATGCTAAGTAAAGGACGTACAAGGTTGCACAAAGTCTAAGGTGTCTTAAGAGGATGATATGCGAGGGAGTTGAACGTCAAAAAGTGAGCAACTAGAACAAGGAGACAAAATCGCTCCTGTCCTTCAGGCAAGGACCAGGGCGATTTTCATTAAATCACTCATTATCCTTCAAAAATCATGTCAAAGCAAGATTATATAAAGTTGAAAGCATCATTTGGAAGGCGATGAACAAGAAGCAAAGGTTACAAGATAGCAAATTTAGGCTAGAACACAAGGTTCGCTCCTATCCCTCACCAAGGGACCAGGGCGAAAACCATTTAAGCATCAAAATGCCTTGTTAAGGACGAATAAGGTAAACTTGGAACGAAGGGATAACGTCATTGCTTGCCACATGATGAAGATTGGTGATCGAAGAAACAAAGATCAAGGAGAAAATACAAGGTTCGCTCCTGTCCCTCACCAAGGGACCAGGGCGATATCAACCTTAGAAGGCATTCATCCACAAAATCAAGTCGATCAAGCTCGAGATTCCTAGCAAAAAAAAATGCCAGTTTCAACGTGGAGATGGTGACTTTGAACGTCGAAGGCGAGAATCAAGGCTAAAATGATAATTCGCTCCTGTCCCTCAATCAGGGACCAGAGCGATATGGTTTGTATCTTTCCACCTCTCCAAATTTTGGCGCTAAAACATTTTTTTTGAATTTTATTAAATGCTAAAAATCGATAAATTCAATTAAATAGCATTTAAAAATTGCGCATGAATATTTAATTCATTATTTTTGCCTTTAAAAAAATCGAATTAATAAAAAAAAAAAAAAGGCATTAATTAATTAATTATTAATTTAAATAAAAATCAAATTGGGGCGCTTGTGTTTTAACTCTCAATTATTTACAAAGTCGGCCTCGGTTTTTATTTAAAATTTGTTTTTAAATCACTTTATTCACCAAGTCGGCCTATGGGGATTAATGAGGTAAGCGCCTATAAAGGGAAGTGGTTTATTTCATTTTTTAATCATCATTTTAAACCTTCATTTACATGCGATTTGGAGTAGACAAAGGGGGTGTGCGAATTTCATAAAGGAGAAGTGCGAATTTAGCAAAGGAAGCGGTGCGAACATCATCCAAAGGAGTGCAAGTTTGAGTTGAGCGAATTTGCCAAAGACTACGTCAAAGACCCCCCAAAGGTGGCGAATTGCTAAAGTGGACGTTCGTTTGAAAGGCATCACGTGGAAAGGCTTCAAGCATCGATTTTTGCCTAGGCGATTCTCTTTATTTTGCATTTTAGAGTTAAGATCTCAAGTAAGGTATGGCGAAATCTTCTTTTGGTTTTGAATTTTGATCGCCATAGCCTTAAATTTTGAATTTTGAAATTTTGAATTCCAGTGGCTCAATCGTTTTTTAGGAAATGATAACTCAAGGACTTATCATGAAGTTTCCTAAAATTAATCTAATCTATGTTATACATTGCAAAATCTAGTTTCTTATTATGAAATGTTGTGTAGGTATGGCGACTCCGAAGGCGGGAGCATCCACCAGTCGCCCAGCTCTCATGAAGGAAGATCAGAAGACCGAAGAAGTGGAGACCAAGATCGTGTCGAAATGGAGCAACATTGGAGATACCAACTTGGGCAACTTCAGTACGAAGAAGTTTCGAGAGGTCCCCTACATTGGCAAGCCATCACCTGTCGCCCGGAGGATAATCGAAAGTGGCATCATTAAGGCGGCCGGCTTCCCTCCAGCAGTGCAATGCCATGAGTTGATGATCTAGTGTGCTCGTCATTATGATCCTCAGTCCAGAACGATCGTGTCCAAGGAAGGAAACACTTTGGCGTATCTTTCATAGGAGGCTATAAGTGAGGCTTTCCATCTTCCAGAGCACAGAGATATGGTCTACAAGAGCATAGAAGGAGCCAGGTCCATGTACGAAGATGATCCAGATGCTTGCCTAAGCATCATCAACAAGAACTGGTTACTCAAGAGTCGTCCTCGCCTGAGCAAGATACCGAACACACCGCATAGGATTGATTTCCAGGAGGAGTATAGAGATTTGATTACAATGCTCAACCGAGTCACAAGAGCCCCTCAGGCCTTCTACTTTGAGAGGTGGATGTTCTACTTTATCCAGGTGATAGTTCAGGGAAAAGGAACGATTCATTGGGCCAGGATGATTAGCCATTGCTTGGACGTACAGTTGAGGAGACTGAAGGCTACCAAGTCCTTCCACATGAGTTCATACGTCATATATGCCTTGATTAGGAGCTTTGAGTACGCAGGACTACCTCATAGAGGAGTGATTGGAAGAGGACCCGACGAGGTCAGAGTTTGTGATTCCTATGTCCACTTACATCATCCGCCAGGAAGCAACTACAAGTTAGTTAATGATACCTTCACGATGAACATCACCAGGACGTTGCAAGGTGGGATTCACAATAGGCTATCACAGGATGCACAAGAACTAGTAAAGAGGTACGGTGCTTGGTTTATCCAATTTCCGAAGTTTACTTATATTAGAGTTCATGGATGTCCTTCACCTCCATACATGTTGCCGAGATATCCGACAGACAGAATAGTGTTACTTGAGGTAACAAGACAGTTGGCAGCTTATGCGAAGGCATTCAGACACAGACATGGAAATGGAGTTCCTGTACCTATCATCTTAGGTAATTCAATTGAGGTATGTCCTAATGCTTCAGCCATGGATGACGCAGAGAAGGAGTTAGCTTTGTATTCTTTTTCATTCTTTGCTTTGAGAGAAAGCTTTGATCCACATGGATATATAGAGGAGACAGTCGGTAGGAAGTTTAAGCATGACTTTCAGATAGAAGATTTTATGATGAATCTCTTAGACGATCTTGAAGTGAAAAGAAAGAAAGATGCATTCTAGATTGCCTTTAGATTTCATCAGCAAATGCAAGATTTACAGAGTGGCCGACCAAGCTCAGGACAGTGGCAGACATCTCCAATCATCCTATGATTGAGAAAGCAAATCAGTAAGGTTAGATTGGAATGAGCCCGAGGTTGTGGATCTAGATGCTTTGATGGCTCCAGTCTTGTCTTGTACTCGCAGATGGGTTGATGTGCAGCATCAGAAGTTGAGAGAGCAAGGCATAGCTATGACTTTCACTTTGGAAGAGAAACCAGCCGAAGGTGGAGCTAGTGTAAGCGAAGGTAATCCGAATCCCAGAAATACAAGTGAAGGCAACCTTCGAAGTGCAAGTGAAGGCAATCTCCATCCAAGAGGTTCAAAGAGGAAAGAGAGACCTGAAAAGAGAGAATCTTCCCAAAAGAAGCAAGGGGCCAACCGAGATCGTTCATCCGGCACATCTTCTCGACCAAAGAAGAGGACACTTGAAGTGGAAGAGTCTATGGAGTCAATGGTACATAATGATAAAGAAGGACAGGCACCTCAAGGGTCACCAAGCGGATCTCTCCAAGATTATGAGTTACATGAAGACAAGAACAATGACGAAGTAACATCTCCTCCCAGAGAAGAAGAAACATTGCATAAGGAGATACAGGTTAAAGAGACAAGATCTGCCATCCCAGATTGGTTGAAGGAAAGATTAACTAAGGTGATCGTGATTGAGGACGAAGACAATGTAATTGATTTAGAGAGCCTTGTTGGACATTCCCAGGAAGTGACAGAGAAGAAGAAGGCTACCAAGATGTCCAAGATGATTAGAGATGAGACTGGATCCAGAAAATTACAGATAGCTACACCGGTCGTGGACAAGTATGAAGGTGAGATCCTAGCAGAGGAATATGACATAGAGACATTTGAGCTAGGTCCATCCACCGCTGAACAGACGATGGATGATGCCACCGATTCATTTGAGGCCTTGAAAGACAAGCTTAGAGAAGAAATGGAAAAGAATAGAAAGCTTGAAAGAGAGGTAGGTGCATGGAGAACATATTTCAGCCATCTCAATGAGCCTTTGGGACGTCAGGATCCAGCAAGATCACCCATGCAGGCACTTCCCCTTCAATCAATTAATGAGGCAGAGAGATTCAGGAGTATGGTCCAGCGTATGAGTACTTGGATGGACAAATCTCATACAGTCGCCATGGAATTTGCAACAAGGATGATGCAGACCATTCACCGAGCTATTCAGGTTCTTGAGATTATCCACAATTTGATGATAACAGTAGCTGCTTTTGCTCATACCAAAGAGGTTACCATTCCTGTCTTGCGAGTAATCAGACAAACATCAAGGAAGGTCTTAGCGCAGGAAAAGATCATGGATGGAGGACCTCACAGTTTGCTTCAGTGGTCAACCTTACTCCAGATGAAGGAAGTTCTCTTCGAGGACATCAGTACTAGATGTAGCCATGTTGAGGAGGTGATCAACCCAATCCAGGACAAAGTATTTGAGGTACTGCGTACTATTCTTGACAGGAGGATCGAAGTTGAGACAGATGTGGATTTGCAGGAATTAGAGGATAGAATCAAGGTCATCTTTTGCAAGGACGCTAATATCACAGATGAGCAACAGGACCAGATGTTTGCTACCATGCTCCTGATTGAAAAGACTAAGGAACTTGAACCTGGATGGGACGCTGCTCTTCTCGAGGCATTTGATCAGGTCGTCCACTTGGAAGAAAGAATGAAGAATCTTCCCGAGATTCCAATTGCTGAGATCGAAGGAATCGTATCAAGATTCATGGCATATGCTAAAAAGGAACATTGGAAAGGGAATAAGATTCTAGATGAGAGGTTGTTATAGATGACATGGCACCTTAATTGTCATTGGTCTGTCTCCTAGGTTTTTGTGCCAAATTTAATATTTGGCTATGCATTTAATATTGTTCAGTAAAAAGGAGGCTATTTGTAACAAACCCTAATTAGGGTTTAGGTGTCATGATCTTGACCGTTGATCTGCTTTTTGATCTGACCGTTCATTGTAATTGAGGATGCTATTTATACCCTCATTTCATTTCATTTTGTAACTAGAAAGAGAGAGAGTTAGAAATTATTGATGCATTAGAGATTAGAGTTTAGAAGCAATTTACTTTTGTAGCAAGATTGAGTTTTGAGAAAAGGAATTCAAACAATTGTTGTACATGATGGCTTTGAGATCAATAAAATATTGAAGTTATGGTGTTTTGTTGCAATTCTCTTGGTTATCTTCATGGTTGTTCATTTTTCTTGAATCACTCTCAATCAAAGTAGTGTGTTAATTCGAAGGACAAAGTGTTGGACTTGATCTTTGGTAGGATTCGCTTTCCAAACCACTAGCTTCTTGCTGATTGTAAGAACGCCTTGCGTGGTCGACTGGAGATATTTGAATCGTTTAAACCTTCAATCGTTATTGTATCTTGGATATGTACCTTCGTGGTAGTGTCCTTGATCTTTGATGTATTGAAGAATCATTTGTTACCTTAGAAGATCGCATCAATTTCAATTGAGTTGTTAATTTATCGCAATATTGAAGTTGGTAGAATCTCACCAAGTCTTGTCCACATTGAGTCATTCTTAGGGTTAGACTAGATTAGACCTCTTGCAAACCCTATCCTTTTGATGTTTTTTTTTTTTAAAAGCTTGTTTAGTTTAGCAAAATCTTCGGCAACGTAAGGCCCCTTGATGACACAGCAATCACAACGACCACTGGTGCTTATCCACACGTAGAGACCCTACTAAAAAGAACATTGGAGTCATCCTAACTGATCCTTCTTGCGATATCTTCAGCAGTTAGCGACTTTATTCAAGAGAGGATAAGATGCCTTTGGGTATTTTATTCTGTGTATGATTGTGTACAAAATACACGTCAACACACTCCCAAAAAACTCAATCTATATGGAACATCAATCAGACATCGTCGGGATTTATGTTAAGGAATCAATAGGTGCAAGAAATGACTCCCAGACAACTAGGACAAGGGATGTTTCCAGCATGTCTCCTCATTCCAGAAGCATAGTAAATATCTGAAAATAGATAACAGATAATAATTAACTCACTCTATTGGAAATATTTACATAAGATAATGCAGAGACATGTGAATTGTTGCAAAAACTAAACAGAAGAATGGCAAAAGGAATGACAATGTACTGGTTGAAATATATGTTGTAAGCTTGTGCCTCTCATGTTAAAATGTGTTATCCATTCTCTTTTACTACCTTAAATTTTAGACCAGTAGTATAACCATTTTCCAAAGTTGCATGGGCATGGACACGGATACGGATACAGATACAGATATGATATCAGCTACGAATACAGCCATTTTTAAACACCCCCAATATGGATACAGCTGAATATGACATTCATTAAAAACAAACACATTTTAAAACAATTTTCCAAGTTATTAGAGGAGATTTTCATTATTTTAAAAGCAAATAGACACCTAATTGCTACATAAATAATTATAAGTTGATTTAACAATTTACAATATGCAGAAACAGTAGAGTTGCATTAGAGGATAACCCAAAAAAATGGGTCGCTGAAATTGAAAAACATTTCATTTGTCTTTCTCATTTGGTGTAGGCTTTGTTTATAAAAAAAAAAATTAAAAATAGCAAAAATTGAAGTTTTTTAAACTTAACTTTAGAAAGATTCACGATAAATTTAAAAAAATTAAATCAGAGTATCTGGCACAGTTGGAAAATCAAGACTTTTTGGACACGTGTGGGTATGGTTTCTGACGTGTATCCCCACCATATCATATCTGTATCTGTATCGGATACAGGGATACACGAAGCCGGAGAGGGGCAGAGGCGTATCCAGCTACTGTGACATTTTCCTTTTGTACAGTATCATCCTCAATGCATGCAGTCAGTGGAGTTTTTATCAAAAAAAGCATTCTGGGTATTAATTACTTTAAAGTTAAAAACAATTCATTGAAAGATCACTTAAGTCTTTAACGACTGTATGCAAACAACATAATGTAGCTATAAAATCATAACTATTTGCAAACCTATTTACACATTTATGAAAATGCACATGTACTGCTAAAGAGGGTTTTAAATCCAAACTTGCAATGCATAATATTAGTGAAAGCTCACATTTATGTCTTTTGAGAAATTATATTCAATAAAACCTAATAATGAATGCTCAAATTCAGTAGCAACCATTAATTTTAGAATCTTTCTATAATCTTTTAAGAAAGTTTTTTCTGGTAGCAAATATCATTCCTTCCTTTGAAAAGGTGTCAATTTTAGTTTTATGCATTCTTTCTATGTCACTCATAGTAATCGGCCTTATTCGGTCCTTCATTCAATGCTCATGGCTTTGCACTCATGTTCCTTTAAAGAAGATCTTGTAACTTTACATGTATGCCACTCAGCATCCATTGGTATTTAAGGGCACCAAGGTTTTTGTAATGTCTCTTTACTTTCAATATATTACTATAAACTTTTTTTTATCAAAGAAAAGAACCAAATCCTAACAGAGAGGTCATTCTTTTTTCAGGATCTAAAGCCTCCATCATGGCAGTGCCAGTCACTACTAACCTTGTTTAATAAAGCTATGAATCCTTCATAAAAATGGTTTGCCTTTCAGTCCTTCCAATACAATGTCATTAAGAGAGAAATTTAATCTGAACCAATAAACCAAAACATAAGCAATGAACTACTCTGTACAATTCAATAAACTATGGGTAGAAAAGTTTAGAAATGCATAATTTAAACATCAAAATTAGAAATCCAATCCCTCATCCATCAATTTATTCTTTTGTTACTCTTGTTCTTGTTTAATGTGGCTTAGCAAGAACATTGTAAACGAAAAATAAGCAACAAACATGGATGCTAGCACACAATTGAGAACAATATTTCCTAATATGTTGTGACACAGTGTAGCTCCTTATAATTCACATTGCTATTATGCAAAAGCAGCAAATTGAAATTGTGTTTTCCTTCCATCTAGTAGAAAAAACTACAGGAGTTTCAGCAAAAAACACTAACAAATTTGTTGCAAATAAATTAAATTTCCGATTCCTTGAGCCTATGACAATTGGCCCAGGACCAATGCACTTGTAAAATATACAAGTTTAATTCTGGATAGCTACTCTGCATACATATAGATTCCATAAAGAATTTGGCTTTAAACTTCAAAGTAGAGACACCAGCAAAGGCAGGAATTGTGTTGACTTCACCAAACAACAGAGAGAACCAGTGATAAAATACGCAAGGAAAATCCTATGCTGCTAAGATGATCAAAGCATGGAAAGCATTTCATCTTGCCTGAGCTCGAAGAAAAACATGGGATCTAAGCCGCCATCTCAATGTAAGCAACATAATCTGGATATTTTATTTGCTAATGATGCTTTGTTGATTGTAGACTATAACTCGGAAGAGCTAGAGAAGCCCAAGGTCTTTGCTTTCAATTCTTCGGATGTTATCATTTTTTTGGATTCAAACTAGGAAATGTGATGAACCTTTCCAATACGTGGGCACCCATCTCAGCTTCAAGATATATTAAGAAAAGACTGGCAATTTAAGAAAAAGACTGATGCCTTGGAATATTTTATGGAGGTCAATCGCAAGAAAGGCCCAACTAATTACAACTGTATCTATGGTTTTTAAACAATTTCATGTTTTGTTTACACTGCACCCAAGAACGTTCTAAAATTTGTTCCACCTGATCCCTTTTTTGGTAGGTGAACGGCGCAGAGGCAACCAAGAAATTTTGAATGTTTGTAGTTAATGTTTAAGCTTCTAATGTTATTTAATGTGTAGAAGTTGATGATTCAACCTCACAATCCCAAGAATCAGCTACAAGCACACCACCTGTCACAAAGAACTATCAAGCAAAGATAATTTGCTCAATACTACCTGAGAATTCTGTATTGATTGCACACAAAGATATGTTACAACAAATGAATGAATCTTTACGAAAGGATGAATGAAAACCCTAAGGCAACTTAAGTTATTATTAGCCTAATTAAATAAAAGCAAAAAGCACCTAAGTTTAACTTAAGTGAATAAAGTAATTAAAAGACCTAATTAATTAAATAATTAGATAATGTCCTAATTACTCCAACACTGACCCTTAGGATGAACTTAGAGAGTAGTTAAAAAGGCTAAGATGAATGCAAAATGCAAGCATGAATGAGTCTTGGCAACAAAGGCCTGATTAGGTATTGTTGTGATGTATTCACACATCGCCCCATTGCAAATGGGGCCCCCACTTTTTTGCTTTCTAGGTTAGTTGTCTTAGCTTAGTTAGTTGTTGTCGAGTCTTTGCTATTAACCTTTTGTTCGTAATTGCTCAGGAGCTGGCCAAATCTTTCTCTTTTGGAGATGAAGTGAGGTTTAACATTCCCTTTGCCCAGCCAAAGCATAATCCCTTCCACTTCTCCCAATCCTGTCAGTGGGTGCCCAAACCCAATCACTCCCATTTCCATTTCCTCCTATTTCTACCTCCCCTAACACTCTTCACTTCCATTTACCATACCTTCTAACTCACCTACCTTCACATCTTCACTTAAACCTACCCTTCCATATTACACCCTCACCTCCCTCCACTAACTTCCTTTCCACCTTACCCCTACCCCTATTCTATCCTAACATCTCCCTTCCCCTCATACCTTCTATCTCACACTCCCTTTAACCTACCATCCACACTACCTACCCGCTTTACCCCTTTATTCCCCTAAAATAACCTATTCTAACCCACATCCCATAAGTCTTACTTCCTTTATTTCCCTAAGCTTACCTCTACCACACACCGATTAACCTACCCTTTCCATCTTATCACCTACCCCCATCCTAGCCTACCCATATCCTATCCCTATCCCTATCCTAACCTAACACCCTACCCCCTTATTCCTTGCCCCTTAAAACTCCCATTATAACCTACATCCCCTTTACCCTTTCATTACCCCCTTATAACTCCCACTCCACTTTATTCCCCAACATATCCTAGCTCCAACCCCTTTTACCTCCCACATCCTAAGCCTCATTCCCCCCCACGTATCTCCTACTTCCATCATTTATATCCCTTATGTCCCCCTTTCCTCCAACATCCCATTCCCCCCTCTTTCTCCACGTAGCAGCTACCCTTAAGATTTCCTACCACTCCCCCCTCATATTTCTCTCCACCTTATCATATCATCCTTTTCGGCCCCACACTCAAAAATGGAGAATCAAATATGATTTTTTTAGGACCTTACTTACTGGGACCCACCAAGCTTTAGCCTGGGGATTTTGGGTGTTTTTAATTACCATGCCACATATTGCTTGGGCCCCACAAAATCTTAAATGGAGATTTTAAAAGCTTGTTTTAAGGCATAGTATTTCCTTTGACTTCCTTTACCACCGTAGCCTTGATTGGGCCCCACCAAACTCCAAGGTGAAGGAAAAAGTTTTTAAGACATTTTTTATTTTTATTTGTTTAAAAGGAAAGCAGCCACCTCATCATTTTATTTGGCTCCTAATATTCCCAACACATGCCACGATGAAACACAATGTAAGGTGTGGCACTTAGGAAATAAACAAGCTGGCCTCTGTAGTGGAAGATGTGTCACATAAACAAAACATTGGGGGGGGATTTAAATTCAAAATCAAATCATAAGAAGAGCAGGGCAGGCCCAAATATGATCTACAGCAGAAGAGCATAAAACTCTCAATTTGAACAAGGCAGAGATAAAGGTAGTTAACTTCCAGCATGGGGGAAAGGTGAATCAGACTTATTTTGAAGGTAATCTCAATCATGTTGATGTGAATTTCACCAAGTGTAATCTTTCAGAGTCCAATCTGATGGAAGGTGAAGAATATTAGATTTCAAGACAGTAGTACCGAGAGATAATTCATTTCCAGATTGAAAAAGCTAATAATGTTGTTAAGTTTTGTTTGATTCTTCTTAATTGAAATTGTCTTTTTTTTTTACTTTCAGGTGAAAAAATAAAAGACTCGGGAAAATCAGAGCAGATCAGACCTAAATGAATTCAGGAAGCAGGATTCAAAAGGAGCAGACCTAATTAGATGCAAGCCATCATTATGATCCAACAGTAAATTTACAATCAGACCTGATTTGAGGTCAATTTCTGCTTGAGATGAAGCAAAAGCAACTTGTTTGAATCCTAGTTTTGTGCTTAATTCAAGGTTGAGGCAGAAGGATCTTAATTTGAATAAAGGAGCAGATTGGGGGTATTTCTACAAACCTGGTCCATATTAGATTCAGGTTGGATTTCATCAATCTGAAAGTGACAGATTTATGCGAAAAGGAAACCTGAATTTTACAAGGAAGAAATGAATTCAACACAATCTAGGACAATTTCATTAAGCACAATTGCTTGGGCAAATGAGGACAAAATCACCGGTTTTCCTGAGACTTGAGCGTGTAAAATTGGAGACCCTGGGCTAGATTATCAAATTTCGCTCATGTCCCTTCCAAGGGTACAGGAGCGAATTCTTCTTAGGCTCTCTTTGTGCTTCTAATTTGGATGGAAATCTCACTTTAGAGTGTTGATTGGAGAGGAATCAAATTGAACTTACCTTTGGGGACGAATTTAAACAAGCTTGAACTTAGAAATTTGGAGAAGAAGTTAAGAATTTGAGCACAAGCATAAAATTCGCTCCTGACCCTTCCAAAGGTACAGGAGCGAATTTTCTTAAAAACACCTTCTTGCTCCTTACTTGGATCCAAACTCACGCCTTCAGGGCTTGATAGAAAGAAAGTTGAGTTATGTGTGCCTTTAAAAGAGAATTCGAACCAAGTTGAACGATGAAGTATGGAGAATTTGAGCAGCATTGTCAATTTCGCTAGACCTCCCCTCTTCCTTCTCATTTGGATCAAATTCATGCTTTTAGGCCTTGAGTGAAGGGGAGATGATTCTTTTATGCCTTTGAAGTACATTGAAATGAAGTTGAATGGCAAAAGGTTAAGGATTTGAGCTATCAAGCAAAATTCACTCCTGACCCTTCCAAAGGTACGGGAACGAATTTTCCTAAGGGTCTCGTACCTCTCTAAGGTACACAAGCAAAATCTCTTGGAAGGACCTCCTATCTCACCTAAAACACTAAGAAGATCTTGTTTTAAGCAAAGTTGGGAGCAGATTGACTTGAGCACGATGAGAAGAGAATTTCAAAAATCAAGTCTAAGGCAAAGTGATAGGAATGAAGCGTGAATTGAGTCAAGAGGAAGAAATTCGCTCATGTACCTTCCAAAGGTACAGGAGCGAAATCTCTTGAAGAAGAATGTTTTGTTAATCAAGATATCAAGACAAGCCTTCTTGAAGGTAATTTAAGCCTTTGTTGCAGCATGAGCCTTCTAATGATAATGAAAATTGAGTATGTGAGTGAGAAAACTAAGATCAGCCCTTAGTTCACTCAGGTACCTTCCAAAGGTACAGGAGCGAAATGGATTGAGGATGAGTAATATGCTAATGATGGTGTGTTGTAAGTCTTCTTCATGGTGGTTTCAAGTGTTCAAGCATCCTAAACTGCATGCAGATCGTGAGAACTAAGCTTGCCTTCATCAAATATTGATGAAAATTTGACTTATATCCTAGCTCGCTCATGTCCCTCTCTAAGGTACCAAGGCGAAATTCTATTGAAGGCAATTGCATTATGGTAAAAAAACGGAAAAAACCAAGAGAAGACTAAGTGCAAGTCAACCTAGAAACATTTGATGAATTAATAAACCAATCTCACTTTGGCGGCAAAAGCAAATTCGAATTTTTAAAGAGAAGTCGGCCAGCTAAAGGGAAATACAATTGATTTATTCATCCAAACAAAGTCGGCTTTCATCAAAGAAGTGCATTCTCCCATAAAGGCGCCTATATAAGGGAGGTTGATTCTTAAATTATTCATCATTCATTTCAAACATTCTTCTTCAAAGAGCGAAATCCTTCAGCAGTTAAGAAGCAAATTCCAGATTTGTCAACAATCTTCACAAGCCGAATTCAACAAGAGCGAATTTGAGGAGCAACTGAATTCATCAAGGCGAATTTCAAAAGCAGATTTCATTAGACAGATTGGTGATTGAGGCGGCAAATTTCAGGTCTTATAGAGATCAGTCACTTTAAGGCACAGAGTACATCCTAACAACAGCAAAATTCAATGAAGGAAGGACTGGATTCATCATAGCAAGAGCAAATTTGCTCAAGCAAAGGACAATCTCCCCTAAACCTGCACCTATCAGACCTGCAAATCACATAAAATCAGAGATTGTAATAGCTATATATCATGTGTTTGATGTTCATTTGTTTGCTTTGCAGCAGGAAAAGAAAGAAATCAGAAAGACCAGGTTGGAGGAAGATTGGAGTAAGGATCTAAAGGAAGAGATCATGCAATCACCCTAAAGCAAGCAAGGATGGAAGAAGGACCCAGCTACATCTATAATTCTCATCATCATCATCATCACATTAAGCAACTGAATAATGTTGAGTATCAAGATATCTCTCAACATCCCTTCATGATGATGAATCAACTCAAGTCTACAAAGCGCAAGATTGAGGTGGCATCTCAGTCACTACTTCACCAATTCGAGGGTTCCACATCAGCATGTCTAGATACAATGTACCTGACTCACTAGTGATGGCACAAACTTCGAGGCACCTACCCCCGTTTCCTATTGGTTCTCATGTATTGAATGTAATTTTCTCATTGGCTAAAAGGTTTTGTTGTAACAAACCCTAATTAGGGTTTTCATCTTGTAATCCTAACCATTCATTCTAAATCAATCTGAGCCATTGAAATGTAAAGAGCTCTCTATATAAAGCCCTGGCTCTTCATTTGTAAAGGTTCATAGTCAGAGAATAGTTAGGAGTTAGCAAAAGAGAGATAGTCAATAATTAGTAGCTCAATAGTACATAGCATTTTAGAGTAGAGTAGAAAGAGAAGGCAAAGATTGTTGTCAAGAGATTGTTGCAAAAGACATGTAAACTTCATTGAAGGAATGGTGAATTCTAAGTGTCGATTTTACAATTTGCATGGTCTCTATACTTCTCAAATTTTATTTCATGTTATTAGATGAATGGAAGAAATTTGTATGATCAATGGTGAAATTTGTATATCCATACTACTAGCGGCTTGTTGATTGCAAACTTGCCTTGTGTAGTCAACTGGAATCATTCAACTTAAGCTTAACTTCAATTATCGCTTCTTCATTGATATGCATCAACCTGACGGTGTCTATGTCTTGAATGCATCGTACCGCAGAGAGCTTATCCACACGTAGAGAGCCTACATATCAGAACCTTGGAGTTACTCTGACTGATCCTTCGGCGAGATCTTCAGCAGTCGGGAAACTTTGTTCAAGAGAGGATTAGGTACCTTAAGGTATTTTATTCTGTGTTTGGTCGTGTACAAAAGACACATCAACACGTATCCATGTACAAACTAATGCAACTCTCACAAACAGAGAAAAGGAGAAAAACCCAATAGGAGAAAACTCCTCTCCAAAAGAGAAGAAAAGAAATGAAAAAGAGTAGAAGTGACTAACCATAAGGACTCCAAATGTCCCACCAAGTACTAAATTGGTCACATAAGTACAATCAATATCCCCCCCATAGGAGAGAAAAGAAGATATGATGTATTTGCCCATAAGCGAGTGTTGAGAACACGGTTATACTGAGAGGGGGGATGAATCGATATAACATCAAACTTCTACTTTTACAACTTAATAACAAAAGCACATAACTCAATCCCAAAGCATATTCATTTCATATAAACATTCACATGAAATCTAACTACCAAGTAATACAAGTAGAACACAAGATATACATGGAATTTAGCATAGATGAAAAACTCTGCAGGTTTTTGAAAGACTCATCCATCTTGTCCCTACGTTAAAGGATCTCAAATTAATGGGTCAAATTTGGTTGGGTCTCATCTAAACAAGACCATAAATCCCTAGATTGAAGCAATTTGGTCATCTAACTATAATACTTATGGGCTGTAAGTTTCTCAATTTGGTCTTCCAACTATAATACTTATGGGCTGTAAGTTTCTCAATAGAAGGTTCCGCCATTGGAATTGATTTTTTCAGAATAGGCAAGGGCTAGGAAATTATGTAAATCTGAAAGATGATGATTCTACCCCTCAACAGCGAGAAAAACTAACCCTTTTGCAACTTTTTACACTCAGAAATGACAAAATCAAGAAATAACTAAATTCTGGAAAAATGGTTGGCAGATCTTAATAGAGCACAGAACCAGTTTTCCAATGCCTACTCATTTGTGAAAAACGAAGTTTGGATATGCAAGATATGGACCCGCAAGCACAACACTGAAGATCTAGCTTCACAAGCCTAGTACGAAAAATTGGAGCAGAATCAGCAAACCAAACCAACACCACTAGATTGGCGACAGACCAGCTTTCCGATGATATCTCGTTTGCGTGATTTCTTCAATTGTTATGAACGCAAAATGTCTTAATCATCTTTGAGCCCCAGTCACCTATTTCCTTGTTCTACATCTTGCCCAATTTTATCTTAATTAGGTTAGAAACATGTCTTGAGCTCTTCTTTGACATGAACTAAGCAGTACAGGCAATCAACTGAATCATGAAGACTTTCAACATCCACTTCAAATCACTCAAAACCAATTAAAAAGGAGAGATTGAGGAAAGAATTCAAATGACAAAACAAGAAAACGTATGCTTTAGTACATGAATGTCTCTTATAGGTAAGAAAAATGATGGAAAAAGAAAAGATGACTAACAACCCTATTTGATAGTTCAACCATCAGGTTGGATGTAGAAGGCTTCAAAACATTCATTGTCTTTTCTTAACAATCTTGCCAAGAAGCAAACAAGAGTTTGGTTATGCTACATTTAGATAAGAAGATATCTGAGAGATGCTTCAAGTTCTAATTAGGATACACAACTGGAAACGTGACCACCAATGAGGTGTCTGCAATAATCAAATGGAGTTCTTTTTATCAATTCACTTCCTGCAGTACTGTCTACCCCACTACAGCTTCAGAAGTGAGCAGAATGCAAAGAGTCCAATTTTTATATAGTTAAGAAAATGTGAAAGATGAGAACACTAAATGTATGAGTGCCTCTGTTGATTGACAGGCCTTTGTCCACATCAATATGTATCATCTTCATGTTTATGTTTTTATTTTTAATTCTTGTCAATTCTTACTACTGTGAAATGTAATCCTGTTTTACTTAGTTGATGTATTTTATTGCTTGGGAAAAATATCAAGGCTAATCATAGTAATCTATGTAAATATTAGATTGGAAGGCTAAAAAAAACTTTTGCCAGAGACAATTGCCCTTTAATATTAGTAGATGGGAAGGCTGGTTGTGATAGTATACTCTCTCAAAAGATGTCTTTCAGGCCCAATTACAATGTCCATTTGTTACCTCATTTCTCCAATAATTAAACTTGAAATACCAGAGACTTAACCTTGTAAACAGCAGGTGGGGCAGAAATAAATACCGCTCTAAGTTGTGCACCAAAATCAGGAGTAAAGTCCGATAATATGTCAACGTGTGTTTTCAATACACAAATCTCAGGGCCAACCTGCAAAATTAAAATATCCAGAAATATCATTAACAAAATGGAAAAGCAGTTAAATATCAAACCAAAAATATCACTACAAAAACCTACTAAGTCAAATGAAGCAAGTATCAAGGTTTACCCAAAAAACATAAAATGCAACAAAAAATCAAAGCATATAGACAACCTGGGAACATAAACTAATAACATATTTTCTAAGAGATAATTTTGATGGAAGAAAGTCAGTAATACAAATATCTAAAAACTAGAAAATTAAAATGAGAATACCGAGAAAATAGCCAAAATGATGCAGAATAATCATCATTAATTCCACAAGAAAAATCAATCAGAAAGGATTGTCAGAACCCAACAATCAATACACGCAGTTAGAAATATTGGAAAAAACACATATGCTATAAATTTAAGGAATAATAACAATCTAGCACTCAAAACTGCAGTAGATGTCCCAGAATACAACCATGTACAGTTTCATATATGTGAATCCAAACATTAAAAAGGAACTAACTGGCTGAATTTATGTATACACTGTACAGATGTATATATGACCAGATCTTGGAGTATGTATTGCCATAGTTCTTGCTAGATAGTAACAGTCATAAATTCTTAAAATATAAATAATTGTTCTTCAGAAATAAATCAAAAAGTGCATTATACAGGGATTCACAAGCTAGTAAAGCAAAAATAACCTACAAGTCATAACAATTTAAAGGTCATTGTGTCTCAGAAGCACAATGCACATATCAGGAACAATGTCTAATGCAAAAACCAAAAGAAGAAACTCAAAGTAGTTTCAATGAAAATGGTGCGTGTAGCACATTTCATACCACCACCAAAGTTGGACTCCGGTCATTGTTTGTTCCCAAAAAGGCATGCAAATAAAACAGATAGCACCGAGCTATTATTCAGAGTAGATATCCCTCAGACATAGCATTTAAGGAAGTGACTAATCACGCAACACTCAACGAGAGAAATCACATGCTCGTAACATAAAAACAACCTACAAGCCAAACTTATTACAAAGTATTGGGTTTCACAAACACTTTAGCTACCCAAATTGCAGATTTTAGCAAGCAGATTTTATTATACAATGTCACAAACAGAAAGAATCATGAAATTTTTACCACCCAAAAAATATGTGAATGAAAGGGACAAGGCCACAAAAAGTTTGGCATGAAGAACAGCCTCAGACCTAACATCTAAGCCAAAAGAAAATTTGTGTGGTGGGTAATTCCCTCAGGGCCTCAGCGTGCATATTCCAAAAGCTTGTTCAAAGAAAACAAGCTGCAGAGAGGTCATTAGCTCAGTGATAAAGCACCCCAGAATACTAATGGTTTATCCTTGGTTCAATTCCTAACAATTCCATGGAAAATAACATGATATCAAAATCAATATAGGACCACAAGGGAACAGGTAATTCACTACCTAAGCAATGCCATACAAAGTCGGTCATAGTGGGGATTTTAAAATCAATAAAATTTAAAGCATCGTAATCCCTGCTACCAAGTATACACTTACATATTGGAGGAGAGATTCGTATGGATGGTGGAGGCGGTATAGATGGCAACCTATAAACAGTGTTGTTTATAGTTCCCGTGATGAGGTACAGAGTTTTGGGGACAGTAAAAAAAATCTAAATTTTGCAGGGTCAGCAAGGGAACAGAGAGCTGACAGATATATACATATACACACAAATGTTTTGTGCTTTCCATTCATTTATAAACCTTGTATATTTTTTGTGTAATACTAAATTATTAAATCCCCAAAGAAAAATATAATAAGAAGGGTTCAACACATTAGTGCTTGTAAAATTGATTTGATCTAAACCTAAGAAATTAATACTCACTGGACTACCATGTGTCAGCTTAATGCACAAAAAATACCAAAAACAACTGCTTGCATTTCATAAAACCCTAATTGATCGAGGAAGAAGGAAATGACTCAGATCAATTGCAAGAAGAGGAAGAAATCCTTGGTGAACATTCATTCATATCACAAAGAGAAGATCCAAATGAAGAATTGCAAGTTGTTCCAAGTGGAGAAATTTCAAGCATCCTTGAAGGAGAACAAATCAAAGTACAAAATTATAAGCAAATTGTCACAATAGAAGTACAGAGTGAAGAGCAATTCAAAGGGGCGCTACAAATGGAGATTGTATTCGAAGAACAACTCAAGAAGATATTTGACAATCAACCTATCAAAGAGGCCCTAGTTTTTGAGGATATGCTTACAGAGCTGCACAAAGATGCATGGTTTATGCAAAATGATAAGCAAGTTGTCACCAGAAAAGCAAATATGAAGAACAATTTGAAGTGGTGCTAAGTCCATTGCCCAAGAGGTCTCAAGAAGAATGAATTTCAAATGCGAGAGGAATGATACATAAACAATTGTGGCCTCTAGTTTTCGAGGATAATGCTTACAGAGCTGCACAAAGATGCATGGTTTATACAAAATGATCAGCAAGTTGTCACCACAAAAGCAAAATATGAACAACAATTCGAAGTGGCGCTAAGTCCAATGCCCAAGAGGTCTCAAGAAGAATGAGTTTCAAATGCGAGAGGAATGATACATCACCAATTGTGGCCTCTTGAAGCTACCGAGGATCTCTTATCATATGACACATTTGAGGACGAAGCATGCCAGGTTGTCTCTTTCCTTACTACTAGTTTTGAAGATTATTAGTTTGATTATGGAAGTTTAGGAAAAACAACTTGTGTATGGATTAACCATGGTCCTAATGAATTGCCACAACTGTTGATATTGCATGATCATTTTGTTGAGTATGAAGGTTGCATTGTGAGAAGTCATTTCTCTGAATTCAAAGATAAATTTGCAAAACATTAAACCATGACCTATGCCTTGATACTGCTGGACATTTTGAGAAATCGTGTTAGGTCTTGTTCATCCTAGTTTTGTTTTCCAATTTTAGAATAGATTTCCTTCCCATCTTTTTTAGTTTAGTTTGCTTGGTTTAGCCTAGTTGTTGGTCTGCCTTGAGTCAATTGGCTCGAGTGGTTTTAGTTTGTTTTCATTAGTTTGGTTAGTTTAGTTAGTTGTTGCTCAGTTTTAGTTTCTTTTGTGGGAAATTTGTTTGTGAGAAAGACATTTTGTTGTTTTTGCATACACTGACATGATTCTGATCTTATGTTTGGTTCATTTCTTGGATAGTTATTTATGAAGTGATTTAGAATCCAAGATTATTCTTCTCTAGCTTTATCATTTGGTTAGGATTTGTCCTCGATGCGGAAGGGAATCATCTATTGTGTCTTGATACTGAAATCTTTCGATTATTATAATTCTTAAACATTTAATTAAATTGCTCTAAGTCATTGTGGTTTCTTAGAAGTCATGGCCAGTGAAAAATCTTAAATCCTACTTCAGCACCACTGTATCTCAAAACCATTATGAGTTTCACTGCTTATGAGACAAAGTGCGAAAAGTGAGAAAAGAAAGCAGTATCACAAGAAAAGAGAAAAAAAAGAATTAAAAAAGAAATATCAAAAAATTTGGCTTTAGGAACATGCAAGTAACTCCATTGTGGCTATGGACACCCAACTGGCAATGGAGCGATATTCGTGAGAATTACGGCGATAACCTCGTCGAGGCTATGGATGCCTAACTAGTAATGAGGCAATGTCTAGGATGCTTTTGAAGTTAGGACTACTCACATAGCTTATCATAGTGGATTCTAAGAGTTACAATGGTCTTATGAGATGGAATGAATACATTTGCACACACTTAATTTGTGATTTTTCTTACCTTTTGAGTATATTTCCTAGTCACTTGATAAGTTGGGTTGTATTATCTAGAGACTCTAGGTTCAAATTGAGTCTTTATCTTTGAAATGTTCAAGAACATTTTTTTGAATTGGCATTAGATGTTGTGACATTTTCACACATCACCCCATTGCAATGGGGACCCCCACTTTTTGCTTGTTAGCATAGGTGTTTTTGCTTAGTTTACATAGCTTGGAAATTTTTGTCTCCTAGCTCTTAAGGAAGGTGATGTCTTGTCAATCCAAAATGAATGTTGAGCAACCCTTGAAATGACTTAAGAGTGCAACACCTTGTCCTTGAAATTGGATAGATCAAGTCAAGAAATTCAAAGGTCGAGAATGGGTAAGTTGAGTCAGGAATTCAAAGTCCGAGATAGGAACTGAATATGCAATCCACCGTCTAGAATAGGAAAATTCCTTTTTTTTGAGATTAGAAATGTGCAATTGTTCCAAGGAATGAAAATGGAAGTTGTCCAAATTCAAGACCAAGGGTGTGATCAAGTCGAGAATTTAAATTTCGGGCCCAGAATCCATAAATAAGCATCAAGACAGAGAATTGAAGGTGGAAATTCACAGTGTTGACACAGCTGCTAAATGTTGTCAAAGTGCAAGAAAAGTTGTCAAATGTTGTCAAGTGAAAGTTGTCAATGTCATCAAGGAAAGTTGTTAGGAAAAGTGAAATGTAGAAAATGCCAAGTGTGGAAAAATGGTGAGGGAATTCAAGGAATGTGATACCAAGACAAAGAAAATTCCTTGTCACTGTTGGATTTTCCGACCTTGACAAGAGGAGAAAATGAGGAAAATTTTGTAAAAACCTCTTGGACAAAATGCCATTTCAAGTCAATCCTTGTTTGAGATAAGGAATTCCAACAATCGAGATTCAAAATCCATGATTGAGGTGTGGAAACTCAAAGTTTAAATGCAAAACCCTAGGTTATTCCACTTCCAAGTCGTGGAATGCAAGTAAATTTCCTTTCTAAGGCGGAAATGAGCTAAAGAAATTTCCTTTTAAGACCTGGAAATATTACAAGATTCCTTGTTTTGAGATTAGAAACGTACAATTGTTCCGAGGAACGAAAATGGAAGTTATCCAAATTCAAGACCAAGGGTGTGATCAAGTTAAGAATTTAAATTTCAAACCTGGAATCCACAAATAAGCATCAAGACAGAGAATTGAAGGTGGAAATTCACAATGTTGACACAGTTACTAAATGTTGTCAAAGTGCAAGAAAAGTTGTCAAAATGTGGTCAAGTGAAAGTTGTCAATGTCATCAAGGAAAGTTGCAACGAAAAGTTAAAAGTAGAAAATGCTAAGTGTGGAAAAATGGTGAGAGAATTCAAGAAATGCAATACCAAGACAAAGAAAATTCCTTGTCAAGGTTGGATTTTCTGATCTTGACAGCAGGAGAAAATGAGAAAAATTTTGTAAAAATCCCTTGGACAAAATGCCATTTCAAGCCAATCCTTGTTTGAGATAAGGAATTCCAACAATCGAGATTCAAAATCCATGATTGAAGTGTGGAAACTCAAAGTTTAAATGCAAAATCCTAAGTTATTCCACTTCCAAGTCCTGGAATGCAAGTAAATTTCCTCTCTAAACTGGAAATGAGCTAAAGAATTCTCCTTTTAAGACCTGGAAATATTACAAAATTCCTTGGCAATCCTTGTGGTGTGCCCTGCATTTCCATTCCAAGGTGAATTTGCACTCTAAATTTCATCTCTCATGTGAAATTCCACTCAAGATTTCCATTCCAAAGCAAGAAACTTGTCTATGGTCAGCAGTGAATATAATGACAGCAGATAGGTCACAGGGCAGAGTAGATCAGATAGGTCACAGGGCAGAGTAGATCAAGTACAATCTACATCAGGTTGAAGATAATTTTTCATTAAAGGTCAGATCCAAAACCCTAAGGAGGTGCGAATTGTGACAAAGAAGAAAGATTTATACCCTGATCAGAGCAGACTTCTATCACAGCAGAGTGGTGAACGTTAAAACAATTCATGAGCAGGTGCAAGCAATTATCCAAGGCAGATCACAAGCAAATTCAGGCAATTGGGCAGGTAGTGCCGTAGATAGGAAGAGCACCTCAAGGTGTTGCTTCAGCTAAAATTCACTAATGATATCCTGATTCAACAAAAAGCAGACTTCTATGGCACTTAATTCAGCAGAGACAGAATATATGGCAACCAGCACTGCCAGTTGTGAGGTCATCTAGTTTTGCAAGTTACTTGCAAGATTGTTTGATCACGAGTTGGATCCCACAATAATTTACTATGATAATCAAAATTGCATCAACTATGAGAATCCAATGTTTCATAATAGGTCCAAGCACATAGAGATTAGGTATCACTTCATTCAAGTCACGATTCAGAAGAGAGCAATTAAGCACTAATATATTTCCACAAATTAGCAGATTGTTGATATTCTAACCAAGCCCTTAGCAAAAGGGAAATTTGAAGCTTTCAATGACAAACTTGGATTGGTGCAGAACTCCTTCCTCACTAAGAGGGAGTGTTGAGTTTTTAGCTTCGCTAGGAAATCCCACACAAGTTCAATGTGAGCATGTTGAGAGTGGTTCAAGAGATTCAAGTTACTCTATTTTGCATCTCACTTTTAGTAAATAAGGAAGCCTTTTATTTTATCTGATTTAGTCTAATAAAATGTAGATATACATTAATGATTTAGAATATTCTTCCAATTCATCTCTTGTAACAGATAAGGAGTTTTTTGGAGATTAGATATTTGCTAAATATTATAAAGATAAGCACAAAATAGACGGAATGTATACAATGATAGCTTCCATGCCACTATGACAAAAAGTTTGTAGAGGTTTCCTTGTAAGTTTTTTTAAAGAATGAAAAACTGATTTGAAGGTGAGATTATCTGAAAATTTGTTTTATGCTTTCATCATTTGAAGTTTCAACTATTGTGTGATTAATGCAACGTTCAGAAATTTAATTTTCTGCTCTTAAATCATTTTTGCTCAGTTACGTAATGAAAGAATGTTAGGACAGCAGTTTCCTGGGTTTGAAGCTTTTGATTTATAATAGATAATAATAATAATAATAAATAATAAAAAATAATAATTAAAAAAACCATATTAAAAAATTATAATAATTACAATTATTATTTAAAATGATATTTTATTGTCAATTTACATCTTGAATTTATATTTACAATGTTTAATAGTTTACTTTATGTATATTGAATAATTTCATTATATTTACAATATACATATATATGTCCATATATAGCATGCACTATATTTTAATTGTGATGAACAATAATGTTCTTAAAACATTTATTAACCGATTGCCTTAGAAGCCGAATAGTCTCCTTTGAACGTGGGTTGACTGGGATGACCTCCACATCGGTTCATGGAGGGTCCCACTAAGTAGAAGGGTAGTGACTCTTCACGTAAGAAGAGCTACCAAGTGGAAAACATCGTGGCTTTTCACCACGATGTGGGGGAGGATAAATACCCTCCCCTCCGTGCCAATTGGGAGAAAAAAAAAATACGAAGATAACCACTCCAGACTGCCAGAAAAGAAGAAAGAGCAAGGATCAGGTCTACCAGCAGATAAAAAGAATAATACGGCAGTGAGAGGTACGAATTGCCTTAACTTTCTGATTTAACATTTAATATGATGGCCAGCATTATAAATTAAAATCAAATCTGTGCATCAATGAAAATAAATTAAGTGAACATTCTTAATTAAAATAATGACAATTAATATGAGATATGTATATCTCTGTCAAACAGTATGTCAAACATAACATATAAATATATGCCTGTGTATACCTCCAAGGATACATAATAGTATAATACTCTTAAATTTGGGTTTGCACAAATTATTGTAATGCTGTGAATATAAGGGATAATAAATTGATTGCAATGAAATAATGATAATAAATAATTAATACAAATTCAAGTAATACTAACAGGAAATGATGATAATCCAATACAAGGAATTAACGTAATAAGATAATTATGACAGATAAATATAACTTATTTGGAGTATCACAAATGATTCATTGTAAATGAGGGACTCTCTCTTAAGTACGCCACTCCATGATGGATGCCTAACACCTGCCACATGGAGCCAAGAGGGGTGAAGCTCTTGGGCTTAAGGAGAGATGGTGGTTGTGATGAGGGAGAACGGCGATAGAACACCTTGCTGGGTACGCCACTCCATGATGGATGCCTAACACCTGCCATATGGAGCCAAGGGGGGATATGGTATTCTGCCCTTGGGCCTAGGAGGGATGGTTTCTTGGACACCCTATCCAACTAGCCTGCCATAGTGTAATGAAGAATTGGATAATTAAGAAGAGCAACTAATCTATAACTGACTTTATCTAACAAATCAGACTGTACCTAGCAAATATAAGAATTTGAATTTGTCTAATAGATCTCACACTCATGGTAAGTAATACAGTAAGATGTACATCACTCAAATATACTTTTTAGTACGTGTAACAATATATGTGTTCTCTGGTTTTTATGCAGGAAAACAGTAAACAGGGGTATTTCCCATAAACTTAACTTACTTATTTTAGATTTGGGTAAATTTGGGTAAAATCTTAAGGCATAACTAATTAGGGGGCATTACAGTGGTATCAGAGCCTGATCTTGCCAGCCTGTAGGGTAAGGATAAATCGATTATGCATTCTAATCAATGAGAAGGGATATATCAACTCCATCCAAAATATGGCAACAACTAAATGACAATGGCAAGACAATATGAGAGATTGTTAAACATTCATGTATTGTGCGAAGAAGACAATCAAGTATATAATAAATACACTAAATGAAGAGGCAATATTAGGGATATCTAAGGTGAAGTATATGAAGAGTTGGTAACAGACTTTTGAGAAAAGATTGTGGATGCTTTATGACAATCTTATGATCAGATTATGGAAGACTTTATAGCAGATTTGTGGAAGAGATTTATTGTGAATTATGGAATAATAATTGGCCCAAGAGATGGTTCTAGTCCTGATTGGACGCTCCTGCCTCTTGTGGATAAAGTGAATTGGCCCAAGAGATGGTTCTAGTCCTGGTTGGACGCTCCTGCCTCTTGTGGATTGGTTACTCCGAGAGATGGTTTTGGTCCTGGTTGGACACTCCTGCCTCTCGTGGCTAAAATGATAGATTGATTGGCCCAAGGGATGGATCTGGTCTTGGTTGGACGATCCAACTTCTTGTGAACTAAGTAAACTATATTTGCATGTGTATGCTTGTATCTGAATACATCCATGTGTCTACTTTGTGTTTTCATGTGTATGCTCCGTGTTTTATGTGTATACTCCGTGTTGGGCATATCTACTACATGAATATTTATGATTACTGACTTCTATCATTGTAAATTCTATTTTTTTGTTGACCTAGAATGATGAGTTTATTTAGGAAAAAAGAATTGCAATTAAGGTCTTACATATGTGTCATGCTTCTAATCCTCTTCCCAATGAATGAGGATCTTAGTTTGTCTCAATTAAACAACCAAACACAGTTCTTACAATTACAATTGACGAGAGAGAACTTTTCTTAAGATTACAAATATTCAGGGGTTAGTTAGGAATCCTTGCATTGGGAAAATTTAGTTAAATTGATCGTTGCTTGAGGACAAGCAATTTTGAGTGGGGCGGGCTGTAATGTCCCCACTTTGAAATACAATTTAATGGTAAATGATAATAGTATATTAAAATTAAAATATAAAAGTATATAATTAAATTTTAATTAAGTTAATGAATGGTCAAAAACATGAAATGAAAAGTTGTGACTCCCTCAAACATGAAATGAAAAGTTGTGACTCCCTCAAACATGAAATGAAAAGTTGTGTGAGATATAAAAGGGAGAAGAGAACCTCATTTGAGGGGGATAATTTGGGAATCAGAGGTGCAGATCTAACTTAAATAAAAGTGCAGATCTGATTGTGAAAGATTGTGTCCCTTTCAAAAAGGTGGAAATAATTAAGCGTTCCACTCTTTCAAAGGGTGCTGGTGGTGAAAGGGTGTGCCTCTTGCCAAAGGGCTTACATGGTGAAGAGGTGTGACCCCTCCCTCACATTGAGAGATATAAAGGAAAGGAATCCAAGCATCCAAGGAGATCACCATCGATCATATCAAATCAGAACTCTTATAAAGTTATGGGCAGTAACATCTTTGTTCTTGGTTGGGGATGTGCTTAATATATGAAGTCTGATAATGTTCTTATGCAGAATTCTGTAGTAATATTAATATAGACTGCAATATGTATGACAGTCATACTTAATCCATAATACATGAATTAGTTGGAAAGAAATAGACTGCACTCAGAATTACATCAACATCACAGGCGGATCAAACTTAAAGATACCTTCAGAAAGCCACACCGAAATTGACTGATTGCTTATAACAGCATCTGGGTATGATTACCAGTGAATTCCTTATGCAGATAGAAAACACATACAAATAAATTAATATGCAGATAGAAAACACATACAGATAGATTAATATGCAGATGTATACAGAAGTTCAATCTACACTCTGATCCAAATGAAAAGAGAATCAAAAGGGAGAATATTTTAGCAGAACAAAATACAATAAAGGGATTGGCAAACTGTTTTCCCTTTAAGAAGATAAAGGAACCCTCTCTCTAACCCTCCCTTATCAATTGAGAATAGTAATCTAAGGCAAGATTTAGGGAAATCCCAAAATGGGACATTACAAGTGGTATCAGACTACACATCATACGTGCTAATGTGATTCTATCCTCCATGAGCAGACCAGACATAGGATGAGAATACATAGTAGAAACACCTACAATAGAACTATGAGACATTGAACTCAGGTAATCACAGTGACTTGGAGAATCTTCACCACATCACACGGGCATAGGGGTACAATACAGTCACAACTCTATAGTAGGCTTGAGGTCACAACTCATCACATAGCATAAATATGGGCACGATAAAGTTGTAGAAGTATAACACACCCACAACATCAAGATAGAAGAATAGTAACCTACATTGCTTGAGGACAAGCAATTTTGAGCAGGGCGGACTGTGACATTCCAAATCTGATAATAGAATTTAATAATAGATAATAATAATAATAATAAATAATAAAAAATAATAATTAAAAAAACCATATTAAAAAATTATGATAATTACAATTATTATTTAAAATGATATTTTATTGTCAATTTACATCTTGAAATTTATATTTACAATGTTTATTAGTTTACTTTATGTATATTGAATAATTTCATTATATTTACAATATACATATATATGTCCATATATAGCATGGACTATATTTTAATTGTGATGAACAATAATGTTCTTAAAACATTTATTAACCGATTGCCTTAGAAGCCGAATAGTCTCCTTTGAACGTGGGTTGACTGGGATGACCTCCACATCGGTTCATGGAGGGTCCCACTAAGTAGAAGGGTAGTGACTCTTCACGTAAGAAGAGCTACCAAGTGGAAAACATCGTGGCTTTTCACCACGATGTGGGGGAGGATAAATACCCTCCCCTCCGTGCCAATTGGGAGAAAAAAAAATACGAAGATAACCACTCCAGACTGCCAGAAAAGAAGAAAGAGCAAGGATCAGGTCTACCAGCAGATAAAAAGAATAATACGGCAGTGAGAGGTACGAATTGCCTTAACTTTCTGATTTAACATTTAATATGATGGCCAGCATTATAAATTAAAATCAAATCTGTGCATCAATGAAAATAAATTAAGTGAACATTCTTAATTAAAATAATGACAATTAATATGAGATATGTATATCTCTGTCAAACAGTATGTCAAACATAACATATAAATATATGCCTGTGTATACCTCCAAGGATACATAGTAGTATAATACTCTTAAATTTGGGTTTGCACAAATTATTGTAATGCTGTGAATATAAGGGATAATAAATTGATTGCAATGAAATAATGATAATAAATAATTACTACAAATTCAAGTAATACTAACAGGAAATGATGATAATCCAATACAAGGAATTAACGTAATAAGATAATTATGACAGATAAATATAACTTATTTGGAGTATCACAAATGATTCATTGTAAATGAGGGGCTTTCTCTTAAGTACGCCACTCCATGATGGATGCCTAACACCTGCCACATGGAGCCAAGAGGGGTGAAGCATCTGCTCTTGGGCTTAAGGAGAGATGATGGTTGTGATGAGGGGGAACGCCGATAGAACACCTCGCTGGGTACGCCACTCCATGATGGATGCCTAACACCTGCCATATGGAGCCAAGGGGGGATATGGTATTCTGCCCTTGGGCCTAGGAGGGATGGTTTCTTGGACACCCTATCCAACTAGCCTGCCATAGTGTAATGAAGAAATTGGATAATTAAGAAGAGCAACTAATCTATAACTGACTTTATCTAACAAATCAGACTGTACCTAACAAATATAAGAATTTGAATTTGTCTAATAGATCTCACACTCATGGTAAGTAATACAGTAAGATGTACATCACTCAAATATACTTTTTAGTACGTGTAACAATATATGTGTTCTCTGGTTTTTATGCAGGAAAACAGTAAACAGGGGTATTTCCCATAAACTTAACTTACTTATTTTAGATTTGGGTAAATTTGGGTAAAATCTTAAGGCATAACTAATTAGGGGACATTACAGTTTTAATATGATATTTCTTTTTATATGAGCAATGATCTCATTTCTGATTTATTTTTTCTATCTTTATCCCAGGCAGACATATTGATACTTATATTACTAGTAAGGGACATTACAGCACTAGTATTGGAGGTCGTGGATTTGAGTACTACCTCCAAAAAACAAATAAAAACTTTCTATCTAGCCAAAAAGAATATAAACAATTAAAACAAAACTGAATGTAACTTTTAAGGAACGAAAATCACACTTACAGATTCTGCAATGCTGAGAAGCTCTTGGGCTGTAGACACATCAGCTGCCAAGGACAGATTAGTCTTCTTTCTCTCCATGAGCTCAAAAAGTCTCTTTCCAGTTGGGTTTTGAGCCAAAAGAGCCCTCTCGCCATAAGAAATCCTTTTCCTTACAACATTAGGAACGGACGATGGCACCGTGGTCTGATTTTCCCCTAAAAACTTGCTTACTGATTCAGCAACCTCCAAAGAGAGCTTCCCATTCTTAACGAGCACACTCACCATCTCAGTAAGCTTAAGGGCAGAATGCAACGTAATCCCATTTTGAGCCAGATTATCCCTCCCTCCCTGTTCTCTATCAATGAGCACCACAGCATCAGTGACATCCAAACCCACGGTTTTTAGGGGCTCCACAGTCTCCAGAACAGATGCCCCACTCGTGACCAGGTCCTCCACAACCAGGCAGCTCTGGCCTGGAGTAAATATCCCTTCAATGGACTTCTTGGTGCCATAGTCCTTCACCTCTTTCCTTCTCATCACCATGGGAATGGAGTGGTTGAGGGACATGCATGTTGCAATGGGCAGGGCAGTGTAGGGTACCCCACAGAGAAGCTCAAACTTAAGGAAATATATCTTTTGCCATATGGTGTCTGCAACCAGCTTGAGAAGATGTGGATATGATACAATGAGTCTAAGATCAATGTATATGGGGGATGTAATCCCGCTCTTGAGCTTGAACTCTCCAAATTTTACAGCTTCTACTTTGTAAAGCTCTAGGATCAATTCTTCCATGGAAATAGATGATGGTTTTTCTTGGTATCACTGCTCCTTTATCGCTTGTGAATACAGTCTACAAAAGCCACTTATATTGTCAGCCATTTAGAGGGCCATTCACCTTTATAATTCTTTACAGACTTCTTTTCTGGAATGGTGCGGCAGCACTAGATCAACACAAGGGCTGCAGGGCAGCGTAGTTCCTGCCCAGTACTGCAAAGGTGGTTTTGGATTTGTTTTGTTTTAAGATAGCAGACTGTAGAAAACAAAGAGATTAGTAGCAAATATACAACGTGTTCATGTTAAGATGCCAATACATACAAGATTGCAATCAAGGAATCAACAAAAGATAGTAGTAACAAACATAATTTGCAGCAATGGACAAAATGGACAAAACAGAGATCAAGAAGACACTTTGTCACATAAAAGAAGTCAGCATAATAAGATGAGACAGTAGACTAGAGTAGTTTGAGCAGCAGTATTTTCAGACTTCAGGGACAGTAGACTAGAGTAGTTTGAGCAGCAGTAGGTGACTCTCTGTCTTTTCTTGAAGACATTTAAGGCAGACCATCAATTGAAGAAAAGGGAGCAAAGGAGATCATATCTGAAATAAGTAATCTGCATTTAGAAAACAGTAGTCTTGTGATCTAGCAAGTGTTGTGGTATAAAATGTGATGAAATTGTTTAACATAATGAGAATCGCTAATCTATCTAGATTCTTTAATTATATATTTAATCTATTTATTCTCCTACAAACAATCATGTCGGGATTAGTAAGAAAACATGATTGGGAGGGCAGAGACAGGTTCTTCATCTAAGTAGACCACCCCATATTGTATGGACGAGGCTTCCTGCCACTTGTAAGGCAAGGGTTGTTTATCATGCCCTTGGGCTTAGTTGCAGCGAATGTTCTAGGCACCCTATTATGCTTTCCTCTCCAATCCTTATGATGGTTGGTTGTTGGAAGTGGAACTAAAGAATAGAAGCAATCATGTATGGATTAGTAAGGAGACATGACTGGGAGGGCAGAGATGGGATCCCTATCTAAGTAGTCCACCCCATGTTGGATGGACAAGATTTCGTACCACTTGTGGGCCAAGGGGTCGTATATCACGCCCTTGGGCTTAGTTGCGGCAAATGTTCCAAGCACCCTATCATGCTCTCCTCTCCAATCCCTACTATGGTTGATTACTGGAAATGAAGTTATAGATTAGATCCAAGTATGTGATGTTATTTAACTTAATTGTCTATTTACTTTAAAAGTTCAATAGCTATTATATGATTTAATTATAGAATACTATTTGTAAACAAATTATGTTGTGGAATTGTTACTTTGGGCCAAAATCAAGTATACCCAATTTGGGGACAGTACAGATTCCTAAGCAAATATCAAGCATTTTGAACTGCTAACACGATTTTCGAAGGGTTTTTGTTTGACTTTTTTGTCCTGTAGAAGCCCTAAACCTTATCATCTGTTTATATTGTGAGTTTTATCTGCCATGAGAAGGAGAAAAGACAGCAAACAAGGATACTAAAGACAAATCCAATGATAGCGCACCCTCTATTTGTTTAAATCACATAGGAACTCCAATGAAATATCTAATTATGGTTGTTCGAATGTGTGTGAAACCAGGTCATAAAGTATATGTGTATGCATACAAGGGATTTATACCGCTCAAGCCAAAGACATCACCTACCGCACTACTTCAGATCTGTTCATTGCTGCTACTTCACAAAAGGAAAAACCCTAACGATTTTCAAATTCCTTTACTTTTTTTCCACTATCTTTTATTTTTCATTTTTGTTTGATTTATTGTTTTTTATGCATTTTTTATAATTTTGGATTTCAACTTTTAATTTATTTGAATAAGTAAATGATTATTATTTTTATTTAATAATATATGTTACCTATTTATTAAAATAATAAATAAATAGGTGTTTATATAATATTATGAAAAATGAATGTTTATTATGACATCTAATTTAAATAAATTGCTATGGAATTAGTATATTGTTTTGAATTTCTAAAATTTATGGTCATTTTTTTCAGAATGGGTATGATATGCAGTATTTTTAACTTAATATATATATATATACCCAATTCCAAATCAGCAACTTAGAGAAAAGGAAGCTTCAAGGATTAAATAGATTTTATCAGCATATTATTGTCAACGAACATTTCAAGTTTATAAATTGAGAAACATCAGAATGAGCCACATACTCCTTATAATTTATATTTTTAAACAAAAATCATGGCTTTCACACATGAAAATTTATATCCCATAATTCACAAATATTTGAAGTTGAAAAATATCATTATTTCATCAGCCCCTTCTGATTGAAAACACCATAAAGCAAAACAATAAGAATCATGAAGCATATAGACAAATAATCCTTTAAAAACATAAAATTTATATTATTCCTTCCAACAGAACTTCAATCTGATGTGTACATTGTCGAAAAGGTGTTCAGGAAACTTATTGAAGATTAATCCTCTTGCTTTCCCTTCTAATTATCATGACAATGAGGAGATGGATGGAGCTGTTCAAACTAAATTGAAGGAACAGAAATGATGTTGCAGTTTTGTTCTTCAGCATGAAATGTCTATTTTATGGTTAGAAAGATGAACAAAATAACATAATTGATCTATATAATTATTTTCTGCCATGTCAACACAAGTCATATAGGAAAATTTAGCTCTTCTGATTTTGGAACCATATACCAACTTTGAAAATTGAAATCAGCTTCGTATTAATAGTTGAAGCATCAAAAAGAAAGTTAATAAACTGTTTTATAAGTCCGTAAAGTAAAAATTTTGAGTCTTGCTATCCACCTATCTCTTTGATTGGAATCATTGTGGACAATCATGTTATATGTTGTAATTAAAAAAATGTTTCTGATTGATAGGAACTGGCCCGTGATATAGTGTTACAAAGAAACATCACTCCATAGGATTTTGGTTTATATATTTGTAATTTTTTTCATGAATAAATCTAATTTTGGAAAACTGTACGCAGACAAAATATTTTTTCTTTACTTCTCTTTTTTTATGAAGCTTCTTGAAACATAGACCGCATGACACAGACTTCCTTTGGGTTTAGATGTCACGATTGAGGCATAATTATTCTAAGAAACAGCCCCAGACTTGCACCCAAGTTCATTCTGGTGAGGCAGGCATCAACAAGAATAGAACTATGGTGTGAGTTATTAAACTCAGCCACTCTCTAGCCAAATAAAAAATATACAGTCCATGGGGTCGTGCTATAATGGTTAAGAAGAATCACCGTAAGGATGTGATCTAGGTTAAAACCCCTCTAAACGCAACAAAGAGATCCATAACTTGAATAAAAACGTGTCAAATTTGTGATGTAATAATTATGGGATACATTTAAAGATGATCCAGGTTCAGTAAGAATGAACTGTAAGACCAGCGCATCCAACATAAAAGGCAGCCTATAATCTCACCAAACATGTACCGGGCCAAAAAAGAACAGAAGCCCTGTTTCCATAAAAAAAATTGCTTTGAGTGCTAATTTTGCAAAACTAAACAGATTCTCGAAGCCAGTCTCCAATTCAAAATACATGTTCTTGTTAAATAAAAACATGTTCTTGTTATACAAGGCTACCCTTGTCCCATAAGTTTTGATGTAACGGTAATGACAGGCATTTGTAAGAATTGCACAGAAAGCCCCCCACTGCAACAAGGCGCCCTATAACCCTGGTGAGCATATGGCGATATTGTGGTGTCACGATTACATCGTACTATAACTCTAGCCGTCATTTGCGAAGGTTCTGAGGTGCAATCGAGTGTGGCTTTATCTTACGAAATCTGGCCTAACCTTACCCCACACCAAATCAAATACCTCATAACCTTGCCCAAAATGACTAGAAAAAATTATTATAAAGACAAACGCAAACACATTCCATCCTCAGATCTAATTGAGAGCGCCCCAAAACCAGCAAAATCTACAAACAAGTTTAATAACCGACAGGACGATTGAAACTAAAATTGTCCTCAAATGCTAAAAACAGTTAAAAATAAATAAAAAATACAGGATTCCAATTATTTTGATTTGTTGAGCAATATTGAATGGTCAGATTGAAAATGCTATGGTTATTAAAGATTAAGATTTCGGGCTTTCTGAGATTAGGGTGTAAAGAAGTAGGCCAGAAACCTGGTTGCGTTGCTCGATGGCGAGGTTTGACAGAGATGGATGCGAAGCTCCTTCAGATTTCGAGACAGCTGTGCCCTCCAAGCCACTTCTTCACCAAAATTGGCCCTGGTTTCTGCTAATCTGTTGATCTATTCTCTCCTAATTTTCATTTCCATATTTTAATAATCAAGTTTAAAAAATAATATGTACTTGAAAAAATGAAACAAGTTATATTTTCTAAAATATTTTCTAAATGGTCCAGAAACCTACAACAGAACTCGCAGACTTCAATTTGGTAAAGCGCCTTTCCATATTTTAATAATCAAGTTTAAAAAATAATATATACTTGAAAAAATGAAACAAGTTATATTTTCTAAAATATTTTCTAAATGGCCCAGAAACCTACAACAGAACTCGCAGACTTCAATTTGGTAAAGCGCCTTTCTGCAAATGTTCCTCTCGAAAAAAATTTACTAAATTTTGATTGGACGGTAAATGTTCTTATTATTAATTGTTATTTTAGTTGTGGAGAAATTTTGCAAAGAAGGTTGAGAGAAAGAACAACTATTTATCATGATGATGGAGGAATATATAGAGGTCAATATTTAGAGGTTATGGATTTTGCTTGTTCAATTGAAGACTAATTCATATCATTTTTGGTGTGGTATATGGAATTGCAAAAGATTAAAAAAAGCTTGACAAATATATCAATTTATATGTTCGGTACAATTTATGTGTGTAATGCATATTGATAATTGCCTTTCACCATGACAAGCTAACTAACTATGCTGACTTTCTAATTTATTTGGGTTTAAGGTATCATTTTTATGGGGCAACCAAAAGGAACAAACTTAACGGTGACATTTAATAGGCAAACAAGAAAAGAATCCTGAAAAAAAAAATGAAAAGAGTTTGAAAAACAATTAGGGCTTGGAAAACAATTACCATTAGTTGGAAATTCCACAACTCACAACTAGACCTACCCTACTTCTATAAAGCTTATACTGTGAGAAAGGAAGAACATAGTGGAGACCTTGTGTACGATACATGAAATACATGAACATGTTTTGTCTCTTGATACAAAATTCCAGCATGATCCAATCCCAAGGCCAAGCATTCAAAGAAAGACAAAGCAAGAAACCCATATGTACAAGACAACATAAACTATTTCCAGCTTCCTCAAATAGCACCAAGCAGAAGTAATCGTTACCCGGATTATGTATTACCCTGCAGAATGCATGCAAAATGTTGAAGCACAGACAAGGCATGTGGATTGTTGATCCAAATGTCTAGAAGAAGTGTGTCCTCTTGGACTGCTATGAATGATTTCCCAGACGGATGCAAAAAAATGCACCTTTAAAGATCTTTAAAAAAAATACTGTCATAAGAAACCTATGAAGCAACACATAAAACCCTAATGGCCAGCTGTGTCCAGTGTCCTGCAGAAACAATAATCCCAAGATTTTTATTTTTCACCCTTCCTCTATATTTGCCTCTTCTCTTGCATTGAATTCTGAAATGCCTCTGTATCCTCCAATGAGACCTTGCCAAAACACATATTCGATAGACAGCCACTAAAGCCCGATCAGATTTCTATAGGGAATATTGAATTAAAGTTTTGCAATAGAAAAACTAAGTGATGCTATTGGCTGTGCAAAACATGTTTAATCATTGTTTAACTCTAGCCCTCGACAATAGTTCCATGCGGGGCAGGAACTAACAAACGACTATTCAAGGCCCTCGTTTTTTCAGATGAACTCATGTTTATAGTTGTAATTGTGAAATTTGGGGTAGCATGCCCATTCTCCATCAATTTTGGGTCATTTTAATGGAATGTTTTTTATATATAAAACATATTAAAATATATTTTAAAATATTATTAAAATATATTTTAAAATATTATTAAAATATATTTTAAAATATTATTAAAATATATCATTTGCAATATGTATAGGAAATTGGTCCATCCATGTGTCCTTGCCTTTTTCACTATCGTTTTTTACTCCTTGGCAGCATAGCACGACATGCTTCAGTTGCAGCGATGTGGAAAAATTCTCCATTGCCTACCTAGTTGTAAACTAGCACTTGCACCTCTAGAAGGTTCAAGGATACGCCGATAGGAAATCAAAGGTAAAATATAAATAAATTTTAATATTAATTATATTAAAATTTAAATCTTTGCATGTATCATAGTATAATTTAATTAGATATATAAATTGTTGAATTTTATTTTTTAATTTAGTTGAACAATAAGTACCCACTTTACATTAATCAAAGTTAAATAAGAGTGTCTCTCTTCTTTTTTTATAGTTCCTAAATAAAAAGTTGTTTACATTAATCGAAGTTAAATTAGAGAGTCTCTCTTTTTTTAGGTCTTATTTAAAAGTTTTGACATTTGTCTACATTGAACAACAATGTTGTCAATGATCAAACCAAAATTTGTAACTATTTTACTACATAATGATAAAAAAATATGTTTTTGAGAAAGAGATTGAAACATCAATTTTTTTTTTCTTGATCATTGTTGTCCAGGATAAATATTGTAATTTATTAATTTTTAATATTTTTTATTAAAGAAAGAAATAGTTGAAAGTATGTAACTTTGAGAGTGCGCAACCAATTATACATACTAAACTTGCTATTGTGAGAGCAATCAGAGGCAAGATGTTCCTTTATTTTGAAAATGGTGTATGAATTTTTTAATTTTAGAATAGCAATCAAAGGAGAATGTAGGCTCTATGATAGATTAATTGTCATGGGTGAAATCCTTACTAATATTCCATTTAAATTTGTAGATCTATTTTCATGCCTAAGAAAAAGTGTGTCATTAGAAGATGTATCTTGTACATTTCATCCATCACTTTTATATTTTGAATATTCTTAAGATTTTAATGACGAAGCTAAATATAATTAAAATATCAAGTGTAAGAAACAAATTGACTACCAATGTAGACCTAAACCTAAAGGTGGACTAGATTGTTTGTCAAATGAGATGAATTAAAAACAAAATAAAATGAACAACATCATTCATTCTAGGCAACTCAAAAAAAATTTCATCTATGAATGCATCTTCATGTTGTGTTATATGTTGCATATTACACAACATGCAATAACTTGTTGTTGCATATTACACAACATGCAATAACTTGTTGCATATTGTGTCATAAAAGAAGTAAATTTTGTATATTAAAAGGTTTCAATTTAATTACTTCAACTTTCAATTTCTAAACATTTTTTTATAAATAATAATAGATTAAATTTGAAAAACATTATAATTTAAATGTTAATAATTAAATGTTAATTTTTAAATTTAAAATTAATTTTACCAAATCAAAATAAAAATTTAATATTACACAGTGAAAGGATTTATTCTATTTGGCTGAGTGAGTGGAGCTGGCCAATTAGGGAAATTGCCCCGACCTTTCTTTATTTTTTAATATAAATTTTGTCTTGCAATATAAAATTGAAAACTATTCTTAAAATAGAAAATTATGAATTATCATCAATTTTCTAAACTACAAATTACAAAAAAATCTCTAAAATCTTAAAATGTTAAAAAAGTAATAAATTAAAAAAAAAAGCATTGAAATATAAATATCTGGAAGTTAATTTTAGTTACAAAGTAGACTCTACATCCTAAAGTATACCTTATATTGCATATTAGATTCTTAGTCAAATTTCAAACTACACTAACATATTTACAAGCTCATACTCCAAATATTTACTCTCCCATTAAAATTAGAATCCATAAAGTTGCTAACATTGTAACAATTAGTTTCAGTTTTTTTACAAGAATTCGATGTGGAGCATGATTTAAACTTTAAATTAGTTTCATTTTTTCCCGTTTACCTGAAAATGGTTAGATGATGGATTAAGCCTGTTTACCGGTGTGAGACAGGTTTGCCGGGTAGATGTGGACAGGGAAGTCCACTTAAAGAAAACCCTATCGGCTAATTAAAAGATGAAAAAAATAAGTGTTCATGTGAGGGTGGACCTGAGTTAGCAGACTTTCTTTTCTTTTCTTTTTTTCGTTTTGTTACAATTAGGTCCTAATTTTTATAAGATATTTTAAATATTTTATTATTATTAGTTTTTTTTTAATAGTTGATAAGAGATTGAGAGTATATTAAAAAAAAATTAATTTAAAAAATTATTATTATTGTATTTGTTGTTTGGAGTAATATAATAGATTGTTTTTACTATTTTGAGCATATTTATTGTGAAATAATATATATATATATATATATATATATATATATATATATATATATATATATATATATATATATATATATATATATATATATATATATATATATATATATATATATATATATATATATATATATATATATATATATATATATATATATATATATATATATATAACTAGCAATTGCACCTTGGTGTGCAATGGGTATGTCGAAAGAGGTGTGTAAGGTGAATTAGGAAAAACATTGGTCTATTTTTTTGCATATAATTGGGTAATACATGAGGTCACTTGTTAGGTCATATTGTTGTTTGTGCAACAAAATTCTCATTAGAGAAGTGATAGCTTCAAATTAATTATGCATCCACTTATTGTGATCCAATCATAATTGAAACAAAACCTTTAAATTGAGAAGAAAATCAAGTTTCATTACCAACAACACATGGTGAGAGCGAGAGAAAGGTTAAGATACTAATAGAAGGAGGGAGAGATAGAGGGGGGAAGAGTGAGAGAGAGATGGGTAAAGCGATAAAGATAGAGATAGAGAAGAAGAAGATAGAGATATAAATAGAGTTAGAGAAAAAGATGGAGAATAAGAAGAGGAATGTGGAGAGGAGGAGAGAGATGTGGAGAGATAAAAGAGAGAGGGGAGAGGATAGATAAAAATGGAAAAGAAAAATAAAAAGAGAGAAAGGGAGAGATAAAGACATAGATAGTAAGTGATATATAAAGAGAGGGAGAGATATAGTGCTAGAGAGATATAAAGATAACTAGATAGAGTTAGAGGGATAGATGAAAGAAGTGATAGGGAGAGATAGATATAGAGAGGAAAAGAGATATAGATAAATAGAGGTCTAGAGAGAGAGAGAGAGAGAGAGAGATGGATGGATAAAAGGAGGAATGTCTAGAGATATAGGGGAGAGAGGAAGATATAGGTAGGGATGAAGATAGAAGGAGAGAGGAAGTGAGAAAATTGATAGAGAGGTCGAGAGAGGTATAGGGAGATGGAAAGATAGAAAGATAGGGGGATATAGAGGAAGAGATAGAGTGGGATCTGTAAATGAAGAGGGAGAGATACATATAAATAGATGGTGATATAGAGTAAGAGATAGATATCTAAGGACATATAGAGAGGGGGGGAGAAGAGTGGGGGAGATATATAATGAGATTGACAAACAAAGAGATCTAGGGATAAACAAATAGAGATGGAAAGAGGATGAGAGAAATAGGGGGAGATAAAGGGAGAGATGCACATGCATTGGAAGAGAAATAGAGAGATGTAGAGATATACATGAAGAGGAAGAGAGAGATGGATAGAGATAAGGAGATAGACAGGGGGATAGGGAGTGAATGAGGGAGGGAGAGATGGGGAGGATTAGAGAGAGAGAGAGAGAGAGAGAGAGAGAGAGAGAGAGAGAGAGAGAGAGAGAGAGAGAGAGAGAGAGAGAGAGAGAGAGAGAGAGAGAATAATAAATAGATTCAGAGGGGGATCTAGATGTATGGAGATAGAGATAGAGGGAGCAAGAAAGATAAATAAGGTGACAAAGACAACTAATAGATAAAAAGGTTTAGACCTTAGAAAGAGGGAGAGTGATAGGGAGGGGGGAATATAGAGCGATAAAACTAAGAGAGAGGAAGAGATGGAAGGAAATGGAAAGGGGGAGAGGGAGACATGGAGATAGAAAGATAAAGATATAGGAAGTGATATGTGAAGAGGTAGAGAGGGATAGAGAGAGAGAATAGGAGAGAAGAGGGAAGAGGAGTGTATAAGATCTAGAGATGGAGATACAGATATAGATACAGATACAGATACAGATACAGATAGAGAGGGGGAAATAGGGAGTATGTGTTTGTGTGAATGAGAGAGATATAGAGATAGAGATAAGGAAGGAGAAATATGGGTTGTGTGTGAGTGAAAGAGATATATATAGAGGGATAAAATTATATAAATAGACATAGTGAGGGAGAGAGGGAGAAAGAGGACATAGAAGTAGAGATATATAAAAAGAGGGAGCGAGAGGGGGAAAGGGAGAGATACAGAGATAGATATAGTGAGAATGGTAGAGGGGGCAAAGAGAGATATACAGAGAGAGGTAAGGAGATATAGATAGCCTAGAGAGAGATATAGATGGAGATGATAATCAAATGGCATGTTACCCTTAGTATAACTCTTCAAGGACACAACCATCTATAAATTATTGGTATGAAATGATTAATCAATAGTTGGTTTCTCTCTCCTACTCTCTTGTTCTAAACATTTAATTTAGGTTTTAAGTTGGAATTTATTTTATTATATAAATTAAAATAAATTTTAAATATTTAAGTACTCTAGAATAAACACAATTTTAACAAGACAAAAATACAAGTTAGATTAATTCTAATATCTTTTAATTATTATTTGTAATTCCATAAAAAGACATAAATAATTAAAATTAAATTTTAATTTAATAAATAAAAATATCTAATAAAAGAAGGTAACATTAAAAACATTCTCATCAAATTAAGAAATATTTTAATTCTAAATATGATTATTCTACAACAACTAAAATTTTGATAAGACAAATAATTATAAATTATTTTTGCCTTAATCCAAAACATTTTGATAAGACAAATAATTATAAATTAAATTATTTTTAATATTTTTTAATTATTATTTGTAATTTCATAAAAAGACGTAAATAACTAAACAATTATTTTCTTACTTTTTCTTTTTCTTTTTTAGAAAATTAGAAAACAAGATAGAATATCTTAATAAAATAAATAATATTGAAAAAACATTCTTATTAGGTTTTTCCTTTATGAACATTCTTTTTCTAATTAATTAATATATTTAAATATGTATTTTTTTAATTTTTTATCATTTAATATATCTTTTCAAAATTTAATATTAATTTAAATAAATGGTTGTGATTAATTCTATAGTCTTGCATCCTTCTCCTCAAATTTGAATTGTTGATTTCAGAATGTGATTGGAAAACTTCATATAGGGTATGCCTTCGGCATAAAATTAAAAACTTTCTATCCAGCCAAAAAGAATAATAATGATTAAAACAAAACTGAATGTAACTTTTAAGGAATGAAAATCAGACTTACAGATTCTGCAATGCTGAGAAGCTCTTGGGCTGTAGACACATCAGCTGCCAAGGACAGATTAGTCTTCTTTCTCTCCATGAGCTCAAAAAGTCTCTTTCCAGTTGGGTTTTGAGCCAAAAGAGCCCTCTCGCCATAAGAAATCCTTTTCCTTACAACATTAGGCACAGATGATGGCACCGTGGTCTAATTTTCCCCTAAAAACTTGCTTACTGATTCAACAACCTCCAAAGAGAGCTTCCCATTCTTAATGAGCACACTCACCATCTCAATAAGCTTAAGGGAAGAATGCAACGTGATCCCATTTTGAGCCAGATTATCCCTCCCTCCTTGTTCTCTATCAATGAGCACCACAACATCAGTGACATCTAAACCCACGATTTTTAGGGGCTCCACAATCTCCAGAATAGATGCCTCGCTCGTGACTAGGTCCTCCACAATCAGGCATCTCTGGCCTGGAGTAAACATCCCTTCAATGGACTTCTTGGTGCCATAGTCCTTCACCTCTTTCCTTCTCATCACCATGGGAATGGAGTGGTTGAGGGACATGCATGTTGCAATGGGTAGGGCAGTGTAGGGTACCCCATAAAGAAGCTCAAACTTAAGGGAAGATATCTTTTGCCATATGGTGTCTGCAACCAGCTTGAGAAGATGTGGATATGATACAATGAGTCTAAGATCAATGTATATGGGGGATGTAATCCTGCTCTTGAGCTTGAACTCTCCAAATTTTACAGTTTCTACTTTGTAAAGCTCTAGGATCAATTCTTCCATGGAAATAGATGATGGTTTTTCTTGGTATCACTTCTCCTTTGAGGTTGGAAATAAATGATGTTTTTTTCAGGGTATCACTGCTCCTTGGAGGTTAGAGGTGTTTATTCAAGTCTGTAAACGAGAAATCGCTTGTGATTACAGTCTACACAAGCCACTTATATTGTTGGCCATTTAGAGGGCCCATTCATCGTTATAATTATTTACAAACTACTTCTTTTCTGGAATGGTGCGGCAACACTAGATCAACACAAACAACTACACAAGGCCCTCATTTTTTCAGATGAACTCCTGTTTATAGTTGTAATCGTGAAATTTGTGGTAGCATGCCCATTCTCCATCAATTTTGGGTCGTTTTAATGGAATGCTTTTAATATATAAAAGATATTAAAATATATTTTAAAATATTATTAAAATATATCATTTGCAATATGTATAGGAAATTGGTTCATCCACGTGTCCTTACCTTTTTCACTATCGTTTTTGACTCCTTGGCAGCACGACACGACATGCTTCAGTTGCAGGGATGTGGAAAAATTCTTCATTGCCTACCTAGTTGTAAATTAAAAGATGAAAAACAAGTGTTTATATGAGGGTGGACCTGAGTTAGCAGACTTTCTTTTCTTTCTTTTTTTTTTCGTTTTGTTACAATTAGGTCCTAATTTTTATAAGATATTTTAAATATTTCATTATTATTAGTTTTTTTTAATAGTTGATCAGAGATTGAGAGTATATTAAAAAAAAATTAATTTAAAAAAGTATTATTATTGTATTTGTTGTTTGGAGTAATATAATAGATTGTTTTTACTATTTTGAGCATATTTATTGTGAGATAATAAAAAAATTAAATAAAATATTTAACTAGCAATTGCACCTTAGTGTGCAATGGGTATGTCGAAAGAGGTGTGTAAGGTGAATTAGGAAAAACATTGGTCTATTTTTTTTTGCATATAATTGGGTAATACATGAGGTCACTTGTTAGGTCATAATGTTGTATGTGCAACAAAATTCTCATTAGAGAAGTGATAGCTTCAAATTAATTATGCATCCACTTATAGCGATCCAATCATAATTGAAACAAAACCTTTAAATTGAGAAGAAAATCAAGTTTCATGACCAACAACACATGGTGAGAGCGAGAGAAAGGTTAAGATACTAATAGAAGGAGGGAGAGATAGAGGGGGGAAGAGTGAGAGAGAGATGGGTAAAGCGATAAAGATAGAGATAGAGATATAAATAGAGTTAGAGATAGAGATGGAGAATAAGGAGAGAAATATGGAGAGGAGGAGAGAGATGTGGAGAGATAAAAGAGAGAGGGGAGAGGATAGATAAAAATGGAAAAGAAAAATAAAAAGAGAGAAAGGGAGAGATAAAGATATAGATAGTAAGTGATATATAAAGAGAGGGAGAGATATAGTTGTAGAGAGATATAATGGTAGAGAGATATAAAGATAACTAGATAGAGTTAGAGGGATAGATGAAAGAAGTGATAGGGACAGATAGATATAGAGAGGAAAAGAGATATAGACAAATAGAGGTCTAGAGAGAGAGAGAGAGAGAGAGAGAGATGGATGGATAAAAGGAGGAATGTCTAGAGATATAGGGGAGAGAGGAAGATATAGGTAGGGATGAAGATAGAAGGAGAGAGGAAGAGAGAAAATCGATAGAGAGGTCGAGAGAGGTATAGGGAGATGGAAAGATAGAAAGATAGGGGGATATAGAGGAAGTGATAGAGAGAGATTTGTAAATGAAGAGGGAGAGATACATATAAATAGATGGTGATATAGAGTAAGAGATAGATATCCAAGGACATGTAGAGAGAGGGGGAGAAGAGTGGGGGAGATATATGATGAGATTGACAAACAAAGAGATCTAGGGATAGACAAATAGAGATGGAAAGAGGGTGAGAGAAATAGGGGGAGATAGAGAGAGAGATGCACATATATTGGAAGAGAAATAGAGAGATGTAGAGATATACACGAAGAGGAAGAGAGAGATGGACAGAGATAAGGAGATAGATAGGGGGATAGGGAGGGAATGGGGGAGGGAGAGATGGGGAGGATTAGAGAGAGAGAGAGAGAGAGAGAGTAATAATAAAATTCAAAGGGGGATATAGATGTATGGAGATAGAGATAGAGGGAGCAAGAGAGAGATAAACAAGTTGACAGAGAAAACTAATAGATAAAAAGGTTTAGACCTTAGAAAGAGGGAGAGTGATAGGGAGGGGGGAATATAGAGCGATAAAACTGAGAGAGAGGAAGAGATGGAAGGAAATGGAAAGGGGGAGATGGAGACACGTAGATAGAAAGATAAAGATATAGGAAGTGATATGTGAAGAGGTAGAGAGGGGTATAGAGAGAGAGCAGGAGAGGAGAGGGAAGAGGAGTGTATAAGATCTAGAGATGGAGATAGAGATAGAGATAGAGATAGAGATAGAGATAGAGATAGAGATAGGGAGGGGGGAATATAGAGCGATAAAACTAAGAGAGAGGAAGAGATGGAAGGAAATGGAAAGTGGGAGAGGGAGACATGGAGATAGAAAGATAAAGATATAGGAAGTGATATGTGAAGAGGTAGAGAGGGATATAGAGAGAGAGTAGGAGAGAAGAGGCAAGAGGAGTGTATAAGATCTAGAGATGGAGATACAGATACAGATACAGATAGAGAGGGGGAAATAGGGAGTATGTGTTTGTGTGAATGAGAGAGATATAGAGATAGAGATAAGGAAGGAGAAATATGGGTTGTGTGTGAGTGAAAGAGATATATATAGAGGGATAAAATTATATAAATAGACATAGTGAGGGAGAGAGGGAGAAAGAGGACATAGAAGTAGAGATATATAAAAAGAGGGAGTGAGAGGGGGAAAGGGAGAGATACAGAGATAGATATAGTGAGAATGATGGAGGGGGCAAAGAGAGATATACAAGGAGAGGTAAGGAGATATAGTAGCCTAGGGAGAGATATAAATGGAGATAATAATCAAATGACATGTTACCCTTAGTATAACTCTTCGAGGACACAAATATCTATAAATCATTGGTATGAAATGACTAATCAATAGTTGGTTTCTCTCTCCTGCTCTCTTGTTCTAAACATTTAATTTAGGTTTTAAGTTGGAATTTATTTTATTATATAAATTAAAATAAATTTTAAATTTTTAACTACTCTAGAACAAACAAAATTTTAATAAGACAAAAATACAAGTTAGATTAATTCTAATATCTTTTAATTATTATTTGTAATTCCATAAAAAGACATAAATAATTAAAATTAAGTTTTAACTTAATAAATAAATAATCTTGAAAAAAAAAGAAGTAGAAGAATTAAAATAAATTAAAAAATAAAATATCTAATAAAAGAAGGTAACATTAAAAACATTCTCATCAAATTAAGAAATATTTTAATTCTAAATATGAATATTCTACAACAACTAACATTTTGATAAGACAAATAATTATAAATTATTTTTGCCTTAATCCAAAACATTTTGATAAGACAAATAATTATAAATTAAATTATTTTTAATTATTATTTGTAATTTCATAAAAAGACGTAAATAACTAAACAATTATTTTCTTACTTTTTCTTTTTCTTTTTTAGAAAATTAGAAAACAAGATAGAATATCTTAATAAAATAAATAATATTGAAAAAATATTCTTATTAGGTTTTTCCTTTATGAACATTCTTTTTCTAATTAATTAATATATTTAAATATGTATTTTTTCATTTTTTATCATATAATATATGTTTTTAAAATTTAATATAAATTTAAATAAATGGTTGTGATTAATTCTATAGTCTTGCATCCTTCTCCTCAAATTTGAATTGTTGATTTCACAATGTGAGTGGAAAACTTCATATAGGGTATGCCTTTGGCATAAAAATCATAATTATTATTATCAAGGATATAATATCATTTTTTGAATAGAGAATGTTGGAAATTTTATAGAAATAAACTCACCTTCTAGAAATTAGTAGATTTTCATCTAACATTAAATGAATATTAATGATGTCGTAACATAATGTATTTAATAATTGGATGGAAAAATTTGTAATTAAATGTATATTAAAAATATATTTATTATTCTATTGTAATCATGTTTTTAAATAATTCTTCAACCAAAAAATAATAATTTATATCAAAATGAAGTACAAACTTACACAATTAAACATGTTTTATACTATATATATTTACATAATTGACTTTATAAAATACAAAATACAAAATAAATAATAATAAAGATAACTGGTATACCGTGTTTGTGTAATTGCAATTCTACAATATTATTTTATATTGACAATATATTCAAGTTTTAATAATATATAAAATATAATTAATCATAATATATATTTCTATAATAAAATAGAGTTATAATAAAATAAAAAATTGATATAAATATTAAATCTCTAGTATATTTATTATTTTTCTTACTCCGCATTAAAATGCGGATAATGCTTGAAAAAAATCAAACCTATGTTGTTGATAGACTAGATTTAGCCCAACATTCTTAATATTTGTAAACATGGACCAATGTTGAATGCAATAAATAATCAACAACCACGTCAAGTTTTTTAGATTTGTAAATATTGGTCACAATCAAATTTAGTTTATAATTGGTAGATGATAGTTCACTTAACATACTTAAAATTTGTAATTGTGGATCACAATTAAATATTAAAGGTTTGTTGGCATGGAACATGATCAAATATAATTCATCATCAATATAATCCATCTTTTGTCACACTCACAAGTTTTTAAACACAAAGTAATATTATTTGATATCATACACTATGCTCCATGTCTTAAAGTTTGTAAGTGTAGATCATATGATAAAATGTATGTCATAATTGATACACCACAACTTGTCCTACATTACTAAGATTTGTAATCATGTCTCACAATTAAATTTAACTGATAATTGGTATCAAAACTTACCCACATTTTCAAGATTTGAAAACCTAGATCATATGCAATTTGGTACCATATAATATACGCTCATATTCTTTAAAATTATAAACATGGTTTACAATCAAATCTATCTACACAATGAGCTCAATAAGAGAGCCTATTAGTTCCATTATAAACCATTTCAAACATAATTTTAAATCTCTTTTAGCCATAGATTACACACATTTTATTTTCCATAAAAAATTGTTTATTTGATCATTAGATAAGGTAAATTTAATAATAAGAAAAAGGCTTTCTTTCTTTTCAATTTAATACATTATATTTATTCCAATATCTCATAAAATGATATAATATTAATATTATATTATAATAATTTTTATTATCAAATTGCAAATTCTCTCTCTCTCTCTCTCTCTCTCTCTCTCTCTCTCTCTATATATATATATATATATATATATATATATATATATATATATATATATATATATATATATATCTAGATATGTATACCTCTCTCTATCCATCAATCTCTCTCCATCGACCTATACCTATACCTCTATAACTATATTTGTATTTCATTATCTTTAAACCTCTGTCTCACATATATCTCTTCTTCTCTCTACCTCTCTCCATATATCACTTCCTATATATATATATATCTCTCTCTCTCTCTCTCTCTCTCTCTCTCTCTCTCTCTCTCTCTCTCTCTCTCTCTCTATATATATATATATATATATATATATATATTTATCTCTTCCATCTTAATCTATCCCTTTCTCCTATCTCTCTTTAACTCTCCCTCTCCTTCTTCGTATCCATCTCCATCTCTCTCTCTCTCTCTCTCTCTCTCTCTCTCTCTCTCTCTCTCAAACTATTACAAACTTAACTTGATCATATTGGCAATGGAGCCTATTTATCTTCTTGATTCAAGGGTTTTGTTTTAATAATGTTTTGATCCTTGTAAGTGGACGCATAGTTGATTTGAAGCTATCACTTCTCCAATGAGAACTTTGTTGCACAAACTACGTTGTTTGCTAAATACCTTGCCCATTGACCTCTCTTACATAAAAAATGTCTGCAAAAAATAAAACAAAATTATTCCTAATTGACATTCCACACCTCTTTGGCATACCCATTGCACACCAAAGTGCAATTGCTAGTTATATCTATGTTTATGTATTTATTTATTTTTTATATTAATATTAATATTTTATATTTTAGTTTAATCTTATTGTTTGTATTTTGTTTCCATAACACATGAAATTGGGTCTTGAAATTTAAATTCTATCTTTCTTATCTTGTTAGTTGTTATAAACAAACTCAACACATATTTTTATGATTTATTATTATTTCTTGGTATATAAAGATAATAATTGTCATTAATTCACATCCAAATCATATCCAAAAATTTGTACATTGGAAAGAAAAAAAATTCAAAGAAGGGTTCATTTTAAACTACTAAAAGGAACCCAAATTGTATCAAATCATTCAAAGACATTTTTATGTTGAAAATTATTATCTTTAATATTCTGTCACAATTGAAATGTTGATCTAATCAAGGGGTTCAACCTATGAGAACATGACCCTTGTGATCCTTAAGGTATTTTTCAATGTCATCAATCCTTACACAATAATTAATATAAAAAATAATTAAATAGATTGCACTAGTACAGTGTTACCCAAATAAGTTATGAGTGTTATAAAATATATTCACACATCAATATAGTTTTATAGTAGGTAGGATTAATCACGTACAAAAGCAAGTTTGACCTATACATATTTCTATAAACAATTAAAATCTCAAGATGGTGAACATGTTGAAAATATCGAATTTTACACTAAGACAATAAAATTTTATGCAACATCAAACTATTATTCTTCATCATAGTTCCAAGAGCTAAGCACCTAATCCTTCTCATTTCATTTTTTAAATATTTATTTATTACATTTTATAAAATTTTCAATTATTTTAATTAATCTATGATTATTTTGTATTTCATGTTTATACATTTATTTAAGTAGCTCAATTAGCATTATAAAAAGTATTTTCATTTGCCAAATTTTAGGGATCCTTTCATTGCTCCTATTTTGAATAATTAAAAGATGGAAGAATTTATTAAAAAAAAATACACTATGTATATTGTTCAAATATATTTCAATTTGTCCAAAAGATCATTTTTATTGCATTTATTTATATCAAATGCGAAGCTATCATGAAATTTTGCAAATATCTATATATAATATTGTGCATTATAAACAATCTCTCATAATATTTTTTCTTTAATTTTTACATGCAATTTGAATAATTTATTTTCATGTAAAAGAGTGCATCAAGTTGATGATACCCAACACTCTTCTTGATTGGTAGACAAGGATCATTTGTTCCCATGGATAATATTGTTACCATCAAGAATCCTTTTGATGATGTCAGATAATATAGTATATATTTTGTGATCCCCTGGACCATTTAGATAGACTTTTCTAAATGGTTTGAAGATTGTAGGAGGTAGAAGGACCATACGATGTTGGCTGATAATTCTTGATCTTGAGTTCACTATTGACTCAATTAATTATTAAATATCTTAGAAGTGAATAAGAGAAAAATATGTACTATAAATCTAAATAATGCAATTAGGAAGGCCATACTTTTGCTACACAAAATAGAAGGTTTTTAGTTAGGTCTAGACTAATTAAAAAGTTAGACATATGTCAAATAGAAGGTCATGTCACTAGTTGTGATTGTGAATATTCAAGCTTCTCCCTAGTCATGAAATTTAGTAAATATATTTTTATTTATTTTTGGAAAAAGTGGACGAGCTACAAATATATATTATATAATAATAGACTGGTTCAAGAGCTCCTGGAGGAAAGAACCAACTAAGAAAACCTCCATTCCTTGCTCAAGATTGCAATGTATAGAAGGAGGCCAGCACTGAGGGTGAAAACTGCATACCTAGCTATATAAAAGAATGCTACATCCGAAGAAACCTAGATGATGATCAAAGTTTTACCCGAGTAACACCAAAAATATCTTAGTATATCCAAGGACTAACACAGTCCAAACATTACTGTAGACACCCAAAATTGTCATGTCTAATTAAATAAATATTTTATTTATTTAATTATCTAAGCCTAATTCTTCTATTAATTAAATAAATCCTTATTTATTTAATTAATTCATTTATCCTCTTCTAGCCTTATTTCTCATTTAAATAAATACATTTATTTATTTAAATTATCCTTTTCCTAAATTAAATAAATATTCTTATTTATTTAATTATCCTACTTCTTCTATTAATTAAATAAATCTTTATTTATTTAATTAATTCATAAGCTTTTTCTACACATGACACATGTCACTCATCTCTTAATTCATACACTACCTACCCCTTTCATTATTTTATTATTTCTTCTACCTACCCTCTAATCTTAGCCGACCTCCTTTTACACCTCTCAATCTTATCCCTCCATTTCATATAGTGTCTTCTATATAAGGAGATGTCTTCTTCATTATCAAACCCTAATCGACAATTTGGAGGACTTGACTACACTACGATCCTACTTGCAACCACATTCCGTTCTTTGTTGAGCTCTTGTGCACATAAAATCTAAGAGCAAATATATCAAGCAAGATCAATGGAGATAGGAAGAATGGAGATCAAAACCCTATTGGACATGTGATGGTATAATCTTTGTGATTTCATGTGATTTGCATTGTCTTAGGTAATTTTCATATGTTATGGTGGATCATTGTTGTTGTTGGGCTAGGGTTTTGTGGTTGAATTCATTTAGCCTTTCAATATTATCATTTTTGCATCCATTTTCACCATATACATTTTGGCACGCCCGGTGGGACCCTTGTCCCTTTGCATTTAACCTCCTTGTTGCAGATCTTGTGTTTTGAAGTTGCAGATCGGACATTTTCGACAGCATTTTTGGTATTTTCGCGTCTGCGCACTTTCGGATCGCGTTTTTGATTTTCAGGCGCGTCTGAGACAACTTTATCCGTGTCTGTGTTTTGTCAATATTTCATTTTGCAGGTTCCGGGATAGGCGCGTCTGTGTCTTTTTTATCCGCATCTGTGTTACAGAAGTGCGTCTGTGTTATAGAAGCGCGTCTGTGTCGTATTCACCCACGTCTGTGTACAAAAAGCGCGTCTGTGGTTTTTAATCGCGTCTGTGTCTCATAGAACCACGTTTCTGTTGCAGAGTCGCGTCTTCGTAGGAGGTAATCGCGTCTGTGTATTGCTTGTTTCAAAATTTTGAAAATTTTATTGATTCGATTTTCGGATTTTGCATTTAGTGTTTCAGATCTGGTTTACTTTTGGACTAACATTTTCAGATCTAGCTAACACAATTGGTGCAGCTTGCCTTGGAAGCTAAATCGTTTGGTTGAAGGCCCCTATTTTCACAAAGTCTTTTGGGTTTTTAACAAAAATTTACCTAACTTGTGTGCTTGCAGGAAGGGGTGATCATTTGAAACAACCCAAACTACTAACAACTCTTTGTTGCAGGTCCTTGGCAAGGGTTTTTGATTTTTATTGTGTGCCTTGTTTTCATAGACTAGCAAACACTTCCATTGGTGCACTAAAATTGAATCATTGTCTTTTGTGTCTTGAGCAATAGGCTCTTTTTGTTTAATCTTTAGAGGGCCTGTCTTCCCGTGTGGTCATTAGGACTACTAGTGAGAAGAGGACGACCCAAGTGGTAGTGAGGAAAACCCACCTCATCTGAACCACTATAATCAAATGTATTCATGGTGAAAACTATGAATAACGTGTGCTGATTAGTTCATACCGACACTATGTCTCCCCATAAACCCGTTTGATCAAATTTATTTGATCAGTTGTAGGGCGTAACCCCTACCGGCTGGGAGCCTTCTGTATTTACAGAGCTGAAAGTGCCGCATATATGGCCACACGAGCGGATGCCCTTACTAGCACCATTTTGTTTTAGAGGCCCAAATCCTTCTAGTTGTTGGGGCAGGAGGTCGGACCTCTGGTAGCGGCCCACACACATACGGTTCTTAGTAGAGATACAAAGTTCGCCATGGGGAGTTTTCATGGGGACTGATGCTTGGCTGACCCGAGAAGTGAGTGCCGAGGGTGGAGCCAGTGAGGTCAAGCATCTAAGTATCCTCTCTGAATAGCGTAGCCTCGGGGGTAAAACCCCATGTGGGATCAACAACTATTGTCTTGGCCAGCCATAAGAATTGTGCTTGACTTATGTTAAACATTCAAAACATTCAAGACCAAACAGCAAAACATTGTGTCTTTTGTGTCTTCAAGTGTATGCAAAATAGTGTTACATCAAACAACACACTTTTCTTGGAGTCATTGTCAGTCTAAACACTTGCAAACATTGAGTCCTCATCAACATTGTGTCCTCTTGTCACGAAAAACAGTCAAACAGTCAGATTGAGTCACAACAAAACAACTTCACAGATTGGAAAAATTGCACAAAATTTACAGAAACGCGTATGTGTCTGTTTTAACCGCGTCTATGTTGTCTAGGCGCGTCTGTGAAGGGCATAATAGCGTCTGTGTTTATAATAGCGTCTGTGTTGAATATAAAAACGTCTGTGTCGGGTAATCGCGTCTGTGAAGTATACAGTCGCGTCTGTGTCCAGAATTGAAAAACTGTTATAGTCCAGCAAACATAAACAGGAGAATCTCAGAAGCGCGTCTGTGTTAAACAGAGTAGCGTCTGTGTCAGGAAACCGCATCTGTGCAGTATACAGTCGCGTCTGTGTCCAGAATTGAAAAACTGTTACAGTCCAGCAAGCAAATACAGTCAGTTTCAAAAATCTTGAGCTTCCTAGGTCATCTCTCTAAGGTTTCATTTAGCATTCAACCTATCCTTGGGTCTCACAAAGTCCATCATTGCTTTACACCTTACATTACATTCACATTTGTCTAAACTTGAGTCAAAAGGTTACTTGCTTGTCCTCATCATACTTTGTCAACACACCACATACAACAACACTTTGCTAAGTGGTCCCTCATCAAGGTTTCTTACCTTTGGGTCTCATTTGGTCTTACTTAGGGTCAAGGTCAGCTTACCTCATCAAGAGAAACTATCCTCTCTTTGGAAGTCACACCTACTCTACTACATACATACTTGGTCTTACACTTTGGACATTGCAAGTACACTTCAGACTCATTTACATTTCATCCAACTCTTGGTCTTCCATACTCTTTCCATTTTTCATCTAGTCTCACACATCTTGGTCAATACCTAGTTCATGGTTGAAACCCATCTTCAAAAATCTAGGAGAGAAACTAAAGAAGCTCAAGAGTCCGCAAACATGAGTTCTTATGAGTATGACAATGATTTATTTTTCAATACTGATCACACTACATTGTCGGACATGGATGTCTATAGAAACAATCCAAATGTTGAGAACATGGACACTACAAACAACAATGCTACACACAATGACAATATGGACAATTTTTCAGTACATTCAGCAGATGTGGAAGAATCCATTATGAATCCCCATTTCAATCGATTGGTTGAGGAAATAATGAGGAGGGATAGACAATACTTCTTACACATGATGGCACAAAGTGGAGCCAAGATACCTCATGATTTTGACATGTCTCAAATAATGGAACATAGACCTTTGCAACAACCTCACTCCAACATGGATCAAAGGAGACCTAATAGTGGAGGAAATAGAGGACCACACATGGTACCTGAATCACCATCAGCTTTGCTTCAAAAACCAGAGGTCCCACATACACATGGTCAAACATATGATACTCACCTTCGCAGACCATTATGGAAGTCTTATGGAGAAAAATATGCTCAATCACATACCAATGCTAAGGATCAACCACCAAAGCAATGGGATATTCCAAGGCATGCTCAAAATTTGGACACAAGGAAACCTCATGTCAAATTTGGGGGCAACACAATAGAACATGACATGCCTGTAGAATATGGTATACATGCGCAAAATCGATATGGTGTTCCTCAACATGAAACTATACCAAGTGGTCCATATACGCAACATCACTATAAACCTCCTCCATATGAACATGTGTATGATCAATATCATCCATATATGCAACATGTACCTCCTCCAATGGGTACCTCAAACATAGGATATGGTCCAAGAAGTCGATCTCCACCTAAGAGCAGTTTGGAGCAACAAATCAGGGACTTACAAAAGAAAATGGAGGACATAAATACACCAAAGCCAACTTACACAATGAGAGACATATGTCCTTATCCATTTGACAAGAGCATTCCAATGCCTCCTTTTCCAACACACTTTGTGATGCCTAAATTTGACAAGTATAGAGGAAAAGGGGATCCTAAGGCACACATAAGACAATTTTTCACAGCTTGCATTGAAGTAGCTTCAGAAGAGACATATTTGATGAGATTATTCCCACAAAGCTTAGGCGATCAAGCTATGGAATGGTTCTCCCAACTCCCACCTGGTATTAAGTCATGGGGTGACTTAGTAGAGGCATTTATTCAACATTTCTCCTATAACATAGAGACAGACATATCAGTCACTACTTTGTGCAACACCAAGCAAAAAGAGGGAGAATCTTTTGCATCATTTTTACAAAGATGGAGAAATCTAGCCAGCAGATGCTCTTGCAAAATTCCACAAAAACAAATGGTAGAAATGTTCACCCAAAATGTTAACAAAGACATTGGCTATGATCTAAGGAAAGCTTGTTTGTCCACCTTCAAGGACGTCATTGAAAAAGGCTTAGCAACATAAAAGGTCATAATTGAACAAGGAGTTATTAAGATATTCAAGGAAAACAAAGATGACTTTAAAGGAAAAGACAAGCCAAGATTTTGGAATAAAAACAAGAACACAGTCAATGATGGTGTTGTTGATGCCAACACGGTGCGACCCAAATTCATCTTTTCGGGATCAAGTTCTACAAACAATCAGGTGAATACTCAAACAACTTCCAGGTCACGAAGGAAGTACACTCCTTTGGGAGAACCACTTGAGTCAGTCTTCAAAAAGCTGGTGGCAAACAAGGTGATCACAGCTCCAGATTTTCCTCCATATGAACCAAAGGTTAAACCAAATTGGTGGAATGATGATGAGTATTGTGAATTTTATAAAAGCAAGGGTCATAAGACAGGAAATTGTCATCGACTGAAGAACATCGTACAAGATCTCATTGATAGAGGTGACATTGAGATTGAGGGACATTCGTCTAATCAAGAACATGAGATGTTTAAGGAACCATTCCCAAAGCACGACAAGGGAAAAGCTAAAGTCACAGATGATCAAGCCAACTATACTAGAGCACCTTATAACTATGATTCAACTATCAATCATATCTCGATGGACAATCATATCTCTACTATTACCATCAAGAACAAAAACCCTGAGAATCCTCCTCAGCGACCCAAGATTGTCCTAAGAGGTGTTGGATCTTCTTCCGAACCTACCTCTGAATGTCATGTTACAACTCGTCGAGGTAAAATTACTTTGCCAGGTGCTTCAACTAAAAACACCGCTTCTTCATCTACCAAACCTGAGTATGACCTTGTAGAACAGTTAGGGAAGACACCCGCACTCATTTCAATCCTTGAGCTCTTACGCATATCCTCCGCTCATAAAGCTATTCTTGACAAAATCTTGAGAGACACCGCCGTTCCTACTGATCTGAACGTGGACCAATTTCAAGCCATGGTGGGATACCTTTCCATTCCACACTCCCTTACATTCACGGAAGCTGATGACGCCTCTGTAAGTTAGCCACATAATGCACCATTACATATTGAAGCCTTCATACACAAACATCGAATAAAGCGAGTCCTGATAGATGGAGGAGCTGGTCTAAACATTTGTACATTGAGCACCATTAAACAATTGGGATATTCTGATAAAGCTGTGATTTCTACAAACAAAATCACTATCAAGGCATATGATGATGAAGAGCGTTCATCCAAAGGCACAGTCACCTTGCCTCTCAAAGTTGGGCCAGTTACAAAGGATGTGGTTTGTCAAGTCCTAGACATCGATCTCACATACAACATACTCTTGGGACGCCCATGGATTCATGAAATGAGCGCAGTCCCATCTACATATCATCGATGTATCAAGTTTCCACACAATGGAGTTGAAGTGACCGTCAAAGCAGATCCAAATCCATTCATATATTGCAACAATCTGCAACCTCAATCAGAAATAACAATCCTAGTCAATCATGAAGCTGTTCCTTCATCAGCATATGTGGATCCTGAATCCTTAAAAACTTCTACATCCAAACAAGCAGAGCTAAAAGAAAAGTTCAAGATTAAAGACCTAGGATGTGGTGAGTATATATTTCATGTTGACCAACTCCCATTATCTCCTAAGGTATTCTATCAACAAGAACAACCTACAAACAATTTTCAATGCCAAGGAATTGGGTGTGAACCACCTAGTGTTGTGGCTACTAAGTCTGAATGCAAATCTCCTCTAGTGGTGCAAGCAACTCTTGATATCAATAGTCCTAAGAGTGGTTCCAGCGAAGAATCTATTGATCATATTGCCAACCCTCTTGAGAACTCACATAGCTTTACCATGTCATCTACTCATTCCATTTCCACTCCACTTCCAGACTTGGATCAACAAGAATTACAAAAGCCCTTACTCATTGGGGATCAAAAATCAAGCTTAGAAAAGAAAAATTTAAAAGTCAAAAATAAAGAAAAGTCCTTTAGTCCAAATCAAAATCAAAAGCTATTGGACTCTGCAAAAATCAAGGTCAAGGATAAAAATCCTATGAAGCAAAAAGAGAAAGAGTTGATCTCCCCTAACACCAAAATAACTGGGGGCAAAAGTTCTACAATTTTAAGTCAAAAAGCATACTTGTTGATCCTAAGTCTCCATCATGCTATCCTACTTTCACTTCTTTTCATAGTCATAAGCCTTCATAACTCATCCACTTGTTCCACACATCATTTCCCTTCTGGTGATACATCATGGACCTTTAATGGAGCTTCCTTGAAGGACTTTGTTATCAGGGATGCCCAAAATTCTTTAGGTGACACGCATACGGGCCTGTGTAGTCCACACACTAGTAATTCTATCTCAGTTTCTTCATCAAGGAAGACAGTCACTCAAGCTACACATCATTCAGTCAAGGAAAAATGCAGCTACAATCACAAGGTCAAGCCTCGCACATTTGAGGTAGGTGACTTGGTTCTCAGAGAAAACCCTAAGAATCAGCAAGACAGAGAGAAGAAGGGCAAGTTCGAACCAAACTGGCTTGGTCCTTACATCATCACAGCAGTATATGGCTCTGGGGCATATCAGCTCTCAACTACAGAAGGTGAACCTTTGGAGGATCCTATCAACAGCATGCACCTTCGCAGGTTCTACACATAGCTCATCGGAATATCCTAATTCAAAATTACAAAAAAATTATAAAACAAAAAAAATCGTTACTTGGTGAAAACCTGGCAAATAGGCGCCTTGTGACACAAAAAACATTGAAAAAACCGAAAAAAGTAAAAAGAAATAATTTCGTCCAACGGTGAAAATCACTTCGATGGTGCCCTGGGTAAGTACCATGGTGAAAACTGGGTCACCAGCGCCATGCGTAGAGACATTGCTCCTCCCTCCTTCAGGATTCTCTTTCATCACTTCACTTTGCACACACTCACAACCTATTCATTCATAATAAACTTACCCATTCCCATCATGGCTTGTTATTGATCTACCCAAGATTGGTTAGCCATTCATAATAAACCTCCCTTTTCACATCCCTTTCCATCCATAATAAATCAGATCCTATCTGTGGCTAAGGCAAAATTCTACGTCTAGTAATGGGTGTGGAACTGAGAACATCACATGTTTCAAGGAGTACAGTTTCTTCCAGCTTCCTTCAGTCTATCCGCGCACAATCCGCAATAAAGCAACATTTGCACCACAGATCCGCAATAAAGTTTCATCTTCTCCGCAATAAAGTATCAGTTTCATGGATTCAGTCAGTTTCAGATGAGACACAACAGCAACAATGGGCTTCAACAAATCAAATCTTTCAACAAACTCAGACAACATTATGGTTCAGTGCTATCTATCTTTTCTGTGAAAGTAAACATTGTGACCACAATCAAATAAGACTTATACAAGTGACAAGAGACACTAAACTTGAGGACTACAGTGGATGTTGGTGTCGAGTCTTGGTTTTCTTTTGATTTCATCTTTTTTGGTGACATGTCTTTTAGCTTTTCTGGGATGTCTTTGACTAGAGATTCTATCTCCAGGATGTCTTTGACTAGAAAGGCGAGGATGGGGTATCGTCACCTATTTGTATTTGTTGTCTGTGGATTGTCTCTTAGTAATGCTATGACTTGTCCAAGGATATGAGGACACTACGAGTCTAGTATGAACTGGGGCATTCCTTGTTTGTGACTGTCTTATCTCCATGCAAACAGGTACAATGACTTTCTGGGTCGAACATATGCCTCGATTGTCATAACCTACTTGCCATAATAAAGCTCAATGATGATAAAGCACAAGAAGCTCTTTCAATTTCATATCTTCTATCTTTCATCCCCCTTTCTTGATTGACTTCCATCATCCTTCTCGAGTCCGTGTAGCCTACTATCACATGACTGAGTATAATGACACACCAAAAACATTGGCATTTCATGTAGTTGCACCTGCATTACCACATATAAGCATTTCATACATACATATAGATATCACAATTGCATCACATCCTGCACACAACACCTGTTAGCACAATTTACATTTGCATTATCATATTCATATGCATTACATACATTTACATTTGCATTGGCATAACATTTTAAAACATAAAAAAATAAAAATATTGCATTGCATCATATACATATTTGCATCCATATTATAAGCATCACATAAGAACATCTCATCACATAGGTACACATGCATATAGCTGTCGCAAAGATGAATCATCTCATATATATATATAAAGTGTCATGATACAATGATGTCAAAATCATATGGCTACAATCACCCGCAGGTGTCTACATCATTATACAAAATGGTACAAAACTGATACAGAGGAACTCACTGATCACTCCTGCCAACACTATTGGTAGTGCTAATCCTATCCATGTCATGGTATCCCATGCCACATGTCCCACCCTCATCTCCAGTCTTGGATCCTAGAACACTCGTCTAAGGGCATCCCTGTCTCCGTCTCGATCATACGGAATCAGCTCCCCATCAATTGGTATCCTCAGTATCCTGTATACATCCTCAAGGGTGACTGTCATCTCACCCATCGGCAAATGGAATGTGCACATCTCAGAGTGCCATCTCTTAGCTAGCGCAGTCAGCAAACCCATGTTTGCCCGAAACTCAGGCACATACAGCACATGTCTCAAACCCATCTCCTCGATGGCAGCTCTATCCTGAAACGACAACTCAGGTCGCAACCTCTGCATCGATGGGAATCTCTCCCGTGACTCTAACATCGGTAAGTACTTCTACAGTCAAGCAACTCAATCATGTCAGTTATAGTGGCATTCACTGTTTATCACAAAATGCTACTTGCTATCTAAATGCATATGGCTATCTACCCTAGTGACACTCACTGTTCATCACAAAGTGTTGCTATTTATCCTAGTGATACTCCCTGTTCATCACAAAGTACTACGTGTGTGACACTCCCTGTTCATCACAAAGTGTTACTCACATTTGCACTCCCTGTTCATCACAAAGTGCTGCTCATATTTCAGTACTCCCTGTTCATCACAAAGTACTCTATCTTGGTACTCACTATTCATCACAAAGTGCCTTGATCTATCTTAGTCTTCCTAGAGGACTTGCTTGAGTGTATCCTCTCAGCAGCTTATCCAATCGACAACGTATGTTCATCACAGAACTGCCGATTTGACCTAGAAAATGCAAATTCATACTTTTTAAACGCAAACGCGCTTACATGACACAAACGCTTTTAAAGACTGCACAGACGCGCCTGTCGGACACAGACATGCCTGTCGGACACAGACATGCCTGTCGGACACAGACGTGCCTATGCTCTGCATAGATGCGCCTATCTGACATAGACGTGCCTTCTTGGCACAAACGCGCCTGAACAACACAGACGCGGCCGCATTTAACACAGACGCGGGTCCACACACAGACGCGCCTGGAGCAAACACAGACGCGCCTGGCGGACACAGACGCGCCTGGCACCAACGCAGACGTGCCTAGATGTTTTTTTGACACTTTTTGGACCCTAGTCTAAGCGCATTTATTACCCTATGCGACATGCATTAATGACAAAATTGAATGCGTCAAAGTACAAGGAGGTTTGGTGGTACTTACCGGCTCTCCTGCCTCTGTTGGCCTTTGGAATCGGCGAACGCGGTCGAATCTGTGAGTGAAAGCCATCGCTGCTGACAAAACCTGCTCTATTTTCGCTCTGCAATATGCTCTTGTGGATGCGTGGATGACAATGAGGATGTATTTTCCCCCGTGGTCTATCTTATAGCTTACCCTAGCCCGGGCCTTCATTTTCCGAGTCAGTCTTCATTATCCCATGACTTTGTCACTTTATTTGATCAGTCCATTCTAGCCTTTCTTTCTTATCGAGAGATTGTCTGCAATCTTTTCAGACATTTTCATCCAATCTCTCGAGGGGGCATATCATTTCCATTCTGGGGCAACTTTGTATCAGTTCATCTTATCTTCTTTGAAACAACGCGACAAGCCGCATTGTCTCAAAGAGGGGCAAAATGTAGACACCCAAAATTGTCATGTCTAATTAAATAAATATTTTATTTATTTAATTATCTAAGCCTAATTCTTCTATTAATTAAATAAATCCTTATTTATTTAATTAATTCATTTATCCTCTTCTAGCCTTATTTCTCATTTAAATAAATACATTTATTTATTTAAATTATCCTTTTCCTAAATTAAATAAATATTCTTATTTATTTAATTATCCTACTTCTTCTATTAATTAAATAAATCTTTATTTATTTAATTAATTCATTAGCTTTTTCTACACATGACACATGTCACTCATCTCTTAATTCATACACTACCTACCCCTTTCATTATTTTATTATTTCTTCTACCTACCCTCTAATCTTAGCCGACCTCCTTTTACACCTCTCAATCTTATCCCTCCATTTGATATAGTGTCTTCTATATAAGGAGATGCCTTCTTCATTATCAAACCCTAATCGACAATTTGGAGGACTTGACTACACTACGATCCTACTTGCAACCACATTCCGTTCTTTGTTGAGCTCTTGTGCACATAAAATCTGAGAGCAAATATATCAAGCAAGATCAATGGAGATAGGAAGAATGGAGATCAAAACCCTATTGGACATGTGATGGTATAATCCTTGTGATTTCATGTGATTTGCATTGTCTTAGGTAATCTTCATATGTTATGGTGGATCTTTGTTGATTGTTAGGCTAGGGTTTTGTGGTTGAATTCATTTAGCCTTTCAATATTGTTATTATTGTTGTCCATTTTCACCATATACAATTACAATTCAATACTGGTCTTGAGTTAATCAACACTAAATAGACCACTTTGAGATCATAGTAAAAGCACTAGATAATCAACAATTTTTACATAATGTATATTTACAAATATCAGCTCCCTTCTTCGTACTTATCAAAATTGGGCTACCGAACAAAGCTGAGAATAGGCATAAAATGTAAACCCAAAATCTGTATGAAAACCAAGCTTACTCCTCCATAGGCTATGAGCCCGAGAATGAGCCATCTCCAATACTTATGTAGCAAAGGAATTTACTAGACCATCAATCGGTGATCGATGAATGTCATTAACTTGGTCAAGCATGAGCCTCTGAGGTGGAGAGACTCAGTTAACCTGCATCAAGACTTCATTACCCACTTGCAGTGGTGGAAAGAGAACAAAGGATTATGTTTGACCATGTTCATAGCCTAAGATCGCTAATATGGCATTTATCTTCGAGAAAATTTGGCTTTTTAAATCTGAACTTAAACCTCTACCAACATTACAATCAACTATCTGGAAGGGTCTTACATTTTGCAGAGAAAGTGACTGCTTAATACTATAAAAAATTAGGGGAAATTCATCATGGTTGAGAAAGAACTTCCTTGAGAATAAACCTCCAACTTTTGCTTGACCGTTTCAAAGATCATACTGGCAAATGGCTTCCAAAAGTTAGTTATCATCCAAAAAATCTGCCCTAACCGTTTTATGGACGATGTTTTTTAATGGAACCCGTGACTCCAACACATCAACTACATTGGAAAGGAAGATAGAAACTAGTTGGGAGGGAAAAATAAACCTTTTCTCTTGCGGATAAAGGAATTCCTCACTGATAATCCTCTGAATGCTACATTTGCAATGTTGACAAGAGATGGTGAAGGCGATTCCCAGTTGGTCCTTTGTGATATGATCCTCAAATGGCATCTCCCAAGAAGCAACTTTCAAGGGAACTCTATAATTTCACGGAGAAAACTCCATTGTGCATCAACATAGAGCAAGCTACAAAAGAAAAATGCAAGTGAAGTATCGACACTTGGCAATAAACAATGACTATCTTGAAAATAACATTCCCTGTCAAAATCATTACAAATTCTCCATATGATATGAAATGATTAACCAATCTTAATGACATGCATGAAGCTGGGTTTTGTAATTATATTACAAAGTAACAGAGGTTGTCGCATGTGTAAGATCAAATGAGGAAATAATATTGATCTCACGAGACTCATAGGATAGGCCACCATCGTATTGCCAGTATGGAGGATGAATGAAAGATCGACACTCACCAATTAGGCCGCCATCGTACTACTAGCAAGGAGGAGGGATGAAATATCAAGAAGCTTGATGTAATAAAGGCAAACATGGCATATGATTGTAGGCTCGTGAGGTGAAGTGCAAATCTTTAAATCAACATGATGCAGATTGAGAATAATCATTATCTGATTGCTTGAGAAAAACAAAAAGTTGATCCATCCCGCAGAGACCTAAAATAATAAAATGGAAAGTGTGTCATCAATTTAAATATTTATTTTTTTAGCATTGACAATGTTTTCTAATTGAGGAAAATTTTCCATATTAAAATTTGAAAGTGAAGAATCCACTTCCATCTTGTCACAACCCAAATTTGCTAAGACATCTGCTGCTCTATTACCTTCCCTGAATACATGAGAGATGCAACATTCCTCAAACGAATCTAGTAACAACCATGCTTGATTTAAAATGTAGGAAATTTTTCAGTTAAATGAACATTTGGAAATGCAAGCTTTCACTATAATAGAAGAGTCTCCTTCTACATGGATCTTAGAGAACCTTAATTTTTTTGCCAATGTCAGTCCATATAATAGGGCAAGAGCTTCCACCAAATTATTTGTTCTTGGAGGAATAGGAGATGATTTAACTTCTAGGAGAAGACCTAAGTGATCTCTAATACAAACTCCAATCCCCGAATCACCAAGGTTTCCTCTAGATGAACCATCAAAGTTTAATTTGACAAAGCCAATTGGAGGAGGTTGCCATTTAACTAGATCTTTGTTAATTGAATGACTTCCCCGACCAAGTGTAGTACAAAAAGAGGGGATAATTAGACATTTCCAAACCTTGATAATGTGACCATCCCAAGATGAAAAATTAAAATTGCTATTTGTGTTCTTGATGTAAGCATTAACCTATTCTGAAGTATATTTCTCAATTCCCTCTAGAACCAATTGAATTGGAGAATCTACCTATCAAAAAATTCTTTAATTTTTTTCCCACCAGATTGACCAAATGACTGTTGTTGGGATACATTTCCAAATGCTTGCAAATAAAGAGTTTGTGAATAGAGAAGGCCATGATTGGAATAGTTCTCATAAAGTATAGGGTAGCGGCATAGATAGATTCAATTTTTCCAAAACATGAATCTAGCATTGTTGAGCAAAGGAACACCTTAGGAGTAGGTGGTCCACAGTTTCAATTTTAGCTTTGCATAATACACAAGTGAAAGAGTTAGAAATATGTAATCTTTCCAATTTATCACTTGTTAAGATCCTCTTTCTCAAGGCTAACCAGGCAAAGCAACCTTCTTTAGGAAGTACCACACTATTCCAACAAAATGAAAAGCCTCTACTCTTAACTTGTTGGTTTTCCATATGTCGGGTAACCACATAACCATATTTAACCGAGTATTTACCATCATGTGTTGGAGCCTATAACAATTTATCCTCTTGATTTGAAATATACACTCTTCTTTTTGTCAATATTTCCTAAAGACAAATCCTTTGATCATCTCTAATTGGTAGATCCAAAGGGTCTTTCCAAATGGATTTCCTTGAAAAAATTTCCACACCAATAACATAATCTATCAAAAATGAACCCCAACATTTTTTTATATTTGGAATAGCATCCATTAGAAGCTTTGAAAAATTTAAAGGAGGTAGACCATTCCACGAGTCCTCCCAAAATTGAATGCTCTCACCATTATGAACCTCTCAAGATACATATCTTGTAATAATCTGCCTACAAGACATCATGAAGTTCCAAACAACTGACCCTTTTGGAGGATCAAGAGTAGTTATGACACGGGAGGGGTTTAAAGAATCCAAGTACTTTTCCTGCATGATTCTGCACCACTTAGTGTTTGGTTTGGAAACCATTTTCCACACAAGTTTACCCCCAAAGGCAACGTTCCTTTTAGACAAGTCACGTAGACCCACTCCCCCTCCCCCCTTGTGGTGTGACATTTCCTAAATTGATATAAGCGGGATCTTTTTTTCATCTGACATATTGTCCCTCCATAAGAAACCTCTAATGAGTTTCTCAATCTATTGAATGACTCCAGCAGGGGCTTTGAGGACTGAAATGTAATAAATGGGAATTACAGACATGACTATTTTTATTAGGAGTAATCTACTTGATAAGGACAACCAACGAGCCTTCCATGTGGAAATGGCATTCTTAATTCTGTCTATAATAGCTTTCCAATAAGCCAACTTATTAGCACCCACAAAAAAAGGAATGCCTAGATATGTGGTAGGAAGGCATTCTTGTGAGAAACCCAAAGTATCAATGATTTTCCTTGTGACAACATCATTTGTATTAAAAACATAGATCTTTGATTTCTGAGCATTAATTCTTTGTCCCAAAACTGCCATGTAAAGGTCCAAAGTTTGCCTGATCTGCTTTGCCTCCTGAACATTTGATTTACCAAACAATAATGTGTCATCAACAAATAAAGAATGTGTGACTGACACAGATGTTCCTTCAATATGAGCTCCCCTCCAAAACCCTTGACCATGCTTAGACTTAATAATTTTGCTAAAAGCTTCCGCCATGATTATAAATAGAGACGAGGATAAGGGGTCTCCTTGTCTCACACCTTTTGAGGTACCAAAGAAACCAACAAGAGGACCATTAATTAACATTGAAAAGTGAGCTCCTGAGATACATGCCCTGATCCACTTACACCACTTCTCAACAAATCCAAATTTGCACAAGACTTTAAACAGAAAAGACTAGTTAAGTTTATCATAGGCTTTCATCATATCCAATTTGACTACAAAAGAAGAGACATTGTTGGAATGGATGGAGTGCAACACTTCACGAGCCAATAATGCACCTTCCATAGTCTCTCTACCTAGTACAAAACCACCTTGTTTTGGAGATATGATTTTGATGATCAATTTTTGTAGTCTCAGATAAATGGCTTCGGTAATAATCTTATATATTGTATTGCATCACGAAATGGGCCTGAAAATGGGCTTGAAGTCTACAAAAGATTTAGGCTCTTTGATTTTCAGAATAATAGCAATGTTAGTGGTATTGAAATTTCACATAATGGATGAACTCTTTCTTGATTCCTCCAGCACTGCCAACAATTCAGATCCCAAAACATCCCAACATTTTTGGAAAAAAAAGAGTCATAAAACCATCCGGACCCGAAGCTTTATCCGGGGGGAAAGAAAAAACTACTTTACGAACCTCTTCAATTTTGAAGGGAGCCAATAATTGTTGATTATCAAGGGGACAAACAACAAGAGGGATAGCATTCATAATCCACTGCTCTTGAAAATCAAGTGGAAGATCTGAAGAAGCAGGAGCAAGTAAGTTCTTAAAGTAGTTTACTCCTTACCTTAAATTTCTTGTGCATCTCAAAGGGTTTTGTCTAAAGAAGCTTCCTTAATGGAAAATATAGTGTTGGCTGCCCTCTTTTTCTTAGCTGAAATCTAAAAAAAATTGGTATTTTTATCCCCTTCCCTTAACCATAGCTCACGAGATTTCTGTCTCCAGTATTCCTCCTCTCTCTTACAAATTTCTTCCCATTTCGCCTGAAGTTGTTTATGCTTAGCAAACAAATCTGAATCTAGCCCTTTAGAGATGATATGTTCATTAATCTGATGCAACTGGTTTTCAACAAGTTCTTTTTGAGCAAATATGTTTTTGAAGACTTCCTTATTCCATATTTTAATTTGAGCTTTAACATACTGCAATTTTTTATTAAGAGGGCCTAGTTTGACTAATCATTTGTGGTTAGTTATGTTTATCCCTAGCCATGAGGTATTATTAAGAACTGTTTGTTTCTATGTTCACAACATTAAAGGATGGATAATATAGTGTTCCCCTATTCATGTATTTGTAAGAGCTCAAGTTTGAATGAAACTACATGCAAAGCCTGATAATGATCTAACAAAATTAGTTCATGATCCTATGTGTCATGAAACATAAAAAATATGGCTTCAATTTATATCTCCAAGAAAAAGTGTCATGTCAACCTCTTAGGACTATTGGTGTGTCATTTTTCATTACCTTTTCTCATCCAACAAGTGTTTGCAGTTTTTTTTTATTATGAAAAAATAAGGTTTCCCTTTGTACTAATGATTTTATCACTTTCCTTTAGCAACAAACACCAATTTTACATGGAGTATATTTATTGTGAAAGTTACAAACATGATCGATAGCAATAAATACATCACTTTTGTTTGTATAATGATTATTTTATATTTCAACAAGTTTATCTTGAGTTTCACCTTCTATAATATCCTATTTATGATTAGTTGTAATTAGGAAAGTCTATTTCAAATCTCCAGTCACTCCCAATTACCCTCTAGCCTATTAGAAATCATCTATGAGTCTAGAAAGATGTCCATATTTTGAAATCAAGAAGCCATTACCATAAATTTGAGACCTCTGAAATTTGTATTGAAAGATTTTCAAAAATTCTTTCATGTCATTATTTTTACCTTTAAACCATAGGTTTTTTTTGGTCTGTAATAATTCCATTTAGTTTGTCTACCTCATTTGATTTGGCCCACATCTTGGACCAACTAATCAAATTTGGCTATTTGTAGTTTTCTTACTTTTTCAAGTTAAGTGAATACACCAATTTTTAGGAGAAAACATTATGTCAATTAGTGAAAGAAAGACCATTTATGTGAATGCACTCCAAGTAGTCACCTAACCAAAACTTGATAAATATGCTACTACCTAGATCAGAAAAATTAATCCTGAACATTTGGTCAATAAGAATACTCTAATGAATGTGCTTTGTATTTAAGTGAAACCATCTCAGGATAGGTGAATTGAATACACTTTGCTCTTTGAAGATACTTAGCGTGAATTATTAGGTGAATGCATGCATGGGTTTGGCTATAGCTATTCTGGCTCCAAAATGTTATGTCATATCATGATGTTCCATGATGCAAGCTCCAAAATCACATGCCCTTGCATGATACCATGAGACCCACGTTTGGGAGCCACCATCGGGCTTCTGATGACGTGGAGGCATATTGCTATTTCGTGGTTGACGGAAAGCATTTGCATGCAGCTAACATTTTTTGATAGCTCTCACGGTCATAGTCATGGGCACGACTACAGTTTATCGCCACTTGTGTCCAAAAATTTGAAATGCCTCTGGTTACAAACGGAGGGCGGGAAAAATAGATGAAATGACAATTTGAATTTTAAATTTTCTCCCGCTTAAATTGTTTCAAAAATATTTCAACGAAATCTCTCAAGCTGCCCCTCCATTTTCATTATTTTTGTTTTCTGGAAAGTAGTCACCAGGATCTCTATATCATTTTTGCACAGTTATAGTAACTTGCTTCCAGTCGCTGGCATTGAAAATATCATGTTCGTGGCTTGTAATGAGCTCATGGTGTGCAAAAATAGACGAGTTTCAAAATGCTAGAATTCCTCAGCACGTTATCTGGGGGTAAGATTTTGAGCAATTAAATGTGTATTTTGTATTTTATATATCCATGTCTGAATTATTTTGAGGCTATGTTTGTAAACAAAAGAAATATCTATGCAATATTAAAAATTATTATTTTAAAACCTGTCAGATAATATTATGTGTGAAATTCATATTTTAGGGATTAGTTATTTAACATTCCCAGTATCCCTCTCAACTTCAAAGCCTAGAAAGTACGTGGAAGTCTATAATAAGGTGACAATA